>NC_090448.1:371562876-372187876 GCF_031143425.1 Pleurodeles waltl | reverse complement strand
GTAAGTAAGACACTTACAGGGTTCAGTTCTTGATCCAAGGTAGCCCACCGTTGGGGGTTCAGAGCAACCCCAAAGTCACCACACCAGCAGCTCAGGGCCGGTCAGGTGCAGAGTTCAAAGTGGTGCCCAAAACGCATAGGCTAGAATGGAGAGAAGGGGGTGCCCGGGTTCCGGTCTGCTTGCAGGTAAGTACCCGCGTCTTCGGAGGGCAGACCAGGGGGGTTTTGTAGGGCACCGGGGGGGACACAAGCCCACACAGAAATTTCACCCTCAGCAGCGCGGGGGCGGCCGGGTGCAGTGTAGAAACAAGCGTCGGGTTTGTAATGTTAGTCTATGAGAGATCAACGGGTCTCTTCAGCGCTGCAGGCAGGCAAGGGGGGGCTTCCTCGGGGAAACCTCCACTTAGGCAAGGGAGAGGGACTCCTGGGGGTCACTTCTCCAGTGAAAGTCCGGTCCTTCAGGTCCTGGGGGCTGCGGGTGCAGGGTCTCTTCCAGGCGTCGGGACTTAGGTTTCAGAGAGTCGCGGTCAGGGGAAGCCTCGGGATTCCCTCTGCAGGCGGCGCTGTGGGGGCTCAGGGGGGACAGGTTTTGGTACTCACAGTCGTAGAGTAGTCCGGGGGTCCTCCCTGAGGTGTTGGTTCTCCACCAGCCGAGTCGGGGTCGCCGGGTGCAGTGTTGCAAGTCTCACGCTTCTTGCGGGGAGATTGCAGGGTCTTTAAAGCTGCTCCTTGAAACAAAGTTGCAGTCTTTTTGGAGCAGGTCCGCTGTCCTCGGGAGTTTCTTGTCCTTTTCGAAGCAGGGCAGTCCTCAGAGGATTCAGAGGTCGCTGGTCCCTTGGAAGGCGTCGCTGGAGCAGAGTTCTTTGGAAGGCAGGAGACAGGCCGGTGAGTTTCTGGAGCCAAGGCAGTTGTCGTCTTCTGGTCTTCCTCTGCAGGGGTTTTCAGCTAGGCAGTCCTTCTTCTTGTAGTTTGCAGGAATCTAATTTTCTAGGGTTCAGGGTAGCCCTTAAATACTAAATTTAAGGGCGTGTTTAGGTCTGGGGGGTTAGTAGCCAATGGCTACTAGCCCTGAGGGTGGGTACACCCTCTTTGTGCCTCCTCCCAAGGGGAGGGGGTCACAATCCTAACCCTATTGGGGGAATCCTCCATCTGCAAGATGGAGGATTTCTAAAAGTTAGAGTCCCCTCAGCTCAGGACACCTTAGGGGCTGTCCTGACTGGCCAGTGACTCCTCCTTGTTATTCTCATTATTTTCTCCGGCCTTGCCGCCAAAAGTGGGGGCCGGGGCCGGAGGGGGCGGGCAACTCCACTAGCTGGAGTGTCCTGCGGTGCTGTGACAAAGGGGTGAGCCTTTGAGGCTCACCGCCAGGTGTTACAGCTCCTGCCTGGGGGAGGTGTTAGCATCTCCACCCAGTGCAGGCTTTGTTACTGGCCTCAGAGTGACAAAGGCACTCTCCCCATGGGGCCAGCAACATGTCTCTAGTGTGGCAGGCTGCTGGAACTAGTCAGCCTACACAGATAGTCGGTTAAGTTTCAGGGGGCACCTCTAAGGTGCCCTCTGGGGTGTATTTTGCAATAAAATGTACACTGGCATCAGTGTGCATTTATTGTGCTGAGAAGTTTGATACCAAACTTCCCAGTTTTCAGTGTAGCCATTATGGTGCTGTGGAGTTCGTGTAAAACAGACTCCCAGACAATATACTCTTATGGCTACCCTGCACTTACAATGTCTAAGGTTTTGCTTAGATACTGTAGGGGTACAGTGCTCATGCACTGGTACCCTCACCTATGGTATAGTGCCCCCTGCCTTAGGGCTGTAAGGCCTGCTAGAGGGGTGTCTTACCTATACTGCATAGGCAGTGAGAGGCTGGCATGGCACCCTGAGGGGAGTGCCATGTCGACTTACTCGTTTTGTCCTCACTAGCACACACAAGCTGGCAAGCAGTGTGTCTGTGCTGAGTGAGAGGTCTCCAGGGTGGCATAAGACATGCTGCAGCCCTTAGAGACCTTCCTTGGCATCAGGGCCCTTGGTACTAGAAGTACCAGTTACAAGGGACTTATCTGGATGCCAGGGTCTGCCAATTGTGGATACAAAAGTACAGGTTAGGGAAAGAACACTGGTGCTGGGGCCTGGTTAGCAGGCCTCAGCACACTTTCAATTGTAAACATAGCATCAGCAAAGGCAAAAAGTCAGGGGGCAACCATGCCAAGGAGGCATTCCCTTACAGTGAAGTTTTCTGAGATTTGCAGCTTGAAAGGCATGTGTTCCATAAACGGGTTGGCATTCTCTGTGGATGTTGTTCTTTTAATGGATTTCTTGTAGAGGACACAGAGTACTCATCCTGGCTTGTGAAGGCGGTCCTTTTGAGCAAACTTGTAGCCTGATGGGATTGCCATGGCGATGCCGGGAGCGATGAGGAGTTGAGCCAGGTCTCTGTGATACAGAGGATGTCAGGTGCATCGCTACTCAGCAGGTCTCTGTAGGAAGTTGGCTCTGTATGTGCTATTTCAAAGTAAGGAATAGCATGCACAGCGTCCAAGGGTTCCCCTTAGAGGTAAGATAGTGGCAAAAAGAGATAATACTAATGCTTGGTAGTGTGGTCGAGCAGTAGGCTTATCAAAGGAGTAGTGTTAAGCATTTGTTGTACATACACACAGGCAATAAATGAGGAACACACACTCAGAGACAAATCCAGCCAATAGGTTTTGTTATAGAAAAATATATTTTCTTAGTTTATTTTAAGAACCACAGGTTCAAATTCTACATGTAATATCTCATTTGAAAGGTATTGCAGGTAAGTACTTTAGGAACTTTAAATCATTACATTAGCATGTATACTTTTTTCATAAAACACAATAAGCTGTTTTAAAAGTGGACACAGTGCAATTTTCACAGTTCCTGGGGGAGGTAAAGTAATGTTAGTTTTAACTGGTAAGTAAGTCACTTACAGGTTTCAGTTTTTGGTCCAAGGTAGCCCACAGTTGGGGGTTCAGAGCAACCCCAAAGTGATCACACCAGCAGCTCAGGGCCGGTCAGGTGCAAAGGTCAAAGAGGTGCCCAAACCACATAGGCTATAATGGAGAGAAGGGGGTGCCCCGGTTCCAGTCTGCCAGCAGGTAAGTACCCGCGTCTTCGGAGGGCAGACCAGGGGGGTTTTGTAGGGCACCGGGGGGGACACGAGTCAGCACAAAAAGTACACCCTCAGCAGCGCGGGGGCGGCCGGGTGCAGTGTGTAAACACGCGTCGGGTTTCCAATAGTTTCCTATGGGAGACCAAGGGGTCTCTTCAGCGATGCAGGCAGGCAAGGGGGGGCTCCTCGGGGTAGCCACCACCTGGGCAAGGGAGCGGGCCTCCTGGGGGTCACTCCTGCACAGGAGTTCCGTTCCTTCAGGTGCTGGGGGCTGCGGGTGCAGGGTCTTTTCCAGCCGTCGGGAAATGGAGTCCAGGCAGTCGCGGTCAGGGGGAGCCTCGGGATTCCCTCTGCAGGCGTCGCTGTGGGGGCTCAGGAGGGACAACTTTGGTTACTCACAGTCTTGGAGTCGCCGGAGGGTCCTCCCTGAGGTGTTGGTTCTCCACCAGTCGAGTCGGGGTCGCCGGGTGCAGTGTTGCAAGTCTCACGCTTCTTGCGGGGAGTTGCAGGGGTCTTTAAATCTGCTCCTTGAAACAAAGTTGCAGTTCTTTTGGAGCAGTGCCGCTGTCCTCTGGAGTTTCTTGTCTTTCGTGAAGCAGGGCAGTCCTCAGAGGATTCAGAGGTCGCTGGTCCCTTGGAAAGCGTCGCTGGAGCAGGTTTCTTTGGAAGGCAGGAGACAGGTCGGTGAGTCTGGGGCCAAAGCAGTTGGTGTCTTCTGTTCTTCCTCTGCAGGGGTTTTTCAGCTCAGCAGTCCTCTTCTTCTTGTAGTTTCAGGAATCTAAATTCTTAGGTTCAGGGGAGCCCTTTAATACTAAATTTAAGGGCGTGTTTAGGTCGGGGGGTTAGTAGCCAATGGCTACTAGCCCTGAGGGTGGGTACACCCTCTTTGTGCCTCCTCCCAAGGGGAGGGGGTCACATCCCTAATCCTATTGGGGGACTCCTCCATCTCCAAGATGGAGGATTTCTAAAAGTTAGAGTCACCTCAGCTCAGGACACCTTAGGGGCTGTCCTGACTGGTCAGTGACTCCTCCTTGTTGTTTTCTTTGTTTCCTCCAGCCTTGCCGCCAAAAGTGGGGGCCGTGGCCGGAGGGGGCGGGCAACTCCACTAAGCTGGAGTGTCATGCGGTGCTGTGACAAAGGGGTGAGCCTTTGAGGCTCACCGCCAGGTGTTACAGCTCCTGCCTGGGGGAGGTGTTAGCATCTCCACCCAGTGCAGGCTTTGTTACTGGCCTCAGAGTGACAAAGGCACTCTCCCCATGGGGCCAGCAACATGTCTCTAGTGTGGCAGGCTGCTGGAACCAGTCAGCCTACACAGATAGTCGGTTAAGTTTCAGGGGGCACCTCTAAGGTGCCCTCTGTGGTGTATTTTACAATAAAATGTACACTGGCATCAGTGTGCATTTATTGTGCTGAGAAGTTTGATACCAAACTTCCCAGTTTTCAGTGTAGCCATTATGGTGCTGTGGAGTTCGTGTAAAACAGACTCCCAGACCATATACTCTTATGGCTACCCTGCACTTACAATGTCTAAGGTATTGCTTAGACACTGTAGGGGCACAGTGCTCATGCACTGGTGCCCTCACCTATAGTATAGTGCACCCTGCCTTAGGGCTTTAAGGCCTACTAGAGGGGTGACTTATCTATACCTGCATAGGCAGTGAGAGGCTGGCATGGCACCCTGAGGGGAGTGCCATGTCGACTTACTCGTTTTGTTCTCACCAGCACACACAAGCTGGCAAGCAGTGTGTCTGTGCTGAGTGAGGGGTCTCCAGGGTGGCATAAGACATGCTGCAGCCCTTAGAGACCTTCCCTGGCATCAGGGCCCTTTGTACCAGAGGTACCAGTTACAAGGGACTTATCTGGATGCCAGGGTGTGCCA
The DNA here is from genome assembly GCF_031143425.1 of Pleurodeles waltl. NCBI lineage: Eukaryota > Metazoa > Chordata > Amphibia > Caudata > Salamandridae > Pleurodeles > Pleurodeles waltl. The sequence continues at coordinate 372,182,868 of NC_090448.1, read as the reverse complement.
ATTGTGGAATCAAAAGTACAGGTTAGGGAAAGAACACTGGTGCTGGGGCCTGGTTAGCAGGCCCCAGCACACTTTCAATTCAAAACATAGCATCAGCAAAGGCAAAAAGTCAGGGGGTAACCATGCCAAGGAGGCATTTCCTTACAGTCTCATATACCAGTTGTGTGTTCGCTGACTGATCGTGTTGAGAAGCATGCATGCGAGTGGATTTTGATGTGCGGGTGTGCTGTAGCGTGGGGTGAAGGCATTTTTGGTGCTTGTGTGGTGTGTGTATTGAAAGGGGGGTGTTGAGGATGTTGTTAGTATTAGCATTGGGGGGAGGTTTGGATGCTGCTGGAGAGAGCTCGTGCGGCGGTGTGAGTCACGCCACAACAGCAGTTGGGGGAACAGCATTTGGGGTCAAGTGACCTAAGAAGTGCTACATTGGGTGTGACCAGACCAGAGGTTCTGGCGCTGGCCACTGCCCAGGCGCTGACGGGCTTGCCTTTAGTGAACCTGTATTGCACCTACTGCACATCTGTATTGCAGTTGCCAGCCCGGTAGGTGTTGGGAAGGAGAGGAGTGCAGGGCGCAGTTATTTCATGTGCTGATGGGTGATGAGAAATTAAGTCCTCTTCCTTGGCTTTCTTTTAAAGTCGTTTTTTGTGGGAAAATCAGTAATTTCAACTTCTGTCCAGGTGCATGATGGGAAATTCAGTGATGTCACTTCCTGTGCTGATGGTCATGCAAGTCAAGGTTTCCTCCATCAGTAACTGTATATCATTCTCCTCAATCCACTTATCGATATCAGATGCATGGGTCCTACAGGCCGTGATGGGGTTCCAGAAAATAACTCTGTGGTTCCCTGCACCAGGCACTTGCCCTTGATCTATTATTTTTCCCAAGCAGGCATCTGCTCTGATAGATGTGGAGGTGGGAGCCCTCCTAGGCAAGAAGGCCATATGCCCAACTAAGCTCCATCCCAAGGGTTTTGTCAGACAAGAGCAACAGCGGACAATGCACGGTATTCAGAGTCTGGGAATTCAACGAGTGGCTGGTATACTGGCATTTCAAAATGTTGGGCATCCATTTTCTCAGGGATATCTTTTCGCCCCTGGACTAAATTGGGCATGAGGATCTGAAGAACATGTATCTAACAATTCCTGTTTTTCCACTGCATCAGCAGTGCCTGTGTCATCTACAGGCATTCAAATTCACCACACTCCCGTTCGGGCTCACCAGCCCCGTGGTACATCGTGAAGGTTCTCAAACTAGTGTGGAGCACCTGAGAGCTTAGGGCATTTGTCTCAGTTTATCTAGATGAGATCCTGCTCTTGGATCAATGTTCCCAGAGACTCTCTCCATCGATCTCAGTGATTATAAGAGCTCTGCCCAGGTGAGCAGACAACAAGCGGATGTGGTCAGGGTGACTCCTGTGTGGAGATTTCAAGTGTGATTTCCGGTTCTGATGGAACTTTGAGATTCTCCAATCCATCTCCCCCTATTTCCATCTCTTCTCCTGGATCCAGCCCAGTCATCTTACTGGCTGGTCTTGAACAGCTCAGTACATCTGATGGCATAACAGATTACCAGCAACACTAGAAAATCCCAGGGCTTTCGAGACACACTGAAGTCCTCCCATCCAAGGCTTGGGCAGATAGTACAGTCAAACAATGTAAGTCCACCTGGATGAGATGGATAGGTTGGTGCTGGCAACCGGGTGTGAATCCTGTGGTCTTACGACAGTTCAGTTCCTCAAATATTTTGTCCAGCCTGGCAGCTGATTAAATGGCTTACAAGTCGGTAAATTCTTTCCATTTAGTTATGTCAGTGGGGCTGCTCCAATTGCCATTGCACCCCTTTTTGAGAAGGTTGCTTCAGGGAGTAGTCTCTCTCTTCCTCCGGAACCAGGAGCTATACACTTTAGGATGTTAAAGAAGTCCTTAATCTTTTTATCCTGGCAGTCCAAAAGGTTATTGTCAAGGAAGGAGATTTCTGCAAAATTGGCCATGCTTTTGTGCCTTGTGTCCTGCAGGCACATTTCGGATGTGAGAGCTCTCAACATTACAGGTAGAGTATTTTACACCAGAGAGGCTTTCCTTTTCTGGTAACTAGACATACTAAATCCAATTCCAGGGTAATTACATACACAGCTTTTTGCTGACTCTTCTAAGCTGGGTGTTGCGAGATGCCTGAAAGCATACGAAAACATGACAGACGAGGTACAGCCTCCAGGGAAAACAACAGCTCCTCATTGCGCATCGAAAGCCATACAAAGAGGTCTCCCCTCCCCCCCCCGCAGCCCACTGGGTAATGAAGGAGGCTGGCACTGACACACAGTTTTAGAGCGGATTTAGCTAGGGGGTGATGGCTTCAAAAGTATTCTGCCTGGGTGCCCGTTTGGAAGACATGAATATGGCAGACTGGTCCTCTAACTACATTTAAAAGGTTTTACTTCAAGCAGGTGATTTATATAGTTCAGTTGGTGGTGTGCAAGCTTTAAAGGGGTGTAATCCTTGTCTCCGGTCCCGACGTTACCAGAAAGTTACGCATTTGTTCATAAGATTTGGAAGATATTGTGGGCCTCATAAAGCATCAATATTATGAAAGGCACGAAATTGTATATCTTCTTTTGTTGAACAAGTTGCTAATTGAACTGTCTATATCTTGTTAAGGTTTGATCTGGTGTAATAAACACTTGTATACCCAGAGTTGTATCTTTGATTTCCTCCTTTCTCAATGGGGTCAGATGGTTCAAAGCAGCAATAAAGAGGTTTCCATAGACGTTATTCGCGCGAAGAAAGAGGGATCATAGAAGACGGACATCTGCTACATGATTGGATGATGTTATGATCTTGCTTCCTAGGTGTTTCGGTGAAAGGTTTTTATGAGCATTCTTTATAAATAGCTGCTGTTTGAAAAATGTACAATAAATGCGAAGGAAGAAAGCCAAACCCTCGCCTCCATGTCCTTAACAGAATTAAAACTTTCTGTTACGAAAGCTAAGACATTTTATATTCTCTGCAACCGGGCCTGAGGAAACAACCATATCAGGAAAAAAACAAATATGATCACTCATCCATATAACAAAGCCTTTTTGCCATCCCCATACTACGATGCAGAGGGACCGAAATAAATTGCAAGTTTTAAGAAATCTACTTTTGGAATTTCTAGGTCATTCACACTCCAAGGTATCATAACTTTCCAGTGAATAGAAAACATGGATATCACCACTGTTTTTTTGTGTACCTCAAAAATGTTATCTTTGATTGACAAAACCAGACTATGTAGAACAGGAAGCATGGCAGCACCTCAACAAGTCACTTGATTTCCATACCTGCCCCAAGACTTACAGCGTGCACAGCAGCACTTGCAGCACCATACAAAAGAAAGTGAGAAAATGGCAAAACGTTCACCTCACCAATACTCCTATTCATGACAAATTGAATCTTATAGCACAGCCTAAGTTGTTCATAACATACCCCCTGATAAATGAAAAAAAGCTGGCTGAGGGTATCAGACTGCCTGCACCTCAGCTTTGAAAAATAAAGGTGACAGCAAACATACAATCCAGTCATTTACCCTTACTAGTTAACTCACAAGCTACTTATCTACTTTGGCAAATACTCTATCTGATTGCTGGTTAGCCACAAGTCACTCACCTAATTTTTTCAGCATCAAAGAGCCTTTGAGGAGGCCTCTTGAACTTCTTCCTTTTGGAAAACCAGTCTTTCTAAAATAAAAGGAAAACCAGTAAATGTTATTCACCATAGCGACTACTTTGTTTCCAATGGGATAGTAACTGTGGCACTGAACTTGTGAGGATGTAATTGCTGACAATGTGAAGACAGGCAATTCATCCCACCCACACATCCTCCCCCACCCCAACCGCCCACCCAAAGTCCCCACCCAAAACCTCCAATTTTCTGGTCACCATTTCTGGCATCCCCAAGACCAGCATTGCTCAACCACAAGAATAAAATACTATGCTGCACTGGGAGTACACTGAAATTGAATCATCATTAATACTGCATAGTGGCTTATCTCCCCATCAGAGGCAGACTGCTGGTGCCAGTATTTAAGTGTACCAGAGGCACAAGTCTTTTTTACCTGCATCCCTGGAAGAGTTGCACACAGACATGCTTAGTAATATCCGTTCACTTCCCTTTAATTGGCATCATTCACTTCCCCCTACTTAAGTGCAGGTTGAGTTAGCTATAAGCTGTACGTTATGAGTACATTGGTTGCATGGAATAGAACCCTAATAAGGACACTTTCTGATCTTCTTAATCTCTGCGTATGTATAGGAAAGTAGTGTCTTTCTAGCATGGTTACCCCCACTTTTTGCCTGTTTGTCAGTGTGTATAACTGTGTTCACTGGGATCCTGCAAACCAGGACCCCAGTGATTATGCTCTCTCCCTTCTAACTTAGTAACTTGCACCATTTTCACCCCACATTTTCATACTGGTGCCCCCATGTAAGCACCCAGTATATGGTGCACAGGCACCCAGGGCATTGGGGTACATGGGGATCCCCCATGGGCTAGGGGAACACCCTTTCCCTTTGGAAATAGTGGTGACTGCCTTGGAAGGGGTATGCTTCCTGGTTGCTGGGGGATTCTGCGTTACTTAACTCTGTGGTTTTCTAGCACTTCTAGCTCCCCTCTACACATTCCACTTACCTAGATGGGGGTCCTGTGTTCGCATTCCAATTTTTTAGTATATGGTTTGCGCTCCCCCTAGAGTCACTTTTGTCTACCTGCATTTGCACTGTTTTCTAACCTTTTGTTTTCCTATTGCTGTATACTAGTGTATATAATTAGTATATTCCTTACCTCCTATTGGAGGGTTGCACTTCTAGTAGTTTGTGGTATTGTGTGACCACAAATAAAGTACCTTTATTTGTAAACAACTGAGTGTTTTCTTTTGTGTGTGTGTGTGTGTGTGTGTGTGTGTGTGTGTGTGTGTAAGTGCCGTGTGACTAAAGTGGTTTTGCATGAGCTTTGCATGTCTCCTAGATGAGCCTCAACCACAACTACCCCTACTAGAGAGCCTGGCTTTGCCTACACTTCACTGAGAGGGGATACCTGGTCAAGGTGTAAGTATCCTGGGTACCCACCACCCACTAGGCCAGCTTCCTGCAGTATGTGACACCCTGTCATGAGCACTTGATGCAGTCTACACTACAGAGATAGTATTCTATAGTATGCTCATTTATGGATTTGGTCTGGAATACACATACAAAGCTGCCTGGGAGCACCACCCGAGCAGCCTTTTGTGAGCTTGACTGTGCAAAGCAGCAGCCCACTGTCAAAGATGTGTATATTGAGATAATCCAACCATATCTATGTAGGCAGCTGTTGTACCCCTCTTCTCTCCCCCGTCCCCAATTGCACTGATTAGATGTCTGCAAAAATGGTCCCTGCTCCAGTTGGCTAGATAGTTTGAATCTGAAGGTAGTTCACTATTTAGCAGTCATTAGATTCCAAGAAATACCAGAGTTCCAGATAAGTACTGATCCTGTGCATCTAGTACTTTGAACAGGTTCTGAATTCAACATGAAGCTCCACAGCACCAGCTGAGAGAAAAGTAGCACGAGGAATCAGTCACGGCCACTCCCAAAGCTAGCAAGAAACCTCTGTACAAAAGACAGTCTATCCTCTACAAAGGTTTGCACACCCAGGTGGGCACTGCCTGTTCGTCTAAGAGCAGAGTGGGCTCAGGAGCCATGCAGATCCAAATATCTGGCTGACCATGCCTGAAGCCTGTGACAAGAAACAATCATCAGAAGCCCTAGGATTACTCAGGAGCTCGGGAGAAAGCACTCTTGAAGCCTTAGTCACCTTCACTGTCCATTTAACTGTACATGCACATAACTCTTGGTTGCCTTGTACTTGGCTCCTGTGCCCATGATCTTTAGTGAGTGTGCAGGACAGGAGGACACACTTTATTCTGTCCAAGTCCCCTGGTATAGGCAGAATTCCACAGGACTTGCTGGTGCACACTGACTGTACTGTATCTGTATTTATATAGTGCTTCCCAAACCCCTTCAAGACCTAAAACTCTTTCTGGGTGGTCCGATGGCATTTATTTAGTGCTTCATAGCAAAAGTGGGATCTCATGTGCTCTTATCTGTGTTGGACTCCTTGGTGCACATGCATGGGAGTAGGAGAATGGTGATAGTCCAAGTACTGGGGCCAGTCGGATAGATTCTGGATGCCTCTAGTTTAGCATGGCACAAGACAGAAGATGAAGGCAGCTTCCCTCAGACAGTGAACGTGTATTCCCTGCATTCCTATGGCTAAACAGTGGAGCCCAGCCACTGAAGCGAAGAGGATGGAAACAGGCCTCCCTTTAGACAGTCCATGAGAGCCTTTTAATCAAAGAACTGCTTATTAGTTCTTCCTGAGCACTGCCACTGGTAGATGGTAGGGTGAGGCATGGGACTGTAATTTCTGTTGTTCAAGTTAAAGAATTTTCTAGGCAGAGCCTGGCCTTTCATCTGGCTCCGATTACCACTTCAAGACGTCTGATGACAGTAAGGTGCAGAAAATGTAATTGTGTCGATGTTTATTTAGACTTGTGTTTGACATCGGCCCAATTAGAATATGTTGTGAAAGTCATCACTTTGCACAAAGGCTGTGTGTAAAGAGCAGCCTGAAAGTAAAGAAAATTTAAGTGGCTCCGAAACCACAGACAGTGGATGTATAAAACCTTTCAAAAGAGTTGAATATAACTGGGATACAAAAAACCAACTTTGTTTTATTTTGAAGTTCTTTTACGACCAAGGAAGGGTGTGGTCTGAAGAGTACTCGAAGGGCTGCTGTGTGAGCAGGACGGGGGTTTGCCTGACAGCCAGTTGTGAGGAGACATTGCATGATGTCTTATCTTTCAGCTGGAGAAGCTGAGGGTTTGCCTAGAAGCCTGCATGACTAATGAGAGAAGGAAAGGGTGTGCTTGGCCTTGCAAATGGAGAGACTGCCCACGAGAAGTCCAGCTTGTTCCAGGTGTGAGTATAGCCAGGGAGAGTGAGTACATACCAGAGAGCGAGCCAGGATGATGTGTGGGAGGGGCAACCACGATCTCCCTAAACAGTTTGCACTGTGAATCGCTTCAAACCTTCTACAAAAACCAGCCACTGAGCAAAATCAGGAGTCCATCTAGGTTGAAACACTGGAACTAGTGCATCGGAGCCCACGTGCACCTGTGCCACCAAGGTGTGCAATCTGCCCGGAGGCTGCATCTACAGAGGCCACTCTTAAAGGCGAGATTAGCACAAAGGCTGCATCTGCCGAAACAGCATCCCTCAAGTTCCTGGCTTAGGAAGGACACAACTGCAAAAGACAGGGAGCTGCTGAAGGAGAATGCTGCAGCGAGACTGCAGAAATCTCCACGTCCACAGTCACAGTTCGGTTGCAGCACAGGCCGCGCCAAAGTCACAACTGAAGCGGAACCACTGCATGATTCAAGCACCCTCCAAGACTTCGGCTGACACAACCAGGTAACTGCAGGGCTGCAAAGCATGTGAGAACGAGAGGCTGAAAAGCAAGCAGAAGCTTGCTGTATGAATTAACACTTTTTCGATGCGAATATTACACTCATTGAAAATAAAAATGAACGGTCGGTGAATACTCATCTTAAGGATGATTGAGGGACTGCATCTATGCCTAGCAAGTGCTGTCTACCCGAAATTTTCTTCCAAATTTAGGCCAATTTCTCTACTGCCAGGGGAGTGCCATGTCGACTTAGTCATTTTCTCCCCATCAGCACACACAAGCTGCCAAGCAGTGTGTCTGTGCTGAGTGAGGGGTCCCTAGGGTGGCATAAGACATGCTGCAGCCCTTAGAGACCTTCCTGGCATCAGGGCCCTTGGTACCAGGGGTACCAGTTACAAGGGACTTACCTGGATGCCAGGGTTGTGCCAATTGTGGAGACAATGGTACATTTTAGGTGAAAGAACACTGGTGCTGGGGCCTGGTTAGCAGGGTCCCAGCACACTTCTCAGTCAAGTCAGTATCAGGCAAAAAGTGGGGGGTAACTGCAACAGGGAGCCATTTCTTTACACCCCCTGAATACCAATCAGACTTCTAGTGTGGGGCTGACAAGTTTCTGCCAGTCTGCCACAACCAGACGAGCTGCTGGCCACATGGGAAGAGTGCCTTTGTCACTCTGTGGCCAGGAACAAAGCCTGCACTGGGTGGAGGTGCTTCACCCCTCCCCCTGCAGGAACTAACACCTGGCGGTGAGCCTCAAAGGCTCACCCCCTTTGTTTCAGCGCCCCAGAGCATTTCAGCCAGTGGAGATGCCCGCCCCTCCGGCCACTGCCCCCACTTTTGGCAGCAAGGCTGGAGGAGATAATCAGGAAAACAAGGAGGAGTCACCCACCAGTCAGGACAGCCCCTAAGGTGCCCTGAGCCGAGGTGACCCCTGCCTTTAGAAATCCTCCATCTTAGTTTTGGAGGATTCCCCCAATAGGATTAGAGATGTGCCCCCCTCCCCTCAGGGAGGAGGCACAAAGAGGGTGTAGCCACCCTCCAGGACAGTAGCCATTGGCTACTGCCCTCCCAGACCTAAACACACTCCTAAATTTATTATTTAGGGGCATCCAAGAACCCAGGAAATCAGATTCCTGCAACCTGAAACAAGAAGGACTTCTGACCTACAAGCCTGCAGAGACAACCGAAGACGACAACTGCTTTGGCCCTAGCCCTATCGGCCTGTCTCCTGATTCAAAAACCTGCAACCAGCGACGCATCCAACAGGGACCAGCGACCTCTGACGCTTCAGAGGACTGCCCTGACCCCCAGAACCGAGAAACTCTTGTGAGCAGCAGCTCTGCTTAACATCCTGCAACAAACTTGCAACTTTTCTTCAACTTTAAAGACCTCACTCTTCCCGCCGGAAGCGTGAGACCTCACACTCTGCACCCGACGCCCCCGGCTCGAGCTCCAGAGAACCAACACCACAGGGAGGACTCCCCGGCGACTTCGACCCCGTGAGTAGCCCGAGACGACCCCCCTGGCCCCACACAGCAACGCCTGCGGAGAGAATCCAGAGGCTACCCCTGACCGCGACTGTCTGTAACAAGGGACCCGACGGCTGGACCAAGCACTGCACCCGCAGCCCCCAGGACCTGAAGGGACCGAACCTCAGTGCAGAAGTGACCCCCCAGGCAACCCTCTGTCTAGCCCAGGTGGTGGTTGGCCCGAGAAGCCCGCCCCTGTGCCTGCCTGCGCCTTGGACTCTGTGCACACTATTTCTTACTTTCTTACTTTGAAATAGTATATACAGAGCCAACTTCCTAAAATCATCTATTGTAAAACATTATCAATAGGTCCCCATACTAAATCTAAATATTGAGTTTACCACGTAAATGCTGTAAAAGCATTTGGGATCATAATTTTAGCTAAGGAGTCGGAAACCTATGTAGTTTACTATGTTTAAGTACATTAAAGTAACTTTTATAATGTAAAGGTGACCTTAATGGACAGGCATTGCTGTGCAAAATGTTTTGTACACCGACATTACCTCACTGACTAAACCTTAGACTAATATCCTGCTTTACCAAAGAGTCAAGCGCTAAACGGGGTTACTTGTTTTTTTCAATTTGGGGTTCAATAGTGCTTTGGCTCAAGGATGCCAATGATAAATGACTCAAATTGTTACAACTGCAGGCCTATAATCTTTTCTGACCTTGGAATCACAGGAACCAGGTCTCACAATGTGAAACAGGGGGCATTTACATTTGCTGCAGAAGTAAACAGATCCGCTATTGAATAACTGAACATCATTATAGTCCCCACCACCCCTCCCCTGAAACTACTCCTACACAATCTCAACAACAAGGTGTGTGTGTGAAAAGATTTGCAGCATATTGCTGAACACTAAACACAACACAATTCAAATCGATTTGCACTCTGAGTTTTGGTGTTTTTTGCATTAGCCAAAAAGGCGCATGGAGAACTGCCAAACGCATATTTTTATTTCTTGCTTTTCTATTGTGCTGTTGTAGGAAGTTGGCTCTGTATATACTATCGCAAAGTGAGAGATAGTGTGTAAAGAGTCCAAGGGTTTTCCTTAGAGGTTGATAGTGGCACAATTAGATAATACTAATGCTCTATTTTGTGGTAGTGTGGTCGAGCAGTAGGCTTATCAGAGGGTAGTGTTAAGCATTTGGTGCACACACACACAGGCAATAAACGAGAACACACACTCAAAGGCTTAACTCCAGGCCAATAGGTTTTAATATAGAAACATTCTTTTCTTCATGTATTTCAGAACCACGAGATTCAAATTTTAGGTAAGTACATAAATTGTAAGGTACTTCACACAGGTAAGTATGGAACTTTGAATTAAAACAGTAATATACACAGTTTTAGAAAAAATGGAAATAAGCTATTTCAAAAGTGGACATAGCGCAAAAATCAACAGTTCCTGGGGGAGGTAAGTAATAGTTAGTTTCTCAGGTAAGTAAAGCGCTTACAAGTTCCCTCTCCTGGTCATAGGCAGCCCACCGTTGGGGGTTCAAGTTAACCCCAAACACCCAGCACCAGCAACACAGGGCCAGTCAGGTGCAGAGGTCAAAATAGGGCCCAAATAGCATAGGTGCCTATGGAGAACAGGGGTCCTCCGGTTCCAGTCTGCAAGCCGGTAAATACCTGCATCCACACACACACACACACACACACACACACACATTACACCATCAGCGGCACAGGGGCAGCCGGGTGCAGTGTGCAAAGTGGGTGTTGCGTTAAAAGCAATCAAGGTACCCGGGGGTCACTCTGGCAATGCAGGTAGGGCACAGGGGGGCTTCTCGGGCCAGCCACAGACTGGGCTAGGATGAGGGCTGCCTGCTGGTCACTCCTACACCAGTGGTTGGTTCCTGTCGTTCCTGGGAGCTGCAGGTGCAGTGCTTCTTCCAGGTGTCGGGTTCCTTTGTTACCGGGCAGTCGCGGTCAGGGGGGAGCCTCTGGATCTTCTCTGCAGGCATTGCTATGGGGGTGCAGGGAGGTCGACTCAGGGTGCCCACGCCATTGGAGTCGCCTGGATGACCTCTCTGCGGTATTGGTTCTTCTGAACTCGAGCCTGGGGGGGGGGGGGGGGGGGCGGGGGGGAGCACAGTGTGAAGACTCATGCTTCTGGAGTAAGGCGAGAGTCTCATTAAAGTTGGTTTCTTGGTTGCTGTTTTTGGACAGAGCCATTGTCCTTGGGAGGTTCTTGGTCCTTTAGGTGCAGGTCAGTCCCCCGAGTCCTCCGAGGTCTCTGGTCCTGCTGGATGCGTCGCCGTGCAGGTTCTTTGAGTCTGGAGACAGGCCGGTAGGGCTGGGGCCAAAGCAGTTGTCTCTGCAGGGCTTTCAGGTCAGCAGTCCTTCTTTCTTCAGGTTGCAGGAATCTGGTTTCCCAGGTTCAGGGTCGCCCCTAAATACTCAAGGGGTGTGTTTAGGTCTGGGGGCAGTAGCCAATGGCTACTGTCCTGTACGGTGGCTATACCCTCTTTGTGGCACCTTCCTGTGGGGAGGTGGGGGGTCCATCCCTAATCCTATTGGGGGAATCCTCCAATACAAGATGGAGGATTTCCTAAGCCAGGGGTCACCTCAGCTCAGGACACTTTAATGGCTGTTCTGATTGGTGGGTGACTCCTTGTTTTTCTCATTATCTTCTCCAGACTTGCCGCCAAAAGTGGGGGCTGTGTCTCGGGGGGCAGGCATCTCCACTAGCTGGAGTGCCCATGGGCACTGTAACATAAAGCGTGAGCCTTTGAGGCTCACTGCTATGTGTTACAGTTCCTGCAGGGGGAGGTGTGAAGCACCTCCACCCAGTGCAGGCTTTGTTTCTGGCCCCAGAGAGCACAAAGGCGCTCACCCCAGGGGGTCAGAAACTCGTCTCAGTGGCAGGCTGGCACAGACCAATCAGTCCTGCACTAAAGGATTGAGTAAAATACAGGGGACATCTCTAAGATGCCCTCTGCGTGCATTTTGTAAATAAATCCAGCACCGACATCAGTGTGGGTTTATTAATCTGAGAAGTTTCATACCAAACTTTCCAGTATTCAGTGTAGCCATTATGGATATATGGAGTTCGTTTTGACAAACTCCCAAACCATATACTTAATATGGCCACACTGTACTTACAATGTCTATGAATAGACTTAGATACTGTAGGGGCATATTGCTCATGCAGCTATGCCCTCACCTATGGTATAGTGCACCCTGCCTTAGGGCTTTAAGGCCTGATAGAGGGGAGACTTACCTATGCCAAAGGCAGTATTTTGTATGCCTGAGGGGGATGCCATGTCGACTTTGCCTTTTTCTCCCAACCAACACCCACAATCTGCAATGGCAGGGTGCATGTGTTAGGTGAGGGGTCCCTTAGGGTGGCACAACACATGCTGCAGTCCTTAGGGACCTTCCCTGTTCACAGGGCCCTTGGTACAACTGGTACTTTTTTACTAGGGACTTATCTCTTTCAACAATTGGCACACCCCTGGCACACAAGGATACATTTTTAGTGAAAGAACACTGGTGCTGGGGCCTGGTTAGCAGGGTCCCAGCACACTCCTTAGTCAAGTCAGCATCAATATCAGGCAGAAAGTGTTGGGGGGGTGTAACTGCAACAGGGAGCTATTTTCCTACAGCTGTTGTATAAGTCAATTTTCCCCCAATGTTATTCAACTCCACCACTGGATAGATCAAAGTATCCCATTTCTATATGTTTCTCACATTCCCTGAATGCTGCCTCTGCATACACTGTTTACTTAAGAAATCGAAATGGGAAAACATTGTCCACTGTATCGAAGTAAGTCCTTACCATGGTAGCATGAGCTTTGATCCTCTCATAGTCGATCCTAGGAATCATTTTCAGGGAGATTGTGTTCTGGCTTGGCTCCACATAATCCACCTGTTGAGAAGAAAAAGACAAGAAATACACCTGAGTGAAATGCTTGCACATACTGTTGTGCAGAGATTACTTCACTACCACTCTGACTTTTTACTCAATGGAAGTCATTGCTCTGAAAAGCACAAGAGGCAATTAAAAAACTAGAAGATACATTATGGCAGTGAAAAAGTAGCAATCGTAGAACCAGGACGAAGAAATGCAACAAAATGGCAAGTAAGTCAATGTACTTTCCATCACAAATTTCACAGCTATGAATGGAATTCACTCTGCCAACATGGCATGACCGGCCTTACCTGGGCAATGTCATCTTTGTAGATTCCACGTTTTAGTCTCACCCAGGACTTTGGCTTTAGACTGGATACCTCCTTCACCACCTTCAATACATCTGTCATTTCCTTGATAGGCACCATCTGCTGGTTCCAGAAGCCCATCCTCAGGTTTCCCACTCCCTCAATTGCCTGCTTCACGTGGGTCTGTTTATAAGCCTCTATGTAGATGTATCCCTTCACATGCTCAGGTGCTACCACAGCCTTGATTTGGAGGGGCTGTGGGGTTCAGAAGGCAAAGTTAGACATAGTTAGGTTCCTCTTCAACATTGGAAACCTCAGTCTATGTTCTGTCACGTAACATCTGTATCAACCACAGCCAAGTGTTAACGCTTACTTATCCAGTCTGCCTCTTAAAAAAGTAGAGCATTGTTAAAATATTACTTGTACAATCTGAGGCAAAAATTCTACCACATCGAACATTGTTGTCTAACGGGATTATAGACGGACTGCTCCTTCTCCCAAACCACATAAGCGTGGTCTTAAAGACTTCAGGAGGGGCACTTAAGAGCATTCAAAACCTCTTGCCAGTTCTGAGCAAATTCTAAAAAGTATTTTTTTGTTAAAAATTTATTTTTAAAGATGGTGCCAATAAGACAATCTTTAAATTGTACATAAATATTAATATTCCTTCGTACTGTTCTATAGGCTGAACAGAAAGATGGTTAACTTTTATGGTACTTATTACAATTTACATGTGAATCTATTAAAGATGAAAAAGTTCCAATTCTATCTGCAGCTGTATGCAGTACAAACTATTTATGAAGGAAGGAGATCAAGGACCAAGGGTGCCTGAATGGGGCAGTAAGGGTTGAAGGACAAGGCGGGAACAGCATGTTGACCAGTCTTAAAGCAAACGTTCTTTCAGAAGTTTCTAACTACATCTGCATTTCTGGATGCTGCAGCTAGAAATAATGGTTGCAATAAGCACTAGGGAGTAGTCAATGTTGCAACTATACACAAGTAAGAAATAGGCATGTCCTTGAAAAGGACTGGTCTGATTAGATGGTATAAACTAAAGTTCCTTGCATTTACTGCCACTAGAATACACAGGAGAACACTAGCAGGTCTTGGTGACATTACTTCACTTGAAGTTTTTACTTCAAAATGTTTGTGCATAAAGAAAAGAAAGATTTTACTTCAAGTTCCATTGAGAAGCTGGCGCTCAAATAAAAAGTTACAGATTAAGAATACACTGATAATCATATTTTACAGTCTCACCCCTTAACAATATGGGGTTGTGAGGTGTTAGTAAACATTGTAGCCAGAATACTTACAGGTATCCATTAAGCTACCTCTACTGGAAATTTAAGAAAAATGAACTGGGCTTTGATCAAAAATGACCTCCAGAGGACAGTATTTAAAAAACAAAAATGGCAGAATCTTAACCACTTGCTCTAGTATTACTTCCTGATCATATTTCATAGCAGCATGCATTACAGCAAGACTGTCACCTGTGCTGCCATTATTTTTACTTAATAACAAATCACTACTTACAGCAGAGATAATCATGGCGTGAAGAACAGTCACTTTGCAGCATAGGCAGCGAAAAAAACATGTGAGGATTTGGGTGCATTATATGGTATGGCTGTGGGGCCTTACCATGTAATACACTCACAAAAACTGTCTTGGGTCCAGTCAGGCTCATTTGTAAAATCTTACGCTCATACCTGGGCAGCTTTAACTGCAAGCATCCAGGCTTAAACAAAGGAACTAGTGTGAACCATTTAACAGAACTAAACAACAAAATATGAAAGCAACACAACACAAAAGAAATCTGACACCAGTTTATTAAAAGATTATAATATTTTAAAGTCCAAGATGAGCAAAAGCCACCAGAGGGGTTCCAGGAGATACAGATTTTTAAAGAAAACTTACATTTCAGTATAAACGCAAACAAGCATTGATAACCATAAAGTTTGTAAACAAAAGTTTGTAAGAGTTGAGTTAGACTACTCCAGCCTGGCTTAGGTGATCGAATCAGACAAGAAGAAGGTCTGGAGGGACCAATAAGGAATATTTGGACAGTTACCTGGCCATCAAAGCGTTTTCCAGTCCAGTCCCAAACTTTACAGCATGACTGCCATGAACTTCAATGGATTGGTCCAGATGCTGCAAATGTAGGAGACAGAAGAGGCTCAAGGATGCTCAGAGTGCTGTGCTGTCAACAGGGGGTGTCTCTGGGGTTATTCTTCAGTCCATGGGTCTGGTGGTGTGACTTTGGCCACAGAGGTCTGAGACCTTTGAAGTCCTCTTTAATAAAGCGGAAGGCCATCTGCAGCTGGGCTCCCAGTCTTCATGCAGTGCCAGTAATTTCCTTTGGTGAAAGTTGGCGGTCCCTCTTGGCCAACAAATCTGGACTCTGACGACACCCATGGGTCTGGCTGACTGGAGTACAACTTTTGGTTGTCGAGGATCAGTCTCTTATGGCGCACACTGGCAGTCAGTGGCGATCCTCCAGAAGTGGCTATTGATTTGCTGAGTTGGGCTACTTCAGCACACCTGTTGAGGGTTCCAAGAGGTCGGCCAAAGACCCTAGGAGTTACTTCCTTGGTCTGGGGTCTGGGAATGACTTATACCCAAGCCAGGAGCCACAGGCACAGTCCTCTCTTCACTAGCCTACGTGTGGCAGGCCCACTCCAGCAGACAGTGCAGCCTCTCTTTGCCAAGTCCAGGGTCAGCAGGGGAGTGCTCCTTCGGTCCTTATGCTAGCATGATCTGATGTTCGGGTGCCAAGTTTATCCCTAGAAATTGCCCTGGGGTGGATGATGTGGTCACTAGCCAACGGGCTACCAGGTCCCCCACCCCCGTCTTGATGATAACTTTCCGGCTATGTATGGCACCTACCAAACCCAGAGTGCACTTTTCTTCCCACTCTCAAGATGTCTGAGCTCTTCCATGGATGTTAGGAGCTAGGTAGCCCACCATAGAGGTGTGGATTCCTGTGGGCTACCTGCCAAAAGAAAAAACGGTTTGGGCGCTAGTCAATCATATCTGATTGGAGACGCTATTCATGATAGACTATGCAGCGACGGCTGAGTTTGTCTGCTCTGACGTTCAGAGTGCTCACCAGATGTTGAACCACCAGGTTCCAGCCATGTCCAGAGGTGAAGAGCCTCTTGACAAAGGGTCCACAACCCCACTCCGCCCTGCTTGTTGCAATACCACATGGCGGTGGTGTTGTCGGTGAACACCTGCACCACTTTTCCTTTGAGAGGGAGAAGGAATGCTTTCAACGCAAGTCGGATCACCCAGAGCTCCAAAAGGTTGATGTGGAGCCTGGACTCGGCCGGAGACCAGAGGCCTCTCATCTCCGCCTCTCCCATGTGGCCGCACCATCCCAGGAGTGATGAATTTGCCACTACTGCGAGATCTGGTTGAGGAAGGGAGCTAGTTCTGTCATTGACCGAATCTGGATTTGACAACCACCACTGCAGGTCTTTTGCAGTTCCCACCGAGATCTGAACCATGTCGGAGAGATTTCCCCTGATGCTGCGCCCACTGGAACTTCAGGTCCCACTGCAGAGCCCGCATATGCCATCTGGCATGTTGGACCAGCAGGATGCAGGAGACCATGAGGCTCAGCAGCCTCAGAATAATTCTCACCGAAATCCAGGATAGAGGCTGAAACATCGGTATCATAACCAGAATATCATGGACTCGCTTTTTGGGAGGATAAGCCCAAAACTGCATGGTGTCCAGAACAGCTCAGATGAAAGGGAACGTCTGACAGGGAGTCAGGTGTGACTTTGGCACGTTGATAGTGAACCCCAACAAATGCAGGTGGTTTGCTGTAGCCTGGAGGTGGGAGAATACTTTCAAGGGGCGTGTCTGCCTTCAACAGCCAGTCGTCAAGGTAGGAGAAGACAGGAACCCCTAACCTGCGCAGATGAGCTGCAACCACTACCACCACTTTCATGAACACCCGAGGGGCACTGGTAAGGTCAAAGGGGAGCACGGTGAACTGAATGTGTTTGTGACCTACCACAAATCGTAGGTAACGTCTGTGGGCCAGCAAGACAGGAATATAGAAATAGACATCATGCAAGTCCAATACAAACATCCAGTCTCGGGAGTCAACGGCAGAAAGGACCTGTAAGGAAATGCCTCCTTGGCATGGTTGCCCCCTGACTTTTTGCCTTTGCTGATGCTATGTTTACAATTGAAAGTGTGCTGAGGCCTGCTAACCAGGCCCCAGCACCAGTGTTCTTTCCCTAACCTGTACTTTTGTATCCACAATTGGCAGACCCTGGCATCCAGATAAGTCCCTTGTAACTGGTACTTCTAGTACCAAGGGCCCTGATGCCAAGGAAGGTCTCTAAGGGCTGCAGCATGTCTTATGCCACCCTGGAGACCTCTCACTCAGCACAGACACACTGCTTGCCAGCTTGTGTGTGCTAGTGAGGACGAAACAAGTAAGTCGACATGGCACTCCCCTCAGGGTGCCATGCCAGCCTCTCACTGCCTATGCAGTATAGGTAAGACACCCCTCTAGCAGGCCTTACAGCCCTAAGGCAGGGTGCACTATACCATAGGTGAGGGTACCAGTGCATGAGCATGGTACCCCTACAGTGTCTAAACAAAACCTTAGACATTGTAAGTGCAGGGTAGCCATAAGAGTATATGGTCTGGGAGGTTGTCAAACACGAACTCCACAGCACCATAATGGCTACACTGAAAACTGGGAAGTTTGGTATCAAACTTCTCAGCACAATAAATGCACACTGATGCCAGTGTACATTTTATTGAGAAATACACCACAGAGGGCACCTTAGAGGTGCCCCCTGAAACTTAACCGACCATCTGTGTAGGCTGACTAGTTTTAGCAGCCTGCCACAAACCGAGACAGGTTGCTGGCCCCATGGGGAGAGTGCCTTTGTCACTCTGAGGCCAGTAACAAAGCCTGCACTGGGTGGAGATGCTAACACCTCTCCCAGGCAGGAATTGTCACACCTGGCGGTGAGCCTCAAAGGCTCACCTCCTTTGTGCCAACCCAGCAGGACACTCCAGCTAGTGGAGTTGCCCGCCCCCTCCGGCCAGGCCCCACTTTTGGCGGCAAGGCCGGAGAAAATAATGAGAATAACAAGGAGGAGTCACTGGCCAGTCAGGACAGCCCCTAAGGTGTCCTGAGCTGAAGTGACTCTAACTTTTAGAAATCCTCCATCTTGCAGATGGAGGATTCCCCCAATAGGGTTAGGAATGTGACCCCCTCCCCTTGGGAGGAGGCACAAAGAGGGTGTACCCACCCTCAGGGCTAGTAGCCATTGGCTACTAACCCCCCAGACCTAAACACGCCCTTAAATTTTGTATTTAAGGGCTACCCTGAACCCTAGAAAATTAGATTCCTGCAACTACAAGAAGAAGGACTGCCCAGCTGAAAACCCCTGCAGCGGAAGACCAGAAGACGACAACTGCCTTGGCTCCAGAAACTCACCGGCCTGTCTCCTGCCTTCCAAAGATCCTGCTCCAGCGACGCCTTCCAAAGGGACCAGCGACCTCGACATCCTCTGAGGACTGCCCCTGCTTCGAAAAGACAAGAAACTCCCGAGGACAGCGGACCTGCTCCAAGAAAAGCTGCAACTTTGTTTCCAGCAGCTTTAAAGAACCCTGCAAGCTCCCCGCAAGAAGCGTGAGACTTGCAACCCTGCACCCGGCGACCCCGACTCGGCTGGTGGAGATCCGACGCCTCAGGAGGGACCCCAGGACTACTCTGATACTGTGAGTACCAAAACCTGTCCCCCCTGAGCCCCCACAGCGCCGCCTGCAGAGGGAATCCCGAGGCTTCCCCTGACCGCGACTCTTTGAACCTAAAGTCCCGACGCCTGGGAGAGACCCTGCACCCGCAGCCCCCAGGACCTGAAGGACCGGACTTTCACTGGAGAAGCGACCCCCAGGAGTCCCTCTCCCTTGCCCAAGTGGAGGTTTCCCCGAGGAATCCCCCCCTTGCCTGCCTGCAGCGCTGAAGAGATCCCGAGATCTCTCATAGACTAACATTGCGAACCCGACGCTTGTTCCTACACTGCACCCGGCCGCCCCCGCGCCGCTGAGGGTGAAATTTCTGTGTGGATTTGTGTCCCCCCCGGTGCCCTACAAAACCCCCCTGGTCTGCCCTCCGAAGACGCGGGTACTTACCTGCAAGCAGACCGGAACCGGGGCACCCCCTTCTCTCCATTCTAACCTATGTGTTTTGGGCACCACTTTGAACTCTGCACCTGACCGGCCCTGAGCTGCTGGTGTGGTAACTTTGGGGTTGCTCTGAACCCCCAACGGTGGGCTACCTTGGACCAAGAACTGAGCCCTGTAAGTGTCTTACTTACCTGGTTAACTTAACAAATACTTACCTCCCCTAGGAACTGTGAAAATTGCACTAAGTGTCCACTTTTAAAACAGCTATTTGTGAATAACTTGAAAAGTATACATGCAATGTTGATGATTTGAAGTTCCTAAAGTACTTACCTGCAATACCTTTCGAATGAGATATTACATGTAGAATTTGAACCTGTGGTTCTTAAAATAAACTAAGAAAAGATATTTTTCTATATAAAAACCTATTGGCTGGATTTGTCTCTGAGTGTGTGTACCTCATTTATTGTCTATGTGTATGTACAACAAATGCTTAACACTACTCCTTGGATAAGCCTACTGCTCGACCACACTACCACAAAATAGAGCATTAGTATTATCTCTTTTTGCCACTATCTTACCTCTAAGGGGAACCCTTGGACTCTGTGCATGCTATTCCTTACTTTGAAATAGCACATACAGAGCCAACTTCCTACATTGGTGGATCAGCGGTGGGGTACAAGACTTTGCATTTGCTGGACTACTCAGCCAATACCTGATCACACGACAAATTCCAAAATTGTCATTAGAAATTGATTTTTGCAATTTGAAAAGTTTTCTAAATTCTTAAAAGACCTGCTAGGGCCTTGTGTTAGATCCTGATTAGCATTTCTTTTAGAGTTTAAAAGTTTGTAAAAGTTTGAATTAGATTCTAGAACCAGTTGTAGATTCTTAAAAAGTATTCCAACTTTTAGAAGCAAAATGTCTAGCACAGATGTGACTGTGGTGGAACTCGACACCACACCTTACCTCCATCTTAAGATGAGGGAGCTAAGGTCACTCTGTAAAATAAAGAAAATAACAATGGGCCCCAAACCTACCAAAATACAGCTCCAGGAGCTTTTGGCAGAGTTTGAAAAGGCCAACCCCTCTGAGGGTGGCAACTCAGAGGAAGAGGATAGTGACTTGGAGGAAAATTCCCCCCTACCAATCCTATCTAGGGAGAACAGGGTCCCTCAAACCCTGACTCCAAAAATAATAGTCAGAGATGCTGGTTCCCTCACAGGAGAGACCAACACCTCTGAAATCACTGAGGATAGCCCCAGTGAAGAGGACATCCAGTTAGCCAGGATGGCCAAAAGATTGGCTTTGGGAAAGACAAGAGATGGGCCTAGGACCCATCAATGGTGGCAGCAACATAAATAGGGTCAGAGATTCTCCTGACATGTTGAAAATCCCTAAAGGGATTGTAACTAAATATGAAGATGGTGATGACATCACCAAATGGTTCACAGCTTTTGAGAGGGCTTGTGTAACCAGAAAAGTGAACAGATCTCACTGGGGTGCTCTCCTTTGGGAAATGTTCACAGGAAAGTGTAGGGATAGACTCCTCACACTCTCTGGACAAGATGCAGAATCTTATGACCTCATGAAGGGTACCCTGATTGAGGGCTTTGGATTCTCCACTGAGGAGTATAGGATTAGATTCAGGGGGGCTCAAAAATCCTCGAGCCAGACCTGGGTTGACTTTGTAGACTACTCAGTGAAAACACTAGATGGTTGGATTCAAGGCAGTGGTGTAAGTAATTATGATGGGCTGTACAATTTATTTGTGAAAGAACACCTGTTAAGTAATTGTTTCAATGATAAACTGCATCAGCATCTGGTAGACCTAGGACCAATTTCTCCCCAAGAATTGGGAAAGAAGGCGGACCATTGGGTCAAGACAAGGGTGTCCAAGACTTCAACAGGGGGTGACCAAAAGAAAGGGGTCACAAAGACTCCCCAGGGGAAGGGTGATGAGACAACCAAAACTAAAAATAGTAAAGAGTCTTCTACAGGCCCCCAAAAACCTGCACAGGAGGGTGGGCCCAGAGCCTCTTCACAAAACAATGGGTACAAGGGTAAAAACTTTGATCCCAAAAAGGCCTGGTGTCATAGCTGTAAACAGCATGGACACCAAACTGGAGACAAGGCCTGTCCCAAGAAAGGTTCCACTCCAAACTCCCATCCAGGTAACACTGGTATGGCTAGTCTCCAAGTGGGATCAGCAGTGTGCCCAGAGCAAATCAGGGTCCACACTGAAGCTACTCTAGTTTCTGAGGGTGGGGTGGATTTAGCCACACTAGCTGTCTGGCCGCCTAACATGCAAAAATACAGACAGCAACTCTTAATTAATGGGACTAGAATAGAGGGCCTGAGGGATACAGGTGCCAGTGTCACCATGGTGACAGAGAAACTGGTTTCCCCTGGCCAATACCTGACTGGAAAAACTTACAGTCACCAACGCTGACAATCAGAGAAAAGTACATCCCATGGCAATGGTTACTTTAGAATGGGGAGGGGTCAATGGCCTGAAACAGGTGGTGGTCTCCTCAAATATCCCAGTGGACTGTCTGCTTGGAAATGACCTGGAGTCCTCAGCATGGGCTGAGGTAGAACTAAAAACCCATGCAGCAATGCTGGGTATCCCTGAACTGGTGTGTGTGAAAACAAGAGCACAATGCAAGGCACAGGGTGAACAAATAGAGCTGGAGTCTGGAAGAATGGCCCAGCCTACCAAGAGGAAAGGAAAGTCAGTTGGGAAACCAACTGCAACACAGCCAAAGAAAGGGAACCTCTCTTCTCAGGAAGAAGTTCTGCCCTCTGAGGGAACTGAGCCTTTGGAGCTTGAACCTTATCAGGTTGAGCTCTTAGGCCCAGGGGGACCCTCAAGGGAGGAGCTGTGTAAGGGACAAGAAACCTGTCCCTCTCTTGAAGGCCTTAGGCAGCAAGCTGCTGAAGAGTCCAAGGGCAAGAAAAATGGAACACATAGGGTCTATTGGGAAGATGGACTCCTGTACACTGAGGCCAGAGACCCCAAACCTGGTGCCACTAGGAGAGTGGTAGTGCCTCAGCTGTTCAGAGAGTTCATCCTAACATTGGCCCATGACATTCCCCTTGCTGGACATTTGGGACAAACCAAGACGTGGGAGAGGCTAGTCAACCACTTCTACTGGCCCAATATGTCCAACATGGTTAAGGAGTTTTGCCTCTCCTGCCCCACCTGTCAAGGCAGTGGTAAGACAGGTGGGCATCCAAAGGCCCCCCTCATTCCACTTCCAGTGGTGGGGGTTCCCTTTGAAAGAGTGGGTGTGGACATAGTTGGTCCACTAGAACCTCCCACAGCCTCAGGAAATATGTATATCCTGGTAGTAGTGGATCATGCTACCAGGTATCCTGAAGCTATTCCCCTTAGGTCGACTACTGCCCCTGCAGTAGCCAAGGCCCTCATTGGTATCTTTACCAGAGTGGGTTTCCCTAAGGAGGTGGTGTCTGACAGAGGTACCAACTTCATGTCAGCATACCTAAAGCACATGTGGAATGAGTGTGGAGTGACTTATAAATTCACTACACCATACCATCCACAAACTAATGGCTTGGTTGAGAGATTCAACAAGACATTAAAAGGCATGATCATGGGGCTCCCAGAAAAGCTCAAAAGGAGATGGGATGTCCTCTTGCCATGTCTGCTTTTCGCTTACAGAGAGGTGCCACAGAAGGGAGTAGGATTCTCACCCTTTGAACTTCTGTTTGGTCATCCTGTAAGGGGACCACTTGCCCTTGTTAAAGAAGGCTGGGAGAGACCTCTCCATGAGCCTAAACAGGACATAGTGGACTATGTACTTGGCCTTCGCTCTAGAATGGCAGAGTACATGGAAAAGGCAACCAAAAACCTTGAGGCCAGCCAACAGCTCCAGAAGTTTTGGTATGACCAAAAGGCTGCACTGGTTGAGTTCCAACCAGGGCAGAAAGTCTGGGTTCTGGAGCCTGTGGCTCCCAGGGCACTCCAGGACAAATGGAGTGGCCCTTACCCAGTGCTAGAAAGGAAGAGTCAGGTCACCTACCTGGTGGACCTGGGCACAAGCAGGAGCCCCAAGAGGGTGATCCATGTGAACCGCCTTAAGCTCTTCCATGACAGGGCTGATGTGAATCTGTTGATGGTAACAGATGAGGATCAGGAAGCAGAGAGTGAACCTCTCCCTGACCTTCTGTCATCAGACCCAAAAGATGGCACAGTAGATGGAGTGATCTACTCAGACACCCTCTCTGGCCAACAGCAAGCTGATTGTAGGAGAGTCCTACAACAGTTTCCTGAACTCTTCTCCTTAACCCCTGGTCAGACCCACCTGTGTACCCATGATGTGGACACAGGAGACAGCATGCCTGTCAAGAACAAAATCTTTAGGCAGTCTGACCATGTTAAGGAAAGCATCAAGGTGGAAGTCCACAAGATGCTGGAATTGGGAGTAATTGAGCGCTCTGACAGCCCCTGGGCTAGCCCAGTGGTCTTAGTCCCCAAACCTCACACCAAAGATGGAAAGAAAGAGATGAGGTTTTGTGTGGACTACAGAGGGCTCAATTCTGTCACCAAGACAGATGCCCATCCAATTCCAAGAGCTGATGAGCTCATTGATAAATTAGGTGCTGCCAAATTTCTAAGTACCTTTGACTTGACAGCAGGGTACTGGCAAATAAAAATGGCACCTGGAGCAAAAGAAAAGACAGCCTTCTCCACACCTGATGGGCATTATCAGTTTACTGTTATGCCCTTTGGTTTAAAGAATGCCCCTGCCACCTTCCAAAGGTTGGTGAATCAAGTCCTTGCTGGCTTGGAGTCCTTTAGCACAGCTTATCTTGATGATATTGCTGTCTTTAGCTCCACCTGGCAGGATCACCTGGTCCACCTGAGGAAGGTTTTGAAGGCTCTGCAATCTGCAGGCCTCTCTATCAAGGCATCCAAATGCCAGATAGGGCAGGGAACTGTGGTTTACTTGGGACACCTTGTAGGTGGAGGCCAAGTTCAGCCACTCCAACCCAAGATCCAGACTATTCTGGACTGGGTAGCTCCAAAAACCCAGACTCAAGTCAGGGCATTCCTTGGCTTGACTGGGTACTACAGGAGGTTTGTGAAGGGATATGGATCCATTGTGACAGCCCTCACTGAACTCACCTCCAAGAAAATGCCCAAGAAAGTAAACTGGACTGTGGAATGCCAACAGGCCTTTGACACCCTGAAACAGGCAATGTGCTCAGCACCAGTTCTCCAAGCTCCAGATTATTCTAAGCAGTTCATTGTGCAGACTGATGCCTCTGAACATGGGATAGGGGCAGTTTTGTCCCAAACAAATGATGATGGCCTTGACCAGCCTGTTGCTTTCATTAGCAGGAGGTTACTCCCCAGGGAGCAGCGTTGGAGTGCCATTGAGAGGGAGGCCTTTGCTGTGGTTTGGTCCCTGAAGAAGCTGAGACCACACCTCTTTGGGACTCACTTCCTAGTTCAAACTGACCACAGACCTCTCAAATGGCTGATGCAAATGAAAGGTGAAAATCCTAAACTGTTGAGGTGGTCCATCTCCCTACAGGGAATGGACTTTATAGTGGAACACAGACCTGGGACTGCCCATGCCAATGCAGATGGCCTTTCCAGGTTCTTCCACTTAGAAAATGAAGACTCTCTTGGGAAAGGTTAGTCTCATCCTCTTTCGTTTGGGGGGGGGGTTGTGTAAGGAAATGCCTCCTTGGCATGGTTGCCCCCTGACTTTTTGCCTTTGCTGATGCTATGTTTACAATTGAAAGTGTGCTGAGGCCTGCTAACCAGGCCCCAGCACCAGTGTTCTTTCCCTAACCTGTACTTTTGTATCCACAATTGGCAGACCCTGGCATCCAGATAAGTCCCTTGTAACTGGTACTTCTAGTACCAAGGGCCCTGATGCCAAGGAAGGTCTCTAAGGGCTGCAGCATGTCTTATGCCACCCTGGAGACCTCTCACTCAGCACAGACACACTGCTTGCCAGCTTGTGTGTGCTAGTGAGGACGAAACAAGTAAGTCGACATGGCACTCCCCTCAGGGTGCCATGCCAGCCTCTCACTGCCTATGCAGTATAGGTAAGACACCCCTCTAGCAGGCCTTACAGCCCTAAGGCAGGGTGCACTATACCATAGGTGAGGGTACCAGTGCATGAGCATGGTACCCCTACAGTGTCTAAACAAAACCTTAGACATTGTAAGTGCAGGGTAGCCATAAGAGTATATGGTCTGGGAGGTTGTCAAACACGAACTCCACAGCACCATAATGGCTACACTGAAAACTGGGAAGTTTGGTATCAAACTTCTCAGCACAATAAATGCACACTGATGCCAGTGTACATTTTATTGAGAAATACACCACAGAGGGCACCTTAGAGGTGCCCCCTGAAACTTAACCGACCATCTGTGTAGGCTGACTAGTTTTAGCAGCCTGCCACAAACCGAGACATGTTGCTGGCCCCATGGGGAGAGTGCCTTTGTCACTCTGAGGCCAGTAACAAAGCCTGCACTGGGTGGAGATGCTAACACCTCTCCCAGGCAGGAATTGTCACACCTGGCGGTGAGCCTCAAAGGCTCACCTCCTTTGTGCCAACCCAGCAGGACACTCCAGCTAGTGGAGTTGCCCGCCCCCTCCGGCCAGGCCCCACTTTTGGCGGCAAGGCCGGAGAAAATAATGAGAAAAACAAGGAGGAGTCACTGGCCAGTCAGGACAGCCCCTAAGGTGTCCTGAGCTGAAGTGACTCTAACTTTTAGAAATCCTCCATCTTGCAGATGGAGGATTCCCCCAATAGGGTTAGGAATGTGACCCCCTCCCCTTGGGAGGAGGCACAAAGAGGGTGTACCCACCCTCAGGGCTAGTAGCCATTGGCTACTAACCCCCCAGACCTAAACACGCCCTTAAATTTTGTATTTAAGGGCTACCCTGAACCCTAGAAAATTAGATTCCTGCAACTACAAGAAGAAGGACTGCCCAGCTGAAAACCCCTGCAGCGGAAGACCAGAAGACGACAACTGCCTTGGCTCCAGAAACTCACCGGCCTGTCTCCTGCCTTCCAAAGATCCTGCTCCAGCGACGCCTTCCAAAGGGACCAGCGACCTCGACATCCTCTGAGGACTGCCCCTGCTTCGAAAAGACAAGAAACTCCCGAGGACAGCGGACCTGCTCCAAGAAAAGCTGCAACTTTGTTTCCAGCAGCTTTAAAGAACCCTGCAAGCTCCCCGCAAGAAGCGTGAGACTTGCAACCCTGCACCCGGCGACCCCGACTCGGCTGGTGGAGATCCGACGCCTCAGGAGGGACCCCAGGACTACTCTGATACTGTGAGTACCAAAACCTGTCCCCCCTGAGCCCCCACAGCGCCGCCTGCAGAGGGAATCCCGAGGCTTCCCCTGACCGCGACTCTTTGAACCTAAAGTCCCGACGCCTGGGAGAGACCCTGCACCCGCAGCCCCCAGGACCTGAAGGACCGGACTTTCACTGGAGAAGCGACCCCCAGGAGTCCCTCTCCCTTGCCCAAGTGGAGGTTTCCCCGAGGAATCCCCCCCTTGCCTGCCTGCAGCGCTGAAGAGATCCCGAGATCTCTCATAGACTAACATTGCGAACCCGACGCTTGTTCCTACACTGCACCCGGCCGCCCCCGCGCCGCTGAGGGTGAAATTTCTGTGTGGATTTGTGTCCCCCCCGGTGCCCTACAAAACCCCCCTGGTCTGCCCTCCGAAGACGCGGGTACTTACCTGCAAGCAGACCGGAACCGGGGCACCCCCTTCTCTCCATTCTAACCTATGTGTTTTGGGCACCACTTTGAACTCTGCACCTGACCGGCCCTGAGCTGCTGGTGTGGTAACTTTGGGGTTGCTCTGAACCCCCAACGGTGGGCTACCTTGGACCAAGAACTGAGCCCTGTAAGTGTCTTACTTACCTGGTTAACTTAACAAATACTTACCTCCCCTAGGAACTGTGAAAATTGCACTAAGTGTCCACTTTTAAAACAGCTATTTGTGAATAACTTGAAAAGTATACATGCAATGTTGATGATTTGAAGTTCCTAAAGTACTTACCTGCAATACCTTTCGAATGAGATATTACATGTAGAATTTGAACCTGTGGTTCTTAAAATAAACTAAGAAAAGATATTTTTCTATATAAAAACCTATTGGCTGGATTTGTCTCTGAGTGTGTGTACCTCATTTATTGTCTATGTGTATGTACAACAAATGCTTAACACTACTCCTTGGATAAGCCTACTGCTCGACCACACTACCACAAAATAGAGCATTAGTATTATCTCTTTTTGCCACTATCTTACCTCTAAGGGGAACCCTTGGACTCTGTGCATGCTATTCCTTACTTTGAAATAGCACATACAGAGCCAACTTCCTACAGGACCTGAGCCAGGGTTAACATCTTGAACTTCTCCTTCTTGAGGAAGCGATTGAGGGACCAGAGGTCTAGGATAGGGTGAAGGCCCTTGTCCGCTTTGGGCACCAGAAAGTAGCAGGAATAGCAACCACAACTTACTTCTGACCCAGGGACCTTCTCTTTGGCTCCCTTGGCCAGGAGATCTTTGACTTCCTCGCGGAGAAGTGCCAAATTATCCTCCTATAGATGATGGAATGATGGTGGCATAGCTGTAGGAGAAGACTCGAAGGGGAGTGAGTTAACCCTTGGGACGATTTGTATAACCCACCTGTCAGTGGTAATGGATTCCCAGTGGGGCAGGTGATGGTGAATCCTGCCGCCAACTCGTCCCGGATGTCCCAACGGACTAGGAAGGCTTTGAGGCAGAGGAGGGGGTGGGGGTGGAATGGGAAGCCCGCTGACTCCCTGATCCACGAGCTCGGTGGATCTCCACATCCGCGCAGGGGCAGTACAACATGCACGGTCGGTGGCATGGTGGAAAAGGACGTGGTTGGGTGCCCCCTCCGTAGCCACGAAAGTCGGACTGGGGGGGTGGGGGGCTGGGCAAGGAGCGGCTGCAAGGCCAAGTGACCGAGCCGTAGCCCGGGAATCCTTAAAGTGCTCGAGCACTGAGTCCACCTTGTCTCTAAAGAGACGAGTGCCATCAGACGGCATGTCCATCAAAGATTGCTGGGCAACCCTTGAAAAGCCAGACATCCTCAGCCAGGTGTGGTGTCTTAGTGCCACCTTCGATGCAACTGATCTGCCTAGTGAGTTGGCCGCATCCAGTCCACAACATATCACAAACTCGGCTACGTCTCTCCCATCGGTCATGGCTTGGAGGAGAACGTTCCGGGCCTTTTCCGGAACTTGAGGCAGCACCTGCACGACCGTATCCCAGAGAGTATGGGAATAGCGGCCAAAAAGGCATGCGGTGTTCACGAACTTCAGCGCTAGACTGGCAGACCAAAACATCTTCTTCCCTAAACTGTCCTGTCTTTTTGATTTCCTGTCTGGGGAAGCAGTAGGGAATGCGCCAGAGGATGATGAGGCCTGGATGACAAGACTCTCAGGGGTAGGGTGTTGGGTAAGAAAATTTGGGTCATTCGGCGCAGGCCGATGGCGACGGGCAATCGTCCTATTCACACGAGCCCCTGTGCTGGGTTTGGACCAGGTCCCCAGTGGGACGTCCGTAAGTGCTTCGCTGAAGGGAAGATGGGGTTCCGAGTTGAAGCCCCCATGCTGCAGCACTTCAGTCAGGAGGTTAGGCCTGACCTCCACTGAAGGAAGCTCTAGGTTCAATACCTCAGCAGCCCTTCTCACCACCATAGAATAAGACGCTCCCTCTTCCATAGCCACGGTACAAGGAGAAAACATGCCATTGTCAGGGGAGATGTCCAACCCACTGGCATCACCCAGTCCAGTTCAGGATCAAGCTGGTCTTCTAAATGGTCCAGTGACCCCTCTACACTATCCCCGTATTCATACCCATAGTAACAGGGATCAGGATCAACCCTGGGCACAGCAGAGCCCATGGAAAACAGAATCAGCATTGAGCGACGTCGTTCCAGCTCATCGGGAATAAGTATAGGGTCGGCGTCAATCAGGAGTGTCAACGTCTGACCAGACACCGGGGAAGGTCGCACTGGCAAGGCCTGCATCGGGACGGATCCAGAAGTGGATCCTGAGGTGCCCACCGGAGTCTGGACCGAAGTTGCTGACTTTGAACACGAGGAGGCCCTCACCGACTCCCCTGGGCCCGAAGGCACCAAGAGTGGGTCAGGCTACACAAATATGAGGCGCATGGTCTCATAGAACTCCTTATTTAGGGCAAGGCTAATACTGGCTCCTGGAAAACTGGGGAAGCTTGGTACAGACACAGACTGAGGCTCAGAGGACAGAGGCCTAGAGCGTCGATGCTCTTCTCGCGTCGTGCAAGCAACGGGGCAAAGTCAAAGAACGTTTCGCCTTCTTCGACTTCTTACCCGAATGTCCAGATGGCTTGGACGAAGAAGAAAGGTAGTGACTCTGCGACCGGTCTCCAGACCTTTCTCTTGAACGGGACCAGGAACAATGCAGAGTTGAGTGTCGGGCCGCCATGAGCTTCAGGAAACACTTCCTCAAAGCTTTTGGGTTCACAGCCCAACACTCGGACCACGACTTCGGGTTGTGGTCACGCTCCAAACACAAGAGGCACAGGAGGTGCGGATCCATCACCAGCATCATGCGTTGACAGGAGTTGCAGGGCTTAAATACGGTCTTACGGGACATCCCTCGACGCAAACCAAAACTCGTCAAAAACGAATTCGAGAAAATGTCGCAGTTAGTCAAAAAATGACTGGGGTAGCTCTTCTCCTGATCTGCGCATAGGCTGGCACAGAAAGAAAAGAAGTGACGTTAGCATGCCTGGATGGCACCTATATACGACTGTGACATCATCACGGCAACCACAACACCAACGACGCCCACTGAGTCGACCGGCGCCACCTAACGGCGCGCAGGGGTACTTCTCTGGATTCAGTCTGACACCTGGGGAAATTCTAAGGTAAGGAATCTGCATCTTTAGGCTCTATCAGATAAACTGGTACTGAGGTCTGGTTAGCAGGCCTCATTGCACTCTCAAAGTAAAAAAAAAGAAACAGCAGCATCAGCCCAAAATTGTGGTGGTGAACATGCAAAAATAGGTATTTCTCTACACATGAGGATTAGTAGAAGAGAAACGTCTCTGGGGAACAGTGAATCGTTGTAAGGAAATGCCTCCTTGGCATGGTTACCCCCTGACTTTTTGCCTTTGCTGATGCTATGTTTTGAATTGAAAGTGTGCTGAGGCCTGCTAACCAGGCCCCAGCACCAGTGTTCTTTCCCTAACCTGTACTTTTGATTCCACAATTGGCACACCCTGGCATCCAGATAAGTCCCTTGTAACTGGTACCTCTGGTACCAAGGGCCCTGATGCCAGGGAAGGTCTCTAAGGGCTGCAGCATGTATTATGCCACCCTGGAGACCCCTCACTCAGCACAGACACACTGCTTACCAGCTTGTGTGTGCTAGTGAGAACAAAATGAGTAAGTCGACATGGCACTCCCCTCAGGGTGCCATGCCAGCCTCTCACTGCCTATGCAGTATAGGTAAGACACCCCTCTAGCAGGCCTTACAGCCCTAAGGCAGGGTGCACTATACCATAGGTGAGGGTACCAGTGCATGAGCACTGTGCCCCTACAGTGTCTAAGCAAAACCTTAGACATTGTAAGTGCAGGGTAGCCATAAGAGTATATGGTCTGGGAGTCTGTTTTACACGAACTCCACAGCACCATAATGGCTACACTGAAAACTGGGAAGTTTGGTATCAAACTTCTCAGCACAATAAATGCACACTGATGGCAGTGTACATTTTATTGTAAAATACACCACAGAGGGCACCTTAGAGGTGCCCCCTGAAACTTAACCGACTATCTGTGTAGGCTGACTGGTTCCAGCAGCCTGCCACACTAGAGACATGTTGCTGGCCCCATGGGGAGAGTGCCTTTGTCACTCTGAGGCCAGTAACAAAGCCTGCACTGGGTGGAGATGCTAACACCTCCCCCAGGCAGGAGCTGTAACACCTGGCGGTGAGCCTCAAAGGCTCACCCCTTTGTCACAGCACCGCAGGACACTCCAGCTAGTGGAGTTGCCCGCCCCCGGCCCCCACTTTTTGCGGCAAGAGAAAATAATGAGAATAACAAGGAGGAGTCACTGGCCAGTCAGGACAGCCCCTAAGGTGTCCTGAGCTGAGGTGACTAACTTTTAGAAATCCTCCATCTTGCAGATGGAGGATTCCCCCAATAGGATTAGGGATGTGACCCCCTCCCCTTGGGAGGAGGCACAAAGAGGGTGTACTCACCCTCAGGGCTAGTAGCCATTGGCTACTAACCCCCCAGACCTAAACACACCCTTAAATTTAGTATTTAAGGGCTTCCCTGAACCTAAAGATTTAGATTCCTGCAACAACAAGAAGAAGGACTGCCTAGCTGAAAACCCCTGCAGAGGAAGACCAGAAGACAACAACTGCCTTGGCTCCAGAAACTCACCGGCCTGTCTCCTGCCTTCCAAAGAACTCTGCTCCAGCGACGCCTTCCAAAGGGACCAGCGACCTCTGAATCCTCTGAGGACTGCCCTGCTTCGACGACGACAAGAAACTCCCGAGGACAGCGGACCTGCTCCAAAAAGACTGCAACTTTATCCAAAGAAGCAGCTTTAAAGAACCCTGCAATCTCCCCGCAAGAAGCGTGAGACTTGCAACACTGCACCCGGCGACCCCGACTCGGCTGGTGGAGAACCAACACCTCAGGGAGGACCCCCGGACTACTCTACGACTGTGAGTACCAAAATCTGTCCCCCCTGAGCCCCCACAGCGCCGCCTGCAGAGGGAATCCCGAGGCTTCCCCTGACCGCGACTCTCTGAAACCTAAGTCCCGACGCCTGGAAAAGACCCTGCACCCGCAGCCCCCAGGACCTGAAGGACCGGACTTTCACTGCAGAAGTGACCCCCAGGAGTCCCTCTCCCTTGCCCAAGTGGAGGTTTCCCCGAGGAAGCCCCCCCTTGCCTGCCTGCAGCGCTGAAGAGATCCCTTGATCTCTCTTTGACTTCCATTGCGAACCCGACGCTTGTTCTAACACTGCACCCGGCCGCCCCCGCGCCGCTGAGGGTGAAATTTCTGTGTGGGCTTGTGTCCCCCCCGGTGCCCTACAAAACCCCCCTGGTCTGCCCTCCGAAGACGCGGGTACTTACCTGCTGGAAGACTGGAACCGGGGCACCCCCTTCTCTCCATTGAAGCCTATGCGTTTTGGGCACCACTTTGAACTCTGCACCTGACCGGCCCTGAGCTGCTGGTGTGGTAACTTTGGGGTTGCTCTGAACCCCCAACGGGGGGCTACCTTGGACCAAGAACTGAACCCTGTAAGTGTCTTACTTACCTGGTAAAACTAACAAAAACTTACCTCCCCCAGGAACTGTGAAAATTGCACTAAGTGTCCACTTTTAAAATAGCTATTTGTGAATAACTTGAAAAGTATACATGCAATTGAAATGATTCAAAGTTCCTAATGTACTTACCTGCAATACCTTTCAAACAAGATATTACATGTTAAATTTGAACCTGTGGTTCTTAAAATAAACTAAGAAAAGATATTTTTCTATACAAAACCTATTGGCTGGATTTGTCTCTGAGTGTGTGTACCTCATTTATTGTCTA
Source organism: Pleurodeles waltl (assembly GCF_031143425.1). Classification (NCBI taxonomy): domain Eukaryota; kingdom Metazoa; phylum Chordata; class Amphibia; order Caudata; family Salamandridae; genus Pleurodeles; species Pleurodeles waltl. The sequence goes on along the minus strand of NC_090448.1, from coordinate 372,149,904 downwards.
TGTGTATGTACAACAAATGCTTAACACTACTCCTTAGATAAGCCTACTGTTCGACCACACTACCACAAAATAGAGCATTAGTATTATCTCTTTTTACCACTATTTTACCTCTAAGGGGAACCCTTGGACTCTGTGCATGCTATTCCTTACTTTGAAATAGCACATACAGAGCCAACTTCCTACAATCGTCTTTACTCAAATGATCAAGTATGCAAGATAGTTTCACAGTTCGGGACCCAATAATCTCTCTAATCCCCCGTAGCCAGCTGTAAGCCTGCTTAAAGTAAGGAGACACAGGTATGGCTAGCACAGCCTAATGAAGACCCCTGCTGGCACATGGGAAGCAAGCAGGTTGGCAGGAAAAACTGACCCTGCCCTACGTCAATAAATATAAATAAAATTGCATCAGAGAGTAAGAAGGCTGCTTCCCACTTAAAGAGTCAGATTGTCACTAGCCATAGTTTGAAGCAGTTAATAAAACGTCAATATCATTAATAAAGCTTAAAAGACCCTTTTAGCCCCCAAGTGACCAAACTGAGTGATAAAACAAGTCCAAAGCGTTTATATGTAACAAAACATTGCATCAATGTAAGACTTTATTGTATGGTTCTCAGCTGCTGAAAATTGATTTTAATGTTTTATGTCTACCATGTTTTGATTGATATAAGTAATGTTTGGGTCATCATAATCACTCAAAGGTGGAGAGATTGAGCACAAATTTGAAATAAACTAATGTTTGAGCCAGTTCCACACCAACAGCGTGGCAACTGAAATAGGGGCACATACACAGGGCACAAGTTGTCCATTTCACAAGAGAAGTGTTTTTTTTCTTTCTTCATATTACAGAGCTATTTACTGATGAATACAGTAGCTCACGATGACTCTTTGGACCATATCGGGCCATCCTTAAACTATGCTTCACTCTTCTAAATTGTACAGTTTTTGCCCGTTTTGTCCTTCTTTTAACTACCATATGGTTACTATGTCCAACTGCCACACACCAACTGCCTCATTCGTCAGTTGCTTCAGAAAGAAGATTATCAAAGGGTAAGTAACTTGTCCTTCGGGTCAGGGCGAGCGAAACAGCCCTCCCTGAGGATGATTGTTGAGAAAGTAGTGCGACCACCTCCATCACTTTTGTGTACACTCGAGGAGCACTAGTGAGACAGAAGAGGAGCAGGACAAACTGACAATCCTCTTGGCCTACCTTGAACGGCAGCTCATGTCTATAGGACTGCAAGATGCATATATGAAATTATGCGTACTACAGGCCAAAGGCCACCATCCAGTCACCAGGATCCAAAGCAGACAGAGCCAAGGAATTGTGAGCATTTTGAAGTTATCTTGCCTTATGAAGGCAGTTTGTGAAGTTCTAAGACAGGCAGAAGCCGGCATTCTTCTTCGGCATGGGGAAATAGAGAAGAGAAATACTCACACCTCTTGCAATACAATGAAGAGGTGTCCAAGTGAGCCATTTTGATGTGAAAGGAAGCTTCAGAGGAGCAGAAAAAAATGGGCGGGCATAGCCATACTGCACGATTTGGAGGACCTCTCTGTCGGATGTGATGGACGGCTACCTGGAAGGAAGTGCTGGATCCTGCCTCAAAGATAGAGGTTTTGAACCATTAATTGGCAAGCTATATTGACTTGGAGTCTGTTGGTGGAGGGGACCGGAATGACTGTCGCTCGAGGTGGCCTGCGTGTTGCCTGTCAGATCCATACCCACGGCCACAGAAGGACTGGGGTGACTACAAAGGGGGCTGGGGAGTCAGTCTGTATGCCAACCCCTTGAGTGGCCTCAGACTTTCCTTACCTGGTGAGGAAATAGTTTGGCTGAAGCAAAAGAACCAGAGAGTGGGCCATGGTCAAACTCTCCTTAAAGCTTTCTAAGCCAGAATTCTCCTTGTCGCAGAATATTTGTGAACCATCGCTAACCTCGTGCCATAGGCAATTACTAGTATCAAGGGCAGAATGAATTGCTTATTTGGATGCATCCTGGTCACATTGGATGGTCTGAGTCAAGGGGGCTCTATGTTACTCTAGCACCACCGACGAGAGAGAGAGATTTTACCAGCCCTCAATAAACTGACCGACACCAATGTGAGGCTTACTGATCAAAACATTTGTCTTCTTGGGGGAAGGGGAGGGGGAGGCGATTGAGGTGGGGAGGGGAATTTGGGGTTTGGGGCAGGTGGACTAGGGAAAGAATTTAGGTTCACCCTGCTGGTGGAAACCCGGACCACCAGACTCTCCGGACTAGTATGCAGTGGAAGGAAATCATGGTCGTAAGGAGTGGTCTATGACATCTGGAAACCTGGATATTCACTGGCAGCCAAGAACAGAGTTTAGACAAACTGCCCATTAAAGTTTCAGTGAGGGTTTTGTTAATGGAAGAAAGATCGCAGGTAAGTCTGGCCCAGGTTAAAAAATATATGTGAGGACATTTTCTTGACTTCAATGGAAGGCAGTTGTAGGGCCAGGATCTCAGCTGTTCGGTGAATTAAGACAGCAAGCACTCCCCTCTGTTTGGAGGGGGGGGGGGGGGCTGGCGGGTGTGTAAAAGCGGTTTCAACCCTAAAACAAGAGATGTATCAAGCCCACCGGCCCCATGAATGTCTTTGTAAAGGCTTTTATCATCATAGTAGAGGAGCAAATCACCCCCATAGTCTTCAAGTGCTGGAGGGAGCTCATTTGTGTCAGAACCTCTGAGGGCATTTCTGAGGTAGTCGAAGGGTTGGGTCAGAGACATGTAGTGTTAGAACCAGGGGCTGTGTTGCATAAATAAAAAATAAATAGCAAATATCTTTATTTGCCAATTCATTAAAACCATTCAAATCTTTCTAAAATACAGGCATTTCATATATCCGAGAAGGATACTCATGAAACCAAAGCATATATCTGATCTTTAAAGCTTAGAAGAAATACTGTGAAAATTAGTCACAAGTGAAAATGCCTAATGTGTTAGAAAGTCATAGGTGTACTGTGCTGGGGGGAAATCCCAAAGTTTACTAATGAAACTGATCTTGCAGCAGCTCTGTCTATGAACATCACAAAGCGTGCAGTGAGACTGCAGTCCTTACCCAGGAAGCAGTGTTCAATTGCCTCCCAATACAGGGGAATGTTCAGTTCTCAAAATAATGGCTTAAGCCAGAATCGTCTTCTCAAATCCAGGGCAGATGCAAAATATGTAGGCCACTGATTACTCCAGGTAGGAGCAGAAGCAGCAGGAGAGTCCTGCCCTAGCAAATTTCCATCTTTGGAATACTTCTGCTACATCAAATAAGCCCATCCATAATCTTAGGCACTTTAGTTTGTAAGGTATTGATAAAGGGAGTGTCAGAGATAGGGTTGAGAGTTCAGGTCATCATAGGTTGGTACTAAAACCACTTATGAGACTTAGCTTGTAATACGAGAATGTAATTTTTGTAACTGGCTGGCTTTTAATAATCCTCCATAAAAAAAACCTTAGAATGAGACGTATGAAATGTTCAGACTGTAAGGGAGGGTAATTTGTAGATCGATCAGAGTCTTTCCAATAACTACTTTCCAGGGTGATGAGGACAAACTAAACATCTCTAGGCCAAGGTGATATTTGAAGGTGCCAGCATCTGCTTGCTTTAATTCAAACCACAGTTTCACTATATTGGCCCTCTCTGCCAGTGTTTGGTCTATCAGGCCAAATCCCAACTGCATCTGCGATCCCCTGAAGAAATTAGGAATGCGAAAGATTTGCCGAAATAGCAGTGATTGCTCTGGATTTAACCACCACCCAAGATTTTTAGGTAAAGCTTGCAGTTTATGTATCAGCGAGGGCAGAAACTTAGCTTTTAAGACTTGCAATAATGAGGGTCCTGTGAGGGTAGATGCAACTTTATTTAAACCTGTGACTATCCCTGCGACCATTTTTTGCAGGACTTCTATATGGACACGTAAAGTCTTGAAACTCTATGCCGAGATATTTATAGGTTTTATCTTGTCCATGATATGATCTCCTAATTTCTATGACCAGGAGTGCCACTTGCATGACCCTGAAAAAGTAAAAATGTTGTTTATTTACTGGATTGATTTACAGCCAGTTAGTGTTACAGTAAATGGCCAGGTTGGTGAGTCAGGAGTGCAGTCCACTGGCCAAAACAAAATATAACCGTATTGTATCGTTAGTATATTGTATAATGGATAGTGATTGCTTGTTAAGTCTTGAAGGCAAGATTTTGGGTTTATCAAGGATGGTTCTATGTCCGCAGTAAATATGTTAAAAGAACATGGGCTTGAACTGCTGCTGGATTAGGGTCAGACATCAGAATCTGTATCGATTCTCCTCTGTTGTCAGCAAATGAGGGACAGGCGATGGTCTTGGAGCCGGTGTGAAAGTCAGCACCAGAGACAGTCCTAAACCCAAAATGGGTCGAAGGAGTTCAGACAGTACAGAGGATGGATCAGCCAGCAGTAATCCCACTGAGGACCCCTCCAGATCCTTTGCACTTGAAAGCCTACTTCAGGAAGCCATAAGAGCGCTAATGATACACAGCATAGACTACTTAAAAGTCTCAACTTGCTGCGGCATCGCTGATGGCCTGTGGAACTCTGCCACATTGCGATCAGCTGAGGAATCAGTTCCTCAATCAGATAGGGAGTGAGATCGATTGGCACCTTTCTGCCCTCACAACTTCTCTCACATGAACTTCAACTGCCAAAAAGACAACTCCCAGAAGCGGGTCCTGGCCCTCAAATTGATAGCGGAACTTAACCCAAGATGATGACTTCCTCTTATGTTCAGCAATGCACAGCACTGCTTCACTGTTCCAGATTGCTTTCGAGTGAATGAAGGCGCACACATCACACAAATTAGAATCATGCTCGGGGCCCAACCACCAAACACACACCTCTTGGTGTCCCAGTGTGCAGTGTCATCAGAGTTTAACGTCCAGCTTTAGAATGGGACATTGATCCCCTACACACATTTCATCGAAAGACCAACAAAAATGGAAGCGGAGCTGCACATCTGTGTTTGAAGACACAAAAGAAAGGAAAGAACGCTGACACGCGTGTGTGGAGCTTATTTTGGCCCCACTCTGTCACTGCCAGGGCAGAATGAAGCCAATGCAGTGTCACTGTAGGAAGCTGGCTCTGTATGCACTATTTCAAAGTAAGGAATAGAATGCACAGAGTCCAAGGGTTCCCTTTAGAGGTAAGATAGTGGCAAAAAGAGATAATACTAATGCTCTATTTTGTGGTAGTGTGGTCGAGCAGTAGACTTATCAAAGGAGTAGTGTTAAGCATTTGTTTTACACACACAAGCAATAAATGAGGAACACACACTCAGAGACAATTCCAGGCCAATAGGTTTTTGTATAGAAAATTTTATTTTCTTAGTTTATTTTAAGAACCACAGGTTCAAATTTTACATGTAATACTTCAAATGAAAGGTATTGCAAGTAGGTACTTCAGGAACTTTGAATAATCAAAATAGCATACACAGTTTTCAAATAAATCACATATAGCTTTTTTTAAACTAGACACTTTTCAACAGTTCCTGGGGGAAGTAAGAGTTTGGTAGTTTTTTGCAGGTAAGTAAACCACCTACAGGGTTCAAGTTTGGGTCCAAGGTAGCCCGCCGTTGGGGGTTCAGAGCAACCCCAAAGTTACCACACCAGCAGCTTAGGGCTGGTCAGGTGCAGAGGTCAAAGTGGTGCCCAAAACGCATAGGCTTCAATGGAGAAGGGGGTGCCCCGGTTCCAGTCTGCCAGCAGGTAAGTACCGGCGTCTTCGGAGGGCAGACCACGGGGTTTTGTAGGGCACCGGGGGGGGGGGGGGGAAGGACACAAGTCCACACAGAAAGTACACCCGGCCGGATGGAGTGTGCAAACATGCGTCGGGTTTGTAATTGAAATCAATGGGAGACCAAGGGGTCTCTTCAGCGATGCAGGCAGGCAAGGGGGGGGGGGGGGGGGGGTCTCCTCAGGGTAGCCACCACCTGGGCAAGGGAGAGGACCTCCCGGGGGTCACTCCTGCACTGGAGTTCGGATCCTTCAGGTCCTGGGGCTGCGGGTGCAGAGCCTTTACCAGGCGTCGGGATCTGAGGAGCAGGCAGTCGCGGTCAGGGGGAGCCTCGGGATTCCCTCTGCAGGCGTCGCTGTGGGGGCATCTCTGGCTACTCACGGTCTCGCGGTCCTTCTAGAGCAGGGCAGTCCTCGGAGGATTCAGAGGTCGCTGGTCCCTGAGGAAAGCGTCAGGTGGAGGAGGGGGGGGGGGGGGGGGGGGGAGGGGGGGGGGGGAGGGAGGCTGGGGGAAGAGACAGGCCGGTAGAGCTGGGGCCAAAGCAGTGGGTGTCTACGTCTTCTCTGCAGGGTTTTTCAGCTTAGCAGTCCTCTTCTTCTTAGGTTGCAGGAATCTGAGTTCCTAGGTTCTGGGGAGCCCTTAAATACTAAATTTAAGGGCGTGTTTAGGTCTGGGGGGTTAGTAGCCAATGGCTACTAGCCCTGAGGGTGGGTGTAAGGAAATGCCTCCTTGGCATGGTTGCCCCCTGACTTTTTGCCTTTGCTGATGCTATGTTTACAATTGAAAGTGTGCTGAGGCCTGCTAACCAGGCCCCAGCACCAGTGTTCTTTCCCTAACCTGTACTTTTGTATCCACAATTGGCAGACCCTGGCATCCAGATAAGTCCCTTGTAACTGGTACTTCTAGTACCAAGGGCCCTGATGCCAAGGAAGGTCTCTAAGGGCTGCAGCATGTCTTATGCCACCCTGGAGACCTCTCACTCAGCACAGACACACTGCTTACCAGCTTGTGTGTGCTAGTGAGGACAAAACGAGTAAGTCGACATGGCACTCCCCTCAGGGTGCCACGCCAGCCTCTCACTGCCTATGCAGTATAGGTAAGACACCCCTCTAGCAGGCCTTACAGCCCTAAGGCAGGGTGCACTATACCATAGGTGAGGGTACCAGTGCATGAGCATGGTACCCCTACAGTGTCTAAACAAAACCTTAGACATTGTAAGTGCAGGGTAGCCATAAGAGTATATGGTCTGGGAGTCTGTCAAACACGAACTCCACAGCACCATAATGGCTACACTGAAAACTGGGAAGTTTGGTATCAAACTTCTCAGCACAATAAATGCACACTGATGCCAGTGTACATTTTATTGTAAAATACACCACAGAGGGCACCTTAGAGGTGCCCCCTGAAACTTAACCGACTATCTGTGTAGGCTGACTAGTTTTAGCAGCCTGCCACAAACCGAGACATGTTGCTGGCCCCATGGGGAGAGTGCCTTTGTCACTCTGAGGCCAGTAACAAAGCCTGCACTGGGTGGAGATGCTAACACCTCTCCCAGGCAGGAATTGTCACACCTGGCGGTGAGCCTCAAAGGCTCACCTCCTTTGTGCCAACCCAGCAGGACACTCCAGCTAGTGGAGTTGCCCGCCCCCTCCGGCCAGGCCCCACTTTTGGCGGCAAGGCCGGAGAAAATAATGAGAATAACAAGGAGGAGTCACTGGCCAGTCAGGACAGCCCCTAAGGTGTCCTGAGCTGAGGTGACTCTAACTTTTAGAAATCCTCCATCTTGCAGATGGAGGATTCCCCCAATAGGGTTAGGATTGTGACCCCCTCCCCTTGGGAGGAGGCACAAAGAGGGTGTACCCACCCTCAGGGCTAGTAGCCATTGGCTACTAACCCCCCAGACCTAAACACGCCCTTAAATTTAGTATTTAAGGGCTACCCTGAACCCTAGAAAATTAGATTCCTGCAACAAGAAGAAGGACTGCCCAGCTGAAAACCCCTGCAGCGGAAGACCAGAAGACGACAACTGCCTTGGCTCCAGAAACTCACCGGCCTGTCTCCTGCCTTCCAAAGATCCTGCTCCAGCGACGCCTTCCGAAGGGACCAGCGACCTCGACATCCTCTGAGGACTGCCCCTGCTTCGAAAAGACAAGAAACTCCCGAGGACAGCGGACCTGCTCCAAGAAAAGCTGCAACTTTGTTTCCAGCAACTTTAAAGATCCCTGCAAGCTCCCCGCAAGAAGCGTGAGACTTGCAACACTGCACCCGGCGACCCCGACTCGACTGGTGGCGATCCAACACCTCAGGAGGGACCCCAGGACTACTCTGATACTGTGAGTACCAAAACCTGTCCCCCCTGAGCCCCCACAGCGCCGCCTGCAGAGGGAATCCCGAGGCTTCCCCTGACCGCGACTCTTCCGAACCTAAAGTCCCGACACCTGGGAGAGACCCTGCACCCGCAGCCCCCAGGACCTGAAGGACCGGACTTTCACTGGAGAAGTGACCCCCAGGAGTCCCTCTCCCTTGCCCAAGTGGAGGTTTCCCCGAGGAACCCCCCCCTTGCCTGCCTGCAGCGCTGAAGAGATCCCGAGATCTCTCATAGACTAACATTGCAAACCCGACGCTTGTTTCTACACTGCACCCGGCCGCCCCCGCGCCGCTGAGGGTGAAATTTCTGTGTGGACTTGTGTCCCCCCCGGTGCCCTACAAAACCCCCCTGGTCTGCCCTCCGAAGACGCGGGTACTTACCTGCAAGCAGACCGGAACCGGGGCACCCCCTCCTCTCCATTCTAGCCTATGTGTTTTGGGCACCACTTTGGACTCTGCACCTGACCGGCCCTGAGCTGCTGGTGTGGTGACTTTGGGGTTGCTCTGAACCCCCAACGGTGGGCTACCTTGGACCAAGAACTGAGCCCTGTAAGTGTCTTACTTACCTGGTTAATCTAACAAATACTTACCTCCCCTAGGAACTGTGAAAATTGCACTAAGTGTCCACTTTTAAAACAGCTATTTGTCAATAACTTGAAAAGTATACATGCAATTTTGATGATTTGAAGTTCCTAAAGTACTTACCTGCAATACCTTTCGAATGAGATATTACATGTAGAATTTGAACCTGTGGTTCTTAAAATAAACTAAGAAAAGATATTTTTCTATATAAAAACCTATTGGCTGGATTTGTCTCTGAGTGTGTGTACCTCATTTATTGTCTTGTGTATGTACAACAAATGCTTAACACTACTCCTTGGATAAGCCTACTGCTCGACCACACTACCACAAAATAGAGCATTAGTATTATCTATTTTTACCACTATTTTACCTCTAAGGGGAACCCTTGGATTCTGTGCATGCTATTCCTTACTTTGAAATAGCACATACAGAGCCAACTTCCTACATTGGTGGATCAGCGGTGGGGTACAAGACTTTGCATTTGCTGGACTACTCAGCCAATACCTGATCACACGACAAATTCCAAAATTGTCATTAGAAATTGATTTTTGCAATTTGAAAAGTTTTCTAAATTCTTAAAAGACCTGCTAGGGCCTTGTGTTAGATCCTGTTTAGCATTTCTTTTAGAGTTTAAAAGTTTGTAAAAGTTTGAATTAGATTCTAGAACCAGTTTTAGTTTCTTAAAAAGTATTCCAACTTTTAGAAGCATAATGTCTAGCACAGATGTGAATGTGGTGGAACTCGACACCACACCTTACCTCCATCTACAGATGAGAGAGCTAAGGTCACTCTGTAAACTAAAGAAAATAGCAATGGGCCCCAAACCTACCAAAGTACAGCTCCAGGAGCTTTTGGCAGAGTTTGAAAAGGCCAACCCCTCTGAGGATGGCAACTCAGAGGATGAAGATAGTGACTTGGAGGGAAATTCCCCCCCTCCAGTCCTACTTAGGGAGAGCAGGGCTTCTCAAGCCCTGACTCCACAAATAATAGTCAGAGATGCTGGTTCCCTCACAGGAGGGACCAACAACTCTGAAATCACTGAGGATAACTCCAGTGAAGAGGACATCCAGTTAGCCAGGATGGCCAAAAGATTGGCTTTGGAAAGACAGATCCTAGCCATAGAGAGGGAAAGACAAGAGATGGGCCTAGGACCCATCAATGGTGGCAGCAACATAAATAGGGTCAGAGATTCTCCTGACATGTTGAAAATCCCCAAAGGGATTGTAACTAAATATGAAGATGGTGATGACATCACCAAATGGTTCACAGCTTTTGAGAGGGCTTGTGTAACCAGAAAAGTGAACAGATCTCACTGGGGTGCTCTCCTTTGGGAAATGTTCACAGGAAAGTGTAGGGATAGACTCCTCACACTCTCTGGACAAGATGCAGAATCTTATGACCTCATGAAGGGTACCCTGATTGAGGGCTTTGGATTCTCCACTGAGGAGTACAGGATTAGGTTCAGGGGGGCTCAAAAATCCTCGAGCCAGACCTGGGTTGACTTTGTTGACTACTCAGTGAAAACACTAGATGGTTGGATTCAAGGCAGTGGTGTAAGTAATTATGATGGGCTGTACAATTTATTTGTGAAAGAACACCTGTTAAGTAATTGTTTCAATGATAAACTGCATCAGCATCTGGTAGACCTAGGACCAATTTCTCCCCAAGAATTGGGAAAGAAGGCGGACCATTGGGTCAAGACAAGGGTGTCCAAGACTTCCACAGGGGGTGACCAAAAGAAAGGGGTCACAAAGACTCCCCAGCAGAAGGGTGATGAGACAACCAAAACTAAAAATAGTAAAGAGTCTTCTACAGGCCCCCAAAAACCTGCACAGGAGGGTGGGCCCAGAGCCTCTTCACAAAACAATGGGTACAAGGGTAAAAACTTTGATCCCAAAAAGGCCTGGTGTCATAGCTGTAAACAGCATGGACACCAAACTGGAGACAAGGCCTGTCCCAAGAAAGGTTCCACTCCAAACTCCCATCCAGGTAACACTGGTATGGCTAGTCTCCAAGTGGGATCAACAGTGTGCCCAGAGCAAATCAGGGTCCACACTGAAGCTACTCTAGTTTCTGAGGGTGGGGTGGATTTAGCCACACTAGCTGTCTGGCCGCCTAACATGCAAAAATACAGACAGCAACTCTTAATTAATGGGACTAGAATAGAGGGCCTGAGGGATACAGGTGCCAGTGTCACCATGGTGACAGAGAAACTGGTTTCCCCTGGCCAATACCTGACTGGAAAAACTTACACAGTCACCAACGCTGACAATCAGAGAAAAGTACATCCCATGGCAATGGTTACTTTAGAATGGGGAGGGGTCAATGGCCTGAAACAGGTGGTGGTCTCCTCAAATATCCCAGTGGACTGTCTGCTTGGAAATGACCTGGAGTCCTCAGCATGGGCTGAGGTAGAACTAAAAACCCATGCAGCAATGCTGGGTATCCCTGAACTGGTGTGTGTGAAAACCAGAGCACAATGCAAGGCACAGGGTGAACAAGTAGAGCTGGAGTCTGGAAGAATGGCCCAGCCTACCAAGAGAAAAGGAAAGTCAGTTGGGAAACCAACTGCAACACAGCAAAAGAAAGGGAACCTCTCTTCTCAGGAAGAAGTTCTGCCCTCTGAGGGAACTGAGCCTTTGGAGCTTGAACCTTATCAGGTTGAGCTCTTGGGCCCAGGGGGACCCTCAAGGGAAGAGCTGTGTAAGGGACAAGAAACCTGTCCCTCTCTTGAAGGCCTTAGGCAGCAAGCTGCTGAAGAGTCCAAAGGCAAGAAAAATGGAACACATAGGGTCTATTGGGAAGATGGGCTCTTGTACACTGAGGCCAGAGACCCCAAACCTGGTGCCACTAGGAGAGTGGTAGTGCCTCAGCTGTTCAGAGAGTTCATCCTAACATTGGCCCATGACATTCCCCTTGCTGGACATTTGGGACAAACCAAGACGTGGGAGAGGTTAGTCAACCACTTCTACTGGCCCAATATGTCCAACATGGTTAAGGAGTTTTGCCTCTCCTGCCCCACCTGTCAAGCCAGTGGTAAGACAGGTGGGCACCCAAAGGCCCCCCTCATTCCACTTCCAGTGGTGGGGGTGCCCTTTGAAAGAGTGGGTGTGGACATAGTTGGTCCACTGGAACCTCCCACAGCCTCAGGAAATATGTATATCCTGGTAGTAGTGGATCATGCTACCAGGTATCCTGAAGCTATTCCCCTTAGGTCGACTACTGCCCCTGCAGTAGCCAAGGCCCTCATTGGTATCTTTACCAGAGTGGGTTTCCCTAAGGAGGTGGTGTCTGACAGAGGTACCAACTTCATGTCAGCATACCTAAAGCACATGTGGAATGAGTGTGGAGTGACTTATAAATTCACTACACCTTACCATCCACAAACTAATGGCTTAGTTGAGAGATTCAACAAGACATTAAAAGGCATGATCATGGGGCTCCCAGAAAAACTCAAAAGGAGATGGGATGTCCTCCTGCCATGTCTGCTTTTCGCTTACAGGGAGGTACCACAGAAGGGAGTAGGGTTCTCACCCTTTGAACTTCTGTTTGGTCATCCTGTAAGGGGACCACTTGCCCTTGTTAAAGAAGGCTGGGAGAGACCTCTCCATGAGCCTAAACAGGACATAGTGGACTATGTACTTGGCCTTCGCTCTAGAATGGCAGAGTACATGGAAAAGGCAACCAAAAACCTTGAGGCCAGCCAACAGCTCCAGAAGTTTTGGTATGACCAAAAGGCTGCACTGGTTGAGTTCCAACCAGGGCAGAAAGTCTGGGTTCTGGAGCCTGTGGCTCCCAGGGCACTCCAGGACAAATGGAGTGGCCCTTACCCAGTACTAGAGAGGAAGAGTCAGGTCACCTACTTGGTGGACCTGGGCACAAGCAGGAGCCCCAAAAGGGTGATCCATGTAAACCGCCTTAAGCTCTTCCACGACAGGGCTGATGTCAATCTGTTGATGGTAACAGATGAGGATCAGGAGGCAGAGAGTGAACCTCTCCCTGATCTTCTGTCATCAGACCCAAAAGATGGTACAGTAGATGGAGTGATCTACTCAGACACCCTCTCTGGCCAACAGCAAGCTGATTGTAGGAGAGTCCTACAACAGTTTCCTGAACTCTTCTCCTTAACCCCTGGTCAGACACACCTGTGTACCCATGATGTGGACACCGGAGACAGCATGCCTGTCAAGAACAAAATCTTTAGACAGTCTGACCATGTTAAGGAAAGCATCAAGGTGGAAGTCCACAAGATGCTGGAATTGGGAGTCATTGAGCGCTCTGACAGCCCCTGGGCTAGCCCAGTGGTCTTAGTCCCCAAACCTCACACCACAGATGGAAAGAAAGAGATGAGGTTTTGTGTGGACTACAGAGGGCTCAATTCTGTCACCAAGACAGATGCTCATCCAATTCCAAGAGCTGATGAGCTCATTGATAAATTAGGTGCTGCCAAATTTCTAAGTACCTTTGACTTGACAGCAGGGTACTGGCAAATAAAAATGGCACCTGGAGCAAAAGAAAAGACAGCATTCTCCACACCTGATGGGCATTATCAGTTTACTGTTATGCCCTTTGGTTTAAAGAATGCCCCTGCCACCTTCCAAAGGTTGGTGAATCAAGTCCTTGCTGGCTTGGAGTCCTTTAGCACAGCTTATCTTGATGATATTGCTGTCTTTAGCTCCACCTGGCAGGATCACCTGGTCCACCTGAGGAAGGTTTTGAAGGCTCTGCAATCTGCAGGCCTCTCTATCAAGGCATCCAAATGCCAGATAGGGCAGGGAACTGTGGTTTACTTGGGACACCTTGTAGGTGGAGGCCAAGTTCAGCCACTCCAACCCAAGATCCAGACTATTCTGGACTGGGTAGCTCCAAAAACCCAGACTCAAGTCAGGGCATTCCTTGGCTTGACTGGGTACTACAGGAGGTTTGTGAAGGGATATGGATCCATTGTGACAGCCCTCACTGAGCTCACCTCCAAGAAAATGCCCAAGAAAGTGAACTGGACTGTGGACTGCCAACAGGCCTTTGACACCCTGAAACAGGCAATGTGCTCAGCACCAGTTCTCAAAGCTCCAGATTATTCTAAGCAGTTCATTGTGCAGACTGATGCCTCTGAACATGGGATAGGGGCAGTTTTGTCCCAAACAAATGATGATGGCCTTGACCAGCCTGTTGCTTTCATTAGCAGGAGGTTACTCCCCAGGGAGCAGCGTTGGAGTGCCATTGAGAGGGAGGCCTTTGCTGTGGTCTGGTCCCTGAAGAAGCTGAGACCATACCTCTTTGGGACTCACTTCCTAGTTCAAACTGACCACAGACCTCTCAAATGGCTGATGCAAATGAAAGGTGAAAATCCTAAACTGTTGAGGTGGTCCATCTCCCTACAGGGAATGGACTTTATAGTGGAACACAGACCTGGGACTGCCCATGCCAATGCAGATGGCCTTTCCAGGTTCTTCCACTTAGAAAATGAAGACTCTCTTGGGAAAGGTTAGTCTCATCCTCTTTCGTTTGGGGGGGGGTTGTGTAAGGAAATGCCTCCTTGGCATGGTTGCCCCCTGACTTTTTGCCTTTGCTGATGCTATGTTTACAATTGAAAGTGTGCTGAGGCCTGCTAACCAGGCCCCAGCACCAGTGTTCTTTCCCTAACCTGTACTTTTGTATCCACAATTGGCAGACCCTGGCATCCAGATAAGTCCCTTGTAACTGGTACTTCTAGTACCAAGGGCCCTGATGCCAAGGAAGGTCTCTAAGGGCTGCAGCATGTCTTATGCCACCCTGGAGACCTCTCACTCAGCACAGACACACTGCTTACCAGCTTGTGTGTGCTAGTGAGGACAAAACGAGTAAGTCGACATGGCACTCCCCTCAGGGTGCCACGCCAGCCTCTCACTGCCTATGCAGTATAGGTAAGACACCCCTCTAGCAGGCCTTACAGCCCTAAGGCAGGGTGCACTATACCATAGGTGAGGGTACCAGTGCATGAGCATGGTACCCCTACAGTGTCTAAACAAAACCTTAGACATTGTAAGTGCAGGGTAGCCATAAGAGTATATGGTCTGGGAGTCTGTCAAACACGAACTCCACAGCACCATAATGGCTACACTGAAAACTGGGAAGTTTGGTATCAAACTTCTCAGCACAATAAATGCACACTGATGCCAGTGTACATTTTATTGTAAAATACACCACAGAGGGCACCTTAGAGGTGCCCCCTGAAACTTAACCGACTATCTGTGTAGGCTGACTAGTTTTAGCAGCCTGCCACAAACCGAGACATGTTGCTGGCCCCATGGGGAGAGTGCCTTTGTCACTCTGAGGCCAGTAACAAAGCCTGCACTGGGTGGAGATGCTAACACCTCTCCCAGGCAGGAATTGTCACACCTGGCGGTGAGCCTCAAAGGCTCACCTCCTTTGTGCCAACCCAGCAGGACACTCCAGCTAGTGGAGTTGCCCGCCCCCTCCGGCCAGGCCCCACTTTTGGCGGCAAGGCCGGAGAAAATAATGAGAATAACAAGGAGGAGTCACTGGCCAGTCAGGACAGCCCCTAAGGTGTCCTGAGCTGAGGTGACTCTAACTTTTAGAAATCCTCCATCTTGCAGATGGAGGATTCCCCCAATAGGGTTAGGATTGTGACCCCCTCCCCTTGGGAGGAGGCACAAAGAGGGTGTACCCACCCTCAGGGCTAGTAGCCATTGGCTACTAACCCCCCAGACCTAAACACGCCCTTAAATTTAGTATTTAAGGGCTACCCTGAACCCTAGAAAATTAGATTCCTGCAACAAGAAGAAGGACTGCCCAGCTGAAAACCCCTGCAGCGGAAGACCAGAAGACGACAACTGCCTTGGCTCCAGAAACTCACCGGCCTGTCTCCTGCCTTCCAAAGATCCTGCTCCAGCGACGCCTTCCGAAGGGACCAGCGACCTCGACATCCTCTGAGGACTGCCCCTGCTTCGAAAAGACAAGAAACTCCCGAGGACAGCGGACCTGCTCCAAGAAAAGCTGCAACTTTGTTTCCAGCAACTTTAAAGATCCCTGCAAGCTCCCCGCAAGAAGCGTGAGACTTGCAACACTGCACCCGGCGACCCCGACTCGACTGGTGGCGATCCAACACCTCAGGAGGGACCCCAGGACTACTCTGATACTGTGAGTACCAAAACCTGTCCCCCCTGAGCCCCCACAGCGCCGCCTGCAGAGGGAATCCCGAGGCTTCCCCTGACCGCGACTCTTCCGAACCTAAAGTCCCGACACCTGGGAGAGACCCTGCACCCGCAGCCCCCAGGACCTGAAGGACCGGACTTTCACTGGAGAAGTGACCCCCAGGAGTCCCTCTCCCTTGCCCAAGTGGAGGTTTCCCCGAGGAACCCCCCCCTTGCCTGCCTGCAGCGCTGAAGAGATCCCGAGATCTCTCATAGACTAACATTGCAAACCCGACGCTTGTTTCTACACTGCACCCGGCCGCCCCCGCGCCGCTGAGGGTGAAATTTCTGTGTGGACTTGTGTCCCCCCCGGTGCCCTACAAAACCCCCCTGGTCTGCCCTCCGAAGACGCGGGTACTTACCTGCAAGCAGACCGGAACCGGGGCACCCCCTCCTCTCCATTCTAGCCTATGTGTTTTGGGCACCACTTTGGACTCTGCACCTGACCGGCCCTGAGCTGCTGGTGTGGTGACTTTGGGGTTGCTCTGAACCCCCAACGGTGGGCTACCTTGGACCAAGAACTGAGCCCTGTAAGTGTCTTACTTACCTGGTTAATCTAACAAATACTTACCTCCCCTAGGAACTGTGAAAATTGCACTAAGTGTCCACTTTTAAAACAGCTATTTGTCAATAACTTGAAAAGTATACATGCAATTTTGATGATTTGAAGTTCCTAAAGTACTTACCTGCAATACCTTTCGAATGAGATATTACATGTAGAATTTGAACCTGTGGTTCTTAAAATAAACTAAGAAAATATATTTTTCTATATAAAACCCTATTGGCTGGATTTGTCTCTGAGTGTGTGTACCTCATTTATTGTCTTGTGTATGTACAACAAATGCTTAACACTACTCCTTGGATAAGCCTACTGCTCGACCACACTACCACAAAATAGAGCATTAGTATTATCTATTTTTACCACTATTTTACCTCTAAGGGGAACCCTTGGATTCTGTGCATGCTATTCCTTACTTTGAAATAGCACATACAGAGCCAACTTCCTACAGTGGGTACACCCTCTTTGTGCCTCCTCCCAAGGGGAGGGGGTCACATTGCTATCCCTATTGGGGGAATCCTCCATCTGCAAGATGGAGGATTTCTAAAAGTCAAAGTCACCTCAGGACACCTTAGGGGCTGTCCTGACTGGCCAGTTACTCCTCCTTGTTTTTCTCATTATCACCTCTGGCCTTGCCGCCAAAAGTGGGGCTGTGGCCGGAGGGGGCGGGCAACTCCACTAGCTGGAGTGCCCTGTGGTGCTGTGACAAAGGGGGTGAGCTTTTGAGGCTCACCGCCAGGTGTTACAGTTCCTGCAGGGGGAGGTGTGAAGTACCTCCACCCAGTACAGGCTTTGTTACTAGCCACAGAGTGACAAAAGCACTCTCCCCATGTGGCCAGCAACATGTCTCTAGTGTGGCAGGCTGCTAAACCAGTCAGCCTACACGGATAGTCGGTTAAGGTTTCAGGGGGCACCTCTAAAGGTGCCCTCTGGGGTGTATGTTACAATAAAATGTACACTGGCATCAGTGTGCATTTATTGTCCTGAGAAGTTTGATACCAAACTTCCCAGTTTTCAGTGTAGCCATTATGGTGCTGTGGAGTTCGTGCATGACAAACTCCCAGACCATATACTCTTATGGCTACCCTGCACTTACAATGTCTAAGGTTTTGCTTAGACACTGTAGGGGCACAGTGCTCATGCACTGGTGCCCTCACCTAGGGTATAGTGCACCCTGCCTTAGGGCTGTAAGGCCTGCTATAGGGGTGACTTATCTATACTGCATAGGCAGTGTGAGGTTGGCATGGCACCCTGAGGGGAGTGCCATATCGACTTACTCGTTTTGTCCTCACTAGCACACCCAAGCTGGCAAGCAGTGTGTCTGTGCTGAGTGAGGGGTCCCCAGGGTGGCATAAGATATGCTGCAGCCCTTAGAGACCTTCCCTGGCATCAGGGCCCTTGGTACCAGGGGTACCAGTTACAAGGGACTTACCTGGATGCCAGGGTGTGCCAATTGTGGAAACAAAAGTACAGGTTAGGGAAAGAACACTGGTGCTGGGGCCTGGTTAGCAGGCCCCAGCACACTTTCAAATCAAAACTTAGCATCAGCAAAGGCAAAAAGTCAGGGGGTAACCATGCCAAGGAGGCATTTCCTTACAGTCACTGTAGGAAGTTGGCTCTGTATGTGCTATTTCAAAGTAAGGAATAGCATGCACAGAGTCCAAGGGTTCCCCTTAGAGGTAAAATAGTGGTAAAAAATAGATAATACTAATGCTCTATTTTGTGGTAGTGTGGTCGAGCAGTAGGCTTATCCAAGGAGTAGTGTTAAGCATTTGTTGTACATACACAAGACAATAAATGAGGTACACACACTCAGAGACAAATCCAGCCAATAGGTTTTTATATAGAAAAATATCTTTTCTTAGTTTATTTTAAGAACCACAGGTTCAAATTCTACATGTAATATCTCATTCGAAAGGTATTGCAGGTAAGTACTTTAGGAACTTCAAATCATCAAAATTGCATGTATACTTTTCAAGTTATTGACAAATAGCTGTTTTAAAAGTGGACACTTAGTGCAATTTTCACAGTTCCTAGGGGAGGTAAGTATTTGTTAGATTAACCAGGTAAGTAAGACACTTACAGGGCTCAGTTCTTGGTCCAAGGTAGCCCACCGTTGGGGGTTCAGAGCAACCCCAAAGTCACCACACCAGCAGCTCAGGGCCGGTCAGGTGCAGAGTCCAAAGTGGTGCCCAAAACACATAGGCTAGAATGGAGAGAAGGGGGTGCCCCGGTTCCGGTCTGCTTGCAGGTAAGTACCCGCGTCTTCGGAGGGCAGACCAGGGGGGTTTTGTAGGGCACCGGGGGGGACACAAGTCCACACAGAAATTTCACCCTCAGCGGCGCGGGGGCGGCCGGGTGCAGTGTAGAAACAAGCGTCGGGTTCGCAATGTTAGTCTATGAGAGATCTCGGGATCTCTTCAGCGCTGCAGGCAGGCAAGGGGGGGATTCCTCGGGGAAACCTCCACTTGGGCAAGGGAGAGGGACTCCTGGGGGTCACTTCTCCAGTGAAAGTCCGGTCCTTCAGGTCCTGGGGGCTGCGGGTGCAGGGTCTCTCCCAGGTGTCGGGACTTTAGGTTCAAAAGAGTCGCGGTCAGGGGAAGCCTCGGGATTCCCTCTGCAGGCGGCGCTGTGGGGGCTCAGGGGGGACAGGTTTTGGTACTCACAGTATCAGAGTAGTCCTGGGGTCCCTCCTGAGGTGTTGGATCGCCACCAGTCGAGTCGGGGTCGCCGGGTGCAGTGTTGCAAGTCTCACGCTTCTTGCGGGGAGCTTGCAGGGATCTTTAAAGTTGCTGGAAACAAAGTTGCAGCTTTTCTTGGAGCAGGTCCGCTGTCCTCGGGAGTTTCTTGTCTTTTCGAAGCAGGGGCAGTCCTCAGAGGATGTCGAGGTCGCTGGTCCCTTCGGAAGGCGTCGCTGGAGCAGGATCTTTGGAAGGCAGGAGACAGGCCGGTGAGTTTCTGGAGCCAAGGCAGTTGTCGTCTTCTGGTCTTCCGCTGCAGGGGTTTTCAGCTGGGCAGTCCTTTTTCTTGTTGCAGGAATCTGATTTTCTAGGGTTCAGGGTAGCCCTTAAATACTAAATTTAAGGGCGTGTTTAGGTCTGGGGGGTTAGTAGCCAATGGCTACTAGCCCTGAGGGTGGGTACACCCTCTTTGTGCCTCCTCCCAAGGGGAGGGGGTCACAATCCTAACCCTATTGGGGGAATCCTCCATCTGCAAGATGGAGGATTTCTAAAAGTTAGAGTCACCTCCGCTCAGGACACCTTAGGGGCTGTCCTGACTGGCCAGTGACTCCTCCTTGTTTTTCTCATTATTTTCTCCGGCCTTGCCGCCAAAAGTGGGGCCTGGCCGGAGGGGGCGGGCAACTCCACTAGCTGGAGTGTCCTGCTGGGTTGGCACAAAGGAGGTGAGCCTTTGAGGCTCACCGCCAGGTGTGACAATTCCTGCCTGGGAGAGGTGTTAGCATCTCCACCCAGTGCAGGCTTTGTTACTGGCCTCAGAGTGACAAAGGCACTCTCCCCATGGGGCCAGCAACATGTCTCGGTTTGTGGCAGGCTGCTAAAACTAGTCAGCCTACACAGATAGTCGGTTAAGTTGCAGGGGGCACCTCTAAGGTGCCCTCTGTGGTGTATTTTACAATAAAATGTACACTGGCATCAGAGTGCATTTATTGTGTTGAGAAGTTTGATACCAAACTTCCCAGTTTTCAGTGTAGCCATTATGGTGCTGTGGAGTTCGTGTTTGACAGACTCCCAGACCATATACTCTTATGGCTACCCTGCACTTACAATGTCTAAGGTTTTGTTTAGACACTGTAGGGGTACCATGCTCATGCACTGGTACCCTCACCTATGGTATAGTGCACCCTGCCTTAGGGCTGTAAGGCCTGCTAGAGGGGTGTCTTACCTATACTGCATAGGCAGTGAGAGGCTGGCATGGCACCCTGAGGGGAGTGCCATGTCGACTTACTCGTTTTGTCCTCACTAGCACACACAAGCTGGTAAGCAGTGTGTCTGTGCTGAGTGAGAGGTCTTCAGGGTGGCATAAGACATGCTGCAGCCCTTAGAGACCTTCCTTGGCATCAGGGCCCTTGGTACTAGAAGTACCAGTTACAAGGGACTTATCTGGATGCCAGGGTCTGCCAATTGTGGATACAAAAGTACAGGTTAGGGAAAGAACACTGGTGCTGGGGCCTGGTTAGCAGGCCTCAGCACACTTTCAATTGTAAACATAGCATCAGCAAAGGCAAAAAGTCAGGGGGCAACCATGCCAAGGAGGCATTTCCTTACACAACCCCCCCCCAAACGAAAGAGGATGAGACTAACCTTTCCCAAGAGAGTCTTCATTTTCTAAGTGGAAGAACCTGGAAAGGCCATCTGCATTGGCATGGGCAGTCCCAGGTCTGTGTTCCACTATAAAGTCCATTCCCTGTAGGGAGATGGACCACCTCAACAGTTTAGGATTTTCACCTTTCATTTGCATCAGCCATTTGAGAGGTCTGTGGTCAGTTTGAACTAGGAAGTGAGTCCCAAAGAGGTATGGTCTCAGCTTCTTCAGGGACCAAACCACAGCAAAGGCCTCCCTCTCAATGGCACTCCAACGCTGCTCCCTGGGGAGTAACCTCCTGCTAATGAAAGCAACAGGCTGGTCAAGGCCATCATCATTTGTTTGGGACAAAACTGCCCCTATCCCATGTTCAGAGGCATCAGTCTGCACAATGAACTGCTTAGAATAATCTGGAGCTTTGAGAACTGGTGCTGAGCACATGGCTTGTTTCAGGGTGTCAAAGGCCTGTTGGCAGTCCACAGTCCAGTTCACTTTCTTGGGCATTTTCTTGGAGGTGAGTTCAGTGAGGGCTGTCACAATGGATCCATATCCCTTCACAAACCTCCTGTAGTACCCAGTCAAGCCAAGGAATGCTCTGACTTGAGTCTGGGTTTTTGGAGCTACCCAGTCCAGAATAGTCTGGATCTTGGGTTGGAGTGGCTGAACTTGGCCTCCACCTACAAGGTGTCCCAAGTAAACCACAGTTCCCTGCCCTATCTGGCATTTGGATGCCTTGATAGAGAGGCCTGCAGATTGCAGAGCCTTCAAAACCTTCCTCAGGTGGACCAGGTGATCCTGCCAGGTGGAGCTAAAGACAGCAATATCATCAAGATAAGCTGTGCTAAAGGACTCCAAGCCAGCAAGGACTTGATTCACCAACCTTTGGAAGGTGGCAGGGGCATTCTTTAAACCAAAGGGCATAACAGTAAACTGATAATGCCCATCAGGTGTGGAGAATGCTGTCTTTTCTTTTGCTCCAGGTGCCATTTTTATTTGCCAGTACCCTGCTGTCAAGTCAAAGGTACTTAGAAATTTGGCAGCACCTAATTTATCAATGAGCTCATCAGCTCTTGGAATTGGATGGGCATCTGTCTTGGTGACAGAATTGAGCCCTCTGTAGTCCACACAAAACCTCATCTCTTTCTTTCCATCTTTGGTGTGAGGTTTGGGGACTAAGACCACTGGGCTAGCCCAGGGGCTGTCAGAGCGCTCAATCACTCCCAATTCCAGCATCTTGTGGACTTCCACCTTGATGCTTTCCTTAACATGGTCAGACTGTCTGAAGATTTTGTTCTTGACAGGCATGCTGTCTCCTGTGTCCACATCATGGGTACACAGGTGGGTCTGACCAGGGGTTAGGGAGAAAAGCTCAGGAAACTGTTGTAGGACTCTCCTACAATCAGCCTGCTGTTGGCCAGAGAGGGTGTCTGAGTAGATCACTCCATCTACTGTGCCATCTTTTGGGTCTGATGACAGAAGATCAGGGAGAGGTTCACTCTCTGCCTCCTGATCCTCATCTGTTACCATTAACAGATTCACATCAGCCCTGTCATGGAAGAGCTTAAGGCGGTTCACATGGATCACCCTCTTGGGGCTCCTGCTTGTGCCCAGGTCCACCAGGTAGGTGACCTGACTCTTCCTCTCTAGCACTGGGTAAGGGCCACTCCATTTGTCCTGGAGTGCCCTGGGAGCCACAGGCTCCAGAACCCAGACTTTCTGCCCTGGTTGGAACTCAACCAGTGCAGCCTTTTGGTCATACCAAAACTTCTGGAGCTGTTGGCTGGCCTCAAGGTTTTTGGTTGCCTTTTCCATGTACTCTGCCATTCTAGAGCGAAGGCCAAGTACATAGTCCACTATGTCCTGTTTAGGCTCATGGAGAGGTCTCTCCCAGCCTTCTTTAACAAGGGCAAGTGGTCCCCTTACAGGATGACCAAACAGAAGTTCAAAGGGTGAGAATCCTACTCCCTTCTGTGGTACCTCCCTGTAAGCGATAAGCAGACATGGCAGGAGGACATCCCATCTCCTTTTGAGTTTTTCTGGGAGCCCCATGATCATGCCTTTTAATGTCTTGTTGAATCTCTCAACTAAGCCATTAGTTTGTGGATGGTAGGGTGTAGTGAATTTATAAGTCACTCCACACTCATTCCACATGTGCTTTAGGTATGCTGACATGAAGTTGGTACCTCTGTCAGACACCACCTCCTTAGGGAAACCCACTCTGGTAAAGATACCAATGAGGGCCTTGGCTACTGCAGGGGCAGTAGTCGACCTAAGGGGAATAGCTTCAGGATACCTGGTAGCATGATCCACTACTACCAGGATATACATATTTCCTGAGGCTGTGGGAGGTTCTAGTGGACCAACTATGTCCACACCCACTCTTTCAAAGGGCACCCCCACCACAGGAAGTGGAATGAGGGGGGCCTTTGGATGCCCACCTGTCTTACCACTGGCTTGACAGGTGGGGCAGGAGAGGCAAAACTCCTTAACCATGTTGGACATATTGGGCCAGTAGAAGTGGTTGACTAACCTCTCCCACGTCTTGGTTTGTCCCAAATGTCCAGCAAGGGGAATGTCATGGGCCAATGTTAGGATGAACTCTCTGAACAGCTGAGGCACTACCACTCTCCTAGTGGCACCAGGTTTGGGGTCTCTGGCCTCAGTGTACAGGAGCCCATCTTCCCAATAGACCCTATGTGTTCCATTTTTCTTGCCTTTGGACTCTTCAGCAGCTTGCTGCCTAAGGCCTTCAAGAGAGGGACAGGTTTCTTGTCCCTTACACAGCTCCTCCCTTGAGGGTCCCCCTGGGCCCAAGAGCTCAACCTGATAAGGTTCAAGCTCCAAAGGCTCAGTTCCCTCAGAGGGCAGAACTTCTTCATGAGAAGAGAGGTTCCCTTTCTTTTGCTGTGTTGCAGTTGGTTTCCCAACTGACTTTCCTTTTCTCTTGGTAGGCTGGGCCATTCTTCCAGACTCCAGCTCTACTTGTTCACCCTGTGCCTTGCACTGTGCTCTGGTTTTCACACACACCAGTTCAGGGATACCCAGCATTGCTGCATGGGTTTTTAGTTCTACCTCAGCCCATGCTGAGGACTCCAGGTCATTTCCAAGCAGACAGTCCACTGGGATATTTGAGGAGACCACCACCTGTTTCAGGCCATTGACCCCTCCCCATTCTAAAGTAACCATTGCCATGGGATGTACTTTTCTCTGATTGTCAGCGTTGGTGACTGTGTAAGTTTTTCCAGTCAGGTATTGGCCAGGGGAAACCAGTTTCTCTGTCACCATGGTGACACTGGCACCTGTATCCCTCAGGCCCTCTATTCTAGTCCCATTAATTAAGAGTTGCTGTCTGTATTTTTGCATGTTAGGCGGCCAGACAGCTAGTGTGGCTAAATCCACCCCACCCTCAGAAACTAGAGTAGCTTCAGTGTGGACCCTGATTTGTTCTGGGCACACTGTTGATCCCACTTGGAGACTAGCCATACCAGTGTTACCTGGATGGGAGTTTGGAGTGGAACCTTTCTTGGGACAGGCCTTGTCTCCAGTTTGGTGTCCATGCTGTTTACAGCTATGACACCAGGCCTTTTTGGGATCAAAGTTTTTACCCTTGTACCCATTGTTTTGTGAAGAGGCTCTGGGCCCACCCTCCTGTGCAGGTTTTTGGGGGCCTGTAGAAGACTCTTTACTATTTTTAGTTTTGGTTGTCTCATCACCCTTCTGCTGGGGAGTCTTTGTGACCCCTTTCTTTTGGTCACCCCCTGTTGAAGTCTTGGACACCCTTGTCTTGACCCAATGGTCCGCCTTCTTTCCCAATTCTTGGGGAGAAATTGGTCCTAGGTCTACCAGATGCTGATGCAGTTTATCATTGAAACAATTACTTAACAGGTGTTCTTTCACAAATAAATTGTACAGCCCATCATAATTACTTACACCACTGCCTTGAATCCAACCATCTAGTGTTTTCACTGAGTAGTCAACAAAGTCAACCCAGGTCTGGCTCGAGGATTTTTGAGCCCCCCTGAACCTAATCCTGTACTCCTCAGTGGAGAATCCAAAGCCCTCAATCAGGGTACCCTTCATGAGGTCATAAGATTCTGCATCTTGTCCAGAGAGTGTGAGGAGTCTATCCCTACACTTTCCTGTGAACATTTCCCAAAGGAGAGCACCCCAGTGAGATCTGTTCACTTTTCTGGTTACACAAGCCCTCTCAAAAGCTGTGAACCATTTGGTGATGTCATCACCATCTTCATATTTAGTTACAATCCCTTTAGGGATTTTCAACATGTCAGGAGAATCTCTGACCCTATTTATGTTGCTGCCACCATTGATGGGTCCTAGGCCCATCTCTTGTCTTTCCCTCTCTATGGCTAGGATCTGTCTTTCCAAAGCCAATCTTTTGGCCATCCTGGCTAACTGGATGTCCTCTTCACTGGGGCTATCCTCAGTGATTTCAGAGGTGTTGGTCTCTCCTGTGAGGGAACCAGCATCTCTGACTATTATTTTTGGAGTCAGGGTTTGAGGGACCCTGTTCTCCCTAGATAGGACTGGTAGGGGGGAATTGTCCTCCAAGTCACTATCCTCTTCCTCTGAGTTGCCACCCTCAGAGGGGTTGGCCTTTTCAAACTCTGCCAAAAGCTCCTGGAGCTGTATTTTGGTAGGTTTGGGGCCCATTGTTATTTTCTTTATTTTACAGAGTGACCTTAGCTCCCTCATCTTAAGATGGAGGTAAGGTGTGGTGTCGAGTTCCACCACAGTCACATCTGTGCTAGACATTTTGTTTCTAAAAGTTGGAATACTTTTAAGAATCTACAACTGTTTCTAGAATCTAATTTCAAACTTTTAACAAACTTTTAAACTCTAAAAGACAATGCTAAACAGGGACTTAACACACAAGGCCCTAGCAGGACTTTTAAGAATTTAGAAAACTTTTCAAATTGCAAAAATCAATTTCTAATGACAATTTTGGAATTTGTCGTGTGATCAGGTATTGGCTGAGTAGTCCAGCAAATGCAAAGTCTTGTATCCCACCGCTGCCACCAATGTAGGAAGTTGGCTCTGTATGTGCTATTTCAAAGTAAGGAATAGCATGCACAGAGTCCAAGGGTTCCCCTTAGAGGTAAAATAGTGGTAAAAAATAGATAATACTAATGCTCTATTTTGTGGTAGTGTGGTCGAGCAGTAGGCTTATCCAAGGAGTAGTGTTAAGCATTTGTTGTACATACACAAGACAATAAATGAGGTACACACACTCAGAGACAAATCCAGCCAATAGGTTTTTATATAGAAAAATATCTTTTCTTAGTTTATTTTAAGAACCACAGGTTCAAATTCTACATGTAATATCTCATTCGAAAGGTATTGCAGGTAAGTACTTTAGGAACTTCAAATCATCAAAATTGCATGTATACTTTTCAAGTTATTGACAAATAGCTGTTTTAAAAGTGGACACTTAGTGCAATTTTCACAGTTCCTAGGGGAGGTAAGTATTTGTTAGATTAACCAGGTAAGTAAGACACTTACAGGGCTCAGTTCTTGGTCCAAGGTAGCCCACCGTTGGGGGTTCAGAGCAACCCCAAAGTCACCACACCAGCAGCTCAGGGCCGGTCAGGTGCAGAGTCCAAAGTGGTGCCCAAAACACATAGGCTAGAATGGAGAGAAGGGGGTGCCCCGGTTCCGGTCTGCTTGCAGGTAAGTACCCGCGTCTTCGGAGGGCAGACCAGGGGGGTTTTGTAGGGCACCGGGGGGGACACAAGTCCACACAGAAATTTCACCCTCAGCGGCGCGGGGGCGGCCGGGTGCAGTGTAGAAACAAGCGTCGGGTTCGCAATGTTAGTCTATGAGAGATCTCGGGATCTCTTCAGCGCTGCAGGCAGGCAAGGGGGGGATTCCTCGGGGAAACCTCCACTTGGGCAAGGGAGAGGGACTCCTGGGGGTCACTTCTCCAGTGAAAGTCCGGTCCTTCAGGTCCTGGGGGCTGCGGGTGCAGGGTCTCTCCCAGGTGTCGGGACTTTAGGTTCAAAAGAGTCGCGGTCAGGGGAAGCCTCGGGATTCCCTCTGCAGGCGGCGCTGTGGGGGCTCAGGGGGGACAGGTTTTGGTACTCACAGTATCAGAGTAGTCCTGGGGTCCCTCCTGAGGTGTTGGATCGCCACCAGTCGAGTCGGGGTCGCCGGGTGCAGTGTTGCAAGTCTCACGCTTCTTGCGGGGAGCTTGCAGGGATCTTTAAAGTTGCTGGAAACAAAGTTGCAGCTTTTCTTGGAGCAGGTCCGCTGTCCTCGGGAGTTTCTTGTCTTTTCGAAGCAGGGGCAGTCCTCAGAGGATGTCGAGGTCGCTGGTCCCTTCGGAAGGCGTCGCTGGAGCAGGATCTTTGGAAGGCAGGAGACAGGCCGGTGAGTTTCTGGAGCCAAGGCAGTTGTCGTCTTCTGGTCTTCCGCTGCAGGGGTTTTCAGCTGGGCAGTCCTTTTTCTTGTTGCAGGAATCTGATTTTCTAGGGTTCAGGGTAGCCCTTAAATACTAAATTTAAGGGCGTGTTTAGGTCTGGGGGGTTAGTAGCCAATGGCTACTAGCCCTGAGGGTGGGTACACCCTCTTTGTGCCTCCTCCCAAGGGGAGGGGGTCACAATCCTAACCCTATTGGGGGAATCCTCCATCTGCAAGATGGAGGATTTCTAAAAGTTAGAGTCACCTCCGCTCAGGACACCTTAGGGGCTGTCCTGACTGGCCAGTGACTCCTCCTTGTTTTTCTCATTATTTTCTCCGGCCTTGCCGCCAAAAGTGGGGCCTGGCCGGAGGGGGCGGGCAACTCCACTAGCTGGAGTGTCCTGCTGGGTTGGCACAAAGGAGGTGAGCCTTTGAGGCTCACCGCCAGGTGTGACAATTCCTGCCTGGGAGAGGTGTTAGCATCTCCACCCAGTGCAGGCTTTGTTACTGGCCTCAGAGTGACAAAGGCACTCTCCCCATGGGGCCAGCAACATGTCTCGGTTTGTGGCAGGCTGCTAAAACTAGTCAGCCTACACAGATAGTCGGTTAAGTTGCAGGGGGCACCTCTAAGGTGCCCTCTGTGGTGTATTTTACAATAAAATGTACACTGGCATCAGAGTGCATTTATTGTGTTGAGAAGTTTGATACCAAACTTCCCAGTTTTCAGTGTAGCCATTATGGTGCTGTGGAGTTCGTGTTTGACAGACTCCCAGACCATATACTCTTATGGCTACCCTGCACTTACAATGTCTAAGGTTTTGTTTAGACACTGTAGGGGTACCATGCTCATGCACTGGTACCCTCACCTATGGTATAGTGCACCCTGCCTTAGGGCTGTAAGGCCTGCTAGAGGGGTGTCTTACCTATACTGCATAGGCAGTGAGAGGCTGGCATGGCACCCTGAGGGGAGTGCCATGTCGACTTACTCGTTTTGTCCTCACTAGCACACACAAGCTGGTAAGCAGTGTGTCTGTGCTGAGTGAGAGGTCTTCAGGGTGGCATAAGACATGCTGCAGCCCTTAGAGACCTTCCTTGGCATCAGGGCCCTTGGTACTAGAAGTACCAGTTACAAGGGACTTATCTGGATGCCAGGGTCTGCCAATTGTGGATACAAAAGTACAGGTTAGGGAAAGAACACTGGTGCTGGGGCCTGGTTAGCAGGCCTCAGCACACTTTCAATTGTAAACATAGCATCAGCAAAGGCAAAAAGTCAGGGGGCAACCATGCCAAGGAGGCATTTCCTTACAGTCACACATAGTGAACGCAGGAGCACTGCTAGGAAAAACATACAGATTCAGTCTGGCGCTTGGGGGAATGCTCTAAAGGTGTGGAGTCTGCAGTTAGAAGTATTCATCAGAAAAACTACATATGCTTTCGACATCCCTGATTTACAGGGTATGTTGACTAAGATCCTTCAGAAACTCAGCAATCTGTTTCATCAGTTCATTCACCCCAAATAAAATGTTATTTTACATGGCTATACAACAGATGATCATACAGTCAGCTCTATGGAATGATGACTGCACATTTCCAGAGAGCAAATAGCTGCAAAAGTATCTCCTCACCTATGAATTGGTGAACTACAAGACAGAACTTGTTCAAGGTAACCTAAGCAAATTCAGAAAATGCTTAGGGGTGTTTCATAATGATTCTGAAATATCAGCATCAACATTAAATGACTTCGAAAGAAAAAGTTCAGATCAACTTACCTAAGGCTATAATAAGAGACTGAACAGAGTTTGGGACGAGGGAAGACTCCTGGGGAACCTTTAAATAGACAATCTGACACAAAGGGAGGCAGAGATGCAACATAAATGAATTCAGCAAGGAAGAGGGTAAACTGTTGTAGAGTTGTGCACACTATCTCTACAACAGAGAGACAGCTGTCAATGTTTATACTCTTTTTAGAAATCAGGCTCTCAAGTTTGCAACTGCAGCTAGGAGTTAAGACTTGATTTCCTCGTACTGCACTAGAAGATCAGGACAACAGTGAAACTTTGTGTTACAAGAGGTGCTGTCCCATAAATCACAGCTGGTGACACTAAATTTGCTCTTTTTAATTTTTGGAGAGCTCTGTGGATTAGGTTTGTTTTCAGCTAACAGGTTAAAGACTTTCCTGCAATGCCACCCGAGAAGTTAATTCTTACTTTCTGGTTAGGAAAAACAAATATGAAGAATCCAAGCAAACTAAATCATTTTTGTACACTATCCGTAGCCCAGGAACAGAGAGGCAGCATCCCTTCAAAAGTTAGGTTCCCAAACTCACCACTAAGGCAAGCTTGGTACGTCATCTAGAATGACATTTTATTTATGCTAAGGCTGAACCTATTGTGGAACAGCATGCAACTGTGCAGTATATATCTGTCACCTGGCCAAGGAATACCCATTAATGCATGAGAAAGTAAGGACAAACAGGCTGTGGAACCACAAGCTTTTATCTTGAGCAGTTATTTGAGTCTCATGTTCTAAGCGCCAAAGAGAATCTTTCCATCTATACTCCGATTAGGAATAAAGTGAGATTTTTTTCTATCTCCAACAAAATCTAGACTATAGAAAGGTACCAACTTACTGAAGGTTTTATAAAAGATGTAACAGATCCTTTATGGGTAGGTTGAAATATGCATCTTTGTGGTTGGATTAATTTCTCCATTCTCACCATGTAAAATCCCTCCAAATTTTGCTATCTAGAAAGATAGTACAGAGTTTTTCTGAACTATGCTGTGGCATAGGCATGGTGGGGAAGGAGAAGGCCAAATGGGCCTGTTTAGTTGTCATTAGAGAGAAGATATTTAACTTAATGGATCTGAACTAATTCACACACATCTAGACATAAAATGAGAAGTGAACTTGGGGGAGTCAGACCACATATGTACTAGAACATCCTCATACTCAGTTGTAATGCAAGTGGGTCCAACGGGCTGAATAGATGCATGTTAAACTTCCATGGTCTCAGTCTATGACAGGGACATTTCAAATAAAACAATCTGAAAAAATATCTATTAGAAATGTGCACTAAGACAGAGCAAGATCAATATATTTCTCCCCCTATCAGAACTGTACTTAATACCGTTGCTATTAAAATGTTTCATTCAAACTAGTCTAACAATGTCATTGCTAGCTGGGGACTGAACAAACGTAACAAGATCATTTTACCTAGGCCACAGCACAGTCAACACACAGATTTCAAGGAACAACTGAACTGTTCCGGACCTGGCAAAAATATCCAAAGTCAGAAGCAGCAACAATTGACTTACCGTGTCAGTAAACTGGTAGGCGATATACTTCCTCATCAACAAAAAAGCTGTTGCACGTTCTTCCCCGATCTAAAGGGAGACAGAATTACCACATTTGAGATCTCACTCCTATGTCCATAATAACAAGTGTTAATGACAACCCAAATCAGGGCAGACCTGAGAGGGGCAATATACAAAGGGATAATTCCTAAACAGGGAATTCTAGCAATTTCATTACTTAACTCAAGCAAATTCTATATTAATGTATTCAGTCTCTCTGGCCATTAAACACAAATCAATTACTACAGAAAAAACATTCAGTCATTATCTGAATTCTTACACTTCAGATGTGCACAATGGATCTCCACTCACAGCCACACCTAAACGGTGCAATAATAATATTAACTCTTAATTTACTTATTCTTCAACTGAAGGTATCAAATTCAATGGCATTTTACTTTTATTGCTCTTAGAAGCCTACTGGATACTGGCCATAATATGCAGGAAGAGTAAATATCTCGATTGCCTGTGTGTTACTCTGGGAGATATTGAACTGCTACATCACCGTTTTCTTGAAAAGGGACATAAATCCTGTACTTACCCTACATTTTACTGTCCAAAGGTTAGGATCTCTGTTTGGAGAGGAGAGAAGGCTTGTTAGCAGAGCAGACACAAATGTGTGTCACTAAAATTTAAAAACATAAATCATTATCAAACATATAGTGGGATGCAGTTCACAAATACAGGTGCTGATCACAGAAATAAAGCTGTTCCATTCACCGACTATAAAGGAATGGACAGTTAAGGTGGCCAGCATAGTATATGTGATGCACTTAAATTGGATACACACAAGAGGCAGAGAGGTGCCACTGTAATGAAAGTGAATTAGAAGACGTGGTTGCGAGACCTCACCATGTAATAATGACACAATCTTATCAGGCCCAGTTACATATTCTTAATAAAATCCTTAGCTCGGTCTTGGGTAACTCTGGCACAGAGCAGTACTGCTTAATCAAAAGACAAGTGGAAAGCACTAAAACAGGTATTGAGTAAAAAAAAAAAAAAAAAAAAAAAAAAAAAAATCAAACCCCCCCCCCCCAAAAAAAACAAAAATAAATAAAAAACACACCATAATAAATCTCTGACACCAATTTATAAAAAATTATTTGTATCTTAAAATAGACACCAAACAACAAAAATCTATTGCCGGAAAACAGAAATATGATTGTTTCAAAAATTAAGTGAATTATTTTTATAAAAATGCAACTCAATCGTTGTAAGCAGTTTAGCAGTAAGCAGCACACTGGCTATAACAGCAACTTGTCTTTACCTGAATGGGTCACAACAGTTGAGGACCAGTCACAGGGATTTTTAAGGTCCAGCGAGGTAGCTAAGAAGTGCAGGGGTCCTCAGTATTGTTTTCTCCTGCACTGGCATAAGGAACCAAAGAAGGGTTCCTTATGCCAGGGAAGCAGGAGGCAGAGGATGCTGAAGACACAGAAGAAATGTGGCAGGCTTTCTTGGGCCCTCCCTGGGGGTCACAAGCTTCAGGAGTCCTCGCTGACCTCAAGACTTAATCTACCATGATGCACCCAGGGAGTCCAGTGCAAGTCTAGTTGTCACTGTTCAACTGGTCTCCAGGTTAGAGCAGGTCCAACAGTTGCTTTAAGGCAAGCAATACTTTTCTTTCTAGAGACCAGGTATCACTTTGACTTTCGTTCCCACAAACTTTGGGACATCTCTGTAAGGTCAAGACTCAGTTGCCCAGTATGCACATTGGCGACCAGCAGCAGGGAGGCTTTCTGGTAACTGGGCTCTTGATCATTGCAGGGTTCCTTAGCTTTTGGGCACCCTGAAGCTTAACAGAAGGCTAGCCAACTAGCCCTTGGAAGCACTTCTTCCCTCCTGGCACCAGTGGAGCTTTTTCCAAGAGTGGGCACAGCAGACACAGTCCTCTTTGCAGGTCCCTTCAGTGCAGCCTCTCTTTGTTGGGTCCAGGGATCAGTAGGACAGTCCTTATGTCTTCTTTACAGTCCTGTAGTGATCTGAGGACTGTGTAAGGGGTACAATGTATGCCATCTTCTCATTGGTGGGAGGGGAGGACTCACTAGCCAATGGGGCATTAGTTCCCAAAATGCTATCTTCCCCAATTTACATCACTTCCTGGGGGTTTGGACATCAAACAACCCCAGGATACTCTTATCTATCCTAAGCCAAGATGGTGCAAGCCTTCTTCCCTGTGAGGGCCCTGGACACTCGGCATAATGAGCCACTTCTCCTGGAAGCCCAATGGTTTTCCCCTTCTCTGGAGGAGATGCCAGCCTGCCTGCCCACACAAAGGAGCAGTCAAGCAAAGGTGTGATTGCCATTTGGTTTAATGAGGCTGTAGTCTCTTTAAAGCTGGGCCATCTGTGACCACTGCCCAGTAGCCACCCTGCTGAAGGTCACACCTCCTTCCAGCAGCAATTCTCTGTGTCTGTTTTTGGGAGTGCTTTTTGTTTCCGAGCAGGGAGTAAGAAGGTTGACTTGGGTAACAACTGCTGTAGATGCAAAAGAAAGACTAACAAAGGTCTCAGCAACAAAGTCGTGACTTTTGGTCACTTTTCTATTAAAAGTTACCTTAAATCCGATCTCAGCAATGAGACGGGTTTAATTTAAGGAATCATTTCATAGGTTGGTGCACAGCCTTTGGTGGTCCCAAATGGAACTCTGCACTTAGTGTGGTGGCTAGTGAAGTTTGCCAATTGAACCACAGTGAAAACAGCAACTGCCTGCTTTTACTGTGAGGGCATGTTAAGCACTAAAGGATCGTGCCCTTCTTTTTAAATTAAGCACCCCACCTGGTGGGCTATGAAGGACTTTCCTAGGGGGTGACATTAATATCAAAGAGGAAAGATTTCAACTGGCAAAAAGCGGTTCAAGTGACCAGGTTCAGTTGGCCGGTTTAAGCTGCAATTACAGGCCTAGAGTCACGTTTTCATCTAGTCACAGCAGCTATGGCACAAATAAATGCTGCAGTCGGCTTGTGACATTTAACTTACTAGTCCTGGGTACCTCTTGTACTACATACTAGGGACTTATAAGTAAGGTAAAAGAGCCAATCAGATATTAGCAAACTGAGCATGTACTTTAGGGTCAGAGCACAAGCACTGAGGCTTAGGCAGCAGGGCCCTATGTGCTACAGAGTCAAAAAACCACTAGCATCAGGCAAGATAAACTTGTTTTCAAGGGGGGGGGTAGTGATCATACAAAAGTTTACCATTAGATCCAGAGTTGGAAACCACTTCTCATGCGCCGTCCTCGAAGCCCCACTCCCTTAGAGGTGCTGAAGGATCTCTGTTCTGCTTTCGCGTTTCAGGACCCATGGCAGCCGCATGGTTCTGGTTTGTTAACATATACTTTTTGCTGTGCACCACTAAGCACCAGGTCCCTTATATGCTTTTGGCTCCTCGCTGGTGCTGCTGTATCGTGGGTCACGGCGGTTCAGCATCTCAGTGGATGCTATCTGACCACTCCCCAGTATTGTTAACTCCTTCTATACCTGCAGTCAGTAGCTTCAGTAAATTCTGGAGGTTTCCGGACATGGCACTGTTTGATGCACTGTTCTGTTCATCTCTGCGCAAATCGTGCTCCACTTTTTTTTTTTTTTTTTGAGGGAATGGTGGACACTTGGGTGGTGTTGTGGGATGCCTTCAAGGCATATATCAGAGGTGTTTGCATTTGAACACATGCTGGTGTTCTACGGGACATCCGCAACGTCTTACACATGTTGAGGCTTGGCTTGCTGATTTCGACCGTGAATCCGCTGATGTCGAGGCTACCTCCCATCTGGGTCCTTGTAGACTTCTACTTGAGGAGTTCAACGACTTAGCAGAGCAAGAGGTGCAATACATGTGCAAGTGTACTAAAACCCATAGCTATGGGAGGGAGATAGGCCCGGGAGACTATTTGCCAGATTAATCCGACCACCTTGTTCCATATCCCACATACTTGAAATTCAAAGACCTGACGACAGCATTGCTGCTGGCACCTCGGAGGTCCTGGCAGAGTTTTTTAAAATATTACTGCAGTCTTTATACTTCGAGAACTGAGTCTTTGGGTTCGACACTACAGGAGTATCTTGACGATATCACTATGGTCTGGTTGTCATCTGCCCAACAGCAATTCCTCAGTGAGCCCTTCTCTGTTGAAGAGACATCACAAGTGATAGATTCTGTGGCCGGGATACGCACCCCAGAGTTAGATGGGTTCACTGGAGTGTTCTACAAGCAATTTAAGGACATTCTTAGCCCTCACCTCAGTGTACACCGTGGCCCTTGAGATTGGGGCTCTGCCAGAATCGATGAGAGCCGTTCATAGCTCTGTTGCCAAAACCTGGTACAGACCCTCTAAATTGTGGTTCTTACAGCCCTCTCTCCTTGATTAATTTTGACAAGGTTTTAGCCAAAATGACAGACAAGCGCCTATCCCTTTGTTGGAGACTGTCATCTCCCCCGCTCAGTCCGGCTTTATCCCGCACCGCTCCACTTCCATTAACTATTCACTATATTTGCAGTACTAAATAGTGTCCCCTGAGGTTCTGGCTGTGGTGGCCTTATTAGACGCTGAAAAGGATTTCGACTCGCTCGACTGGGCGTTTCTGCACGCAGTCTTGCGAAAGCTCAGGTTCCCCCAGGGCCATACCAAATTGATCTCTCTGCTCTAGTCGCAGCCCAGAGCAGCTATATGGCTCAATGGCGAGTAGTCTCCTTTTTTCCCCCCCATCAACGTGGGACACTCAGCAGGGTTGCCTCCTATCCCCCTTGCTTTTCATTCTGGCTGTGGACCCATCCGTGTGCTATTTGTATGAGGGTCATACACCGAGGGCTGCAATGGACCACAGAACCGCTGCTGGTGTCGCTATATGCAGATGATCTCTTGTTCTTCGTCCGTCATCCCAAGATTAACCTTGCACCAATATTGGAAGAGGTGACTTGTTTTGGCACATTCTCAGGGCTCCATATCAATTGGGCTAAGTCAAAGCTTTTCCCACTGACTGATGCTACCCAACCGCATGTGATGGGGTTCCCCTTGCGCTGGTGTTCTGACTCTGTGAAATACCTTGATGTTCACTTACACAGAGACAGGAAGGAGGTGCTGTGGCTTGATTACGGGTCTGCAGTGGAGATACCGGATGCCCAGGTAGACAGATGGGCATAATTACCGATAGCAACACAAAAGGATGATGGACGGAGTGCTGAACAATGTAAACACTCACCCCCAGTCACAGATCTGGGTTTAATCCATCGTTCTTTTGCTCACCATGCCACCCCACAGTTTGGACCCAGCCATATGCAAATCGGTCTTGACCCTGTCCCTCATGGGAACAGTCCAGCCCGAATTGCTAGGCCAGGTCCTCTCTGGACCGGAAACAAGCATCCTGGGACCGGTTTCAGGGTATCACCCTTCTTCAGCCAGGCTAGCTTGAACCCAGTGGCACAGTGAGCAAGGGACCCACGTCCGATATCCATTGCGGGCCGAATATCACTCCTTAAAATGGTGGTTCTCCCACAATTTTTATATCTGTTTCTAAACATTCCGATCCTGCTTACCAATTCCTTTTTTGCAACGCTCCGTAGCCCGACTACCCATCTAGTACAAATGCAAAAACAACAGATGATGGACTGAATGCAGAACAAATCAAACATTCACCCCCAGTCACAGATCTGGGTTTAATCCATCAGTTTTTTTGCTTGCCATGCCATTCCAGTTTGGACCCAGCCATATGCAAATCAGTCTTGACCCTGTTCCCCATGGGAACAGTCCAGCCCGAACTGCCAGGCCAGGTCTTCCCTGGACCAGAAACAAGCATCCTGGGACCGGTTTCAGGGTATCACCCTTCATCAGCCAGGCTAGCTTGATTCTGGTGGCATAGCAAGCACGGGACCCACGTCTGGGCATACCCTTCCCACTTGGGGCGACAAATGCAAATACAACAGATGATGGACGGAATGCAGAACAAATCAAACATTCACCCCCAGTCACAGATCTGGGTTTAACCCATCAGTTTGTTTTGCTTGCCATGCCATTCCAGTTTGGACCCAGCCATATGCAAATCAGTCTTGACCCCAGCCCGCCTTAGTTTCGAACCAATTGCTCCCCCCCCCACACACACACCACTCCTGCCTCCTCCCACAGTATCCAGCTTCTTTTCACATGTACTGCTTTCCATTGACTTCAAAAGGCCGTCAATACCAAAAAGAACCTCTGCACCCGGACACCCCAGAGCCGTCCTGTTGGTGCTGGCTTGAACCTTGGCCCCTATTTACCTAAAGTCCTGAAAAACAGTCCTGTAAGTCGTTGACAAGTGGTACTATGCAGTGTGCATTTCCACATAGGTCAACATTACCGCAAATACAGTATTGCCAATTTGAATGCTGAAAAACCTATCTTGAAAAGTACTTACCTGATCACGAAAATTCTAGTGCCTAAAATAATATAAAAATCTGTTACCTTTTATAAGTTGGTGGCAGATTTCTATATTGAGTGTGTCCATTTATTGATTATGTTTACAACACATCCCCAATACTCCCCTTTGATTAGTCTAAGCTGCTCGACCACACTATCACAAAAATAGAGCACTTGGGATTTTTTTTTTTTTTTTTAAAGCCCTGTAAGCCAGTAAGGTTACCTGGACTCTCTACTCTGCGTACTTTATTTAGTGCACGATATAAAGAGGCAGCTTTCTACATCAAGGAGACAGACACACTTGGACCTTCTTTAGACCACATCACTGGGCAACATACACAAAGTGATGTTCCCTATTCCCTAAGAAAGAAAGGTTGCAAGATAATTCTAGCCCCGATAGAGAGACCCATCAAAACAATCTGCTTGATAGGACCTCAAGCTTTTTACAAGACAGCTCAACCCTGTGACAGAAAAATTAAGAGGTACTGCAGAAAAACAAGAGTGTACTGCAACCACATTTATATTTGAGTGGCACTCATAGAAAAGGACTTTCTTGTGTCCCAGGGTCAGGCATCCACATATGCACCACTGTGCTGTTGGAGCACAACTATTGCAAACCCAGAACGAGACAGTGACACAAAAAAAAAAAAGAAAAAAAAAAAAACCTTTGAGACCCCCATATAATCCAAAATACATGGTATTCCTTACTTGACTCCGGGCAGTAACTGCTGCTGGGTGATGTCATCAGACAGTTCGTCCGATCCACCAAGGACACTGCAAATCAAGAAGAGAATGGAGGTACAGGTTAGCAGCAAGTCAATGTCCCAGCAGAGACAAGGGCAAACAAATACATCAAGTGAAGTGATTTAGCTTCATTTATACAGAAA
The DNA here is from genome assembly GCF_031143425.1 of Pleurodeles waltl. Lineage (NCBI taxonomy): Eukaryota > Metazoa > Chordata > Amphibia > Caudata > Salamandridae > Pleurodeles > Pleurodeles waltl. The sequence goes on along the minus strand of NC_090448.1, from coordinate 372,112,058 downwards.
GGATAAATAGCAGGCAGCACATGGCTAGGGGCACCGTTAGCAAGATCCAGAAATGCCTCTCTTATGAGTATCATTGCACTACTCCATGGTCAGCAAGAGCTAACATTACCACAGTGTTGCGAGTCATAATGTAAAGTTTCATAATCTCCTAGACAAAGACTACTGTGCTGTGAATTCCAGGAACCATCAATAGGCCTTGGACTGTCATGCTGTGGGCTTTGGTGCAAAACTCCGACAACAAAAACTAGAACTTGTTGCTTACAATAGGTCTTAGCCGAGCACTGTGCTGACAGAAGATTTGGGACTGCCCCATTGTTGCCCTCAGTGCAGAGCACTGCATCATTATGACTTCGAAAGTCCCAGTGCAGGACTTCACTGTCAACAGGTAATGAGATTGCCCTATTACTGTGGATTTCACTAGGACGTCTCTGACGAGGGAAGTAATCTAGAGTTTCACTGCCAGGAACACCTGTGAATAGCCTGATGCTTTGGGTGTCAGGTCAAAGTTCCATTACTCAGATGAATTAGGAACAGCAACCTTCATGTCTACGTTAAGGAGATGGATACCTAACTAGTCTCTTCCTAGTTAAAGACACTCACGCACCAGAGTCATGATCGATAAACCCTAGGTCATGTCAAGCAGGTTGTCTCAATCACCTAACAAATATTCCTCTGATTGAGCTGTTAGTGGACTGGATCAATGTAAGCAATAACAGAAAGCTGGATATGGACCAGTATAGACAGTTGCTATCAAGAGACGCTGTGCTGGTAGAAGCCATTTTTAGAGAAAGGTAAAAACAATCACTGAAGACAATCACATGATGCTGAATGGCACCTAAAGAATAGAGTTCAATAGGAGCCATACAAAAACGCTATAAGCAGCACTACTCCACACCAGTACTCACTGTTCTCCTGCTGAGGACTTTGCATATTTCTTCATGTAATAATCTGCCAGCTCCTCTTCCCGTTGGTCCCTGATAGGGGAAACAAAGCACATGCAAGTAGTCAGTGAACAGCATGAGTGAAAAAGAAACGGCTCAGATGTACATATTTTGCACCTAAAAATGCAGTTCTTTCGTTTTTTTTCCAATCAAGATGATGAATATTTGGATTTTTTATTAAATAGGCAACCTGCGAACACTTGCCAGACTGCTCTTTAATACTTTTTCAAAGACCACAGAAATAACAAAACAGGAAATACAAACAGATGGAGGTTTCCATTTGTTCTAGATTTCCAGATGGGAAGCCCAAACTAAGGTAAAGCTCTGCAGTATGATGCGAAAATAGAGAATACATCCTCCAGATTTTCATACACTGAGATTCACACACCTAAAATCAAGAACAAACTGGCACCTAACAGAACAAATGTCAGGAAAAGCAAACACCAAGTACTAACTTTAAGCACCGGACGGGTAAAGAATTGGAAACAAATATTTCAGTGCTATCATTAATAACAAGATTAAGCAGTTGCTGATGATCTGAACAGCATAGTACTAGCAAAAAAGTTGCACATACATAACTAAAGAGTCAGATGAACAACGTAGGGTAAGGTGGATAGAGTTCCAGATGTAGGGGCATTTGTTTTCACCTCTCAATATGTAAGCTTGGCTGTAGGCAAAACCACAGGGCAGGAGTACACTTAGTTTACAAAACTGGATTATAGGGAATAAGATGGAGTGAGATGGAAGACCGATATGAAATGGGTACATAGCAAAAGAGGGAAGCAACCATTCGGCACAGAAAGAAGTGGGCGTTAGAGCAAAAAAAAGGAAAAAAAAAGAAAAATATACTTTGGACAAGTTAATAGATCTTTTGACAGAATTGCTATGGTTTTGAGACCTAACGTAAGGGGATTGCCTTAGGTCTAGAATTTAATAACGAAAATCACAAGATGTCATATACAATAACGAAGTTTTTGTCTAGGTAAAAATGTGGTTTAGACACAAGTCATTCCCACACAGCTCCTCAGCAATTACGAAGAGAGGGGGGTCCCACAGTATTTAGCTAAGAGGACAACATACCATTCACCTGCATTGAAACAAAGAAAACTAGAGGGTGATAGATTTGTAATACTGAAAAAGGCCACGGTCAACAGCTAATTAAATGAAGTATTGTGTATGCACACTATTCCCAGAAGGAAATATTTCTGACAACATGCTTGGCTACTGTAAATTAAAGGTGCATGATGCAGTGATAAGTACAATGAGGGAGATGAGGTATAGGGAGCAAGGAGTGTAGTCCACCTACAAACCAGTTATTACAGCTTTTCCCACATCTGTTTATGCAAAGATATAAACTGCATGAGGGCCAGCAACCTATTCCTGGAGGTGGTTTCAGTAACTACAAGTGCCCTTACTGTTTAATGCCATTCCACACTCCCCATAAAAACAAATTTACACCTAAGAAAGAAACCTTTTGGCAACTAGACATTAAACTAACAATTACTTAAAGGTCACAATAGGTCTTTCATGTTAAAAAAAAAAAAAAAAAAAAAAAAAAAAAAAATGAAAAACGGAATTAGTTTGAACAAGGTGATGCGATATTTATCGGACCCAATAAAAGTTGACTCCACTGGGTGGAATTTTTCAGATATGATAAATAACACCCCACTATGAGTTTGCTCCCAATAATGAGTACAAACAAGCAGATTTTTTTTTTAACATAGCAAATCAGAATTACAGTAATCACCATTTATTCCCTTCTTCTCCCCATGATAAATTTCAACAATTTTCTCCTACCAAAATGTATTGGTGGAAAACTGCTGGCATGTAGTATTAGCCACCAAAATCCTCAATTTCGATATTTCAGAATTAACCAGGCTACTGGTAATGAAGGCCTAAGTATAACCACTCAACCTGGCAGCCCATCTCTCCAGGGTGGTTAGGTTTATGAAAGATACCCCATAAAAGAAGAGCTGCAAAAAACATTAGCTCACAATCAATAAAAGTATCGATAAATATAGTTAACACTGGACTAAAATATGACAACATAAATGTTGTCTAAGCTGAGATGACTGGAGTAAGATCTGAGAACAACAAGAACTGTAATCAAAAATAAAGGAGGCTCACGTTCACTTGTGGTATTAGAAAGTAATAGTTAATTCTCAGGTAACAATTTAGTGCACAGACAGGCACATTTTGCATTTTGAATACAAAGTTGGTTCCTACATTTTTCATGGCAAAAGTCTGAATGGCTCTTTAGTTCTGCACTTAAAAGCAGACTCACCGAGACACCCAAATATGGTTTAATAGGGGAAAAATTGATATAAAACTAATGCACTAACTGTGGCCTAGTACAAATGCTCACTTATTGCGGACCTAGATGTCACATGATTGTCACCCCACGGACTGAAAATAGACTGAGCATATAGTGAGGAAGTCATACCTCCATACATTCTGCAGCCTGCGAGCCCCGGACCGATCCTCATTCACCATGGCATTATCAATGTTGGAGGCTGCAACAAAGATACAATGCAGGTTTTAACAGGCAACAATCACCCATTCAGCAGAGTTTTTGGTAATGGTCCAAACATCAACTTATTATTCACTGATAGCCTTCCACGCTACTTCACTTATTTATTTTTGAAGACGGAGCAGTGGGCTTCTCAGTTCCTGAGCACATAAGGGTGAATGCCTGGTGCTGCACACACTGAAAAAGGGGAGCAGGTGGGGAGACAGCTGGCGATGTAGCATGGCACAATAGCCTTGCATGTGACATAACCTTAACGGTAAATCTAGACAATCAAAAAGAAGACAATGGGCTGCAGCCAGTCCAGGCTTGTAAAAAAATCTGACAACTCAAAGCCCAGTGCTAACAGCACACATTGCTTAAGATGGCCATTAGTTCGGAGACTGTTTGCAAAGATTCTTCCCAATGAGTCTTTGGCCAACTGAAGCTGGGAGAATGGGCAGTTTCTCAACTCACTTAAATTTGAAACCCACTATGCCAGAAAGCACAGGCAGAAAGGCCCATACGCCACAACATTACAGGTTTTACAATATCATACAATTTCGGACTTTTTCCATCAAAAATATTTACGCATTTAGTACACTACAGCCACATAATGCAAAAAAAAAAAAAAAAAAAAATCAAAGTTTCAGATGATGGAATGCTTTAAACTTTGAATCAATAATTCCCAAAGAGACAAGATGCCCTGTACTGGCACTCATTTGAAGAGTATCCCCCAATGTTAGTCAGAAAATATATTTGCCCTGATTCGACACATGTATTATTTACAGTGAAATTCTAATCCATAAACATGCAATTTCCAGAAGTTTCTTGAATTGCAGATTTGTGATCTGTATTAACAATCAGCACGAGTGCAGTGCACACAGAATTCAGTTTGCTTTCTTGGGCTCACACTTAGGGTCTTCAAGACCTTGGAAAGGTGAAACCCCTTGACCAGTGACCCTCCTGCACGCTCTCACTCAGAAATACAGCACTGTAAGTAGGCTGGGTGCTGGTAGTGCAGCATGATTGGAAGATGAGAAAGCAACATGTACTCACCCTCGATCTCTTCTGCTCGTGGTGGAGGCGGCGTAAAGACACGACAGCATGAACGAAACAATGGCAGCAAAACCAACCACAGGGTGAACAGGAGGATAGAAAACGGGAAGGGCAGAAATTAAAAACAGAGCACACAGTAGCGTGAATGAATGAAATGTTAAAAACTAAAAGCTGGTACTCTCACGGAAAGGTACACTTGCTGGAGAGGCACACTGGCCACCACACCCAGCTGCTTGTAGCCACCCACCAAGAGATGATCCATAAAATCCAACTGCTTGGCTGGTAGGAAAGCAATCACTCACAAGAAGCACATGCATTGAGGAAAAGCTTGTAGTAATTCACCAGAAATCAACAAAGGCAGTCCTTTATAAACTGGAAGAACAAACTTATGAACACTAAAAATGCTATCAATGGCTTCAGGGCCACGTAAAGTAACTTTGTTCATCTGGACCTAACAGTTAATACACCATTTTGAAGTAGTCAAGAGAGAAGCATGACTAAGCTAAACAGAACAGAAATGTAGAGGTCATTTGGAAGGCCAATAAATATCATACAAAAGGGCACAAGGAAAATAAACTGTCTTGGATAAAGCCTTTGAATATCAAAATAAAAAATTTAAAAAAAGGAAAGGACTGGGGTCTTGTATCCATGCATGTATCCTTTCGGTATGGTCATGCAACTTGTGTCAATTTCATTAACACGTTTCTAACAAACAGGAATTTGCATGGATTATTTCCTAAAGCAAAGAATTTTAACAGTGTTCTTATCCACAATCTCCCCAAGGGTAAAACTCGGTATCCCATAGGGGGGGGCATTAAAAGGTCTCTGCTAGGTGCTTTCAGGTGACAAACGTTATGCCTGGCAGGAACTAAGACTGGAAACACTTGAAAATCTAGGGTTGAGAAAACTTCACGAGCACAAAAGATACTGCCACATCTCTGTGGACAAATGTGTTTTACAGAGGAATCTGATAAGTGTTTATAACTAAACATTTGCTCTCTCTCGGCCAGACAAATGAGAAGTTATGGGCAGTATATTTTCTAGATACTCCTCAGCCAATGTTCCTCATCATTGATCAGTTAGACATTTTCCAAAAATAGCATTTTTTTTTGGGGGGGGGGGGGGTGGTGGGGGGAGGGGGGGGGGGGTACCACAGAGCATGTGGGTCTACTACTTACTTGCAGGAAGAAGCTGACACAAAGGGACAAAAGTTACCAGAGACAATGGTTGGCATGGGCGATTGAAACACCATACACCTGTAGTTAAATGTGTTTTAACCACTGACTGTGTTGCACCACTTTGCACCTGGATTAGCTGTCCAGTGTTCACCTGTTACAGATTACATTTTGTGTTCAGTTTAGCCTTAGACTCATTCTGCCTATTGACTTTATCGTAGCATTAGACACTGCCATGTTAAAGGCTGCCCGTGATTTTCCACATTGTAAACTGTGCATTCTGTCTTTTTTTTCGTGCTTGTTCTCACCAAAGGCTTTGGTTGATAAGGACGTACTCAGACGGCAGGGAAAGGCCTCGTTTTGATTTGACACCTTGGGATTGTGGCCAAACCACAACGTGTTATTTTCAAAGCATACCTAAACTAGCCAGCATGTTTGAATCGCGAAATGAGGGATTTTTTTTCCAGAAAGCTCCTTTTGGTTTTTTAAGATATAAAAAGACCAAGTCCAACAGTGAGAGTCAGTGGCCTCAATCAGGTTTCTAGACGTCGGATGCCTGATATCTTTCCCGTGAGGGTAGAGATCTCTTTCGCAGTCGAACAGGGTCATCGTCTTGCTGGCATGAGAAAGATGAAGAACCTGGCAGGCCCTACGGTGATGCATTTTTAATTCATTATTTGCTTTGCATTCTAACATAAATACATGTATTTTCTGTAAATATTGCAGTGGAGAATCATTTTGGAATGTTTTCCTTTCATTGCTGTGACTATTTTTAAAGGTGTGCTTTCAACATGCTAATCTCCTTTTAGGAACCTCGTGGTGAAATAATAAATGTCTTCTTTGAACTAAGAAATGCGTTCGAGATTTTTGTCAACTCAGTCATTAGTGAAAAAAGCAAAAACACCCCAGCACATATTATGCATTTCTTTATGAAATTGTCTTGATAACGTTTCGCACCCTGATGCCTTTTATGGACATCCTTGTTTGCCTACAAAAAAAAAAAAAAAAAAAATACAACAGGAGTACTTGGAAGGCTTTTTTTTTTTAAAGTAGCTATTTTAGCAGCTTTCAGAAAAAATAGTCTTTAGGCACTCTCAGCTGTGGAGACTTTTTTTTTTTATTATTAGGAATGAAGTGTTATTCAGATGACATCTTCCATTTGTTTTCCATGAAGAGATTTAAGAGTTCCATTGAAGTCATACAGAAATGACTCTTCATACAGAGATTCATTTATGCCAAAAAGAAATGACCCTTCATACCAGAGGATCAAAGGGCTATGCTTTGTATAGCACAAATTAAGAGTTCAGATGGTTTTGGAAGTGGTTTGTTAATTAGTGAAGTTGTGCATCCGACAAGAGGAGCAAGTGTTTCAATAGAAGCTAAACAGATGCCTGCATTTTAGAAAGCTGTAAAGTCTGGGACATTTCTCTGTACAGTTACAAAGTCTTGGAATACCTAGCTACAAGACCTACCTTTTCATTCACCTAGCTTTTGGGATATTCTTACCCAGGTGGATAGGCAACTCAACTAATGTCTATTTCCGACCCTATACAATGCTGATTCAGCCAAAAAGCAACTATAGGGACAACATTTCCCTGATTTAGAGACTACAAATTAGTAGGGATCATAGTAGTTACTTAAAGAGGTTCTAGTAAGGTCGGCAGTCTCCAACCCTGACCTAGGTGAAGTAGCAAAAATTACCAACATCCATGTCAGATCAAAAAGGCAGCATTTCTTCTGCCCTGCCCTAACCACTAATTCAGTCTTTGATCTGTTTATTGACTAAACTGCCTTTAGAGGGCCAACTGTGGGGGTGTTAATGCATATCCTAAAAACAAGGGTTTTTTCTAAATTGGCATTCGTCAAGGTCTCAAAATAATGTCTACTGCAAATGTCTTGTTGACCAAGTAGTACCATTCTGCCTTCATGTAGTGAAATATACCATCACTGAAGGTATCAATCAAAACATTTGATCAGAAAGTATTTTAAGACAAGTGGCTAGACCTCAGATTTTGAACAATGAAATCCTCTACCATAAGCACCTCTTCAACCCAATTCTAAAAGTAATATACCTGCTGGTGTTACTTTTCCCATCACATGCTGCCCTAATATGCTAATGGAAACTATAAAGTTCTCATGAATACTCCTGACAACCTATTGCTGCTGCAAAAAGGAAATTATTTGCTGCGAAAAAAAAGGAGTCTTTCAAAAGTAATAGATCCAAAATTGTTTTTTTTACAAGGGACCAAGGATCCCATTTTAGCACTCAACTTTCTCAGGGAAGTGCAACAGAGGAGCCCAATTCCCACTCAGAGGGAGGTGGTGTGGGCTAACAATCTCAATTAGCAGGCAGAAACCAACCAACTCAAATTATTCTCCAGTTAGTACATTTTCTTTTAAAAAGGAAAAGTACTTTTATCATTACACACACTGCTAAATGCTGTGCATTCAATTACAATATATATGCCAGGTAGATGGTGCAGGAAGCTGGCTTTTTATATAGTGGACCAAAATGAGGTACACTGTGCAAACAGCACAAGCAAACGCAAGAGGTATCACAGAGGCACAAATGACATCCTAAATGCTCTCTTTTGTGGTAGTGTGGTCGAGCAGTTAGGCATATCAGAGGGTAGTGCTTAGCATGTAAGGCACACACTCACACAGTGAGACATACACTCAATAAAGAAATCCAACCCAATTTATAAAAACAACACATACTTCTATATAAACTTTGATACCAAGATCGCCAGAATCAGGCGAGTACTTTTCGAGTTAGGAATTTGAGTTTTTAAAAAGCTGAGTGTGCGTTTTTCAAATTCTGTAATGTTATCCTATGGAGGAAGAACAAGCACTCCATACAGCTATAGTACAGCTATTATGGGACCATTCTCCTGGATTTAAGGTAAGTACAGGGCAAGGTCCAAGACCACACCAACAGGTCACCTCAGGCAGTACTGGGGTGGCTAGGTGCAGTTAAGTGTTGGGTGCCCCGTGTAGGTCTATGGGGATCGGTCTGCTCATAAAGTTGCTGTAGGGTAAGACTGGAAGGTCAGTTCAGGGGAACTCACGGGGGGGCTCGACCCTAGAGGTCTTACAGCAAGTGGGGATACAGTTGATCCACTTCTCCTCAGGCGGTGGGACCTGGGTGCAGTGGTGTCTTCTGGCATCAGGTTCGGTGCTGCAGTTCCTCGAGGTTGCAGGGGGGTGGGGAGGGGAGGAGAAACAGTCCGCAGGCCTGCACTGGGGGCCTAGTCCAACCAAGCCAACAACTGGTCTCAGGTCTCACGGGGCTCGGAGACATGGGGGACACCCCTGGTTCTCTTCTCCTCAGTCCAGGGCAAAGGGATACAGAGGTGTCTTGGGGCATCGGTTCTTTGTCTCCTGGTCACTCACTGTTACCAGGGATCTGCAGAAACAGGCTCCAGATGCTATTAAGTCCACAGTGGGTGCACTCAAGGTGTGCTTCGTCTCTGGAGGGCCTGGGGAACCACACTGGCTACACAGTTGGCCCACTTCAGCTCGGGCTAGGCGGCTATGGGTGCAGTGGCAATGTCTGGTATCAGGTTTTTGGCAGTCCCAGTCCATTTAGTTCTTTTTTGGTTGCCTGCTGATGCAGGTAAGCAGTTCCTTGGCAATTCATGAAGCACGGGCAGCTCTCTCAGGTTCTTTGATTCTGCAGTTGCAGGACAGGTCTGTTGCTCTGCGAGGGTCAGGTGCACCGTGCAGGCAAGCAGGGCTAGCGCCAAGTCAGTTGTGCTCCTCGGTTCTCAGGTTCAGCAGGCTTTTTGTCCACCACTCCTTTTCTATCCAGCGCAGATCTGTTTTGCTGGTATCAGGGGGTCCCCTAAATACTCAATTTATGGGGCGTTAATGGGAGTGAAGGGTAGTAGCCAATGGGCTACTTACCCTTGGGGTCACTACACCCCCCTCCCCCCAAGATGTAGCTGCGGCGGCATCCTCTGATGAGACCCAGTTCTGAATACCAAAAGCGGTGGGCTTCTTGGAAGCTCCCTGCCTTGGAATACATATTTGTGGGTCATGAGGGGTATGTTAGTACCCCGGCTAGGGCAGGCTTGGTTTCTGACCTCCAGAGGACAAATGCCCTCACCCTTGGTGGGGCATATTCTCGTCTGTTGTTGGCAGGCTGGCTGGCTGGCTAGACCTAGCCAGAGAGCTCACCAGCAGTTGGTAGGTTTTCTGGTTGGGGGGAATCTCTAAGGAGCACTCTGCATGCACGTAATAATAAATCCATCAATGCAATCAGTAAGGATTTATTAATACGAAATGTTTGAGAGCAAACATCCCTAGTTTCAGTGCAGCCATCATGTAGCCGGGGAACTTGTATTGACTAGTGTGCAGCACATGTACTTAAAATGGCTTCACTGCACACCTACTAGGTCTACGAATCGACAGGCATAGAGGGGCATATCCACACACGTAATATAATGCCCACTGCCTTAAAGCTGTAAGGCCTGCTGTAGGGGCGACTTACAAATATTACCTGCAGTGTTTAAGGGACATTACATATAAGTGTGTGTCATGTCTTCACTTTTTAGAGCACCTTGTCATGCAGGCTGCATGAGTTGGGTGCTGAGTCCCTTAGAGTGGCACAAGCTATGCTGCAACTCTTAGGGACCCTCTTTATTACCTATGCCCTAGGTACCAGGTTACCATTTACTAGGGACTCACAGAGGTGCTACAGGGCCTGGCCACTTGGGGATAAAGTAATCAGGTCTCTTGTTTTGGGGAAGGAACACTGGGCCCGAGTACCTGGTACTGCAACCAGAACCCAGCTTCCTACAGATGGAAAATGCCTTTGGTGACAGCCTCATTTTACATTACATCTCTAGTGAGCACCGATACCAGATGCAACATCACAATATAAGGGAGTGAGTGGCTTTGTTAAGGTGTCCCCACAAATGTATAAGGCCGGTGTAGGAAACAGTTTTTTTTTGCTGCATGTAATATTTGTAAGTCACCCCTACAGCAGGCCTTAAAGCAGGATGCATTATTTTACATGTGAGGACATATCTGTGTGAGCAGATATACCCCTGGGCTGACCAGTTCAAATACTGACAGTACAAGTGAACAGGGAAGCCATCTAAAGGTATGCACAGGGCACTGGTCAAAAAGAGTTTCCCAGCTACATAATGGCTTCACTGAAACCTATGGTGTTTGGTATCAAACACCTCATATTAATAAAAACACACTGATTCCAGGTTGGATTTCTTAATACATGCACCCAGTTCTAACCAGCCTGCCACCAGACTAGTTTCTGACCCCCAGGTGGAGAGCCCATGCTCTCGGCCGGTCGGGAACAAAGCCTGCTCTCGAAGTAGGTGTTATACACCTCTTCCAACAAGATGACCTGTAAATTAGCATTCTAAGGCAGGGAGCTTCAAGGAGCCCACCACCTTTGATATATCAACCTAGCTTCCCTCAGAGATGAGAGGATGACCACCTCCGGACAGGGGCCCTCTTGGCACCTGGACAGGCAGGAAAATCAGCTATGCATGAGGCATGTTGCATTTGCTGGCTGGATACACCTCTAGGGTGACCAGCCTGAAAGGAAAACAAAATAAGGAATTCCACCAGCTTGTGTGTGGTGGAATTATACGATGGGGTGATGCCCCCTTCCCACAGAAAGCGGTCACCTAGGGGGCAGGGACCTCAAGGGGTAAGTAGCCCATTGGCTACTTTCCCATAGTCCCCTTAATGCTCCTAAACTGAGTATTTAGGGGAACCCCAGATACCAGGACTTCAGATTTCGATGGACACAAAAGAAGGAGTGACCAAAAAGACTGCTGACCAGAGAACCGCGGACCACGACTGACTTAGCGTCAACTATGCCAGCATGGCTGCTGCACCTGACCCTTGTGGAGTAACTGACTCGTCCTTCCGCTGTGCAGAATCCAAGAAAGTGGAGGGCTGCCAGTGCTTTGCCAACAGCCAAAGAAACTCTTGAAGTAGAGGAGCTACTCCCCTGCAGCTGCAGGCACCAAAAAAAGCAAGAGCAATACTTGGGGTACTGGACCCTCTTGCAGCTGCCAAGGCTTCTTGTGTCCAGAACAGTCACCAACTCTAAGGAAAACCAACCTGCACATCGAGGAACTTCAGGGGCAATGAGAAACACGTTATGAGTGGCCAGGCTGTCCTGTTTGCCTCTCTTCAGCAGAAACCAAGAAAAAGAGAGAACCTTTGACCTCCTCCCTGACACCTCAAAGTGCCTCTGCACCCCACAGCCCGAGTCCGAGGGAGGTGACGGTGCCAAAGGGGTCTTGAGACCCTCCAAGGCTAAGTCCATCCTTGGGTTTGCCAAGACTGTACTCCCAGTCACCACTGAGGCCTCTGTGCAGGCCCTACTCTACTGGGAGTGCCTCCAGTGACAGAAACTCAACGCCTCATGGCATCTCTGCACCCTGCCGCCTAGGCCCAAGGAGAAGAGGACCAAAGGTGTCCTCAAGTCCATTAGCATTGTGAGACTTGAGCCCACTTGTTGGTTCTGCCAGACTCGACTTCCAGTTGCCGCTTGTAGCCTCTTTCTGCAGGCCCTCTCCAACTGCGAGTGACTTCAGCACCAGATCCGATGCCAAAAGGCACTACTACACTAGAACCCCACAGCCAGAGGAGAAGTGGACCAACGGCGTTCCTACATGCCAGAGGACCTCAAGGGTCGAGTCCACCAGTGGGTTTCCTTGGACTGGTCTTCTCAGTCCCAGCTTGCAGCCTCTTCCAGACTAGACCGTTCCCCATTGAATTGAATGGGACACCCGGCACCCTAAAACACCTCTGCACCCGGACACCCTAAAGCCTACCGAGGTGAACTGTTGGTGTGGCCTTGGACCTTGCCCCATATTAACCGTAAGTCCCAGAGAACAGCCCCGTAAGTTGCTGTTAAGGGCCCAAACGCAGTTCATGTTTTTCCCCATAGGATAACATTACCGCACCCAAAAAATGAGGTGCCAACTTTTTTAAAAAATGTAAAAATTCATAACTCAAGAAATACTTACCTGATTCTGATGATCTTGGTATCTAAATTCATATAATCTCATTGTAAAGAAATGGCTCCCTGTTGCAGTTACCCCCCACTTTTTGCCTGATACTGATGCTGACTTGACTGAGAAGTGTGCTGGGACCCTGCTAACCAGGCCCCAGCACCAGTGTTCCTTCACCTAAAATGTACCATTGTATCCACAATTGGCACACCCTGGCATTCAGATAAGTCCCTTGTAACTGGTACTTCTAGTACCAAGGGCCCTGATGCCAAGGAAGGTCTCTAAGGGCTACAGCATGTCTTATGCCACCCTGGAGACCTCTCACTCAGCACAGACACACTGCTTGCCAGCTTGTGTGTGCTAGTGAGGACAAAACGAGTAAGTCGACATGGCACTCCCCTCAGGGTGCCATGCCAGCCTCTCACTGCCTATGCAGTATAGGTAAGACACCCCTCTAGCAGGCCTTACAGCCCTAAGGCAGGGTGCACTATACCATAGGTGAGGGTACCAGTGCATGAGCATGGTACCCCTACAGTGTCTAAACAAAACCTTAGACATTGTAAGTGCAGGGTAGCCATAAGAGTATATGGTCTGGGAGTCTGTCAAACACGAACTCCACAGCACCATAATGGCTACACTGAAAACTGGGAAGTTTGGTATCAAACTTCTCAGCACAATAAATGCACACTGATGCCAGTGTACATTTTATTGCAAAATACACCCCAGAGGGCACCTTAGAGGTGCCCCCTGAAACTTAACCGACTGTCTGTGTAGGCTGACTAGTTCCAGCAGCCTGCCACACCAGAGACATGTTGCTGGCCCCATGGGGAGAGTGCCTTTGTCACTCTGAGGCCAGTAACAAAGCCTGCACTGGGTGGAGATGCTAACACCTCCCCCAGGCAGGAACTGTGACACCTGGCGGTGAGCCTCAAAGGCTCACCCCTTTGTCACAGCCCAGCAGGGCACTCCAGCTTAGTGGAGTTGCCCGCCCCCTCCGGCCACGGCCCCCACTTTTGGCGGCAAGGCTGGAGGAAACAAAGAAAGCAACAAGGAGGAGTCACTGGCCAGTCAGGACAGCCCCTAAGGTGTCCTGAGCTGAGGTGACTCTGACTTTTAGAAATCCTCCATCTTGCAGATGGAGGATTCCCCCAATAGGGTTAGGATTGTGACCCCCTCCCCTTGGGAGGAGGCACAAAGAGGGTGTACCCACCCTCAGGGCTAGTAGCCATTGGCTACTAACCCCCCAGACCTAAACACGCCCTTAAATTTAGTATTTAAGGGCTACCCTGAACCCTAGAAAATTAGATTCCTGCAACTACAAGAAGAAGGACTGCCTAGCTGAAAACCCCTGCAGCGGAAGACCAGAAGACGACAACTGCCTTGGCTCCAGAAACTCACCGGCCTGTCTCCTGCCTTCCAAAGATCCTGCTCCAGCGACGCCTTCCAGAGGGACCAGCGACCTCGACATCCTCTGAGGACTGCCCCTGCTTCGAAAAGACAAGAAACTCCCGAGGACAGCGGACCTGCTCCAAGAAAGGCTGCAACTTTGTTTCCAGCAGCCTTGAAAGAACCCTGCAAGCTCCCCGCAAGAAGCGTGAGACTTGCAACACTGCACCCGGCGACCCCGACTCGGCTGGTGGAGATCCGACACCTCAGGAGGGACCCCAGGACTACTCTGATACTGTGAGTACCAAAACCTGTCCCCCCTGAGCCCCCACAGCGCCGCCTGCAGAGGGAATCCCGAGGCTTCCCCTGACCGCGACTCTTTGAATCCTAAGTCCCGACACCTGGGAGAGACCCTGCACCCGCAGCCCCCAGGACCTGAAGGACCGGACTTTCACTGGAGAAGTGACCCCCAGGAGTCCCTCTCCCTTGCCCAAGTGGAGGTTTCCCCGAGGAACCCCCCCCTTGCCTGCCTGCAGCGCTGAAGAGATCCCGAGATCTCTCATAGACTAACATTGCCAACCCGACGCTTGTTTCTACACTGCACCCGGCCGCCCCCGCGCAGCTGAGGGTGAAATTTCTGTGTGGGCTTGTGTCCCCCCCGGTGCCCTACAAAACCCCCCTGGTCTGCCCTCCGAAGACGCGGGTACTTACCTGCAAGCAGACCGGAACCGGGGCACCCCCTTCTCTCCCTTCTAGCCTATGTGTTTTGGACACCACTTTGAACTCTGCACCTGACCGGCCCTGAGCTGCTGGTGTGGTGACTTTGGGGTTGCTCTGAACCCCCAACGGTGGGCTACCTTGGACCAAAAACTGAACCCTGTAAGTGTCTTACTTACCTGGTAAAACTAACAAAAACTTACCTCCCCTAGGAACTGTGAAAATTGCACTAAGTGTCCACTTTTAAAACAGCTATTTGTGAATAACTTGAAAAGTATACATGCAATTTTGATGATTTGAAGTTCCTAAAGTACTTACCTGCAATACCTTTCGAATGAGATATTACATGTAGAATTTGAACCTGTGGTTCTTAAAATAAACTAAGAAAAGATATTTTTCTATATAAAAACCTATTGGCTGGATTTGTCTCTGAGTGTGTGTACCTCATTTATTGTCTATGGGTATGTACAACAAATGCTTAACACTACTCCTTGGATAAGCCTACTGCTCGACCACACTACCACAAAATAGAGCATTAGTATTATCTATTTTTACCACTATTTTACCTCTAAGGGGAACCCTTGGACTCTGTGCATGCTATTCCTTACTTTGAAATAGCACATACAGAGCCAACTTCCTACACTCATTTACTGCAGTTATGTGTGAAATACATGCTTAGCAATACCCTCTGGTATGCCTAATTGCTCACCCACACTACCACAAAAGAGAGCATTTGGTGGTGTCATTGGTACCTCTGTAATTCCTTTGGGGTTTGCCAGGATTCTTTACACGGTGTACCTTTTTTGGGTCCACTATATAAAGAGCCAGCTTCCTACAGCAGGCCTAATGGCTTTGTCAGGGTGTCAGTCCCTTAATAAGAATAACTATTTGTTGTGATTTACCAGAGTGTCACCACTAAAACCAATCAGCACAATAATCATATTCAAATGGAATCCATAAAAAAATATAAGGATTGCAGTGGTTGCCAAGAAAGCATTTTCATTCAAAAACAACATGTGCATGGATCTTTCTTCACTTCCTATAGACAACAAAATACAGCCATAAGACCAATCACAAGGGGTCCCCTACACTCCAAGGCCCAAGAGCAAAATGTCCAGCTCTGGGAGCGCTTAAAAACAGGACAAACCTCTAGAGATTATGTCTTTAATAGGCTCTTAGACATAAGGCAAGTTTTTCCAGAACCACTTCCTGCAGCACCCACATATCCATCATACAGCACTGGTGGTCCCCTACTACTCACTTGGGACACACAGAAACAAGAACATGTTGAGAAATGCCATTGCAGGGCATCATAGGGGTGCGCATTGCGGAAATCATGAGTATTGTTAAGAGGCTCGCTGCGCTCTTTCTTGCAGCCTCCAGCCACAAATTGGCTTCTATTTTTGTGGGGTTTTTGGATGCCCTGGTCCCCTATTTGTTGGCTTACACGCCTATCCTTGCTTTTGCCTCACCCTGGAGCACAGATTCCTTAACATTCTGATAGGGTGAGTTGTATCCTTCCATTGCTACCCATCATGAAGCTATTTTTTGATTTGCATTTTAGCAATTCAAGTGACAACAAATATCCGAAAATAGCCACTGGTGCGCCAGGATACATGTGCATAAATATTTATCAGAAAAACTCCATTGTAAAACGCTCACCCATACATATATACATTTTTTTCTCTTTCATTTTGGATTTTTTTTCTTCTTTTTGCTCATGCCAATGTGAATGAGCAATGACAAAGCCAATAACTGAGCACTCACCTTTTAAAGTGCTTCCTACTGGCTTTGCCAATGTTTGTTTCATAAAGGTGGTTCCTTAAAACGTTCTTAGGGTCTCTTACACAGTGCTTGTTTTATTTGAGAAACATGTCTTTGCTAAGGTACCTACACTACAAGTTCAATTCTGCCACAGAATGGGTGCTTGGTGTTCATGCTCCCCCATGTAGTGATTCTTTCAGACAAATGTGATATTTAATAAAATTACAATGATCTACAAATATGAACATTTCAAGGAATCTTTTCTTTAGGCCCATATCCTTTGTCCGTCTCCAGGAAAAACTAAACAAATGAAGCACTGTCAAAGTCAAGCTATGTGGCTTGCTTACAATACAGACAAAAGAAACACCACAACACCATTAGTTCTTTCATACCAATATGTGAAGCAGGTTTCTGTAGCCGCTTCACCCATGACGTGATGTTTTCAACAGCTCAATGTAAACTTTCCTGATATAGTGTGGGTTGGAATCTGAAGTATGAAACGTATTACAGTTTCCAAGGACAGTATAAGCTGCCTGTATCTAGGTGCTTCTAATATACATGTTCACTTGTTAGTCAGGCTTACCAAAAAAAAAATGTTGCTTACTTACGTACTCATAAAGCCTTAAGGATTAAGAGGACGGTGGAACTGACTTTTTATGTTGAGGGTCTATAAAATTAGAATTAGTCGTTTCCCAGGAAACACCACGCTGTGCTCATATATATGTATCTGAAGTGGATACATTCTGTGATAGACCATTATGATAAGCACTGTAAGTGGGATACACAAGCCAGTCATATCCTCGTCTCACTCTGTTCACATTTTGCTTTTAAAGTATTATTGTGATTTCTGAAGCTTCTGACATTTTACATTTGCCATTTTCTTTTTTTTTTTTTAATACCACCTTACTAGCAATTAGGTCACACTATTTTGTTTGGGAACATTCAAGTTCTAACCCAAGCCTACAGGGCCCAGGAATGAAGATTATAAAACACCTGAATCAAAAAATCACAAAGCATCCACAGTGCATTTGTGTTTTAGCACTTAATGTGTAAAGATGCAATCATTATTCAGAAAATGAAAATGCTGCACGTTAGGACTGTTTTTGTTTGGTTCAGAGTGAATGCTTCACATTTAATTGCAAGGAGCTGCAGGTTGGCAGTAACACCTCTGGTCTCAATATTCAAATGCCATTTCTTAAAAATACCTTTACATAGTTTGATCACTGCCTAATAAAAAAAATATACCAAACACAAGTTAAATCAGGGTGACTTCAGCAGTTATAGGCCACCAAATTTAAACAAAGTTTCAATCCTGATGTGATCAGTAAACAATGTTATGGGATCAACAAGCAGATCACTTACAACAGTTTAGGAATGTTTTTCCCCTCACAAAGTGTTTTAGCAATCAAAAACATCCTCCAATATCCCACCCACCCATACTGTGTCCTCAGATAGCAGGGTACCAGATGAGGTGTTCTCACCTTTGCCGATAATCTGCTCCGTCTCGCCATCCCACTGATCTTCGTCATCGTCATACTCATCATCCACATCTGCAAAAAGAAACACAAAGTTGTATTTTCAGGTACAAAAACGGGAACAAGCAAACCAGAAATGTTTTTAATCAGATGAGAAATTCCACAAGCCTAAAACATTTTGCAGTGACCCATTAGACCCAGATAAACTAGCAATATTAACCTGGAATCTACAATTCTGGGGTTCACTGAAGGGCCCCTAAAATTACTAATAGTGGGTCAATATGCAAGGGCAGTCTGGGTTCTGTGATTCTCATTTACCTAAAGTTTCAATTCATTAATAAAACTCATGACATCTCCATCACCCATTCACTTAAAATGCCGCTTTAACCCAGGGTGGGGTTTTGGTTGGCCTCAGGTGTGAATCTCAATGACAGATTAAAATATTTGAGAAGACAGAGGCACAGGTCACTGTCTGGAGCAATACCGGCTTCATCCAAGATAAATCCTCCATGCCGAGGTTTTTTTCGTGGTCGGTCATTGTCATCATCCTCCTCGTCCTCTTCATCATAATCATCCTCTTCCTCAGCTTCTTCGGCACCCTCCTCTGGCTCATCTCCCTCTTCAGCTTCATCAGCCTCTTCTGCTTCATCAGCCTCTTCTGCTTCATCGTCATTTTCCTCAGCTTCCTCTTCATCTGCTTTGTCACTGCCAGCAGGGCTCACTCGCGGTTCCTCCTCTGCCTCTGGCTATGAAAGAAAACAAGGTACAGCAATCTGTCACATCCACTTATACTCATTCGAACTAGTCATAGGAAACATTAAATGTATATACCCCCTGGCCTTTCTTTTCTGAACTCCACACTACATTATCTCTATCCTTCTGAAGCTGAATATCTACATCTATTTCAGGTGGTTTCTCTTCTCCCTTAGTGCCATAACTGATCAGCTTCCTCACCAATATCAGGATCGTACTAATCTTTCACTTTTCACACCAGTCATGTTCTCCCACATATTTCCCTTGGCTAATAAATCTTTCACAAAGCTATTCTCACTATTTATGGTTTCTGAACGTGCAGTTCAATTCAATCTATTCTGGTTTAACGTAGTAAAAAAACAAGCTTTGGCTCAGCCAATAGGTCTTGCCTATGGCTTTGCCAATATGTTTTAGATATGTTGTACATATGTGTGGCTGCTATTCAGTATGGGTAAAAGTTACTGGTGAGTGAAGTGTTCTAAAGTGGAGAAGAGTGTACTGTTATGAACTGGTGTAGAGTTGAATGGTATGGTGCGTTATGGAGTGGCATCAGCTGTGCTGTCAAAAACCAGAGACCTTAAAAATACCTTGGGTCTAGAATGGGTTTTGGGTGTGGGGGAGGAAGGTGCTTGTGTGTCACTCCAACATACAACAGTCTTTTTATGCAGCAAAACAGAATGAAGCGAACCAGTGAAGCTGCCCTGCTGTTTCCTATACAATCCACAGACTTTCATTTGCTTAGAGTGCACGATTCAAGCTGCTCTCTGTGGGAAGTGCTAATAATTTGTTCCCCTGGTGCACTTTGCAATAGCATGCTTCCCATTACTACAAGTGATCCTAATAACACACTTATTGATGACAAAAGGCCCCGGAAAATAGCAAACAAAGGATTTTCTCTTATTTATTCTGGGTTGGTTTAAGAATATCAACTGAAATAATAAACAGATCATTACCAGCACTTGCACAGCACACCTCTGCCACTTGCAGGACTTGTAAATATTATACATCTTACGTAGCACTTGTAACCGCAGAGTTGCCAACTGAATGGTGCTCTTTATATTGGCCTTAGAAGGAGCAAAGTTTTGTCCCTTGTGGTAGAATTCAAACCGGAGATTAGCAGATTACAATGGGATAATCTAGATCCAGATCACCGGCTAGTGACAGACTGAAGTAATTGCACAGAACTTTGAAATCAAAAGGGGCATGCCATATCTTATTTACATATGGTCAGAGGGATTGATTGGAGGTGAAGGCATCGCAACGATAAATGGCAGAACCTGCCATGCAGCAATAAATGGATAGGGGACGAGAGCACTGGAGTTTTGAGGGCTCCTAAATACCGGCTTGGAGGTGCTAGTGTAGCAGGATATTTATAAAACAGTGAGCAAGCTCCAAACAAAATAAACACTGGGTGCTCACTTTTCTAAGCGCGGCATCTGCTGATCTAGGGACTTCTGGTGTCCGCCCTCACTCGAAGCAAGGCAAATTAGTTGCACACAGCTTGCAGTTGAGGTATTAAGTGCACTACAAAGGCCCGGCTCTGCCACACGTATTCATCACCTGTGCTCCCCTTCCACTGTTCTTGGTCTGAGCGCACCAAGTTCACATATGGGGCAATCCAGTGTTAAAGACCGCTCCTCCCAGCATACTATATGCACAGGGGGCTCTTCTGCGGACTTGAAAGCAGGAAATACCTACGCTATCTCACAGCTGACATTATAGCCTGCCAGTAAGGCATAGTTTATGGGTGCCCTCGTAATTAATTGCTCCTGTACAAACGCGTTTGCGATAGGGGTGCAATTAATTTTGAATAAGAGTTTATCACACCAGGCAATTAACGTATGCACCCAGTAATTACCAGGCACAATTAAATCTGTACCATTAGCATAAAAATCAGCATTTAAGGCCCTGCTGGTTTTAAACTACTGAAAATACCCAATAATTATCATCAGGACACACATTTTTTGGTTTTGAAAACATCAAATGTGCAAGCAAACCCCCATTTAGAAATGGAAAACCTGGTATTAAGTGCCATTTGTATCACGTGTTGAATCCCGAACATAGAGAATCATAAAGAATCAATTATTGTCTATAGGTCTGTCCTCATCCATTAAATTAGTGCACCAGGTGGGTTCTTTACTTCAGCAGCAGCCTCAACGTACATTGAATAAAAGTGTCAGATATCAAATTTATATTCAGGATCCCAAGGGCTCACGGATATTTTCAATCTGACTTTACCATACTGTCCAGAAGGTGTCAACTTTTGCCGAAGATGCTGTACAAATGTCCCCTCCTGCTGTAACACAACTGCAACTGCAGACCTGCTAATCACACAGGAAGTGTTACAATACACTAACACCACCTCCATCTGCTTAACCTTGGCTGCGCAGCCTTCCATGCTCAGCATATTTGGGTGATTAAAGGCTCTGTACGAGCCAGTGTCTAAGCAGTGGCAACAGCAGGGCCCTTTCAGGCCAGGTATGAGTGTCAGAGAAGACAAGACAGTACTTGCAATGGTGAATCAAACCTGTTTAAGTTGAAATTCGCTAAACCCAATCTATCTACCATAACCATATCACGCCATAGCTTTAAGAGCCTGGCAGCTCTCACTAATTACCTCACCGGCAGTAACAGCAGCAGCTCCTGTAACCTGATGCAAGCAAGTGTGCAGGAAAAAAAAAAAAAAAAAAAAGGGGGGGGGGGGGGGGCACGGCCTCCCAAAGCAGCCGCCATCATGCTGAAAGATGAAGCGTGGTGGCCATAAAAAGGGCACCACGCTGATCAAGGGAAACACACAAACGCATGTGTGAAAAGCTCTTTAAAAAAAATAAATGTTCCTGAGCCAATAAAGAAAATGGGCCAAGTGCAAGAGTACAAGTGATGGGGGTCCTGCTCCATCGGAGGGGGACAAACAACGAAATGGATGGACAAACCAGAACAAATAACCACTTTGAAGCACGGATTTTTAAAAGATACTGATACAAACAAATTAAAAGCAGTGGGCGGGCTGTAAGCCAACAAACTATATACAGCAGGTCTCTGAGAGACAGCGCAAGCGCTGTCTAGCTCGACCCAATAACAGAGAGTAGATAACATCTTAAGCCTAGAGAAAAGAAATCAAGTCAAAGCCAACCAGTCCTGTAAACAGCGAGGATCAATGTGGTTAATGGATTATGGGGTGGGTGAGTCTAAAGTGGCAGCAGCTTTCTTTAACTCAAACTCTTGCAGCAGTTTACTCACCCTTTCTGTAATATCAATGAACATATTCGCCCACAATTCCAAATTCCCAATTTGCTCTTCATCCACAACAGACCAACCTCATTCTCCTCTGCGTCCTCTGGCTCACTACTCTGCTCACTTTCCTCCTCAGAAAAGTTACTGTCCTCGCTGTCCGACATCTTCAAAAATTATCTTTGTCCTGCCTGAAAAAAAAGAAGAAAAAAGTTGTATATTTAGCATACAGTCACAAAAACCTACAGAGTAACATTTTATACAAACTATTATGTTTGTCAATCAGATAAATAAAGCGACTGCCTGATATCAAGGTCCAATTTTCCACATCCCCAAGAACGATCAAGGAGTTTATAAAATACATACAATTGACACAAGGAGTAGTTTTAAAGCACCAAGTATTCTAAGAAAAATAATAGCAGCATCTGAAGAAGGACCTACCGATAAACAAGGGTGAGCAGAAAAAAAAACCCCAAAAAAAAAAAACAGCCAATTGAACAGGGGCAACATCATGACAGAAAACTGAACAAAATTAATGCACAGCCACAGAGAGATTGAATAAAGGATTGCTGTAAGGAAATGCATCCTTTTTGCATGATCACCACCAAACTTTTGGACTGATGCCGCTCGTCTTTCAACACAGAGTGCACTGAGGCCTGCTAACCAGACCTCAGTGCCAGAATTTTAACCCCATACGAAGTATGTTGAATTGGCTACCCCTAACTGGCATAAGCTGACAATTGTAAGTCCCTAGTTTATGGTATGAGGGGTACCTAGGGCATGCAAGTTAGTGTCCACCCAGGGCTGCGGCACTGATTGCACCATCCTGCAAGTGAAAAAGTATAAAATGGCTCCCAGCCTGCCACTGCAGCCTGGAAGAGCAGTTTTAAACCAATGGCAAAGCCACCTGTAAGGAAATGCCTCCTTGGCATGGTTACCCCCTGACTTTTTGCCTTTGCTGATGCTATGTTTTGATTTGAAACTGTGCGGAGGCCTGCTAACCAGGCCCCCAGCACCAGTGTTCTTTCCCTAACCTGTACCTTTGTTTACACAATTGGCACACCCTGGCATCCAGGTAAGTCCCTTGTAACTGGTACCCCTGGTACCAAGGGCCCTGATGCCAGGGAAGGTCTCTAAGGGCTGCAGCATATCTTATGCCACCCTGGAGACCCCTCACTCAGCACAGACACACTGCTTGCCAGCTTGTGTGTGCTGGTGAGGACAAAACGAGTAAGTCGACATGGCACTCCCCTCAGGGTGCCATGCCAACCTCACACTGCCTATGCAGTATAGATAAGTCACCCCTCTAGCAGGCCTTACAGCCCTAAGGTAGGGTGCACTATACCATAGGTGAGGGCACCAGTGCATGAGCACTGTGCCCCTACAGTGTCTAAGCAAAACCTTAGACATTGTAAGTGCAGGGTAGCCATAAGAGTATATGGTCTGGGAGTCTGTCATGCACACACTCCACAGCACCATAATGGCTACACTGAAAACTGGGAAGTTTGGTATCAAACTTCTCAGCACAATAAATGCACACTGATGCCAGTGTACATTTTATTGTAAAATACACCCCAGAGGGCACCTTAGAGGTGCCCCCTGAAACCTTAACCGACTACCCGTGCAGGCTGACTGGTTTTAGCAGCCTGCCACACTCGAGACATGTTGCTGGCCACATGGGGAGAGTGCCTTTGTCACTCTGTGGCTAGTAACAAAGCCTGCACTGGGTGGAGATGCTGTCACCTGCCCCAGGCAGGAGCTGTAACACCTGGCGGTGAGCCTCAAAGGCTCACCCCATTTGTTCCAGCACCACAGGGCACTCCAGCTAGTGGAGTTGCCCGCCCCCTCCGGCCACGGCCCCACTTTTGGCGGCAAGGCCGGAGGAAATAATGAGAATAACAAGGAGGAGTCACTGGCCAGTCAGGACAGCCCCTAAGGTGTCCTGAGCTGAGGTGACTAACTTTTAGAAATCCTCCATCTTGCAGATGGAGGATTCCCCCAACAGGGATAGAAATGTGACCCCCTCCCCTTGGGAGGAGGCACAAAGAGGGTGTACCCACCCTCAGGGCTAGTAGCCATTGGCTACTAACCCCCAGACCTAAACACGCCCTTAAATTTGGTATTTAAGGGCTCACCAGAACCTAGGAACCCAGATTCCTGCAACCTAAGAAGAAGAGGACTGCTGAGCTGAAAACCCTGCAGAGAAGACAGAGACACCAACTGCCTTGGCCCCAGCTCTACCGGCCTGTCTTCCCCCTTTGGAAGAAAACTGCTCCAGCGACACTTTCCCAGGAACAGCGACCTCTGAATCCTCAGAGGACTGCCCTGCTCTAAAAGGACCAAGAAACTCCAGAGAACAGCGGCCCTGTTCACCCAAGACTGCAACTTTGTTTCTAAAGGAGCAACTTAAAGACAACAGCGTTTCCCGCCAGAAGCGTGGGACTTGCAACCCTGCACCCGGCGACCCCGACTCGACTGGTGGAGAAACAACACCTCAGGGAGGACCCTCCGGCGACTCCAAGACTGTGAGTAACCAAAGTTGTCCCCCCTGAGCCCCCACAGCAACGCCTGCAGAGGGAATCCCGAGGCTCCCCCTGACCGCGACTGCCTGACTCTAAGATCCCGACGCCTGGAAAAGACCCTGCACCCGCAGCCCCCATGACCTGAAGGATCGGAACTCCAGTGCAGGAGTGACCCCCAGGAGGCCCTCTCCCGTGCCCAGGTGGTGGCTACCCCGAGGAGCCCCCCCCCCTTGCCTGCATCGCTGAAGAGACCCCTTGGTCTCCCATTGATTCCTATTACAAACCCGACATGTGTTGGCACACTGCACCCGGCCGCCCCCGTGCTGCTGAGGGTGTACTTCCTGTGGTAACTTGTGTCCCCCCCGGTGCCCTACAAAACCCCCCTGGTCTGCCCTCCGAAGACACAGGTACTTACCTGCTGGCAGACTGAAACCGGGGCACCCCCTTCTCCATTGAAGCCTATGCGTTTTGGGCACCACTTTGACCTCTGCACCTGACCGGCCCTGAGCTGCTGGTGTGGTAACTTTGGGGTTGCTCTGAATCCCCAACGGTGGGCTACCTTGGACCCAAACTTGAACCCCGTAGGTGGTTTACTTACCTGCAAGAACTAACAATTACTTACCTCCCCTAGGAACTGTGAAAATTGCACTGTCTAGTTTTAAAATAGCTATATGTGTTTTATTTGAAAAGTATATATGCTATTGTGATTATTCAAAGTTCCTAAAGTACTTACCTGCAATACCTTTCATGCAAAGTATTACATGTAGAATGTGAACCTGTGGTTCTTAAAATAAACTAAGAAAAGATATTTTTCTATACAAAAACCTATTGGCCTGGAATTGTCTCTGAGTGTGTGTTCCTCATTTATTGCCTGTGTGTATGTACAACAAATGCTTAACACTACTCCTTTGATAAGCCTACTGCTCGACCACACTACCACAAAATAGAGCATTAGTATTATCTCTTTTTGCCACTATCTCACCTCTAAGGGGAACCCTTGGACTCTGTGCATACTATTCCTTACTTTGAAATAGTGCATACAGAGCCAACTTCCTACACCACCAATTACCTTAACAGTATAGTCTATCCGAAGGAAGGCCTATGGAGCCGTAAGACAGGGAGCTGTATGTTATTAGGTGGGACATACATTAATATGTCATAACAGTTAAACAATCAAATTCTTCAGGGTACCAAATTAATTGTGGTGATAAACCTGACAATGCCCAAGTTGAATTCAATACCACATTTAAGAAAAGGAACTCTTATAAAGTTGACACTGTTGTCCAGTGTATCAGTGGCCTTTCACGGTTGCTGCCCACCAGGCATGCTTCGGCCCTCCTCAGGAGTAATGTGAACACCTCCCAGGATCAATAGAGGCCTGCCACAGAGCAAGGTGTTAACTCACCCTCGCAGGATGCTAACCAGGGTGCTGGCCCAAAATGTGAGCTTCAAAGGGGGGGGGGGGGGTTGCCTCCTTTGCTGGGCAAATTCGAGTAGAGCTGCCCCTTGTCCATGTGGATGGGATGGCAGCAGAAACAGACAGGGGAAAATCAGTTGCAAAATCGTTCTTTCTGTTGATTTGTAGCCCACAAGTAGCTGCACCTCTAGAGTGTGCTACCAGGCTCCTAACATCCCAGGAAGGGTTCAGACATCTTGAGAGCGGGCAGATTCGTGCATTCTAGAATTGCTAGATGCCACTCATAGCCTGCCGTCATCACGGGGCGGGAAAGATGCTGGTAGCCCACTGACTAGTGAACGCATCATCCTCACAGGTCACTTTCTGGGCATACATATGTCACCCTGAACCTCTGATCACATCTGGACTGGAGAGAGGACCGAAGAAAAACTGCCCTGTTGAATCCCGGGCCTAAAAAGAGAGGCTGCACCAACCACTTGACCACACCTGCTGCTTCTTGAGCTAGTACAAAGAGGACTGTGCCCGGTTTGTGGTTTGTGGAAAAGTCGCTCCCACGCCCCAGACCAAATTAGTGATTTGAAGGGTCAGTTGTAACTCCATACCCTCCCCACATTCCAGCACCATAAAAGTTGAAGACACCCTATACTGTTCTTACGTGAACTAAGAGGACACAATACAAAAGAATGCAGCACTCTTAGTCTAAATATTGAATTTATTAAGGCACTTCTCAGATGCCAAATAAAAGCACACACAAAGCACACAATTATATGTAAATGAGCATATATTTCAAGTGAAATAAAACACGTGTATATAAAATAATAATCGGAGAAGTTAAGCATTCACGGAAGATAATGTTCAATGCATCAATAGAGCATTATTAATATGTGTAAACTAAATAATCAAAAGTTAAAATGCATCACCATGGGGGTAGGCACCATCACCCTCACCAGCCAAACTGGAGGAACCCCTTGATCAGCCAAGGCAGAAGACCACCCTTCCCCCGCCCATGAATGGGATCAAGAGATCCAGGGCATCATGCCTGCTCCACAGGTGAGTTCATGTCTTAGCACCAAGTCTCCCAGTCTTTTATACCTTAAACAAGCTCAAGGACCGCATTCTAGAACACCCTCCTCTCGGTTATGAAATTAAACGCTGGCTGTACTTCATTGAGTTTGTCAGGCTCCCAATGCTTTTTTTTTTATTTTTTAGGCAGAACTGCACATTCCTCTGATAAGACATTCTCAGCCCTGTGAACTCATATCTAGTCTGCATCCCATACGAATATATTCCAGCATGGTGAAGCGAAAAACATGTTTTGTACTTGCGCTGCCCTGCACATGTAGCAGGGTACAAAATGGAAATCACTCTCACAAAATGGAGTCGATGGTCAAACATGGAGTCAGTGGTTAAATACATACAGCATCACTCACCTGTCCTGGCTGGTCAGTAGCCACTTGCAAATAATCATTGCTGACTGCTGAAATGCAGTCAAGAAGACCTCCGCTCAGGACTTAAAAGTTGCACCCATGTTTCCCAGACCAGGGATAGTAGCCAGAGGGTGAATTGGTCCTCGAAGACATACACTAGCCATCACCAAAGGATACTGCTGGCAGCTATGACCCGAGATCAGTAACCCTGCTGCTGTTGGACTTCTACTGGCTCAAAGAGGACTTCAACGACTAAGACCCCTGTGGCCAAAGTCACCCCACCTTACCCAAGGATTGAGGATTACCTCCAAGAAGGCTGACACACAGCCATAGGGCATCTTTCAACATCCTGCATCACCATCACTCCATTGAAGTATATGCCAGGCCGGATGTAAAGTGTGGAACTGAACTCAAGATTGCTTTGGGGGATCAGCTAACTGTCCCAATACTCATTATTGCTCCCACTGACCTTCAATTGGAATTGATCACCTAGTCCAGGCCAGAGTACCCGAACACATCCCTTTCAAACTTTTTAAAAGTTTGAAAACTTTACTGTTACATATATTCTTGTTTCCGTTCTGAACTAAAAAGCTGACATTTATATTTTACTTAAAGTTATATCTTTGGAATCCTCTGGTGGATTTTGCTCATATTGGTGTCTAAAAAGTAATAAAAATAAAATTTATATAAACTGGAACTGGATTAATTTCATGTGGTGAGAGCCTCTTATTTCACCGTTTGGTGCTTCTAAATGCTTTACACTAGTTCTTTTGTTTTAAGCCTTGCTGCTGGGAGTCACAGCAACCCAAGGTTCAGGTTTTACAAATGAGCCTGACTGGACCAAAGATGGTTGAAATGAGACAGCATCATTCTTTCGTCTATAAAGCCTAGTGAAACCAGAGTGAAATTTCAACTTAAATAACTTGAGGAAAAAGTTTTAGAATGCAACGGTGCAATTAAAACAACTTGGATGTACAATGGTTTCTAGGGGCATTACCAATAAGACTTTGAGCAAAGAATTCCTCTGGTGAGGTTAGCCACTCAGCACTGTACACAATACTTAAAATAGTCTTACTGGTAAAGATCCTGTGCCCCTACATCCCACACCACCACCCTCATCAGGTTTCCCATGAGGCAAAGATGTTTGGGGAGAGAAAGTGTTGGGCCACTGGAGGAAAAGAAAAAAAATTGTCAATCAAAGCATATATCCCAGCATGAAGACACCCCTTGATCTCCCTGAACAGTGAGTGTAAGGATGCCCTTGGTTCTACCACATCAGCGCATTAAGAGGTGATGCCAGCTTGCAAAGCTGCTTCATCTTTATGAGGGTTTCTTTTTATTACTTCCGAAACTCACCCAACTGGGCCCAGAGCTTGCTTTGAAACCACACTTAATTTTAAGCCGATCATAAATTGGGATTCCATTCTTCAGTATATTCTGTAGTTTGCCTTTAAGACACAGATACAGCAAAATACAATCCACAGGATTCTTAAGAAAGGAACCTATGTACTTTAGGAGTGTGGAATTTCATAAACATCCACTTGTCTATGGGACAGGTTACTTAATAAATGTACCTGTCCTGTAAAAACATCTACTTGTCCCTTTTGTGCCAAGTGTTGGGATAATAGATTATGGCAGCAATCTCATTATATAAGAGCTCTGGTAGTAGCCTCACTGATTATTTCAGGGCTAATACTATAGTAAGGCTTAAATACAACCACTTTTCTCATTTTGCTACCTTTCCGTAGATCTACATAGTGGGCTGGTGGAAGCAGTAAGCAATAGTTCCGAAGTTGGAATGGCCTTTGAAGTCTGCACAAGCCTACTAACTTGCATGTTTTGAGGGTTTTCACCAGCTCTTCTCTAATCTTTTTCAATACTGGAAAAGACTGGAAAGTTGCTCTTGACAACGGCAGAACTAAAACTTCTTCCAGGGTTGGGAAAAAATGTGGCTGGAAGCAAAGTGAACTTGTAAACGCTGAGTAGATTTTCGCATGACCAAATCCACACATATGCATATTTGCGCGTGCTAAAATACAGTTAAATATTTTCTACGGGCATGATTTCTTGGTCTACTTCTGTAAATTCATGAAACACATAAATCTGCACTAATGGAAAGACAAATACCAAGGGTGTAATTCTGTGAATTTAAGAATTGGGCCCTTGGTTAGGTCTAGT
The DNA here is from genome assembly GCF_031143425.1 of Pleurodeles waltl. Classification (NCBI taxonomy): domain Eukaryota; kingdom Metazoa; phylum Chordata; class Amphibia; order Caudata; family Salamandridae; genus Pleurodeles; species Pleurodeles waltl. The sequence continues at coordinate 372,082,512 of NC_090448.1, read as the reverse complement.
GTTAAACAAGACGTTAAACTACTGGGGCAATGTGTGCTTTTTGAGACCAAAAAATATTTTTGACTTTTGCCAAAGTTTGTTACAATTGCAAGGGCCTGGCAGCACGAGCAACAATAAAGTTTTACAAAAACCATGCCAAAACAAGACACATACAAGCAAAACCAAAAGGCTGACCACCAATGTCGGACATAATGCAACTGCCAATGCTTGTTTATTTTCATGTTTCCCATAATCTTATTGAAGCTAATACACTGACTCTCCATTATACATATTTTCTAGAAATATTAGCACGCAGCAACAGATTTAACAAAATGGTGCCGCTAAGAAATAGTACTTACATTTTCACAATACTTTAGCAAAACGTTTTTCCCCCCTAGTTGCATTTTTTCTGAACCTTTTATTTTGAAAACAAAGAATCAATCAATCTTGCTTTCAAGCTTCTGCAAATATTTGCATCAAATCAGAGTGCACTCTGGGAGCATAATACGCAGCCTCATATTGTTAAACTTTGCAAATGCATGTAAACTTTTTTTTTTTTTTTTTTTAAATTCCAACCACTGTCAGTGCAGTCCGAACTTATAACATTTATTTAGAGCACTCACCCTAATGATAAAGGCTTTGCATTAACGAACTATAGATACATGGTTGATCAGCATTAACACAACTATTACCTCAACTGCAGAGGATTCCCTTTACAGAGTTTCCGATACATAAGCTCTTGGGACAATGGTCTATCATAGGGAACTGACGTTCCTGTGACTGGATGATGTTGATAGTGGAGGCAGTAAAGGAACTGGTTTTAGTATTAACCAATGACATTTTGGAACCAGGAGACAAGCTTAAGAAAGCTTGCTCATTGGAGGAAGCCAAAAAGAAGTTAGAGGTGACCTCACTTCCTTTAATAAGTATCTGCTCAAGAAGATGATGGACAAACTGAGGAACGATATCCACTACTGTACACAAGAAAGCCTATCGTTGCTTATCTGGGAATAGTAAGAGAATCAATCAATCAATCAATCATTGAATTTATAAAGCGCGCTACGTACCCATGAGGGTTTCAAGGCGCTTGTGTGTGTGTGGGGGGGGGGGGGGGGGGGGGCGCTGAGCTGGTGTTACTGGTCGAAGAGCCAGGTCTTGGGGAGTCTTCTGAAGGTGAGTAGGTCTGGAGTCGGTCGCAGGTTGGTGGGGAGGGTGTTCCAGGTTTTGGCGGCGAGGTATGAGAAGGATCTTCCGCCGGAGGTCTTTCTTCGGATGCGGGGGACGAGGGCGAGGTTAGTGGAGCGGAGCTGGCGGGTGGGGGTGTAGAAGCTGAGTCTGTTGTTTAGGTAGGCTGGTCCGGGGTCATGGAGCGCTTTGTGAGCGTGGGTAAGAAGCTTCAAAGTGATCCTTTTGTCAACGGGGAGCCAGTGAAGGTTTCTCAGGTGGTGGGAGATGTGGCTGTGGCGGGGTACGTTGAGGATCAGCCTGGCGGAGTCATTTTGGATACGGTGGAGGCGTAGTAGGTCTTTTGATGGGATGCCTGTATAGAGTGCGTTGCCGTAGTCCAGCCTGCTGCTGACGAGGGCCTGTGTCACTGTTCTTCTTGTTTCTGTCGGGATCCACTTGTAGATTCTGCAGAGCAGGCGCAGTGTGTTGTAGCAGGAGGAGGAAACTGCGTTGACCTGTTTAGACAAGGTGAGGGAGGAGTCGAGGATGAAGCCCAGGTTGCGAGCGTGGTCGGACGGTGTCAGCGGGGTTCTAGTGCGGTGGGCCACCAGGAGTTGTCCCAGGCAGAGGGGGTGGGTCCGAGGATGAGGACCTACGTCTTGTCAGAGTTCAGTTTCAGACGGTTGTTTCTCATCCAATCTGCGATGGATTTCATTTCCTCCTCGAGGCTGGTTTTGGCGGTGTGGGGGTCTTTGGTGAGTGAGAGGATGAGCTGGGTGTCGTCGGCGTAGGTGAGGATGTTGAGGTTGTGTTGTAGGGCCACTTGAGCAAGGGGGGCCATGCAGATGTTGAACAGCGTCAGGCTGAGGGATGAGCCTTGGGGGACGCCGCAGATGATGTCGATGGCTTCGGAGTGGAAAGGGGGGCGGGGGGAGGCAGACTCCCTGGGTTCTGCCGGAGAGGAATGAGGCGATCCAGTCGACGGCTTTACCTTGAATTCCGGTTTCATGGAGGCGTGATTTCAGGATGCGGTGGCAGACTGTGTCGAAGGCGGCAGATAGGTCCAGGAGGATGAGGGCTGATGTTTCGCTGTTGTCCATTTGGCGTCGGATGTCGTCTGTGGCAGCGAGAAGGGTGGTTTCGGTGCTGTGGTTTCATCTGAAGCCGGATTGGAAGGAGTCTAGGATGCCGTTGTCTTCGAGGTGGCTGGTTAGTTGTTTGTTGACAATTTTTTCAATCACCTTTGCTGGGAAAGGGAGATGGGTCGGAAGTTCTTGAGGTCGTTGGGGTCAGCTTTGGGCTTCTGGAGAAGGGCGCGGATTTCGGCGTGTTTCCATTTTTCAGGGAATGTCGCTGTTTCGAAGGAGATGTTGATGACCTTCCGTAGTTCGTGGGCGATGGTGGAGTCGGCTTTGTTGTATACGTGGTGAGGGCAGGGATCTGACGGAGATCCTGAGTGGATGGAGTTCATTATCTTACGAGTCTCTGTGTCGTTCACGTTGGTCCACGAGGTCAGGTGGTTTGCACAGGTGGAGTGTTCGGGGGTGGGGTCTGGCGTGGGAGTGGCGTCAAAGCTGTCGTGGATGTCAGTGATCTTCCGGCGGAAGAAGGTGGACAGTGCGTTGCAGAGTTCTTGGGATGGAGGGATGGCGTTGATGTTGGCGCTGGGGTTGGAGAGTTCTTTCACGATGCTGAAGAGCTCTTTGCTGTCGTGTGCGTTGTTGTCCAGGCGGTCCTTGAAATGGGATCGTTTGGCTTGTCTGTTGAGTTGGTGGTGCTTGCGGGTGGCGTCCTTGTGGGCTGTGAGGCTGTCAGGTGTACGTTTGAGGAGCCATTCCTTTTTTAGCTTTCGACAGTCGCGTTTGGACTTTAGGAGCTCGTCGGTGAACCAGGCGGCTTTTCTTCTGGCTTGGTTGTCAGTGGGTTTTTTGAGTGGTGCGAGGGTGTTGGTGCAGTCGTTGATCCACAGGGTGAGGTTGTTGGTGGTGTCTGGGTCGGTGGAGTCGGGGGGTGGGTTCTGGGCAAGGGCGTTGGTAGGCTGGACTTCTGTAACTTTGCTCCAGCATCGTCAGGGTGGTTGTTGGGTGCGGTGGTGCTCAGTAGGTTTCTTGTAGGTGAAGTGGATGCAGTGGTGGTCGGTCCAGTGGAGTATTGTGGTATGGTTGAAGGTGATGTGGGCGCTCGAGAAGATGGGATCAAGCGTGTGGCCGGCGATGTGGGTTGGTGTGTTGACAAGTTGTCTGAGGCCGTGGTTGGCGATCAGGGTAGTGGAGTTGGTGTCGTTGTTGTTCTCCAGGTGGAAATTTAGGTCCCCGAGGATGTAATCCGTTGAGGTGAGTGCGTGGGTGCTGGTGAGGTCGGCAAGGGATTCGCAGAATGGTGCTCGTGGTCCGGGGGGGTCTGTAGATGAGCGTTCCTCTGAGAGTGGTGTTGTGGTCGGTATGGATGCGGAAGTGTAGGTGTTCGGCGGTCTTGAGGGAGTCGTCAGTGTGGGTGTCGACCTTGAGGGAGGATTTGTGGGCGATGGCTATGCCTCCTCTGATTCCGTTTTTGCGGTCCCTACGGATGATCTTGTAGCCGTCCGGGATGGCTATTCCAATGTCGGGCGCCGAGGAGTCGTTCCACCAGGTTTCGGTAAGGAAGGCTGTGTCTGGGGCGGTGGAGTCGAGCAGGTCCCAGAGGTCGATGGCGTGCTTGCGTGCGGAGCGCGTTTTGAGGAGTATGCAGTGGAGGTGGTTAGTTCCGGTCTTTATTGGTTTCGTTGTTCTGCTGCAGGTGAATCTGCAGGTGCGGCATGCAAAGGGTCTGTGGGTGTTCCTTGGTGAGGGCTGGGAGCATGCTGTGATGCGGCCGGGGTTGAGGGCATTGAGTTGGTCGACTGTGTAGCGGCATCTGGAGGTGCAGGGGTCTCGCGGACCAGGGGGGGGTGGCGCTGGATGCGGTCCAGGCGCGGATGGGCGCAGACGGGCTTGCCTTTGGCGCTTCCGCTGCGCAGCCGCGGCTGGCATAAGAGGAGGGGAGGGTGGGCGTGGCAGCTAGGAGGGCCTGTCCAATGGGAGGGCTGGGGGGAGGGGCCGCAGGGGACGCAGCGGCGGGAAACTGGCTAAAGGAGCGGTGAAAAACGAGATGGAGCGCGGAAAGGCGGAGCGGGGAGCGACCTGCCTGCAGTAGCAGGGTCAAAGGTTGCTCCCAGTCACCGCGCCGCGGCTGGCATAAGAGGAGGGGAGGGTGGGTGTGTCAGCTGGGAGGGCCTGTCCAATGGGTGGGTTGGGGGAGGGGCTGCAGGGGACGCAGCGGCGGGAAACTGGCTAAAGGAGCGGTGAGAAGGAGGGGGGAGGGGACGCAGCGGCAGGAAACTGGCTAAAGGAGCGGTGAAAAATGGGATGGAGCGCGGAAAGGCGGCGCGGGGAGCGACCTGCCTGCAGTAGCAGGGTCAAAGGTTGCTCCCAACAGAGCAATATCAAATAGAGGTTTTAGCTTCCCACACTTGGAACACGAAAAAAATAATGATTTACTCAGACTAGGGCTAAACGCCTTCTCCAACCCAGACATCACCACGGCCACCCCTGATGGCTACAAGATGATATACTGCGATCGCACCAATAAACACTACGGGGGCATCAGCATCATCTTCAAGGAAACCATCCAATGCACCATTCACCAACAACGACCCAACACCTTTCATGCAACACCTCAACTTCAGACTAGAGAGCGACGCCAAGACTACAATAAAAGGCCCCCTCACCTACAAATCTCCTGGGACCATGACCGACCTTCTACAACGCCATCTCCGGCCTCATTGCCCCCCTTGCTATCGACTCCCTCCGCTACGTCACACTTAGCGATCTCAATTTCCACCTCAACAACACCATCTCAACCTCCCTCCTGGAGAACCTTAGCAACATCGGACTCACCCAACTGGTCACCGAACTCACGCACAAAGCCGGGTACACACTTGACACCACCTTCACTTCCGGCGATAGAATCAAATTCACCCCCTTTGGTAAACAGGACCGTATTGGAGCACAAGAACAAAGTTACATCGGGTTTGGACTACAAGGTATTTAATAGAGGATAAAGCCATTGGTCTTTTTGCTCTTTGTGGAGATTACATTCCATATATTTAATTTTGTGTTTTTATTCAATAGAGTTAGATTGGCACCGGCCTCCATCAAATTTCAGAGACAGTATTGAAATAGGGGTCCTCAGGCTCAGGTAGATTTTTCGAGCCCGGTCATGGTGTCCTAGCAGGCTCCATGCACAGATAAAGGTTATGCAAATTTTTGGGTTTACTTTGATGTGGTGTTGGGCTAAGCGCCTGCATGGCTAAGAAGACGTTTTTTCACAGAAGATGGAGGATCCCTTCTAAGTGCAGTTGTGTGCCATTATGTTTATTAAAGCTCAAAAGGATCTTGCATTACATTTTATGCAGGTCTTTTTGGTGGTAAGCTGCAATTCAGCAGTAAGTGGCTGTCCTTATAAAGGCGTTTCGGAGGAAACGCGCTTAGATATTCATAATCTCCAATCCTAACTAATGAATTTAGATGAATTATATGTGTAAACATCTAAGGAATATACATTGTCCACAGCCATTAAAAACCCTAGAAAAAATTGGTAGGTAATTGTAGGAAATGTATACGGCCAATATGTATTGAAGAAAAGATTGGCAAAGTATTATTGATTATTTGATATTACTGTTTTTTGAACATTTGTTAATTCATGAGATGTTACATTTGATGTAAGGTTGTTTTGAATGGGGGTGTCTTGTCGTGGTGACTGAAGTGTCGTGACTGACTAAAGGTGAGTATGTAGGTTTTAAAAAATGTTTTATTTTGATCTGCAGAGTTTGATCTAGCACATCTGACAGTTTGAAACACTGTATGATCTTTTGTCAAAACGTGTAATGGATATTTTGCTACTAATGTAAAGCAATTTTTATGCATTTACATAAACTGAATGAAAATTAATTTGAAAAAAGAAAAATGTAATAAAATGCATGTATGGAAAACGGAACCTTTTGAGCATGATATATATATATATATATATATATATATATATTTTCAGGGGTGTGGAATTCTTAAAGCTCCACGCGTAGGACTTCTTACATATTGTTTGGGGTCAAGGAAAACAAGTTTTTTTTGTCCTTGGGACAAGTAGGCCCAACCCCCTACTGCACATATCCCTTGGCTGCCAATTTAAAGTATCACATTAAGGAGCAGGGGAAGGAGGTGTCTGCAGTTGCGATAATGTGTCTCCATATGTAATGTTATTTGAAAATGTACTTAAGGTTTATGAATGCAAAGCCTTCATTATTAGGATGAGCGTTCTAAATAAATATTGAAACCTCAGACTGCACTACTGACAATGGTTCCAGGAAAAAAAAAAAAAAAAACACACATTGTACACACGTTTGCAAAGTTTAAAATATGAGGCTACCTATAATGTTCCCAGAATGCTCTCTAATTAATTGTAAATCTTTGCAGAAGCTTTAGAATGCAGGATTTTGGGGATTTTGTAAGGAAAAAAATTATCAAAGTTCGCAAAAAAAGGCAACTGGGGTAAAAAACGATTTGCTAAACTACTGTGAAGTTTAGGCACCATTTCTTTGAAGCATCATTTATTGAAATGTGTTTAAACATGCAAAAAAATATTCTTAGTGGAAAGTCACTGCAACCAGTTTCAACAAGATTATGGGAAACATGGATATAAACAAGCATTGGCAAAGCAATAGGTCCAATGTCTTTTGGTTTTGTCAATGCAGGACTGTTTTGATATGACTTTTGTAAAACATTATTGTTGTGGGAGTTGCTGGGCCCTCACCATTGTAACATATATTAGCAAAAAGAAAAAATTATTTTTGGTTGCAATTAGAACACATTTCCACAGTAGTTCCTGGCACTGAACAAATCTACTTAAGTGCCGGTTTGCTCCTTGTGAAGGAGAAGATTGTGATCATTGTAATGTAATGTGAATTTATACAGCATGGAACTTGTCACGTGTGAGTAACCCGGCGCTCAGTAGGAGCGGGTTCTGCAAGTAGGATCAGTCACAATGAAACCAGCCGAACGACGGATAGAGAGAAATATACTTTTAATTAAAAAAGGTCTTGGTTAACACCAGACTTAACCAGGGGCCCAATTCTTAAAGAAAGTCACAAAAGTGCACCCATGGTATATGTCTCTGCATTAGTGCAGATGTGTATTACATGAATTCACAAGAATTTACAGAGGTAGACCAGGAAATCTTACTCCTAGAAAATATTTGCGAACTATATTTTAGCACGAGCAAATATGCAGATGTAGATTTGCTCAAGCGAAAATCTGTTGAACGTTTACAAGTTCACTTTCCCACTAACCACTTTTTTCCCTCAACCCTGGAAGAAGTTTTACTTCTGACCTTTGTCAGGAGTACATTTCCAAACTCTCTCAGTATGTGAAAGAGGAGGGAAGAGCTTAGGCAGGGTTATTTTGGAGATGAAAGTAGTAGAATGGGTTTGAGATGAGTCATAGTAGGGATGGAGGATAGATTGATAGATAGAGACATGAAATATGCTGATAGGTAGACAAAGTAAAGCTCACAAGAGAGTAAATTTATATTTATTTATATATATATATATATACACATATATATATATATATATATATACATACACACACACACACACTTTAATCATTTCTATTTAATTTATTCAAATATTTTTTTATCTTTAATTTACTTATTTATAATTTGAATTTTATTTATAGTTTTTATTTATTTTATTTTTCTCTAGTACAGTAGGACTACAGTAATAAATAAATAGATATGTAAATACATAGTTAGGGAATATATGTTTAAGAAATATAATAATGCGTATAATACGAGAAGAAAAGTAGTATTGTATAAACACAGACTTTCAAGATTTGTAATATATGAAGTTAATTAATAAGCAGGGATGTGGAATTCCTATCGTCCGACGCCCGGGACATCTTGTTTGGGGTCAAGGGCAACAAGTTTTTATGTTTACTTTGTCCTTGGGACAAGTAGGCCCAACCCCCTGCAGCACAAACCCTTTGGCTGCCTGATTACAGAGAGTGGAACTCTCTGCAGTTGAGGTAATGTGTTTCCAAAAGATAATGCTGTTCGAACTTGTATTTATGGTTCATTATTTGAAAGCCTTCATTATTAGGGTGAGTGCTGTAAATAAATGTTTTAAGGTCACACTTCACTACTGACGTTGGTTCCAGTACCCAAAAAAAAAAACGTGTATATACATACATGTTTGAAAAGTTTAGGCTATGAGGCTAAGTATAATGCTCCCAGAATGCTCTCTGATTATATGCAAATGAAGTGTCATTTAGTAAAATGTGTTGATGCATGCTAGTATTTCCCAAAAATATTTCTAATGGAAAATCAGTGTAACCATTTTCAACACGATTATGGGAAGCATGAAAATAAACAAACACTGACAAAGCCAACTGATCTGACATATTTTTATAAGTTTTTTAGTTTCATCAATGCGTGTCTTGTTTTAACATGGCTTTTGTAACACTTTATTGTTGTGGGAGCTACCAGGCCATCAACATTGTAACAAACACTGGCAACCCCCCCCCAAAAAAGTTTTTGAACTCTCTAAAAGCACACCAGCGGCATCACAAAGGCCCTGCAGCCGCCCTCCAGGGGGCCCCTTCAGCACAGCACCTGCCCTGAGTGAGTCTGGAGAGGGGGCTCCTCCATGTTCTTTACAAAGGGGCACCCTCCAGTTTAGTTACGTCACTGATTGCCACTGTAGTACCTGACACTGAACAAAACTACTTTGTGTGACAATATGCTCCTTGTGGAAGAGCAGAATGCGATCACTCACAGTAAAGCCGGCCGAAAGAGAGAGAAATAGAAGTTTAATAAAAACAAAATGTCTTTGTTAACACCAGACCTAATTAGGGACCATGACCCACATGTAGGTAGCTTTTTGCATGTCGCAAACAGCGACTTTCGCCGTTTGCGACATGCAAAAAGCACACTGCGATGCACAAACCCAGTTTTGCGATTCGGTAACCTGGTTACCGAATCGCAAAACGGGTTTGCGACTCGCAATTAGTAAGGGGTGTTCCCTTCCTAATTGCGACTCGCAGTGCAATGTAGGATTGTTTTGTGACCGCGAACGCGGGCGCAAACCAATCGCAGTTTGCACCCATTTCAAATGGGTGCTAACACTTTCGCAAAAGGGAAGGGATCCCCATGGGACCCCTTCCCCATTGTGAATGTCACTGTAAACATTTTTTCAGAGCAGGCAGTGGTCCTGAGGACCACTGCCTGCTCTGAAAAAATGAAACAAAAACGTTTCATTTTTCATTTTTGTTATGCATCTCGTTTTCCTTTAAGGAAAACGGGCTGCATTACTGTAAAGAAATGGCTCCCTGTTGCAGTTACCCCCCACTTTTTGCCTGATACTGATGCTGACTTGACTGAGAAGTGTGCTGGGACCCTGCTAACCAGGCCCCAGCACCAGTGTTCTTTCACCTAAAATGTACCATTGTTTCCACAATTGGCACACCCTGGCATCCAGATAAGTCCCTTGTAACTGGTACCTCTGGTACCAAGGGCCCTGATGCCAGGGAAGGTCTATAAGGGCTGCAGCATGTATTATGCCACCCTAGAGACCCCTCACTCAGCACAGACACACTGCTTACAAGCCTGTGTGTGCTAGTGAGAACAAAATGAGTAAGTCGACATGGCACTCCCCTCAGGGTGCCATGCCAGCCTCTCACTGCCTATGCAGTATAGGTAAGACACCCCTCTAGCAGGCCTTACAGCCCCAATGCAGGGTGCACTATACCATAGGTGAGGGTACCAGTGCATGAGCACTGTACCCCTACAGTGTCTAAGCAAAACCTTAGACATTGTAAGTGCAGGGTAGCCATAAGAGTATATGGTCTGGGAGTCTGTTTTACACGAACTCCACAGCACCATAATGGCTACACTGAAAACTGGGAAGTTTGGTATCAAACTTCTCAGCACAATAAATGCACACTGATGCCAGTGTACATTTTATTGTAAAATACACCACAGAGGGCACCTTAGAGGTGCCCCCTGAAACTTAACCGACTATCTGTGTAGGCTGACTGGTTCCAGCAGCCTGCCACACTAGAGACATGTTGCTGGCCCCATGGGGAGAGTGCCTTTGTCACTCTGAGGCCAGTAACAAAGCCTGCACTGGGTGGAGATGCTAACACCTCCCCCAGGCAGGAGCTGTAACACCTGGCGGTGAGCCTCAAAGGCTCACCCCTTTGTCACAGCCCAGCAGGGCACTCCAGCTTAGTGGAGTTGCCCGCCCCCTCCGGCCACGGCCCCCACTTTTGGCGGCAAGGCTGGAGGGAACAAAGAAAGCAACAAGGAGGAGTCACTGGCCAGTCAGGACAGCCCCTAAGGTGTCCTGAGCTGAGGTGACTCTTACTTTTAGAAATCCACCATCTTGCAGATGGAGGATTCCCCCAATAGGATTAGGAATGTGACCCCCTCCCCTTGGGAGAAGGCACAAAGAGGGTGCACCCACCCTCAGGGCTAGTAGCCATTGGCTACTAACCCCCCAGACCTAAACACGCCCTTAAATTTAGTATTTAAGGGCTCTCCCTGAACCTAGAAACTAGATTCCTGCAACAACAAGAAGAAGGACTGCCTAGCTGAAAACCCCTGCAGAGGAAGACCAGAAGACAACAACTGCCTTGGCTCCAGAAACTCACCGGCCTGTCTCCTGCCTTCCAAAGAACTCTGCTCCAGCGACGCCTTCCAAAGGGACCAGCGACCTCTGAATCCTCTGAGGACTGCCCTGCTTCGACGACGACAAGAAACTCCTGAGGACAGCGGACCTGCTCCAAAAAGACTGCAACTTTATCCAAAGGAGCAGCTTTAAAGAACCCTGCAATCTCCCCGCAAGAAGCGTGAGACTTGCAACACTGCACCCGGCGACCCCGACTCGGCTGGTGGAGAACCAACACCTCAGGGAGGACCCCCGGACTACTCTACGACTGAGTACCAAAACCTGTCCCCCCTGAGCCCCCACAGCGCCGCCTGCAGAGGGAATCCCGAGGCTTCCCCTGACCGCGACTCTCTGAAACCTAAGTCCCGACGCCTGGAAAAGACCCTGCACCCGCAGCCCCCAGGACCTGAAGGACCGGACTTTCACTGCAGAAGTGACCCCCAGGAGTCCCTCTCCCTTGCCCAAGTGGAGGTTTCCCCGAGGAAGCCCCCCCTTGCCTGCCTGCAGCGCTAAAGAGATCCCTTGATCGCTCATTGACTTCCATTGCGAACCCGACGCTTGTTCTAACACTGCACCCGGCCGCCCCCGCGCCGCCGAGGGTGAAATTTCTGTGTGGGCTTGTGTCCCCCCCCGGTGCCCTACAAAACCCCCCTGGTCTGCCCTCCGAAGACGCGGGTACTTACCTGCAAGCAGACCGGAACCGGGGCACCCCCTTCTCTCCATTGAAGCCTATGCGTTTTGGGCACCACTTTGAACTCTGCACCTGACCGGCCCTGAGCTGCTGGTGTGGTAACTTTGGGGTTGCTCTGAACCCCCAACGGTGGGCTACCTTGGACCAAGAACTGAACCCTGTAAGTGTCTTACTTACCTGGTAAAACTAACAAAAACTTACCTCCCCCAGGAACTGTGAAAATTGCACTAAGTGTCCACTTTTAAAATAGCTATTTGTGAATAACTTGAAAAGTATACATGCAATTGAAATGATTCAAAGTTCCTAATGTACTTACCTGCAATACCTTTCAAACAAGATATTACATGTTAAATTTGAACCTGTGGTTCTTAAAATAAACTAAGAAAAAATATTTTTCTATAACAAAACCTATTGGCTGGATTTGTCTCTGAGTGTGTGTACCTCATTTATTGTCTATGTGTATGTACAACAAATGCTTAACACTACTCCTTGGATAAGCCTACTGCTCGACCACACTACCACAAAATAGAGCATTAGTATTATCTCTTTTTACCACTATTTTACCTCTAAGGGGAACCCTTGGACTCTGTGCATGCTATTCCTTACTTTGAAATAGCACATACAGAGCCAACTTCCTACATTGGTGGATCAGCGGTGGGGTACAAGACTTTGCATTTGCTGGACTACTCAGCCAATACCTGATCACACGACAAATTCCAAAATTGTCATTAGAAATTGATTTTTGCAATTTGAAAAGTTTTCTAAATTCTTTCAAGTCCTGCTAGGGCCTTGTGTTAGTCCCTGTTAGCATTTCTTTTAGAGTTTAAAAGTTTGGTAAAAGTTTGAATTAGATTCTAGAACCAGTTTTAGTTTCTTAAAAAGTATTCCAACTTTTAGAAGCATAATGTCTAGTACAGATGTGAATGTGGTGGAACTCGACACCACACCTTACCTCCATCTTAAGATGAGGGAGCTAAGGTCACTCTGTAAAATAAAGAAAACAATGGGCCCCAGACCTTCCAAACTACAGCTCCAGGAGCTGTTGGCAGAGTTTGCAAAGGCCAACCCCTCTGAGGATGGCAACACAGAGGATGGAGATAGTGACTTGGAGGAAAATTCCCCCCTACCAGTCCTATTTAGGGAGAACAGGGCCTCTCAAGCCCTGACTCCACAAATAATAGTCAGAGATGCTGGTTCCCTCACAGGAGGGACCAACCTCTCTGAAATCACTGAGGATAACTCCAGTGAAGAGGACATCCAGTTAGCCAGGATGGCCAAAAGATTGGCTTTGGAAAGACAGATCCTAGCCATAGAAAGGGAAAGACAAGAGATGGGCCTAGGACCCATCAATGGTGGCAGCAACATAAATAGGGTCAGAGATTCTCCTGACATGTTGAAAATCCCCAAAGGGATTGTAACAAAATATGAAGGTGATGACATCACCAAATGGTTCACAGCTTTTGAGAGGGCTTGTGTAACCAGAAAAGTGAACAAATCTCACTGGGGTGCTCTCCTTTGGGAAATGTTCACAGGAAAGTGTAGGGATAGACTCCTCACACTCTCTAAAAAAGATGCAGAATCGTATGACCTCATGAAGGGTACCCTGATTGAGGGCTTTGGATTCTCCACTGAGGAGTATAGAATTAGATTCAGGGGGGCTCAAAAATCCTCGAGCCAGACCTGGGTTGATTATGTTGACTACTCAGTGAAAACACTGGATGGTTGGGTAACTGGAAATGAAGTGTATGACTATGTTGGGCTTTATAATTTGTTTATGAAAGAACACATTTTAAGTAACTGCTTCAATGAAAAGTTGCATCAGTATCTGGTAGACCTAGGTCCAATTTCTCCCCAAGAATTGGGAAAGAAGGCAGACCACTGGGTCAAGACTAGGGTAACCAAAACTTCCACTGGGGGTGACCAAAAGAAAGGGGTTACAAAGCCTCCCCAGAAGAAAGTGGGTGACACTAGAAACAAAGAAAAAGAGTCCCCTGTAGGCCCCCAAAAACCAGACCAGGTGGGTGGGCCCAGAGACACAACCCAAAACAAAGGTGGGTACCAGGGTAAGAGCTGGGATGCCACTAAGGCATGGTGCCATAACTGTAAACAGACAGGGCACCACACCAAGGACACTTCTTGTCCCAAAAACAAACCCCCTAGCAAAATTCCAGGGGTAACCAGTGTAGCCATTGGAGATGACTCCTCAGATGAGGAGGTCTTCATAGCCTTCAACTGGAAAAAGGGCCCAACAGGTGAGTTGGAGATTCCAGAGGGAAGTAGACACTTCCACCACCTACAGGTGAATGGAATCCCAGCCACTGCCCTGAGAGACACTTGTGCCAGTCACACTATTGTGCATGACAGGCTGGTGTTCTCAAACCAGTACATCCCAGGTGAGATGGCCAGAGTAAGAGTTAGCCCAGACAGGGTCACTAATAGGCCTGTGGCTTTTGTGCCCATAGAAGTGGGTGGAACTTTTAGCTGGAGAAGGGTGGTAGTCAGTACAGACCTCCCCCTTGATTGTCTCCTTGGAAATGACTACCCAGAGGTTAGTCAGAGCCTAAGAGAGGAACTGGTCCAGTGCCAGTCCTCTCCCAGGGATTCTGGAGTGCCTGCCTCTGCAGTAAATGCAAGTAGGCCCCAGAAGAAAAAGAAAAGGAAACAGAGTAGGAAAGGTGGACAACCTTTAGCCAAGGTTCCAGCAAGCCAAGGAGATTCTGCTCCAGTAGGGGAGAACTCCAAAAGTGGCTCTGATAAAGTCCAACCTGACCCACAAGAAGTCCTGGCTAGTCAGGCAACTGTTAAGCCTGAGTGGGTGGCTCCTCAGCTAACAGAAGAAAGAGTGGAAGAAGGGTGTTTACTACAAGATGTGGTAACCCCCCACTCTAATACAGCAGACAGGCACCCTGAACCCAAAGAAGCCTGTAACTTAGCCCCTTCCCTTGTAGGTGAAGAGCTAAAGGTGTGGTTCTGGGCACTGATAGCTGTCAGTGGCCTCTGCTGGGTGTTAGCCTTTATGGCTGCACTATCCTTGGCATGGTGGGCTGACCCCATGCCAAATAGCAAGTTAGGCCCCCTGACCCTGTTGGTCATGGTGGGGTTACTCCAGCTCTGGGTAACCTCTTTGGGTAAGCTAGGGGTGACACTGGCTAAGATAAGATTAGCAGAGGTGGATACCTCTAACCTCAAAATAGAGAGAATGGGTGAAGACATAAAAAGCACAGACAAGAGGCAGTTCAGACTAGGTCCTATCACTGTGGAAGTGGGTCAGTTCCCCAGAGGGAATGACCTGAACAGGAGGATGTAAGGCAGAGTAGGCCCTGCAACAAACCAGCCTATTTCCTCTACTCTTCCTCGCCTGACAGACTAGGAAGACTCTCCCAGCTTTGGCTGAGTCTCCTGGCCTGTGGGCTGGGGGGGGCTTGTGTAAAGAAATGGCTCCCTGTTGCAGTTACCCCCCAATTTTTGCCTGATACTGATGCTGACTTGACTGAGAAGTGTGCTGGGACCCTGCTAACCAGGCCCCAGCACCAGTGTTCTTTCACCTAAAATGTACCATTGTTTCCACAATTGGCACACCCTGGCATCCAGATAAGTCCCTTGTAACTGGTACCTCTGGTACCAAGGGCCCTGATGCCAGGGAAGGTCTCCAAGGGCTGCAGCATGTATTATGCCACCCTAGAGACCCCTCACTCAGCACAGACACACTGCTTACAAGCCTGTGTGTGCTAGTGAGAACAAAATGAGTAAGTCGACATGGCACTCCCCTCAGGGTGCCATGCCAGCCTCTCACTGCCTATGCAGTATAGGTAAGACACCCCTCTAGCAGGCCTTACAGCCCC
This sequence comes from Pleurodeles waltl, assembly GCF_031143425.1. Taxonomy (NCBI): domain Eukaryota; kingdom Metazoa; phylum Chordata; class Amphibia; order Caudata; family Salamandridae; genus Pleurodeles; species Pleurodeles waltl. The sequence continues at coordinate 372,067,100 of NC_090448.1, read as the reverse complement.
AATGCAGGGTGCACTATACCATAGGTGAGGGTACCAGTGCATGAGCACTGTACCCCTACAGTGTCTAAGCAAAACCTTAGACATTGTAAGTGCAGGGTAGCCATAAGAGTATATGGTCTGGGAGTCTGTTTTACACGAACTCCACAGCACCATAATGGCTACACTGAAAACTGGGAAGTTTGGTATCAAACTTCTCAGCACAATAAATGCACACTGATGGCAGTGTACATTTTATTGTAAAATACACCACAGAGGGCACCTTAGAGGTGCCCCCTGAAACTTAACCGACTATCTGTGTAGGCTGACTGGTTCCAGCAGCCTGCCACACTAGAGACATGTTGCTGGCCCCATGGGGAGAGTGCCTTTGTCACTCTGAGGCCAGTAACAAAGCCTGCACTGGGTGGAGATGCTAACACCTCCCCCAGGCAGGAGCTGTAACACCTGGCGGTGAGCCTCAAAGGCTCACCCCTTTGTCACAGCCCAGCAGGGCACTCCAGCTTAGTGGAGTTGCCCGCCCCCTCCGGCCACGGCCCCCACTTTTGGCGGCAAGGCTGGAGGGAACAAAGAAAGCAACAAGGAGGAGTCACTGGCCAGTCAGGACAGCCCCTAAGGTGTCCTGAGCTGAGGTGACTCTAACTTTTAGAAATCCACCATCTTGCAGATGGAGGATTCCCCCAATAGGATTAGGGATGTGACCCCCTCCCCTTGGGAGGAGGCACAAAGAGGGTGTACCCACCCTCAGGGCTAGTAGCCATTGGCTACTAACCCCCCAGACCTAAACACGCCCTTAAATTTAGTATTTAAGGGCTCTCCCTGAACCTAGAAACTAGATTCCTGCAACAACAAGAAGAAGGACTGCCTAGCTGAAAACCCCTGCAGAGGAAGACCAGAAGACAACAACTGCCTTGGCTCCAGAAACTCACCGGCCTGTCTCCTGCCTTCCAAAGAACTCTGCTCCAGCGACGCCTTCCAAAGGGACCAGCGACCTCTGAATCCTCTGAGGACTGCCCTGCTTCGACGACGACAAGAAACTCCCGAGGACAGCGGACCTGCTCCAAAAAGACTGCAACTTTATCCAAAGGAGCAGCTTTAAAGAACCCTGCAATCTCCCCGCAAGAAGCGTGAGACTTGCAACACTGCACCCGGCGACCCCGACTCGGCTGGTGGAGAACCAACACCTCAGGGAGGACCCCCTGACTACTCTACGACTGTGAGTACCAAAACCTGTCCCCCCCTGAGCCCCCACAGCGCCGCCTGCAGAGGGAATCCCGAGGCTTCCCCTGACCGCGACTCTCTGAAACCTAAGTCCCGACGCCTGGAAAAGACCCTGCACCCGCAGCCCCCAGGACCTGAAGGACCGGACTTTCACTGCAGAAGTGACCCCCAGGAGTCCCTCTCCCTTGCCCAAGTGGAGGTTTCCCCGAGGAAGCCCCACCTTGCCTGCCTGCAGCGCTGAAGAGATCCCTTGATCTCTCATTGACTTCCATTGCGAACCCGACGCTTGTTCTAACACTGCACCCGGCCGCCCCCGCGCCGCTGAGGGTGAAATTTCTGTGTGGGCTTGTGTCCCCCCCGGTGCCCTACAAAACCCCCCTGGTCTGCCCTCCGAAGACGCGGGTACTTACCTGCAAGCAGACCGGAACCGGGGCACCCCCTTCTCTCCATTGAAGCCTATGCGTTTTGGGCACCACTTTGAACTCTGCACCTGACCGGCCCTGAGCTGCTGGTGTGGTAACTTTGGGGTTGCTCTGAACCCCCAACGGTGGGCTACCTTGGACCAAGAACTGAACCCTGTAAGTGTCTTACTTACCTGGTAAAACTAACAAAAACTTACCTCCCCCAGGAACTGTGAAAAATGCACTGTGTCCACTTTTAAAATAGCTATTTGTGAATAACTTGAAAAGTATACATGCAATTGAAATGATTCAAAGTTCCTAATGTACTTACCTGCAATACCTTTCAAACAAGATATTACATGTTAAATTTGAACCTGTGGTTCTTAAAATAAACTAAGAAAAGATATTTTTCTATAACAAAACCTATTGGCTGGATTTGTCTCTGAGTGTGTGTACCTCGTTTATTGTCTATGTGTATGTACAACAAATGCTTAACACTACTCCTTGGATAAGCCTACTGCTCGACCACACTACCACAAAATAGAGCAGTAGTATTATCTCTTTTTACCACTATTTTACCTCTAAGGGGAACCCTTGGACTCTGTGCATGCTATTCCTTACTTTGAAATAGCACATACAGAGCCAACTTCCTACAATTAAAAAAAAAAAAAAACTGCTTTATTGAAAAGCAGTCACAGACATGGTGGTCTGCTGTCTCCAGCAGGCCACCATCCCTGTGAGGGCCGCCATTCGCGAGGGGGTCGCAAATTGCGACCCACCTCATGATTATTCATGAGGTGGGCATTTGCGAAGCCCTTGCGAATCACAGATGGTGTCAGGGACATTCGGATTTGCGATTTGCAGGTCGCAAATCTGAACCTACCTACATGTGACCCCAAATTCTTAAAGAAAGTCACAAAAGTGCACCCATGGTATATGTCGTACCCTATAAAATATTTGTGAACTCTATTTTAGCATGGGTAAATACGATGTGTAGATTTGCTCATGTAAAAATCTATTGAGCATTTGCACGTTCATTTTCCCTCCAGCCACTTTCTTCCCAACCCTGGAAGAAGTTCTAATTCTGCCATTGTCAGGAGTAAATGTCCAACCTTTCTTATTATGGGAAAATATTAGAGAGAAGCTGGTAAAAATCTTTAAAACATGCAGGTTAGTAGGTTTGCAGACTCAAAGGCATTCCAGCCCTAGAACTATTGCTTACTGCTTCCTCCAGCCCCAGTATGCAGATCTGCAGAAAGGTGGCAAAATAAGGAAATTGCTACAGTAGGGATTGAAACTGCAAGTATTCAAGCCCTACTATGGTAGTAGCCCTGGTATAATCAGAGAGGCTATTATCAGAGCACTTACATAATGAGATTGCTGCCATAATTTGTCGCCACAATACATGGCACCAAAGGGACAAGTAGATCTTTTTACAGGACAAGTAGATTTGAGAAGCAACCTGTCCACTGGACAAGTAGATATTTTAATAAATTCCACACCCCTGAATAAGTGTTCTTTCCTTCATTTTTGAATAGTGAAATGCGTAAAATAAAACATTTGATCAGCGTGGTATAAAAACGAGAACAGGGATTCATAAGTATCTAATATATAATAACTTATCTAGGAGCTATGCAATGACCTATTAGCATGTTAAGCATATAATAACATACAAATATGTATATATTCAAACCCCACACACATACACCCATTCATATATATATTTATTTGTGAGTAAATATACATTTGTTAGAGGGTTAAAGAGCATGACTAATTTATTGTTATGACATAGTAGCGATACATATATCCTAAAGAACTATACATATCTAGAATATACTCATAATCTGATTAAAAGTATTTATCAACACAGGCATATGCAGTCCATTGCTGTTTGAGTATGGTGGTTATGAAGGAAAGAGCCAATTCTTGAGTAGTCTTCTGAAGACAAGATAGTTATATTAGTGGATCTTATATTTGGGGGTAATGAATTCCAAAGTTTGGCTGCTTGAACGGAGAAAGATGTACCACCTATAGTCTTTCTCTTGTATGGTAATGTTCTAAAGCGGAGTGCCAATCTTGAGCAGAGGTTTCTTTGAATGTATTTGGTTATTTTGTTTCTGATAAAAAGCGGCCCTGATTCATGTATAGTTTTGTGGGTGATACAAAGCAGCTTGAAGGAAGATCTTTCTGGCAACAGGTAACCAGTGTGGTGCTCTCAAGGCAGGGGAGTTTGGGCTTGTATTTTGGCTTTACATATAATAGTAGCCTGTCAGCGGAGTTCTGAATACGTTGTCGTTTTTTTCATATTAGATAGAGATGATCCATGGTAGAGGCAATTGGCATAATCCAGTTTGGATAGTACAAGAGAGATAGTAGCCTGCACCTTGTGTGGAAATCTGAGGTGGGGGAAGATGTGTCACAGAATCTTCAAGGTGATGAAACTTGTTCATGCTAATTTGTCCACTTGGGAATTCATGGTTAACTTGGAGCCCATGGTGATTCCAAGGTTTTTAACTTCCTCGGATAATTGAGGAGGTGGTCCCAGATAGTCAGGCCAGGCACACAGTGGGTCATCATTTTTCCAGTCACCACATTTGATTATTTCCGTTTTGGAGGCATTTTGTTTGAGATGGCTCCAAGTCATCCACTGATAAACGGCTCTGAGGCAACTGAAGATTTGTGAGTTTTCAATGTCTTGGGGCATTCCAATTTAAGTGTATGTGTGCGTCATCTGCATAGTTGTAGCATGTGAGTTGAAAATCACTGATCAGTTCTGGTAATGAGATCATGTAGATGTTGAAAAGCAGGGGTGAGTAGATTGATCCTTGGGGACCCCTGCTTTTGCGAGGTAGGGTTTGGACGAGAAGGGGGAGAATAGGTAATATTAGTTCTGTTTTGAAGGTAGGATGTAATCCAGTCGAGAGCAGTCCCTTCAATGTCGGCTTCGTGGAGTGTTTGAATTAGGGTGTCATGGTCAACCTTATCAAAGGCAGCCGAGAGGTCCAAGAGAAGTAGTGCAGCAACTCGATTGCGGTCAATTGTGTTTTTAAGATCATCCCAGATTGCTATGAGTGCCGAATCAGTGCCTCTTCCTGGGCGGAACCTGAAAGTATGGAATTGTCTTCAATAAATTGTGACATCTGGGTGAATGCTGCTCTTTCTATCAGTTTGCCCAGGAAAGGTCCATTTGTGATTGGTCTGTAGTTGTTGGGGTCCTGTGGGTCTGTTTGTTTTCTGTAATAACGTACATATGTATGCCTTTTACAGGCTTCAGGAAAGGTTTCTGTAGTTAAAGAGTTGTTGATGATTCTTCTTACAGGTGTGGCAGCAGGAGTAGATAAAAGAATGTTATTAAAGATGTTTAGTAGACAAGGGTCAGAAAGGCAACCTGAAGGCCTGCTTTCTTTTACCAAATCCATAAATTATTTTTTTGATATTTGTTTGAAGGACTGTAGAGGCTGAGTTGGTTTATTCTTAAAGGGGATTTTAGGAAAGGGGTTGGTGCAGCTTCAAAAGTAAGCAAACTCTCTACAACTGGCACACCTAGAAAGTATGTATTCATTGGATTACTCCACAAAAATAGATAAGAAAAACATAAACTTCATCTAAAATTACATTATACAGTAAAAAACAATAAAATACACCCCTCATACCCAAAATCTAGGTTTCACTGGTGACCATTTCACAAAATTAACTCAGTACATACATAACATTCAACTTTCTCCCACATCCATCACAGAAGAAACGCTTCCTAATTGTTCATAAGTTGAAATTTCAAAAGGATTGGGACGTCACCTTCAAATCTTCACATATCAAGAGGAAGCACATTAAATCAACCTCAACATCAAAGTAAAACTAACTGCACATGGCAGATCCTATTCCATCTCTTTTACATTTCACTATTCTAGCCCCAACCGGGGGAAACATTCAACTTAAATCTGCCAAAAATGGATCATGAGCCAAGTGTAAAGAAATGGCTCCCTGTTGCAGTTACCCCCCACTTTTTGCCTGATACTGAAGCGGACTTGACTGAGAAGTGTGCTGGGACCCTGCTAACCAGGCCCCAGCACCAGTGTTCTTTCACCTAAAATGTACCATTGTCTCCACAATTGGCACAACCCTGGCACCCAGGTAAGTCCCTTGTAACTGGTACCCCTGGTACCAAGGGCCCTGATGCCAGGGAAGGTCTCTAAGGGCTGCAGCATGTCTTATGCCACCCTAGGGACCCCTCACTCAGCACAGACACACTGCTTGCCAGCTTGTGTGTGCTGGTGGGGAGAAAATGACTAAGTCGACATGGCACTCCCCTCAGGGTGCCATGCCAACCTCACACTGCCTGTGGCATAGGTAAGTCACCCCTCTAGCAGGCCTCAATGCCCTAAGGTAGGGTGCACTATACCACAGGTGAGGTCACAGCTGCATGAGCAATATGCCCCTACAGTGTCTAAGTCCATTCTTAGACATTGTAAGTACAGTGTAGCCATATTAAGTATATGGTCTGGCAGTTTGTCAAAACAAACTCCACAGTTTCATCATGGCTACACTGAACACTGGGAAGTTTGGTATCAACTTCTCAGACTAATAAACCCACACGGATGCCAATGTTGGATATATTACAAAATGCACACTGAGGGCATCTTAGAGATGCCCAATGTATTTTACCCAATCCTTCAGTGCAGGACTGACTGGTCTGTGCCAGCCTGCTGCTGAGGGACCAGTTTCTGAGCTCCTTGGATGAGAGCCTTTGTGCTCTCTGGGGCCTGAATTAAAGCCTGCACTGGGTTGAGGGGCTTCACACCTCACCTGCAGGAACTGTAACACCTAGCAGTGAGCCTCAAAGGCTCAGGCTTCGTGTTACAATGCCCCAGGGCACTCCAGCTAGTGGAGATGCCCACCCGTCCCCTGGACACAGCCCCTACTTTTGGCGGCAAGTCCAGAGGAATAGTTAGGAAAAACAAGGAGGGGTCACCATTTCAGCCAGGACCACCCTTAAGGTAGCCAGAGCTGAAGTGACCTCCTCCTTGCAGAATCCTCCATATCGGTTTGGAGGACAGGGACCAATAGGGATAGGGATGTGCCCCCTCCCCAAAGGGAGTGGACACAAGGAGGGTGTAGTCACCCTCAGGGAGAGTAGCAATTGGCTACTGCCCTCCAGCCCTAACGCACCCCTAAATTTAGTATTTAGGGGAGACCCTGAACTCAGGAAATTGGATTCCTGAGGACCTCACAGGAAGAAGAAGGACTGCTTAGCAGAAACCCCAGCAGAGAAGGAAAGGAGACAACTGACTTGGCCCTAGCCCTATCTCCTGCTTCAAAGAACCTGCAGTAGAAAAGTGATGCGTCCTGCAGGTCCAGTGACCTCTGAAAAATCCCCAGAGGACTGCTGCATCACAGAGGATCAAGAACTCCCATGGACAGCGGCCCTGTCCAAAGAAGGACGGAAGAAACTATCTTTACTCCAGAAGTGAGAGTCCCCACCACTCTGCACCAGACGCCCCTTGCGCGTGTCCAGGGAAACCAATGATGCAGAGAGGACCCCCAGGCGACTCAGATGACGTGTCCACCCTGGACCAACCTACCTGCACCCCCACGACAACGCCTGCAGAGGGAATCCTGAGGACTCCTGACCACGACAGCAGGTGAAAAGAAACCCGATGCATGGAAGACGCACTGCACCCACAACCCCCTGGCCTGTGAAGAACCAAATACTGGTGCAGCAGTGACCAGCAGGCGGTACTCACCCTTGCCCAGTCGGTGGCAGGCCCGAGAAGACCCCCCCCCCCCAGTGCCCTGCCTGCAACGTTTGAGTGACCCCCGGGTCCCTCCATTGATTTCTATCACAAACCGGACGCCTTGTTTGCCCACTTCACCAGGCCACCCCTGTGCCCCTGAGGGTGCCTACTTGGGACCCCCCCCGGTGCTCTCCAAAACCACCCCCTCCCCGGTCTGCTCCCAGACTGGAATCGGAGCACCTCTGGTCTTCATAGGCACCTATGGTATTTGGGACCCTCTTTGGCCTCTACACCGGACTGGCCCTGTGGTGCTGGGTGTTTGGGGTTGACTTGAACCCCCAACTGTCAGCTGCCTATGCCCCGGGGACTGAACTTGTAAGTGCTTTACTTAACTCAGAAATTAACCTGTACCCCCAGGAACTGTTGAATTTTGCAATGTGTCCACTCTTAAAACAGCTTAGTGCCATTTTAAACAGCTTAGTGCCATTTTATGTCAAACTATGTACATTACTGTTTTAATTCAAAGTCCTATCTTTATCTATGCAAAGTACCTTACATTTAATGTACTTACCTGCAACTTGAATCTTGTGGTTCTAAAATAAATTAAGAAAATAATATGTTTCTATATAAAAACCTATTGGCCTGGAGTTAAGTCACTGAGTGTGTGTTCTCATTTATTGCCTGTGTGTGTGTACAACAAATGCTTAACACTACCCACTGATAAGCCTAACTGCTCGACCACACTACCACAAATAGAGTATTAGTATTATCTATTATTGCCTCTGTCAGGCCCCTTGGGGAACCCCTGGATTCTGTGCACACTATTTCTCACTTTGAGATAGTATATACAAAGCCAGCTTCCTACAGAGACCATAGCTTTTGGACACTTATTTTAACATGCCCCAAATTGGATCTCGTTTGAAATGTTTAGCCCACTAGCTATGTTTTACACTGCATGTATGAACTTGAAAAGTGCTATGGAAAATCAATTTTGTTTATATTAGCTAGAGAGTGTGCCCTAAAATTATTTATTTTGTTTGCAGAATTTATGATAGAATAATTGAGAGAAAATATGGCACCTTGAGTGGGCATGAAATGACTACTGCTGTGGTGGCTTGGAGATTCTCATCAGCCATGCATTAGTGCATCTTTGTCTTGAGGTCCTCGCGCTGTATGACTGAGAGGAACTGAATGGCTGCACGCGAAAACTGACACTTTACATCATACCTGCAGTAGTAAAAAATACAATTGAAAAAGGTAGTGTGTGGAGGCATTCGTAATATTGAATGTCCATTCAGAAGATGCAGCCACCTCAAAAAAACGCAATCGGGCTCCTACATCAATTTACCAAGTGAAATCGCACACCCTTTCAACCTGAAAGACATGACATGTATAACCTTTGTATGGCACAATAACAGCTTGTTTGCTGCAGCAATGACAAGAACTAAATGCAATTTCTTTGTGGGGAGGGGTGCATGGGATAGGCTGGGAGGAGGGCTGGCTAGGCCTCCTTGGCATACCATGCAACTCTGAGCCACACCCTGCGTGCAACGAGTGTCTTTTTGTATTTCACCATCACGCACATCTATGATTTCTCCCCCAACTCGTCACTGTAGTTAAATACCGTAAATATTGTACAGATGGGCGTCAAGATGGCGGTCGCACTCTGAGAGTGCTCTGGACCCCTCCGTCATCCGCCCGAGATTTAGCGACCCAATGGTGCCGTGCTGACCATCCCTGTGATCTCCCCGTCCAGTTGGGGTCCCAGTGTGGTGAGTGGTGGCGAAACGGAGCCCCGCTCGCGCGACGCGGCAGGAGCAAGAAAATGGCCGTCGGAGCCGGAACCCCCCGGGAGAACTGACTCGGAGCTGCTTGCTCCTTGACGTAGCTGCTTGGACCGGGGGTGCGGCGTTGGCGAGGGGGAGCCGGTGCTGGGGCCTGGAGCGCGGGTCCCGGTGGAGTGGGGGACCGCGCAGCCCCGAGCTGTGAGCGGAGCTCCCGGTGTCCCGGGCTGCGCCGCGCGCCTGTCCGGCGGAGCCGGCTGCGGGAGTTGCGGCGTCCGAGCCGCTTTGAAGAGCTGATCTCCGCCGGATCCAACCGGGCGGCGAAGGAGCCGCGATGGGAGCGCCCCCTGCGGTGGGGGCCCCCCGGGCTCCTAAGTGAGGTGAGCAACGTGCGGCAGGCCACAAGGGCGACAGTGGAGCTAGGACCCGGGCTCCGGGACACTCCGGGAGGCAATCCCCCTGGGGTCCGCCCGAACGGGAACAGACGCAGCATCCCTGTAATGAGGCCCCCCCTGTCCCCCCTGAATGAAGACAACTCCGATGCTTAAGGGTCCACGGTGGGCCGTGTACGGTGAATAAGCAGTAAACAAGACACCAAACCAGCTTGGTCTCTGAGAAACGCGCCAAGAGGGGGCTCGGACGCTCCACTGAGACATTCTCTGCCCCCCTGTCTGACTCAGCACCTAATCTTAGTAAACTTTAAATATACTCAGCCTCGCTCTGTAACGTCGAAGATCACCTTAATAGTGCAGCGCGGGGCGGGCTGGAGAGGAGACAGATGTGATGGGACCCAGGCACTGAATATGAAACACCCACAATAAAAGGCAGGGGAAGAGGCACAAAAGAAAGGGGAGCCCGGCAATCCGGATTGCCTTCTGGGCCCCGGAACAGGTGGGGCCTACTGCAGAGCACCTCATAGGTGTTGATTGAGCCGAACAGACAAGATAAAAATCCTGGGGCCCTATCAGATTGCGCGGTCGCAACGCAACCAACACATACTCATCAACAACAGCCGTGGGGCCAGCAGTCCGGCTGGAGCGGCGGCGGACCTGCAGCCGGGGCGCCGCGCCCTTGGCTCACGCCTCAGCGATCCTGAGCTGGTGGCCACTAGACGAAGCCCCAGGCACATCGGAGTAGGCCCCCCTCTGCACCGACGACCCAGCTTCCCCCGGGGGAGGAGTGGACTTACGTCCTTTGCGCCCCAAATAAAAGACCGCGACCACACAAACTTGCCGGCATAAGAGAAGCCCTGCTGAGACACGACCTGGAACACCCCAAGAAGTTACAAAACTGACCCTTGTCTCTTACGCCAAAATGGGGAAAGACAAAGCAAACAAACAACTCCCGGCCTCCCAGCAAAAGATCGACCAGTTCACGACACCAGCGGGTTCCCGGGGAGGAGGAGACACGACTGGTGGAGGTCCCGCGCCGGATGGAGTGAATGCCATCCTCCTTGCAATCCAATCATCGCAAGTAGCCGTAGAGACCAAAATTGGGGAAGTGCGAGAAGACATGGGCCTTATTCGTCAGGACCTCAGAAATGCGGTGAGCCGAATAACCGATGTGGAAGCCCGCGTCTCCCAGACGGAAGACGAATTATCCGATCTCAGAATCAGGGTAGCCCAGCTACAAACTCGAACTAGTGAGCTGCACCGTCGCGCAGAAGACGCGGAAAACCGTTCAAGGCGCAACAACCTGCGCTTTGTGGGATTCCCTGAGGGAATGGAAGAAGATAAGGCCTCCGAGTTTCTGGAGCAGTGGATTAAGACCTGGATGCCGGATCAAATTCTTTCACCTTGGTTCGCAGTTGAGCACGCACACAGGGCCCTTGCCCCGCGGCCCCCTCCGGGCGGCCCTAAACGCCCGATGATTGCACGCTTCTTTAACTTTAAAGACCGAGACAATATCCTTAAAGAAGCCAGACGCACCGAAGACCTCCATTGGGAGAATCATAAAATCCTGATCTTCCCAGACTACACCCGAGAAGTTCAGACCCGCCGCCGATCATATGAGCAGGTAAAGCAAAAGCTCAGAGCAATGCAGCTCTCATACATGCTCCTCTTCCCCGCGAGACTTAAGGTCCTCATGGCCGGAAAAGCGTACTTTTTCGAATCTCCTGAGAATGCGTGGGACTGGCTAACGGAGGAAGGCCTCGGGGCCCGGAGGGGTCCCCTGAAACCAGTCGGGGGGACCCCCCACGAGGGCCCCCCCTCATGGGGAAGCCCCGGAGGAGCCGGAGGCGCACCAGATCCCGCAGAGGGAGGCAGAAAGACTCGGGCACTCCCATTAACGACGAGATGGCTCGCGACTCCGATGTGCAGACCGAGAAAGCCCCAGCTGGACCCCCGGGACACAACACAAGCCACGGATGACAACCGCCTGAGCCAGTCCCCGGTGCTCGGCTGACTTGAACCACTGGGTCCCTATTGGGATACATTAGGAGGTCCTGGGCGTCGGCGCGCGCCCTGAGATCCTGGAGGAACCACTGAGGTTGGCGCTACCATTCCTCAGCGCAAGCCGCGCTGAACTTGAACCACGTCCGCTAAATTGCAATTGATCCGACTAAATGGAGGGGTCCACCACTCCACCCCAACGACAGTCCTCCTGGCTGTTAGGTTCTGGTTGGGTATTTGGGCGACAGATGCTTCCAGGGAGGGAGTATGGGGAGGGGGGTGGTTGGGGGGTAAAGAGTTTAAAACGGGCTTAGATAGTAAAATGTTGATTAGTTTTCTTTATTATTCTAACATTTCATTGTTGTGTTTAAAACAGTCGTCCCGGGGTCCACAGACAGGCACTCAAAACCATGTAACACCCATGCAACCCACGCCCGGCCCTCACTGACCCAGATTATTTCATGGAATGTAAATGGCCTACTAGATAAGATCAAGAGATCTGCAGTATTCAATACTCTCTGCAGATACTCCCCCTCAGTAGTCCTACTACAGGAAACCCACCTCCTTGGGACCAAGTGTCCCATGCTCGCACGAGGAGGGTACGACAGGGTGTTTCATGCAGGCTTCTCTAGAGGATCCAGGGGGGTGGCCATTCTGCTCCACCGCTCACTACCCATGGTGGTTACAGCCACGCAATCCGACCCCCAGGGCAGATTTGTAGTAGTTAAGGGGACTCTTCACGGGTCACCGATAAACCTGGTATGTGCGTACGGGCCTCCGGCAGGACTTGACGCATTCCTACTTTCGCTCCGCCATGTGGCAACGGGTCTCCCCCAGGGTATCACCCTGTTAGGAGGGGACTTCAACGCCGTCCTCAACCCTAGTCTGGATGTATCCGGCGAAATCACTGCTAGTAGAGCCGCCCGGGCCTCGAGTCTTAACAGCTGGGCTGAGAGCCTCGGCCTGTGCGAGGTATGGAGAATCTGGCATCCTAGGGAACGCCGCTATACACACACCTCGGCTGCTCACTCGACAGTCCAGAATAGACCTCGTATTTGTGCCCGCCCTAGACATTACCAGCGTTACGGGTGCGGAGTTGCTGCCCCGCGGGGTCTCAGATCATGCACCAGTGCGCGTCCGGTTGGGCGGTACGGACCCCACTAGACGCCCGATGTGGCGCCTGAACGCATGGTTCCTACAGGACAACGACTATACCCAGGAGATCAGGAACCACCTCACCCAATATTTCGAGCTGAACGTGGGATCAGTCCGATCTCCAGGTACAATATGGGCAGCCTACAAGGCTACTCTCAGAGGACAAGCCAAATACCTCCTGCGTTCACGCGAGCGGGCCAGAGATTCACAACTGGTTGAGTTGGAGGCCAGGGCGCAAACCCTGGAATGCCAACAAACGACCTTAGCGTCGGCCTCTATTTTAAGACAGCTCACTATGGTTAGAGAAGAAATTAAACACATAACATTAGAATCAGCAAAACATATCTGGAGGGCCTCGGCAGCACGAATATATGGCTGGGGGGACAAAAACTGGAAAATCCTACACTGGCTGGCCACCCGCCCTCTAGCCAACAGGGTCATACCTGAAATTGCGGAGGATTCAGGTTCGCTTTCCAAAACACCCATTGAAATCGCGCAAAGGTTCGCTTCCTATTACTCGCGCCTATACGCAGAGCACCCTCGACCTAGTGCCGAGAGAGAGTCCCCCCTCCTAAACGACATAACTCTTCCAAAAATTCCCCTTGCGATGAGGAACAGACTAGATGAATCTATCGACCTCGCGGAGGTCACAAACGCGATCGCTAACCTGGCGCCGGGCAAGACCCCGGGACCGGATGGATTCCCTGCGGAGCTATACAATAGATGCGGCGACATTCTGGGTCCCCACTTGCTCAATATGTACGAAGAAGCCGAAAGGCAGGGTTGTTTCCCCAAGGAGATCGACCAAGCCACAATTGTAGTGATCCCCAAGACCCAACCTCCGTCGCGACATTGCTCGGCATACCGGCCCATTTCACTTTTGAATACAGAGATCAAAGTGCTGTCCACGATCCTTGCATCCAGATTGAGGGAGGTGATGCCCACCCTGGTTCACCCTGACCAATGCGGTTTTATGCCTACCCGTAGTACCCGACATTGCATTAGACGATTACATCTGGCGTTAGCACATCGCAAGACCTTGTCATACACCCCCCTGGCGTTACTCCTGCTCGACTTTGAAAAAGCCTTTGACACAGTGGATTGGTCCTTCCTAGACCAAGTGCTGCATGGAAATGGGTTCGGGCCTAAATTCCGAGGCCTGGTGAGGCTCCTCTATTCTAACCCGACGCCCCGGGTGCAAGTGAATGGAGTGGTCTCCGACCCGTTTCCCATTGGTCGCGGCACCCGACAAGGATGCCCGCTATCCCCACTGCTCTTTGCACTAACAATAGAGCCCCTGGCGATACTGCTACGGGAAGATCCTTTGATCGAGGGCTGGTCCTGGACCGCCAGCCCAGAGGACCGAATAGCGCTATACGCAGACGACGTCCTACTGTACATTTCCAACCCTGCTAAAAGCGGTCCCCGCGTCCTACAAATTCTGAGCCTCTTCGCAGAGGCCTCGGGTCTGATTCTAAACCCTAATAAATCCCTCTTGGTCCCCTTACATCGTTCCCGGGACTGTGTGGACTGGCAGCACACCATCCCAGTGCGAAGGAACAGTTTTAAGTATTTGGGAATACATATCTCATTACTCCCTGAGCTGACATGGGAGCTCAACGTGACGCCGCTAACCAAAAGAATTAGATCCGACCTACAACGCTGGAAGACCCTCCCCTTAAATCTGCTTGGTAGAATAGCACTCTACAAGATGATGATCCTCCCCAGAGTCCTCTACTTATTGCAAAACTTCCCTCATCCCATCCCTAAGAGATGGTTTAGTGAGATGGATTCACTGGCACGCCAATTCTTGTGGAACGACACCCGCCCACGCCTAGCGCTGAAAACCTGTCAGAGAGATGTTTACGACGGGGGACTGGGCATGTCCAACATCCATTATTATCTCCTTGCAATGCACCTACTCGTGATCAATGACTGGGTTGGGGGCGGGTGGTCGGACCCGGCGTATCGGTTGGAACTCCGGTCGTTGGGCTACCCGCGGATCTTTGACACCCTATATGGGGGCCCGATCTCCCGGGACATCCCAGAAGTGACTAAAGTGATTTTGTTGGGTTGGCGGACGGCCCAGAAACTGTCGGGGTGGTGGGGGCGCCTTACCCAGCGGACCCCACTGTGGCACGGGAAGCACCTAAAGGAAGCAGTGAACCTGGAGGGTTTCCAGAAATGGGACAGTATAGGAATCTCCACTCTGGGTGATGTTTGGGAAGGGTCACACATGCGTTCGTTTGGGGACCTACAGAGACTCTTCTCTTTAAGCAGGACACAATTTCATAAGTACCTCCAGCTCCGACACGCCCTACTAGTACACATGCAAGTAGGAGACAACATACCCGAATATAGCCCCATGGAAGCGAAGGTACTGATGGGGAACCTGGGTAGGGGTGGTGTTTCCCAGGTATACCGTACTTTGATCACTCACACCGCCTGTTCCCTAGGGGGGCTCCGCCAGAGATGGGAGGGATGGGTGGGCCCAATGGAAGAGATGGATTGGAACGAAGCACTGATGGCCCCCCGTACTCTATCAATGGCCTCCCGCTTCCGGTTGGTACAGACCTTTTACCTCCACACAGCATACCTCACTCCCTCCAAACTACACCGGGCGGGCCTCCAACCTACAGCGGAGTGCCCGCGATGCATGAACCCCGCAGCAGACTTCTTTCACATGGTATGGACGTGTCCAGTCATAGTGACCTACTGGGGAACGGTCCTACGGGAGGTCTCGGGAGCCTTACAGGAAAACATAGAAAGGGACCCACTGCCCTGCCTTTTGGGGATCATGGGAGACACCGGGCTGAGAAGATCAGACCGAACCTTCCTTGGGGTGGCATGCCTGGTGGCTAAGAGGGATATAATGGCAGATTGGAAATCTAGGGGTGCCCCAGCTCTGGCTAAGTGGAGGCGGGGGATGGACTGGTGTGCACAACGTGAAAAATTGGTATACGAGGCCAGGGGATGCCCGAATAAATATGACAAGATATGGGGGAAGTGGGAGGCAGCAGTGGATGCCTAAGTAGTGTTTGACCTTACTTATATTGTGATGCCTGGGAACTGGGACTCGGGACGGACTAATGTCAGGTGCCACGTTGGCTCCTTGTTAAAATGTTGTATCATTTACCTTTTTTCTTCCCGAAAATTTAATAAAATGTCTTTATCAAAAAAAAATATTGTACAGATTAGGAGCCTTTGTAATCGCCTCTTTTCAGCACCCATAATCAGATTTATCATTTTGGACAACCTCTTGGTGCTACGTTTTGTTTTAGACGTGCCACAATGTATAGTAATCGCTGCCAGAATTCATATAAAAATGAAAAAGACAATGTATTGGTAATGTTGAAGTTGGCCACAAAAAGCCTGTGGCTCTTACAAAGGAAAAAAAGAGAAACACAATACAAGATCTCCCAAACTGACACGTTTGCTATAAAAAGTAGCACACAGTGGTAACAAAAGAGTGTTTTCTTTTAAGGTATTTAAAGATCAAGCAGTTTCAAATAGGACAAGTCCAAAACAAGCTAAGCTTTTGTATGCCTTATCTCTGCTACCTATGCAGTAACTTCATGTCCCACGAAAGAAAGACACATGTTTTGTGTAGCTGGAGAACGAGATAGGTATCTCAAGGCATGTACAAACAAGCATTTTTGCCTCACATTTCAACAAAGCTCTAATGAAGTAACAGAGCAGCCTCAGAAGATTTATGACCACATAAAGAAAATAAGCAATGCCCTGGGGGCAATGTCTTGAGTGCTGGCAGGGAGGGGTCCTGGGGGGGAGGGGAGAGGGAGAGGGAGACTTTCTGCGATGCAGGGGCATGTGGTGTTTGTTTAGAAAATAAGCTAATTTTAGGAGCCTTTGTTTAGTAAAATAAGCTTATTTTAGGAGCAGGGTAGAGGACAGCACTGGAATAAAGCCAAAACAAATGTCAGCAACATGGGAGAAGGTGGGAGGATCGGAATGCTGCAATAAAACGCAGGCTGCTACCAGCCCAAAAGGGAACACCAAAGAAATGTCAAAAAAAGTCTGTCACAGCAACAGATAAAGAAACCAAAGTGGAACAACACAGTAGTAGGTCACTGCTCTGAAACAAAACAAAAAAAAAAAAGGAGGGAGAAAAAGGCAGAACTGACCACTAGCGAGCAAGAATTGTTATAGGACACGGCAACCGACAAATTAAACTGCTTTAACCAACAGTATAAGTATACACCAGGTCGAACGCTGACGCTCGACTTAAAACTGGGATAGCAACATTTTGTTGCTCACTACCTCTCAGCCACAACGGGGAAAGGTGGGGGGGAGGGGGGTTTGATTTATAATTCTGAAGTTCAAAAATATACCATAAAAGATGTATGTGGTTTCTCTTTAGGGACTGTGGTAAATTTATTTTTTCGGAGACCAACGATGATGAACATGTTTGTGACATTGTGCTATCTAGATATGGGGCCATGCCATATTTTATTTTTTAACACCGCCCAGAATCTCTCAGCCTTGGCTTAACAAACACTAGTAGTATCTCACAGCTAGAGCATGCAGCCTTTGACCTATTTCAATTATCTTATTTTTTAAATGTACAATTTTCCTGAACCTAGAGATGTGACATGTAGAGGAAAAAACAGGTTGCCTTTAGATGCTTAGAAGGTGATGGGTAGATCATACTACTTTGTAGACTTTTGTAGTGTGCATCCTAGCAGGAGTCATCTCATTCTTCTGCTTGTTGATAAAGTGATGACAGTAAAGTTGGGCCAACCACTAGAGAAATCTGCAAGCAATAATAGCCATGTCAGAACACAAAGCACCTTCTAAACAAAAACTAAATTTCCTGGAAATGTCATACACTAATCTGGCAAAGAAAAATTCTACTATGAAAGTATGATAGCTTAGCCTGTTAAGTAGACCACACTAATTTACACAAAACAGCAGAATACCATTTACCAGCCTTCTTGTTTAGCCAAGAGACAATGAAGGAAGTTGTATGGGATGATCACATGACAGAAATAACTCATGGGAAGAAAATCATATGAGACTAATTCATTACCATAGAATTCCAACTATCTCTACTTAATTTCAGAAAATGCAGTGTATGCAGATCAAAACCTATTACCATTTGAGGTGTAATGGTTGAGACACCGTCATTAAACATTGATGATATACTGGACACCCTTGGCGTGGTAATCGCCGAGACATTTTTCTTTCACTTCCTGATTTTGCTGTACTTGTTCTTGTTAGCATTTGGGCTCTCTGCACTTTTCACCATGAGCAAAATGCTTGTGCTCTCGCTTCTTTAAACATGGTAAAATTGGAATACACACAATTGGCATATTTAATTATACATTCCTAATAATTGGTACTACCTGTACCCAGAGCCTGTAAATGAAATGCTATCAGTGGGCTGCAGCAGACATTGTGCCACCAGCTGACATAGCACTACAAAACAAGTCTCAGGCCTGCCACTGCAGTCTTTAGTGCAGGTTTAATCTACCATTTTGACGCAGCAAAATAAATAGTTTGCCCAGCCTAAACCTTCCTCTTTAATACTTATAAATAAATTCTATGGTAGGCCCTACCGGCTTATAGGGTAGGGGGCATGTACTTAAGTTTTACATGTCCTGGCAGTGAAACACTCACAAAGTCCTTTTTCACTGTTGCTAGGCTATCTCTCCCATAGACTAACACTGTGTTATCTTATTACACTTAATAAGTGCTAACTTCAGCTTGGGACTGTAGGAGGCTGGACTGGCTTGTAGTGAGTACCTAGGGGTACTTGAACCTTGCACCAGGCCCAGTTATCTCTTATTAGTGTATAGGGTGTCTAGCAGCATAGGCGGATAGATAATGGTAGCTTAGCAGAGCAGCTTAGGCTGAACTAGGAGACGAGTGAAGCTCCTACAGTACCACTTAGTGTCATATGCACAATATCATAAGAAAACACAATACACAGATATACTAAAAATAAAGGTACTTTATTTTTATGACAATATGCCAAAAGTATCTCAGTGAGTACCCTCAGTATGAGGATAGCAAATATACACAAGATATATGTACACAATACCAAAATATGCAGTAATAGTATTAGAAAACAGTGCAAACAATGTATAGTTACAATAGGATGCAATGGAGACACATAGGGATAGGGGCAACACAAACCATATACTCCAGAAGTGGAATGCGAACCACGAATGGACCCCAAACCTATGTGACCTTGTAGAGGGTCGCTGGGACTATTAGAAAATAGTAAGGGTTAGAAAAATAGCCCACCCCAAGACCCTGAAAAGTGAGTGCAAACTGCACTAAAGTTCCCCAAAGGACATAGCAGTCGTGATAGGGGAATTCTGCAGGAAAGACACAAACCAATAATGCAACAACAATGGATTTCCAGTCGAGGGTACCTGTGGAACAAGGGGACCAAGTCCAGAAGTCACAAGTAAGTCGGAGATGGGCAGATGCCCAGGAAATGCCAGCTGTAGGTGTAAAGATGCTGCTACTGGACAGTAGAAGCGTAGGTTTCTGCAAGAACGACAAGGGCTAGAGACTTCCCCTTTGGAGGACGGATCCCTCACGCCGTGGAGAGTCGTGCAGAAGTGTTTTCCTGCCGAAAGAACGCCAACAAGCCTTGCTAGCTGCAAATCGTGCGGTTAGCGTTTTTGGATGCTGCTGTGGCCCAGGAGGGACCAGGATGTCGCAAATTGCGTCAGGACACAGAGGGGACGTCGAGCAAGACAAGGAGCCCTCTCAGCAGCAGGTAGCACCCAGAGAAGTGCCAGAAACAGGCACTACGAGGATGCGTGGAACGGTGCTCACCCAAAGTCGCACAAAGGAGTCCCACGTCGCCAGAGACCAACTTAGAAAGTCGTGCAATGCAGGTTAGAGTGCCATGGACCCAGGCTTGGCTGTGCACAAAGGATTTCCGCCGGAAGTGCACAGAGGCCGGAGTAGCTGCAAAAGTTGCGGTTCCCAGCAATGCAGTCTGGCGTGGGGAGGCAAGGACTTACCTCCACCAAACTTGGACTGAAGAGTCACTGGACTGTGGGGGTCACTTGGACACAGTTGCTGGATTCGAGGGACCTCGCTCGTCGTGCTGAGAGGAGACCCAAGGGACCGGTAATGCAGCTTTTTGGTGCCTGCGGTTGCAGGGGGAAGATTCCGTCAACCCACGGGAGATTTCTTCGGAGCTTCTAGTGCAGAGAGGAGGCACTCTACCCCCACAGCATGCACCACCAGGAAAACAGTCGAGAAGGCGGCAGGATCAGCGTTACAGAGTTGCAGTAGTCGTCTTTGCTACTATGTTGCAGTTTTGCAGGCTTCCAGCGCGGTCAGCAGTCGATTCCTTGGCAGAAGGTGAAGAAAGATGCAGAGGAACTCGGATGAGCTCTTGCATTCGTTATCTAAGGAATCCCAAGAGACAGAGACCCTAAATAGCCAGAAAAGAGGGTTTGGCTACCTCGGAGAGAGGATAGGCTAGCAACACCTGAAGGAGCCTATCACAAGGAGTTTCTGACGTCACCTGGTGGCACTGGCCACTCAGAGCAGTCCAGTGTGCCAGCAGCACCTCTGTTTCCAAGATGGCAGAGGTCTGGAGCACACTGGAGGAGCTCTGGGCACCTCCCAGGGGAGGTAAAGGTCAGGGGAGTGGTCACTCCCCTTTCCTTTGTCCAGTTTCGCGCCAGAGCAGGGCTAAGGGGTCCCTGAACCGGTGTAGACTGGCTTATGCAGAAATGGGCACCAAATGTGCCCATGAAAGCATTTCCAGAGGCTGGGGGAGGCTACTCCTCCCCTGCCTTCACACCATTTTCCAAAGGGAGAGGGTGTAACACCCTCTCTCAGAGGAAGTCCTTTGTTCTGCCATCCTGGGCCAGGCCTGGCTGGACCCCAGGAGGGCAGATGCCTGTCTGAGGGGTTGGCAGCAGCAGCAGCTGCAGTGAAACCCCGGGAAAGGCAGTTTGGCAGTACCAGGGTCTGTGCTACAGACCACTGGGATCATGGGATTGAGCCAACTATGCCAGGATGGTATAGAGGGGGCAATTCCATGATCATAGACATATTACATGGCCATATTCGGAGTTACCATTGTGAAGCTACATATAGGTAGTGACCTATATGTAGTGCACGCGTGTAATGGTGTCCCCGCACTCACAAAGTCCGGGGAATTGGCCCTGAACAATGTGGGGGCACCTTGGCTAGTGCCAGGGTGCCCACACACTAAGTAACTTAGCACCCAACCTTTACCAGGTAAAGGTTAGATATATAGGTGACTTATAAGTTACTTAAGTGCAGTGTAAAATGGCTGTGAAATAACGTGGACGTTATTTCACTCAGGATGCAGTGGCAGGTCTGTGTAAGAATTGTCAGAGCTCCCTATGGGTGGCAAAAGAAATGCTGCAGCCCATAGGGATCTCCTGGAACCCCAATACCCTGGGTACCTCAGTACCATATACTATGGAATTATAAGGGTGTTCCAGTAAGCCAATGTAAATTGGGAAAATTGGTCACTAGCCTGTTAGTGACAATTTGAAAGAAATGAGAGAGCATAGCCACTGAGGTTCTGATTAGCAGAGCCTCAGTGAGACAGTTAGTCATAACACAGGTAACACATTCAGGCACACTTATGAGCACTGGGGCCCTGACTAGCAGGGTCCCAGTGACACATACAACTAAAACAACATATATACAGTGAAAAATGGGGGTAACATGCCAGGCAAGATGGTACTTTCCTACAGGGACCAGCTAGAGAACTGCTATTTCCACTCGAATGAATTGTAACTTAATATCCTTTCTAACAGTAAAGTTGGATTTTAAGTTACAATTTTGAAAATGCCACTTTTAGAAGGTTGCCATTGTTCTGCTGAAACCAACTGTGCCTTTCTACCAGTGTCCAGGGTCCATGGGTGTGGAATTATAGCCCGACGCCCAGGACATGTTGTTTTGGGCCATGGACAAGTTTTCATGTTTATTTTGTCCTAGGGATAAGTAGGCACAACCCCCTACAGCACAAACCCTTTGGCTTCCAGTACCACATAATGGAACAGCGAAGTGAATTGTCTGCAGTTGAGCTAACATTTGATTCCATATGTTAATGCTGTTTGAACTTGTATTTATGGTTCCTTAATGTACAGCCCTTATTATAAGAGTGAGTGCTCTAAATAAATGTTGCAAACTCAGACTCCACCACGGAGAGTGGTTACAGAAAAAAGAAATGTGTGCACACGTTTGCAAAGTGTAACTATATGAGGCTATGTAAAATGCTCCCAGAATGCTCTCTGATTAGATGCACATATGTGCAGAAGCTTGAAAGCAGGATTGACGATTCTTTCAGAATAAAATGCAACTAGGGAAATATTTTGCTAAACTACTGTAAAATTTTAGGTACCATTTCTTTGAAGCATTTAGTAAAATGTGTTGATGCATGCTATTATCTTTAAAAATATCAATAATTGAATATCAATGTAACTACGTTCAACAAGATTATGGGAAATATGAAAATAAACAAGAACTGGCAAAACATACAGATCTGATATTGGAAGTCAGTTGTTTGTTTTGATTTTATCAATGTGTGTCTTGTTTTGACACTGTTTTTCTAAAACTTCATTGCCGTGTGAGCTGCCAGGCCCTAACTATCATAACAAACATTAACAAAAAGCACAAATATGTCTTGGTCTCAAAAAGCACACATTGCCACAATAGTTCCTGGCACTAAACAAAACGACTTGGTATGCCAGTATGCTCCTTGTGAAAGAGCAGAAGGCTATCACAAAAGTAGACCCATGGTGTACATCACTGCATTAGTGCAGATTTATTTATTTCATTAATACACACAAGAATTCAAAGATGTAGGCAAGGAAATTGTACTCCTAAAAAATGTTTGTTAACTGCATTACAGCTTTAGCAAATATGCATGTGTAGATTTGCTCATGCGAAAATCTTTTGAGCTTTTATAAGCTCACTTTCTCTCCAACCACCTTTTCCTAACCCTGGAAGAATTTTTACTTCTGCCTTGTCCGGAGTAAATTTTCAAACGTTTGCATTACAGCAAAGGATTAGAGAAGAGCTGGTGAAAACCCTTAAAAAATGCAGTTAGCAGGTTTGCACAGACTTGATTGGGCATTCCAACCCTGGAACTTTTGCTGTCCGCTACCTCCAGACCTGGTATGTAGACTGCGGAAAGGGGGCAAAATATGGATATTGCTAGTACTCAAGTTGTACTATAGCATTAGGCCTGGTATAATAAGAGAATTAATTATCGGAGCTCTTATATAATGATACTGCTGCTATAATTTGCCACTGCACTACATGACATCAAAGGGCCAGTAGATTATTTTACAGAACAAGTAAATTTATGAAGCAACCTGTCACATGGACAAGTAGCTATTTTATTAAGTTCCACACCTCTGCTTTTCAGGCATGGGAACAAAGAAGGCCTAGGTGTGAGGGCAGTGGGTATTCCTGAAAGGATGGCTGGGTAGGCGCTCTGCTCTGCACTGACTGTACTTGAAAGGGCCCTGCCTGCAGCACACAAAAAGGAACCTAACACCACTCCTGCCCTTGAATGTGTCACCCTTGACAGTTTGGAGACAGAACCGGGGTAGACCTGACCAGAACCTGCTTTGAGGTTGGCCAAGGAGTTCATCTACACAAAGGCTGGCATCAGATATAAAGGGTGGCGCCTTAAGAACAGAACCCTTCATCAGAACTCTTCTGGACCTGTGGAAAATTCAGAAGGTGGACTGCCCTGCTGTCTGCAGAAGGAATCTTGGACGTGCTTGCCTTCTACCCAGGCTTTCCAGGAGTGAGTTTAATGGTCAGCTGGCTGACCTCCTGTTTCAGCTACATGGACACAACAAGCTTTCCTGCAACTGCCCAGCTGATCAGCACCAACTGAACCTGCTTGAGCCCTGCGGTTGGCCTCTGCTATAGTAGGTCCTGATTCCCAAGAGGTGCCCCTCAGGTCCTAAACCCTTGGCTGCCATTAGAGTGTCGATGATCGCCAACGCAAAGCTCCAGCAAGACCAGTCCTTCATGCCGCAGCAATTGCCCATGTCGACTGCTGCATTTCCTGTGGTCTGTGAGGCCTGGCCTGCTCCTTGGGGTCCCACAAACAGCACTATTCACGCTGATTGGAGAATGACAGTTGGCCTGAACCTGTGACTTAACCTCAGTCCAGTGCGACCAGAAAACCACGTGTCGCTTTGTGCTTTTTGGCTCTAATTTCACCTATAACTTTAAAGATGAATATCTCCAGATCTACTGATTCGATTTTTTCCATTCTAGGGACATTTTATTTATTAAAAATTACTCTACTTTTCTAAATTGTTTCAGACTTTTTCTTGTGTTGTATTTTCTCTTTATTACTGTGAGTGCTGCATAAATACTTAACACCTTGTCTCTGAATTTTATTGTGACTTTTGTGGCTAACCCCGACAAGGACTGTGTTTATTATTTGAGCGGCATTTACCCCCTCTCAATTAGTACCCCAATTTCTTATAATTATTTAACAAGGTAATGGAGGATTTCAATGACTTTCTGCAAGTGGAGGCCCCTCATGTTAGAACAGGGTAGGATGAGAGAAAGCATTATAATTTTGTTCCTCATTGTGAGGGAAAAAATGATGCATTTCTTGCCTGCCACTAATAACCACTGGACTTAAAACGACTCACTGTGACAAGACAGATTCTTTCAGACATGCCACAAATCGTTTAGAACATAAACTCAAGTAATCTGCAGTTTGTCCTTTCGTTGCACCTTCCCCCACCAGTTTGAGGGAAATTTTAAGCAAGACTCTGGAGCTACATCATAATTGAACTACCTTGTTCAAAGCTTCAACCAAGACATGCCTATCTTAGGGCAGAAAGCAGAATGTGCCACTCTTGACAACACAAAGGGATGACTGGGAGTGGGCACTTGAAGACTTTCAGCACTCCGTCCATCATCCTTTTGTGTGTCAAACATGGAACAATAATTTGCAAATCAACCATCAGCCTTAAGAAGAATTCTATGTACAACCCGCCTCAAAAACCCAATTATTGAAACATAATGAACTGGGTTGTTATAGCCCCGATCCCAAATCTCCTTTGGAATCACTTTATCTCTATGACCCACGACTTTGTCTCAGTGATTAGTAAAAAGGTATTTTTCATCTCACCAAACAGGAAAACTTCAGAACTGCTGAAAATTTGAGCCCTACCCACTGTAGGCTGGGCACTATAAAAGAGCTGGCATCCCAGCATCCTCCTTTTTGTTTCCGGTATCGAACCAAGAAAAGGGCTCCAGATTTAGAAGTGCCTACATAGTAGGGGGCTGGAGAATTGCTGATACATGGCTTTTGGACTAGTAAAAAGTCAGATAATTTGTGTGTCTCCTCAATCTACTGAAGCAGTGCTCTGAATGCAGTTAAGGGGGCTCACTTAGGCATGTGCGATGGTACTTGCTGCTATACTACCCAAGTTTAATATCGGCTGCTAAACTTCCTGTGCTAAATATTGCTGTTTTTTCTTGTGCAATTGGAAAACATACTTCTAAAAGAAAAAGGGTAAACGTACTTCTTACACGGATTCCTCAAGGTTTGCTTCGCTTAAGAACTCTCTGTACGGAAAAGTGATGAGAAGGAAACAATTTTAAAAATGTTTGTTTCTTTATATAGAGTAGCCTAGATGCGTCCTCCGAAAAAGTTCCATGTCTGCAGCTGTTGGTGTCACTGGTCACCTGTGTTCTCCCCCTTGCCTTTTATGTGTACGCCAACTGCGTCATCATCTGCCCTTTGCTGAGATGCTGATAGTGGTTTAGGTGAGCTGGTCCCTTCTCCCACTACCTCCATAACAAAGGGGGCATCTTCTTTTACACTATCTAGAAGGCGGGACTTGTACTTTGCTTCACAGAGACCTGCCAGCTTGCAGTGAAAGCAAAACCTATACCACCAGAAAATTCTGTTACCTGTCATTTAAGGTAAATACTGCTGTGGTGTGGCTGGGAGACAATGGTTGTAAGTGATCCTAAATAGCGAAAACTATCATTTGATCAAAGAAGGGGCTGTGAGGCAAGAGGGCGACACTATCTGCTCTCTAGCCAACAGTGAGGTGGACCAAGACACCAAGTTAATCCTCCTGAAAATGAACGGCAGACCCAAATCAATTGCGGTCAAAATAGACTTACTAACAGACATGCCTCAAGACAGGATTATCCAGAACTGTGCATCACCAATATTAACAACACAACCAAAAGGTTGTCAGGGTTACTGAAGCGTAGGGAAAAGAGACTTGCACCTGTTAAAGCCAAGAAAGAACAAGCATTTACAATGCAACGGGTCTCGCGTTTGCTCATGTTAGAGCTGATCGCGTTGTAAACTCCTAACCCGACTTTTCACCTATCGGGCAAAAGTGCATTTATATACATAACCCGAAAAAGTGAAATTAACTATGTAAAGCGCTCGACTTCTGCCAAGCGAGATCGCGCTCGTAAATTAGAGAAAAAGAAGTCCACGAGCCCGATGGAAAACAGCGAACCTCGCATGTTTTCTGTACTTGGTTGCTGCGCGCCAGGAGGGCTAGTCACCGGAAAAGGAATGAGTTATGCTTGCCTTCGACTAACCAAAGCAAGCAGATTTTATCAGGCAAGCCCACGAACCAATAAAAAAACACTGACGTGAAGTTGACAGGGCTCCGAGCCCTTTTCTAAATACAAAAGAGTCTCGCTGCGATACGCATGCGCGAGCGCATGCAACGCAGGCTCGACCCTAAAAAGTAAGGTCTCGCTCTTGGCGCAACATGCAACATAAAAATGTTTAGGTCTACTGGAGTCCACTGCACTCTGAAACCTGAGCAACTGAAAGAGGACCTCCTTATTGGGCTGTATGGCAGAGAATACTTTTAGAAAGTTCTCTGGCACCCAGCCTAAGACTATCATTGCTTGCTTCCTCACTTATCGAAATACTACTCCGACTGCCCATGAGGCGGGGCTGCTCCAAATCCAGGGCTCGGCTCTATCCATCTACCCAGACTTCACAGTGGCAGAAGGAAAGAAAGACCTTCCTTAACGTCTGAATACCTGGAATAAAATATGAACTGCTGTGCCCGGAAAAGCTCAAGATAAAACTTTCAACATACAACATTCAGGTACATCCTATGTCTTTCGACCATCCAGAGGGGGAGGGTATATACATTAAAGCTCATATCTTAGCAGTGAGGCTGAAAGCCTGACCGGAGGGAGGTTGGGGGGGGGGGGGGGGGGGGAGTGACATCCCTAATAAAAGCTAGGCCACATGTAGTGTATACAATAACGGACTTGTGTCTTAGATTAACAACGTCATTGCCGTCAGGAAAATGGGTTGGGGCTTGGAGGCAGAACCGTTTCCAAGATCATGTTTAAACTACATACCTCTCAAAAGTTATATAATTTCATGTACTAAAAGGTGAAATACTTCCATATAAAAAAAAAAAAGAAAATATATATATATCATTTTTATTTTAAAGAGACTATCATATTTTGACATCAATTTTGTTGCATGTTTGTATACAACAAAGTAATTGATATGTTTTTGATAGTCTGGCCTGAGGCAAGGTCCTCTGCCTGAATGGCTTAACTATACAAAACTCAAAGATACTATTTCAACATATATGCTATGTAGGACCAAGCAAGCTGCATGTTGCCTACATCCATCGAAGAAAGTGTCATCACTTCACTTCTGACACCCAGCATGAGACAACAAATGTGCTTCATACTGCCCACAATCTTTATTCACTATAGACAATAACACGTATGCTACAGTCGTGGTTGCCAGATTCCGGCCTCCCATGGACAAGCTGGTCCTTATGGATTGCTCAGCATTGGTGCCAAACTAGTTCCCAACACATAACCTACATGCCTCTTTCCCAATGATACACCAGGCAAGGCCCAAATGGAGGCTGCGTTGGTTCTTCTGGACACAGAGAAGAACAATGACTCTTTATAGAGGTTATTCCTACACAAAGTGCTAAGGGGGATGGGCATGGGCTCTGATCTCCTTTCTAATCAAGTTGTAATGCACCTCAAAGACGGCAAGGTTACGAGTCAAGCACAGGCTAACAACTTAAACATATTCAACTGACACGAAGGCACTCACTATCCCAATAAACTTTGCCATAGTCAGGAAAACCCTTGAGCACCTCCTCAAAGAACGTTATTCTTCAGAGGCATTTCCTTTCCCACCCGAAACTTCCTAGCACTCCGGTATGTCAATGATATGAAGCTGTGTAAAGGATTCTGAGAGAAAATACCCCCCCCCACACACACACACTTAGCAAACTCTGTGCTATAGAAACTAAGTGGAGTAAATCTGAAACACCTCAACAAAAGCATTAAAAAGCAATACCTGTCAATCCAGAGCTGCTGGCAAACTCACTCTGTTCAGTATCTTAATATCCTTCTACATCATTTCCACAACACAGTTACAGATATCTATGACCATATTCTCAGCCTGATAACCGAGAAAATTGCACGTTGGATCAAACTCCCCCTAGCCACGGCAGGCAGGGTTGACATTATTAAAACAGCTATACTTCCAACGTTTTAATTCCTCAATAACATCTCGGTACTAAGGCAGGCAGTATCCATGCAAGTATGTTCTCCACTCATTACACTCACGAGAGGGAGGGGAAACTTAGGATGAGTTGGTCAACACTAACAGCACCCTATGACAGGTGGGTCCGATATCCTAAAGGGATATCACTTTGCCGCACAAGCTCAGTTTGCGATGTACGGGTACTACCCACACATGCACTGAAGAACACTAGCTGCACACTGGCTCCATACAGATCACACTTGACTGTTGCGCGCCTATTCACCATTCTGATACGGTGAACAATGCACAGCATGTACATTGCTGGGATGTGTAGAAATGCAGGGTACAGTGCTTGGTATTGCTCGGCTATGCTCCTCCTGGGTATTCCATCACCTACTATGTCATCTGAAGAGCTCATCAACAAAAAAAAAAAGTCCTACTGGAGAGAGACTGCACCACTGTGGGTCATCAGTTCCCAGCGAGCAGATTCATCACACTTAACCCGTTTTTTATTTAATTGATTTTTGCATGAACTAACACATCATATAATCAAATACAAGCAAGGAAGGAAGCACATGCCAGTAATATCTGAAGTACATCACTCAGTAATATCAACACGGTAATCAAACAGATAGGGATCATGCAATACAGCCGTCCCCTGATCTAACTCAATGAAGTCCACGCTCCTGTTCCCAGCACAGGGCAATGCTTTCCATAGTATCTCCCATGGGTCAACAAAATCCAGTCTCCACTGCCACAGTGTATCACCCCGGACAGTTCTATCTTCACTTGCACCAGACCATCTCACTCATTTCATTTATGTATCTCCAGTATCTTGATGTAGAAAGTAGGAACGCAGGGGGCCCCGTATAGCCTTAGGTCGCAGAGTTTTTGGGATCATAGTATAGTAGAGTTCCAATTGGTAATTACGTACACCATGTCTCACGACTTCCGTGCCAGGTGTAAGAAATCCACATGTGGTATCCCGCATCTGGTGCGTTCTCTGAGTTTCTTTAAGAATAATGTGTTAATGGGTACTATATGGTTGCTGGATGTATTTAAAATGAATACGTTGCAGTCTGCTGTTAGGTGACAATTCTCCAATGTGGCTATAGCAGTAGGTCCACTCAGAGTCGTAGGTCCACGCAGAGTCTCCTCCTGGATCCATCTCCCACTGTGCTCCTAGGTTCGGCATTGAGGTTAAGGCTTGGATAGGAGTATAGTTTTGTCACCACACGTTCAACTGTGGGGGTGAACAGAAACAGCGTTAGCGTTTTTGACTCTGAGGGTTCTTGTGGGAAAGTCAGATAGACCTATTTGCACAGTGCCTGAAGCCTGTAATATGTATAGGTGCCCAACAGAGAGGGCTCCTGTCCCTCCATCGTCTTTGGGCACTCTAGAGACGGACCCAATTGGACTATGTCACCCATCGCATGTAATCCTTATCTAATCAATTGTCAGAGCATACTTGCATTGCAAGTAAGCGAGTGTAACGGGTATTGGTTCAAGGCCTGTTTAAGGCAATAGAGTATTGAGGAGCTGGGTTTTCTATGCATTTTATTCCATGCTGCTTGCATACATGCTACTGTGTCGATGTCTGTTCAGTTGCAGCGTACACTTGTTCAGTTTCCAAGGGATGACACTTGCCATCTGCTAGTAACTATCAACTATGTCAGACTGAAACTCACATGCAGACTAACTACTACTCCTTTCCAGCAGAGCCATCCAAATTTACACCACATATTGCAGACATGTGTCTGCACTCTGCATCCAGATGGGTATCTGGGTTACACAGGCTTTTCATCTCAATGAGCAACTTGTCCGCCCTCAAAACAGCCATGCGCAAACACCACCAACTCATCCGGACCACCAAACGGTCCTTCTACAAAGAACGCAGACACAACAACACACACAACAGCAAGGAACTCTTTGCCATTGTCAAAGAACTCACCAAACCCAAATCCAGCACCACTGACCCTCCACACTTCAAAAATCTCTGCAACTCCCTCTCCAACTACTTTCACCGCAAAATCGCAGACATACACAACAGCTTCACAGCATCAGCACCCACCATCACCACCTCAGACACAATCAACACCACAACACTCTCCCGCACCAACCAACTACACACCTGGACCCCCACCAATGACGAAGAATTCGGCAAAAACCATGAACTCCATCCACTCAGGCTCCCCAACAGACCCTTTCCCCGCCACATTTTCACCAAGTCCAGCCAAATCATCGCTCCCCAGCTCTGTGCCGTCATCAACAGTTGCTTCGACACCACAACCTTCCCAGACATTTGGAAGCACGCCGAAGTCAACGCTCTTTTCAAAGAACCCAAAGCAGACCCGGAAGACCTCACAAACTACCGTCCCATTTCTGTTCGCTGAGAAGATAGTAAACGCTCAACTTTCTCGCTTCTTAGAAGAAAACAACATACTCGACGCCTCCCAGTATGGAATCCGCAAGAACCACAGCACTGAGACGGCTCTCATCGTCTGCACAGACGACATCAGGACCAGAGTGGACAAGGGCGAGACTGTCGCCCTCATCCTCCTAGACCTCTCAGCAGCTTTCAACACTGTATGCCACCAAACCCTCCGCGCATGCCTTTCTGACGCCGGAATTTGCCACAAGGCCCTGGACTGGCTCACCTCCTTCCTCGCCGAAAGAACCCATAGAGTTCACCTCCCTCCTTTCTGGTCTACAGCCACCAAGATCATCTGTGGGGTCCCCCAAGGATCCTCCCTCAACCCAACCCTCTTCAACATCTACATGGCTCCTCTCGCCAACACCCTCCGCCCCCACGGCATCACCATCATCTTGAATGCAGACAACACCCAGCTCATCATCTCCTTCACCAGGAACCCAGCCACTGCCAAGTTTAACCTGCACGCTGGACTCCTCGACATCGCCAAATGGATGACAGCAAGCCACCTCAAATTAAACTCAAACAAAACAGAGATCATCATCTTCGGCCCCAAGACAGCATGGAACGACTCCTGGTGGCCCACCACCCTCGGACCACCCCCAACACCCACCACCCATGCATGCAACCTTGGCATAGTTCTAGACTCATCTCTCTCCATGACCCAGCAAATCAACGCCATACCATCCTCCGGTTTCAACACCCTTTGCATGCTACGCAAGACTTTCAAATGGATTCCGTTAGAAACAAGAACAGTCACCCACGCCCCTCATCAGCAGCAGACTGGACTACGGCAACGCCCTCTACGCAGGGACCACAGACAATCTTCAAAGAAAACTCTAGCAAATTCAGAACGCAGCTGCACGTCTCATCCTCAACCTCCACCTCCCTCGCCACAAACACATATCCACCTACCTCAGATCCCTACACTGGCTACCCATCAACAAAAGGATCATTTTCAAAGTCCTCGTCCACACTCACAAAGCCCTCCAAGACACTGGACCGGCCTACCTCAACGAATGAGTAAACTTACACAAACCAACTCGACAACTCTGCTCCGCCGACCTCGCTCTTGCTACAGTCCCCTGCATCCAACGCACCACCTCCGGTGGCAGATCCTTCTCCCAACCCGCCGCCAAGACCTGGAACTCCCTCCCCACCAACCTACGCAACACCCAGGACCTCCTAACCTTCAGAAAGCACCTTAAAACATGGCTTTTTGAGCAGTAACCTGCAACCCCCCCACACCCCCCAGCGCCTGGAGACCCTAACAGGTGAGTAGTGCGCTTAAGAAATTATTTGATTGATCTCCATCCGGACTGAGGTCACACATTCAGCTCATGCCACTTGGAACAGAGATTTGGACTTGAAAGTGAGCAGTGACTCTTGGTGTATTCAAACGGCAGCCATTTCACAGAATCATAGACACTAAATGTAATAATTGAAATTCATATTATGCATGTATTACATACACACTGGCTTCTCCTTCTGATAAAATTGCAGCTTCTATTAATCCTAAATGCCGTAGATGCCAAAACAGCAAATGATGGACTTTGTCACCCTAAGTGGGAAGGGTATGCCCAGACACGGGTCCTGTGCTCATGGTGCCACTGGAATCAAGCTAGCCTGGCTGATATGGGGTGATACCCTTAAACCGGTCCCAGGATGCTAGTTTCCAGTCCAGGTAGGACCCGGCCTTGCAGTTTGGGCTGGACTGTTCCCATCGGAGACATAGTCAAGACTGATTTGCATATGGCTGGATCCGAAATGAAGTGGCAAGCAAAAAAAAACAAGATGAATTGAACCCGGATCTTTCTGGCTGGGGGGTGAATGTTTGCATTGTTCACCATTCCGTCCATCATCTGTTCTTTTTTCCCTTAGATGCCATAACAGCACTGCTGATTTCTTGCACTTTACCTGAACAAGAAGTATCCTACGCCGTTGAACACAGCACTATATCACCCTTAGGCCTGGCCCCTTTAATGGCATTACTAGGTTACAGGTATGCTCAAGCATCAATGGGGTATAACTGACAACTCTAGAATTAATACTCGTTGAGGTTATACTGCTAACAAGCATTAGCAATGGGTCTGGGTTTACAAGAATTAAACAATGAGCTGGATAGTTTCAGGCATATGCTCATTGTTGTGTGATATGTCTCGATACAGTAACGGGAAATTCACAGTCACTCAAATACTGGATATGACATATTTACTTGTGAGAAATCGTCACTCGTGTCACAGGTTTGACAGCGGAATGTCACTCATATGTACAGTAAAATCATAAAGGTGCAACACAAGGATTCTGAAAACTTGGCAGTTGTCAGCAGAATAAAACCACCTCATTGCCACGGTTTGACTTCTAATGCGCTCAAAGTAAAAAAAAAAAAAAAAAGCGGGCACCTTCTTTGGGAAGCATAAATCATAGTAGCTTCTCATTTTTATGGGCTCTTAGGAGCGCCCACACACCCTTTTCAGTATAACTGTAACGCGGCTAATCAGGTGTGGACGCTGGCTGAGTCCACGAAGTTAGGTGGTCTGTAAACGTATCTGCTCCAAACAATTCGAAAGAAACTGAAACAGAACGAGGGAGGGAGACCAGCCTCACGCTGCGTGGAATTTGAACACCAAACACGGGCGAGCAGAGCACCCTACACTTCACGCAACCGCTAACAGCGCAGGATCGGGCTTCATACGGTGTGAGTCAGAAATTCAAAACTCCACTCCCGTTGCATAAAGTATGTGGGACCGCAGATGACCGACACTCCCGCCTCCATTACTTACAGGGGAACTTGTGACACACAACGTACCTGCTACGATCTTCGCCTTCTGTCAGATGGCACGCTCCAGACCCTTAACTAGATGACTTTTGCCAGTCCCTAACGATCGGAGTCCGGGCCTTATTTTACTGGAAAGCACCGGTTACCCATGCAAATGTTACCGTTCTTGTAACTTCCGCCCGCACGAGAACCACCCGGCCTGCACAGCACCACGCCACGATCGCGTCACTTCCTGTCGTTTCTTTCAGAGTTCAACCCCCGTGCACATAGGATTTGGTGAGTGGACTTCCGGCGACGAGAACCACCCGACCTTTACCTCGGATCAAGTCTGCGTCGCCTGTGGTCAGCCCAGGTGAGCTGTTACCTTATGGTTGCAGCTTCTCACGCGTTCGCCACCAGTGCATGTAGATGCGCATATCCAAAATACATTACCCAGTCTAGTATCTTTTTCCCCTCCTCACCAGCTAGGACTTTGGTGGGCAGTTTTTTGAAAATATGTGTCAGGAAAGCACAGAGGAAGAGTACAATGCCTTTTCTTCCTTTATTTGAATACTTGAATATTTAAACATCAGTAAAAGAGTCTCCTAAAAATCTTGTAATTTCTTCATTAGCACTCATCAAATACCTGGGCAACAGGTCAAATGACTATTTCAGCGTTTTCTCCCCAGTGGGTGGTGTTTCAATAAAGCCGTCCCAACGCGCAAGCCTGATTGCACAAAGGTTCGTGAACAGCCAATTGACAGTTCAAAATACTAACTACATTTCCCTTCATAACACCAACGTCTCACAGTGCAATCTACCAATCAGTATGGATCTAATCCTCCAAATACGACGGGCAGCATTCTATGACAAGACCGAAGGCTTGATTATGCTGAAACTTTATTTACTTCAACTCACAGCAGCAAAGAAAAATAAAATACAAGTCCTATGAGCAACCACTAAATGACATCAAAATCATGTGACACTGTCACCCAATCGTAATGCTCCTCTAGCTCTATTAGTGAATGTCATCCTCAGCCTGTATTCTTTCTTTGCTGCTCGATGCAGCCTGTGATAAGGTCTTGTTTTTTCATATTGTATATTGCTAAAAACAGAACCTATTTGTTTACGTAGACCTCCCCCCCCCCCCCCCCCCCCCGTGGCGGCTTCGTGGTTTCAGCATTGCGCATCCCCTCACAACCGCTGTCATTCTCTGTTCAGATGGGGGCTGATTTTAACACGCTCATAGGGCTGGGCTTTTTATCAAGCCTTGCAGACGGTATTGCAAGCACAGCGCTTGATTACCATGGCTGGCGCCTGGCAGCACCTCGTCGGACATTTTGTATGCACCTTGCAGACGGGCGTGTTTCAAATCCCTGTCACTAGTTCTGTAGGCGCATAGCTCCGCAGGAGCCCGCTCTCTAAAGTGTTTTTCTCAAGAATAGCTAGTTGGGGATTGTCCTGCCCCTTACAACGTCCTAGTGTAGTTAGGCAACTATCCTCAGGGAAGTTGTTGAAAAATATGGTATCCTTTTTGCTCAGTTACTCACTTACGCCAAGACGGGGATACAAAGTGCGAGTTAAGTTTTCAATGCATTTATTGAAGCAATCTCAGTCTGGTATAAAAAGCATGTGCTGCGATAATTACGCTGATGAAACAAAGCAAAGTGACCAGTGCTTAATTTGTAAATAACGTGCTGGTGTCCAAAGCCCCCCTCTTAAACACGTTGCTGCTGCCATTAAATGTCCCAACACGGAATACTACTGTGGCAGGGTAATCCAGAAGCCCTCTCGGGCCTCTTTAATCCATTTACAGCCACTCTGCCCCTTCAGCTCACTCTTGCAGCTTTTTGCTTTGACCCATTAGGACGGTTTTTCATTTTTTTCCTCCTCCATCTTTCCCATTTGTGTCTTTTGTTCAAGGTAAATGCTTGAGGCAGAAAAATAAGTGCTGGCCCTCAAAAATAATTGCCGGTGCCCGCACCGGAAACAAATTAAGCACTGGAAGTAACCAACATTATCATCAGACTGAAGCAGATGAATCACCCCACCATGTTGTATGTGGTTCTAGGTGTTCTAGAGATTCCTACCAAACCCTACATCTATGAGCATAGTGGTAGTAACCCTCTGCCTGGTCCAATCTAAGGAGTTAGCCTCATACCTGGATCGAATATCAGGAATCAGCCTGTGGTGTAGATGGCAATCCTCTTGGGAAGTTGGAAGTTCAGCACAAGCAAAACTGGCTGTCGTGCAGTACGAGTCCCAGGGTGATCGTGATCTGAATGCCTTCTGCCTTCCTTTGGGTCAGTGTGTAGTTGGACAAACAGTACAGCTTCCATGTAGTGCAAAGCTGATTAAATGAACAGCACAGTCCTTGCCTTCCTAGAATGAAGCAGCTGATAAAAATGTGTAAAAGTCATCGATTAAAGCAGTCTTGCTAATCACAAATAAAAACGTGTGTAAAATGCGAATAAGACACTAACTGTGAAACTAAGCCAAAATAGGGGTTCCCAAATCAGGTACTAAAGGGAACCTCACAACACCCCCCCTTGTCAGTAATGGAGTGCATATTCTAAATACTCCTAAAATACAGTACAAATATAAAAAATACTCTAAAATCATCTAAAAATGCCCATGCCGACAAGCTGAGCATGCCAAACAAAGGTAGCCAAATTAAGTTTCACAATTTAAAGCAGGACCAAATAAAAATTATTTTGAGGTGTGCACAAGGTCATGAAAAACATCAGTCAAGGTGCAATCCAGAAGGACCCTGCTTCCATAGACCATATCACCACCAAAGCCTTATCCAAAAGGTCAAAGGAACAGACATGATCTGAGGCATCAGCTGATGAGGCAGCATTCTGTGCCACACTCGAGGAAAGGACTCCTGGAGCCCTAGCATCCTTGTCCAAGTACGATGGCTCATATAAGGCATAGCAAATCAACAATTTTTGTCCACTGGCCACAATAACCACCTGTTGGGACCTGATAAGTGTACTGTTCTTAACCATACTATTGCACTGTTCTTCTGGAAAATTCGCAACTGTTTGCCAATTTTCAAATTTTGCTGTTTAGGGAATACTGGTCACGTTCATATCTTTGCTAAACCCAGGCAAGTTGTTTGTTGAACAGTTTAGTTCAGAAAAAAACATTTACAATGGTATCAAACATGCTTTAAATAAGGCTTCTGTGCCTTGTGCCTTATGCTTGTCAGTCTTTCATTCCCCCAAGTGATTTTAGATCAGTTGTTTTCTTCCAATATTCATAACCGTGTATAGCTAATTGGGAAACAAATGAATTTGAATATATCAATTTAGTATCGTGAGCAACGTTCTTCCTTTTACTGCTGGCAATTTGAAATAATGACTCAGGATCAGTTGCATCATGCCCAGAAAAATACATGAATTTGTCTATATATGTTTTAGAACTCCCCACTGGTGGAGTTGGACAATGTTCCCATTGTGTTTAATTAAAAACTGTACATGGGGTACTAGCTCTGTGTAGGTAATGGTGTCCATAATAGTAGTAACAGAACATTTCACCATAGTTTTCAAAATTCATGTACATATCTTCACTTTCAAATACAGCATAATAATTGAGCTCAGAGAGCATAGAATCAACTGTTTTTACATCCTAGTCATCAGACAAAATACCAGGTATAATGACGTCATTCATGGAAATTAAAAAAAACATACAGAATTTGGAGTGTTTCAGTGGGGCCAAATATATCATATAGAACTTTATCCCAAACAATCCCATCAGGAACTGGAACAGCAGAAAATGTTCACTAGGGACAAGTCTCTTTGCACTTTGTGGGACGACGAGGCTTTAAAACCTAATCTATCAGTTCAACAGCAGAGCTTTCGGGAAGATAATGCCGATGTGTAAGCAAGAAGACAATGACAAATCCAATCCACATAAAGAAAGCAAGGTATGCTAGTGTAATCCACAGGTATGACCATGGATGGATCAAATAAGTGGGTTTAAGCCATTTGAAAAGCTTATGTATACCATGTACAGAAGTGGTTGTTGAAGTTGATGAGAAGTTGTCTATGCCAACAAAGTAACCAAAAGCAGTCTGTGCAAATACTTGAGCTGGTAACATTGTAAGAGAACTGTTAAATACCTGTAATGGTGGTTCATCATCAACAACTCAGTTTGTTTGTGATGGAGTAGGAAATTGTAGATTTGTGTCTGGGGCACCTCTTGTGAATGTAGCAGTAACAGAAATCAACAAAAGTTCATTCTCCACCCTCCCCAACCTAGGGGAAACAATTTCAGCACTGTTTAATGCTTGAAGCGGTAACATCTGTATGTAGTGAGAGAAGAAAGGGAACTACTTAGCAATCCTCGAGGTCTACTGTGCAGGATAGGCCATATGATGCAATTTGATTTGATCAATGGAGACAAAATGTTTGTCTTTGGAACCACCAAGTGGTGATAGAATCACAGTTCTGGTACCCTGCATCCCAAGAACAGGCACTGATGCTCAGTAGTATGGGATGAACTCCTTTTTCACAATGATCTTCTCGTGAACCAGATCCCCAACTTTTGGAATCCAGCCTGTAGAAGTTGGGGAATCCCTTACTCCCAAAGTGGCAGCGTGTGTAGTAGAACGCTCATCTCGGAAATGCTGTAATTGTTGTAAGATAGTGAGACGTTCATTTATGTCAAAAGGGTTTTCTGCTGCCACTGCACCAGGACCATCAAGATCTGGGACTAAGATCGGAATGCCAAGCAGGACTTCATATGGGGTATGGCCTTGTAGGAAGGTAGCCTCTTTCTAGCCTTGTTAACCCACTTTTGGCCTGTTTGTGAGTATATGTCAGGGTGTTTTTACTGTCTCACTAGGGTCCTGCTAGCCAGGGCCCAGTGTTCATAGTGAAAACCCTATGTTGTCAGTGTGTTTGATATGTGTCACTGGGATCCTGCTAGCCAGGACCCCAGTGCTCATAAGTTTGTGGCCTATACGTGTTCCCTAACTTTATCACTGAGGCTCTGCTAACCAGAACCTCAGTGTTTATGCTCTCTCTGCTTTTAAAAGTGTCACTGCAGGCTAGTGACTAAGTTTACCAATTCTTATTGGCACACAGGAATACTCTTATAAGTCCCTACTATATTGTACCTAGGTACCCAAGGTACTTGCAGCATTTCTTTTGCCACCCATAGGGAGCTCAGACAATTCTTACACAGGACTGCCACTGCAGCCTGAGTGAAATAACGCCCACGTTATTTCACAGCCATTTTACACTGCACTTAAGTAACTTATAAGTCACCTATATGTCCAACCCTCACTTGGTGAAGGTTAGGTGCAAAGTTACTTAGTGTGTGGGCACCCTGGCACTAGCCAAGGTGCCCCCACATTGTTCAGGGCAAATTCCCCGGACTTTGTGAGTGCGGGGACCCCATTACACGCGTGCACTACATATAGGTCAACATCTATATGTAGCGTCACAATGGTAACTCCGAACATGGCCATGTAACATGTCTAGGATCATGGAATTGGGGTGACAATTCCATGCATCCCCAGGTCTCCAGCATAGAGCCCGGGTACTCCCATACTAACTTTCCGGGGTCTCCACCTCAGCTACCACTGCTGACAACCCCTCAGACAGGTTTCTGCCCCCCTGGGCAGCCTGGTCCCAGGAAGGCAGAACAAAGGATTTCCTCCGAGAGAGGGTGTTACACCCTCTCCCTTTGGAAATAGGTGTGAAGGGCCTGGGAGGAGTAGCCTCTCCTGGCCTCTGGAAATGCTTTGAAGGGCACAGATGGTGCCCTCCTTGCATAAGCCAGTCTACACCAGTTCAGGGATCCCCTCAGCCCTGTTCTGGCGCGAAACTGGACAAAGGAAAGGGGATTGACCACTCCCCTGACCAGCACCTCCCAGGGGAGGTGCCCAGAGCTCCTCCAGTGTGTCCCAGACCTCTGCCATCTTGGATGCAGATGTGTGAGGGCACAATGGACAACTCTGAGTGGCTAGTGCCAGCAGGTGACGTCAGAGACCCCTCCTACTAGGTGCTTACCTTTCTCTGTAGCCAATCCTCCTCTGTGGGCTTTTTAGGGTCTCTCTTGTGGGTATCTCACCAGATAACGAATGCAAGAGCTCACCAGAGTTCCTCTGCACTTCCCTCTTTGACTTCTGCCAAGGATCGACCGCTGACTGCTCCAGGACGCCTGCATAACCGCAACAAAGTAGCAAGAAGACTACCAGCAACATTGTAGCGCCTAATCCTGCCGGCTTTCTCAACTGTTTCCTGGTGGTGCATGCTCTGAGGGCTGTCTGCCTTCACCCTGCACTGGAAGCCAAGAAGAACTCTTCCGTGAGTAGACGGAATCTTCCCCCTGCTAACGCAGGCACCACACTTCTGCACCACCGGTCCTCTGGGTCCTCTCTCATCCTGACGAGCGTGGTCCCTGGAACACAGGAGCTGGGTCCAAGTGTCCCCGACAGTCCAGTGGCCCTTCTGTCCAAATTTGGTGGAGGTAAGTCCTTGCCTCCCCACGCCAGACAGTAATCCTGTGTACTGCGTGAACTGCAGCTGCTCGGGCTCCTGTGCACTTTTGCAAGACTTCCTTTGTGCACAGCCTAGCCCAGGTCCCCAGCACTCCGTCCTGCATTGCCCAACTCGCTGAGTTGGACTCCGACGTCGTGGGACCCTCTTTTGTTGCTCTGAGTTGACCGTCGTCCTCAGATCTTTTAAGTGCCTGTGCAGGTGCTTCTGTGGGTGCTGCCTGCTTCTGCATGGCTCTCTGTGTTGCTGAGCGCCCCCTCTGTCTCCTCCTCCAAGGGGCGACCTCCTGGTCCTTCCTGGGCCGAGGCACCACCCAAAACCTTCAACCGCTACTCTTGCAGCTAGCAAGGCTTATTTACCGTCTTTTTGCGTGGAAACAACTCTGCATCCTCCAGCATGCCGTGGGACATCTTCTGACCAAAGCAGAAGTTCCTGGCTCCTTCCGTTGTTGCAGAATCTTCGGATTCTTCCACCCGGAGGCAACCCTTTTGCACCTTCCTCCGGGGTTTAGTGTGCTCCTGCTCCCCCGGACACTTGCGTGGCCCTTGGACTTGGTCCCCTTCCTTTACAGGTCCTCAGGTCCAAGAATCCGTCTTCAGTGCTTTGCAGTCAGTTGTTGTCCTTGCAGAATCCCCTATCTTGACTTTACTGTCTTTCTGGCTAACATTACTCCTACTTTTCAGGGTCTTGGGGTGGGGTATCAGGGACACCCTTAGTGTTTTCTTACACTCCCAGCGACCCTCTACACACCACACTAGGCCTGGGGTCCATTCGTGGTTCGCATTCCACTTTTGGAGTATATGGTTTATGTTGCCCCTAGGCCTGTTGTCTCCTATTGCATCCTATAGTATTCTACACTGTTTGCACTACTTTTCTAACTGTTACTTACATGATTTTGGTTTATGTGTGTATATTTTGTGTATATTTCTTACCTCCTAAGGGAGTATATCCTGTGAGATACTTTTGGCATATTGTCACTAAAATAAAGTACCTTTATTTTTTAGTAACTCTGAGTATTGTGTTTTCTTATGATATAGTGCTAAGTGATATAAGTGGTATAGTAGGAGCTTTGCATGTCTCCCATTTGAGCCTAAGCTGCTCTGCTATAGCTACCTCTATCATCCTAAACTGCTAGAACACCTCTATTCTACTAATAAGGTATAGCTGGACCTGAACGTAATACTCTACCTGTAAAGGATTGTTTTAAGTCAAATTTTTTCCTTTCCGCTACTGAATTATCCTCCGGGTGATAGGGGGAAGAATAATTCACTGCTAAACCCAGCGTTCTCATGGTGTTCCTGTAAGCCTTAGAGGCTAAAGCAGAACCCTGGTTCGAATGGAGTGCAGCAACTGCATATTTCCTAATAAAGACATGTAAATCTTTAATAACAGTGTGAGCGTCAGCTGTTCGTTTTGGCCACACCCAAAGGAATCTGGAGCAGGATTCTAATGCTAGTAGAATGTATTTGTATGAAACTTCAGAATTTAAAGGACTACAATGGTCCAGGTACACACTCTGCACAGGCTTATTGGACACTAAGAAGAGTTATGTGGTGGGCGTTTAATGGTTGCTTTGATTTGTTGACAGATGTCTCAACTAACAACATCCTGTTTTGTCTGTTTGTGTAGACCATGCCACCAGTAGTGTTTTTGTAATTATGAAATGGTAGCTGCCCACCAGCATGGTCAGAAGCAACACCCCCATGAGCCGCTCCGATTAATTCTAGCCTATGATCTTGGTTAGGAATCACACAATCACCCAGCCTTGGGATTGTTACATAAGGAATGTTTTTGGCATTCGAGTGGTAGGAATATTTTGTTGGGTGTATTTTTTACAAAGGTATGCCCTCAGCAGGTAGAATTTCATCATCCAACCTCTTGTGAGAACAAGTTATTGCAGCCACAGTTGCCGTGACATCTGCAGATTTGGCTGCTTCATCAGCCAACTAATTCCCTATAACGTGTATTCCAACACTTTGATGGCCCAATGTATGTCTTACATGAGCCTGTGTCAGTCTGTCTTTGAGCTGTGCCACCTTCCCTCAAAGCATTTTATGCTTTATGGTGCTTCCTTTGGAGTTTCTGAATCCGCAAAGGCACCAATAGTGTAGACTTTCATTGGAAGACTGGACACAACAGTATGAATCGCACATGATCAGTATGGGGAATTCAGGATTCGTATGTTACAGTGCTAAAATCAGTGCTTTCAGTTCAGCAAATTGTGCAGTACGATCCCCAGTAGACTGTGTAAAGGTTTGTTGAGGTTGGAATTCTCCATCACTCGTCACTCCATAAACCACTGCGCAAGCCACAGAGTATTGATGTTTGGTGCCTTCAGCAGGTTTAGCT
Source organism: Pleurodeles waltl (assembly GCF_031143425.1). Lineage (NCBI taxonomy): Eukaryota > Metazoa > Chordata > Amphibia > Caudata > Salamandridae > Pleurodeles > Pleurodeles waltl. The sequence continues at coordinate 372,024,835 of NC_090448.1, read as the reverse complement.
GAACCATCAGTGTAACTGATGTATTTGTAATGATCTATAAGCATGACGTTAGGGGGCATGGGGTACTCAAGTTCATATTGAAGAAAGTCTTGAGCTTATAATTTCAGGTCAAAAACATAATAAACATCAGTGGTAGTTAAGGAGGTGGCCCATTGTGTCCATCGTGGATGTAAAGCTGGCTTTTGTAACAGCCTATAGGGCTGGGACTGGGTTTTCCACAACAATGCGTTATCCCTGAGCCAGTGGTCTTTCCTTAATAACAGCCATCTGAACTGCAGTCAGTATTTTTTCAGTAGATGCAAAACGCATTTCTGCATTGGAAAATAGATGCGATTTATATGTAATAGGGACTGTGTCAATTCATTGAATGTGACGTAGGTAAAGCCAGTAGCACCCAGAATTATCCGGATGACCAAATTTGTTTTGTTTTCACATGCATGTACGTATTTTGCTTCAAGCATGTCTGTTTGTAACGATCTCAGCATTTGCGTATGTTGTGGTGTCCAATGTTTGCTTGAGAAATCTGGCTTTATTAATTCATAAAGTAGTTTTATGCATTGCGCATAATCGGGTATGTATGTTCTGCCAAAGTTAAAGAATCCTAACAAGGATTGCAGTTTTTAATGGTATTTTGTGGTTATAGTTGTGCGCCTGCAGTACAGTAGGTATGTTTGACGACTGACTTTGTGTTGCACCACTTTGCACATTAGTTGTTCAGTGTTCACCATTTGCAGATTATATTTTGTATTCAGTTTAGCTGCCTATTGACTTTATCGTGGTGTTAGACATTGCTGTTGAGACATTGCAATTGAGCTGTGTTTTTCCACATGGTAAATTGTGCTTGTTTTTTCGTATTTCTTTCTCACCGAACACGAACAGTTAGTCAGTCAGCATGATAAGAAATACATATTTTTTTTCAGTGCAGGGAACAGTGCGGCCTTGGGAGGAGAGCCTTGAAATGTTGGCCAGTTTTCAATGTTTTTCTTCCAACTTTGAGCTACAGTAGCCAGCATGTTTAAATATTTCTCTTTCATGGGAGTTTTTTTCCCCAGAAAGCTCTTTTGGTTCTTTAAGGTATAAAAAAAGGTGGCCCTGCTCAGTAGTGAGGGAATTTCTAAGACCTCGGTCAGGATTAGAGGTCGAATGCCTGACACACACTCTTGTCCCGATAACTCTTGAGGGTGGTTATCTCTTTCTCACACTTGAACGGGGTCATCTTCTTGCTGGCATGAGAAAGATGAAGAGCTTGGCAGGCCCTACGGTGATGAATTTTTACTTTATTCTTTGCTTTGCAATATTGCTATATTATAATCACATATATTTTCTGTGTACATTTCAGTTGAGAATCATTTTGGATATATTTTCCTTTCATTGCTGTGACTATTTTTAAACATGTGCTTTCAAACTACTAATCTCATTTTTTAGGAACCTCGTGGTGAAGTAATAATAAATGTCTTCTTTGAACTGAGAAGTGCATTCCAGAGATTTTTGTCAGTTTGGTCATTAGTGAAAGCAAAACAGCACCCTTCTCAAAGAAGTGTGGTGCCAACTCCTCCGCCCATTAGAAAGCTCATATCCAAAAAAACAGGACACTGAGAAATGCAATTTTTGTTTTCTGAAAGTTGAATTTGTAGCCATGTTTGGCAACTCCCAAAACAATGTGATCTACCCTGGCCAAATGTGGGTTTAAGTCATTGTCCATCAGATAGATGTCATCTACATAGGACAATGGCTCAGAATCATTATCTTGCAGTATTGATGTTACACGGACAGAGAACAGTCCCAGAGTGTTCTTGTACCCTTGGGGGAGTCGACAAAATCGGTGCTGACAGCTGAGCAGGGAAAAAGCAGGTAAACCCCTGCTTTCAGGCGTTATGTTCTGACAGAAAAACCCATTGGAAATGTCCAGCATTGTTTTGTATTTTTTACAGACAATGTTGTTCATTAGTGCTATGTAAAAAACCTCAAATGTGCGTATGTGGCTGTTTAAGTGTCTGTAATCTATGATTATTCTACAGGAAAGGTCCGGCTTAGCTGCTGGGAACAAGGGATTATTAATTGAAGATACACAGGGTTCAGTTACTCTCTCGCACTTAAGTTGTGAGACAATTTCCCTCACAGGGGCTTTTGTTTCATGTTTTATAGGGTACGGTGGTTGTGCTTGCAGGCTGGACCGTATAGTTATAACATGATAAGCCCTATCCCAGCCCACATTGTTGCGGTACAGATGTCTGTGCTAGAGCCCAATCTGCAGTTTAGGCTTCTTTTACTTGCTCTGGAACTAGGACTGAAAAATATGGCAAAATTACATCTTCTCATTGTGGGAGGGTTCTAACAAACTCTTGCGGGCAATCTTTTTCTGCCAAGAGAATGTCAAAGCTTAGCATTAATCTTTTTGGGAAAAATTACTTTAATTGTTTTCATTATGTCTCCCTCACTTTAAATGTTTAACTTATAGATGCGGTCTGGATGGGAGACTCACCCGTCTGGAGTTTCGATCTTCTATATAGCCGTTAGTTGCTCTCACATCCAGAAACTCTTGAAGATTTGTGCGAACTGCTGTGACCTCTGCAGCGCCCATGTCCTGTTCTTCTGTAATGCTCTCAATATGTGTGGTATATTTTGCCGAAATTACTGTATCCACCTTCTTTTTGAATTAGGTTTTTCTTGTGGAAGTTTCTCTTCCTTTTTTTATTATTGCCTCAGACGAGCATTTTGAGTCCTTTTTTGGTGACACATACTCTTCTGTTCTATGTTCTGACCGCCCACACCTCTCGGTCTATTTGTCGGAAGAGTCCTGAAAGGAATGAGAAGAGTGTGTACCAGTATACTGGGACCTGCCAGGCTGTTTCAAATTATCACGGGTACATAGATTGTAAAATTTCTCAGAGGTATCCGCATGTGGAGATTCTCCCGGTGACTTAACTTTGTCTTTATTTGAATTTTGTTTATCCCATCATTTTTTAGAAGACAACTTCTCTTGCTGGTGTCATCTTTTTCAGAATTACCTTTAAGCTTTGGCTTATTTGGCCTGGCCCCCAAATTATCCCAACTTATACTGGTATAAGTCTAGGAAATTATTTTTGGTAGCTTGTGTTCTTGCTCTATTGGAGGAACTTGTGCGAGCCATTGGCGTACCACCAGCACTGCTGCTTCCCCTTTAATATTTCCTAAAAGAATTGAGCATACTGTGGCAAAGTTGCCCATTAATTTTATCCCCAAATCCAGGACAGGGGTAGCCCGTGTTCATTTTGAATTTATTTTAACACCTCCGGGAGAACCGAAAGAGATTGTGTACCATGTGTTATGGTATATATTGCAGCAAAATCTGTGCTCCAAGTAGCACAATCATCTATTGAATGGACCATCCCAAATGGCAAGCATATTGTGAGAATTCTATGTTCATTTTGGGGTCCCATATGGGGAAACACTGCTTTCAGCAGGTTTGTTTTTTAAGAAATCCAAAATGGAATATCTTCCAGTCTGGTGGGAGCTTTACCCATAATTGCATTAATAGTCATTGGGTTTATCCCCGGTGTAACCAATTGTTGTTGGACAGCTGGATCAGCCCTCACCGGGGCAGTATTCAATGTTCCCATTACTAACTTTATTAAGCATCTGTATAATTTTACTAAATTATTAAATAATGGGCGCAGATCTGCTGCCTGTAAATTTTGTACATTAGGATAAGGGATGTAGGCAGCTAGGACTGTTCCTGAGGCCCTGTCATTACTGAGGGGACCCAGCCTAACCTTTTCAGCAATGTGTGGAAGGGTGCCTTGGAACCAGGTTTGATGTTCCTGGTATGTTAATGGTATTGCTAAGTAATTATAAGCTCTGTATTGTTGGGGAATATTTGCTACTGTGTGTGAATGAAATGTGTTTGTATTGGCTTCAACTGGAGGAAAATGGACCTATGAATCAAATGTTTCTGTTCTGTATTCTTTGTGAGCCTCAACCATGAACGTAAAATCTCCACCCCCATGATGTAGCCCGTTTGCAAGTAAATGTTGCATGACAGCATGACTGCAATTTACTGTAATAACTACTGGATTTGCCATTTGAAAAACAGAATTCAGAGATTTGAACACCAAGTGGGCTATCCTTCCAAAAGTTCAAGCTTGAACCACCTACAGGCAAAAATACATCTCCGTATAATAGGTGAATAGAGTACCTTACATGTATGAGGGAGGACTACTCAAGAGATCCGTTAAATAAGTACCTGACCTTGATACGTTATTGGTGCCATGTTATACAGTTCACAGTTTGGTAATAGGACTGCCTTTTAGAATGGCAGCAACCCACACCATTAGTGGCTGTTGGCCTAACTCCTGGCTAGCTCACAGTGCCTCACCAGACCTCCAAACCTGTCAGGATAAAAGTGTTTAAGGCAACCTGAACATAACACTCCGACTCTCCAGGGAGGTTTGGACTCATACCGTACCCCTTTCACTCATTTATTCACACATGCCAAGGCGGGACTCAAGATGCAGGATACGTTTTCAATGCATTTATTGGTGCAATCGCAATCTGGTATAAAAAGTATGTGCTACGATAATTAGGCAAAGCAAAGTAACCAAGATTACGATCAGGGTGAAGAAGATGAACAGCCCTACCAAGTGTGTGGTTCTATATGTTCTAGAGATTCCTTCCTAATTCTTTTTCTATGTCTGAGAGCATAGTGGTTGTAACCCTCTGCCTGGCCCAATCTAAGGGGTTAGCCGCAGCCCCATACCTGGATAGGATATCAGGAATTGGCCTGTGGTGTAGATGCCAATCCTCTCGGGAAGCTGGAAGTTCAGCACTAGCAAAACTGCCTGTCGTGCAGTACCAGTCCCAGGATGATCATGACCTGAATGCCTTCTGCCTTCCTTGGGCCAGTTTTAATTTATATAATAACCTATGCCACATTGGGACCACAGTTCTGATGTAATGCTGTGTCTCGTAGATAGAAGCTGGTTCCTTGACTGGCAACGCAAGTTAGCATATCATGTACTGCATGTAACAGCCTTGGACAAACAGTACATATTATATGTAGTGCAAAGGCTGATGAAATGAACAGCACAGTCCTTGCCTTCCTGGAAAGAAGCAACTGATAAAAATGTGTAAAAGCCATCGCTAAAGCAGTCTCACTAATCACAAATAAAAACGTGTATAAAATGTGAATAATACACTAACCGTAAAACTAAGCTAAAACAAAGGTGCCCAACTCGGGTACTAAAGGGAACTTCACAACAAGAGGATCTCTGTGTTTCCGTTGCACCTTGAGGGCAGCTCCAACACAATTGCAGATTCGAGTTTATGATTCCTGAGGGATGCCAACAACTGGAAACTGGATCCTTGAGTGTTCACTCAATTGTGGCAATGATGGGTAACAACACACACTGATTTATTTGCATCAAGACTCAAGTGCTGTGATTTTACAGTTAGAAACCAGATGCAGAAGGCGTAGGAATGGACGCTAGGGCAAGGATCTGAACCACCCCCACCCCTTTCTCATGATCACCAGGGTGGCAACACAGACGAGACATCAGCAGGCAGAATTGATATTTGTGACCCCTCATTGGAGATCACATTTACTGGAGATTTACTCCTGGTGATGTTGTCTGACTACCCAGTAATGTTGCCCACATTGCTGGGCCTTTTTCTGTGTCCGCGGGAGAGATACACCAGGCAATTGGAGAGAACAAGCCGCATGTTATGGCCTGGCGGATATCCGAGCAAGATGGCAGATGCCAGGAATTTCACAGGCACCTACTTCGTACATGGATCAAGCATGGGCAGCAGGAACCCATAAAAAATATAAGTCTGCATGGTCAGCTTGGATTAGTTGGTGTTTGAAGAGAAACGTGGATCCTGTGGAGTCCGACATTGTCTTTATAGGCAATTTCTTATCTCAATTGGCCGATGGCGGTAGAGCATATTTAAAAGTTAATTCCTTTCGCTCATCAGTTTCGGCAGGCCACTTAACAGTGGCAGGTGCCCCAGTATATTCTCATCTATTGATCTGAAGATTGATGAAGGGCATACTTTTTTTAAATCCTCCCAGATACAGCCACGCTTGGGAATATAAACAAAGTATTATCCATTCTTAATAGTTGGCTGGACAATGCTAACTATTGCAGAAACGTTTCTTTTAAGCTAACTATTCTACTGTGCATAATTTCTTGCAAAAGGGTGTCTGATGTGAGAGCATTAGATTTGCAAGGTAGGTTCTAATACCCCGCAGGGGGTTATGTTCACACTCTCTCAGCTAACCAAATCTAACACTAGAACAGTCTTCCACCCTGCCTTACCCGACAACACCAGATTGTGTGTGGCATACTGTGTGAGGGAGTATTAAAGTGGGACTTTAGAGCTCAGACCTGCTGGGATTAACCAGTTACTGATTTCTATCACAAAACCTCACAAGACTGTATTGACACCCACCATGGCCAGATGAGTCAGATCGGTGATGCAGGAACCAGGGGGTGATGTTTCCATTTTCAGAGCACCCTTCACCAGAGGGGCTGTGACTTCCAAGGCCTTCATTTTGGGAGCCGGGTTGGAAGATAGCAGGAAGACTGCAGATGGGGCATCTGACTCTACGTTTAAGAGATTCTATTTCAAACTAATGGATCAGATATCTTCATTGGTGGTGAATAACCTTTAAACATGCATAAAAAAGCCTCCGTTCCTGTTATAGAATGATAACTGTCCTAGCTAACGTGAAGGAACATTTTAATTCTGTTAAGCACGGAAGCATCAATTATCTCCCCTCCCCTTGGTATGCCATTAATTTCCCATCCGAATCCATGGTGGAGTCGGAGGACCACGTTGGGTAGAAGTATTTTACTTAACATTATTTTGTTAAACATGTTTATTCACATTACTTGTTGGTGCATATTCTATTGTCATGACCTGTTTCTGTTGCAAAGTTAATTTAAGCAGGGCTTTAATGACTGTTGTTGAAACCTTTTTGTTATGGAAGATAAACAATGAGGATCATCGCAACTGGAAGGAGAGGAGGAACTGGCCACCGTTCGCACAAAGAAAGAGGACAGGATCGGGATGACCTGACATGAAGTGGCATTGTGATTGTGTGGCAGTGTCACATGATGTTGAGGTCATTTAACGGTTGTTAGTGGGGTTTGTAGTTTCTTTTTCTTTGCTGCTGTTAGTTAGAGTAAAGAAAGTTCGAGCATAATCAGTGCCTTCTTGTCCTTAATAGAATTGAAAAGTTCCTTCACATTAGCTAGCAAATGTTTAATTTTACAGCACAGCTGGCAAGTTTCCAAGGTCCATGCATGGAACCTGTTGTCCTCTTTTATAATGGAATATACTAGAGTAGAAGTTTCAGAATTCAAATAAGAAAGCTGGACTGAAGCTGCAGATCGTGCATGAACCCAGGAAAATTGCAGTCAAGATAAGTGTTGTTGATTTGGTTCCATGCATTTAATCTTGATATCATACTTGTATTTGATATTTCGTATGGTATAATAGATGATGGTATTGTTCATATTATATAGTCTGTGGCTCATGCCACTTCCTCTATGCATGCGTTGGTGTCTTTTAGACCTGCAGCGTTTTGAATCCTGTAAGCACTTTAAAGTGTTTACAGGCCTTTGGGTCTCTTGGACCACTGATGTTTGATTTTATAAACAAGAGTGTTTAGGCCACCCCCACAATCTTTTTGGGGGCTATGCTTATAGGGCTTTTGACTGACGAATGTAGGCATCTTTTTAAGCTGTGTAAGTTCACATTATGCATGAGAGTGGATAATGGAACATGACTGAATACCCTGGAGTGAGGATTAGATTAGAGAGGGGCACCTAGCAGACCCACTTTAATGCATTGGGGTGGAGACACTACTGCTTGCAGTAGGAATAATATGAGCCGGCACGGGTACTAATGGTCCAAATGTCACAAGTTCTTCACTTTGGTTGGATAGAATCCCCCATTGATGTCCCGCCTAAATTAACTAGCAAGGGTCGCAAAAGTTTTAATATTGATCATGTCCTAGGAGCGAAGGCTACTCCCTTCACTATTTTAATGCAGATTGTTCCAACATTAATGGATTTAGCCTCAGCGGAGGTAGGTTGAGTGACAGAAAGTATTCTTTTTGGCGATCCATTTGTGAAAGATCTTGGAAGAATCATCACAACCTTCAAGGTGCTTGATAAAGCAAGGTTTTTCAACCTAGCCTTTTTTAGAGGGCGGACTTTCGTCAGGCTGCTCATTCCTTCAAAGTCTCCAGCGAGGGTTTCCACCTCACAGACAAGGATGCTGGTATGATGAAGGGGAGAACCCTTTTCCCTCCAGAGTCAGAGGTGGCCACAGTAGGTTTAAGAGGCGGCTACAGAGGAACATATGTAGGTTGCTCAGGATCTCGGTTTACAGGTAAACATTATTCGTATGTTGTGTGATTTTAGGGGGCAGAATGCATTATTTTCTACAGAGTTGTTAATTCGATGTTGTGAAATTTTAGGGGGTAGAGTGCACTATTTTCTACATAATTGGCAAGTGATTTTGTAGGATGCTTGGGTTCTAGAGAAGGTTACGTTTTTCAAACTTGAGTTTTACAGCAGTGTCGGCCCGTGACATTAGAAAGTGGTGAGGTGTAAAAGTTGGGCATGACTTTTATGTGGCAAGCAAGCTTAATGGACAAATGTGGGTTCCAGGGTGGGTCCACATCACAAGAAAAAATGAAAAAACATTAGGAAATAGTACATTTGAAAGCAAATGAATTTTGTGATAAAGCAATGGTTTATACAGCAGTGGGAACATATAGTCTGAAATATTAAACATATAACATTTTTTCCCATATCTTACTGCATTAATATGTTCAATAGTTACTGTAATGTGCAAATTGTACAGTGTGACAACTTCAACCCTTTAAAGTGTGTGCTTGCCTAGTGTCTTACACTGCGTGCGGCATCAACTTTGGAAAAAATGCTCTAACCAGGCTTCAGAAGGCACCCCCTGTCTTTCCTTTTGCCTTGTAAATATTTTGACATCTGTGTTCCCCCTTCACACACATTTCCACATAATTTCAACTGAAACTGGATTACATGACCATTATTCAGTGTGTACTGCAGAGAGGCCAGCCCACTGACAGTCACTTTGCTTTGGCTTCAGCCTCATAATCAAAGCTCTCAATCAAAGCCCTTACTAAACACCTGGCATCGCTCAAAGTATGCACTATGCAGGAGTAATAAGATGCACAGAAACAAATACAGAACACAACATGATAAAACAGCTGACACTCATGGGGAATGCAAGAATAAGTAAAATGTGAAATAAGAGAGGAACTAAATCACTTACATGCATTGCCTTAAAGGTTTTAACATTCATTGGGCCAGATCTGCAAGGCCATAGCGCCTCCTTGAACCACATTAGTGTTATTTTTTTAATGCTAATGTGGCTCATCGAGGCAAAAATCGATGCGCCATATATACAAAGTGGCACAATGTATGCACAATGTGACCCCATGCGCCTGCGCCAGGCATATGTGTGCAAGAGGGTGTTCCGGCGTTAGGAGGCCAGAAAAAATGGCGCAATGAAATCTGCAAGATTTAATTGCACTATTTTTGGCATAATTTTTAACACCTGCTCAAAGCAGGCATTAAAAGGACGCACCCATTGAAATCAATGAGCCTCCTTGCACTTTGCTGCACTAGCGTCAACATTTTTGATACTAGTGCAGCAAAGTGCCACAGTAGTGTTGAAAATGTTGACGCTATTTGCCTTACATGCGCCATGGTGCGCCGCATTGTAGATACAGCGCACCAATGGTGGCGGTGGGGTGCAAGATCTGGGCCATTGTTCGTAACTCAGTTCATGTTTTTGGCATTAATGTTAAGGGCATGAAGATAGGGTCAGTTTTATCACCATATAGCAGATAACTGTCTTTACTATAAGTACTCTCCCTTTGCGCTTGACTCAGATATTTGGATCAACTTTGCAAAGAACTGGTGTTTAGTCCAGCTTCTGGAGGTATTTCACAATACAGGAAAAAAAAGCCAGAATTGCATATAGAAATTCCACTCCACCCAACTTGTAATCAGGGCCATAGCATGTGTAGTTTATATGTTAAAGCTGAGAAAATGGAAAACAAGTATCAGAAGGCAGTACAAGGACTTCGTGAACTACTAAATAACGTCTCCACATTTAGGAGTGACTCTTCCAATACCGATGTGTTTTAGGTTGCTTAAAATGTCTTACAATACCCACTACTCAACTGTAAGACAATGGACTAAAGAAAACACACATCTGTCACATAATTTCGTTTTCAGATGTGTCCAAATATTTAAGTAAGGACTCCTTGCTGACAAGGAAGTCCTTGCACAGCTGGTTTAACCGCACCTCCTTTTCTTTTCCATTGCCTGGGTAATAGTATGTTTGCCTTTACATATCACATTTTGAGCACTTCCTGTTTTTAAAACAGTAACTGCGTGTCCATGCATCCCAGGGGCAGATGTTTTGAGCTTATGCTGGCAATACTGCAAATGCATATTTTAAAAAGGTAATTGCTCCCACTTTGAGCATGTTACACACTGCAGAAGATGCTGGCTTGATGTGAAGTGGCCCAAATCCTCCAACTGCAAACATTAATGTGAGCACTGGAACAAGGAAAGCTAACCAACTATTTGGTCCCTTACATGGCAAAAGAGGACTAAATTATGCGACAACATTGATTAAATTATATAGCGAGAAAAGGCAAATTATGCAGTGTAATGTAGCACGTTTGGCATTATTACTTCATTACTTTATACATTTAACACACAATAATAATGTCTTCCCAAAAGTTACTAGCTTAATACCAGCCTACAAAACTCTGAAAATTACACATTATATTGCGGATTATGTGGCAAGTGTAGTACATCCCTAATCAAGCCAAAACACTGCTGCCGCAAAATCACATAATTCTAGTGGCCATGCTAATAGCTGACTAAAATGCCTTGCAAAGTTCTTTCTGTGGTATTTAAATTAAAACATGCAGCTTCTACTCTTTTCATAGTGTCAAATTGCATTCTCAGCCCGTCTGTCATGATTCTGTGACGGAACCCGAGTAACATATTAAATTGAGTTGCCTCAAGAATCTTGGAAGCGGAGGGAAAGTGAAAACAGAACAAACCAAAGTTACAGTCACCTGAATGTCCTCCGCACTAACCATTTCAAGAACACTTTCTGAAAATTAGAAACAGAAAGGCAGTGTCTCACCTTGATCTACTGAAAGAAATATTGCAACCCCCAGCCTGCTGGCTGAGGCAAACAGGTTTGCCTTCCTGCACTACTATATGTGACAAACGGAAAGGGGTTAATCTATGCATGTGAATGATTGACGTCTGGCAGCACAAAGGGCCTAAGCCTCCAACACCCAAAACTGTGATGCAAAAAGCATCATTGGCCTACAATTAATACTACTGTAGGCTTCAATAGCACAGAAGGGCTTCAGAACAGTAAGCCCTGCTTCCTGTGTCACAGAGTTCAGAAAGTTGATTTACTGCCTGGCTTCTGTCTCCTGCTTTAGAGCGAGATGGAGCAGGCAGCCTGGGACAGGCAGCCCCGATTTAAATACATTAATTTGTTTAGAGATAGGATTGTATCTCTAAATAATCTGATCTATTTAATATTTATGCAGGAATGTGTCGGAATTTCAGTGGGGCACAGCCCCAGATCCCTAATGGAGAAACCACCCATGTTTTACTGTACATCAATCCAACAATTTGCCCCAAGGCAACTGAGTTTTCCTTTCAAGAGCAAACTTTTACACATTCAGAAATTCAGAGCTTCTTAAACAAGGGGCAGTATGACCTTTTGAACCTCATCCCAGGGTTTTCTGCAGCAATATATTCCTGTTGAAGAAGAAAGGAAGATGTTACTGGTTGGTATTAAACCTGCAAGACTTCAACAGCTCGATTTTGTACAGGCTTTGCAAGATGGAGGGTGTCCATATACTAAGACATCTGCTCAAGGAACAATATTTGGATAGTCAGGTTAGATCTTAAAAATGCCTGTCTAACCATTTTGATTTTGGTGCCACATAGGCGGTTCCTTCTGTTTCAAACGGAGAACTCATTAGTACAAGTTCACTATTTTCCCATTTGGCCTTTCATCCAAACCAGTTGCTGAAACCAGTAGTTGAGACTCTCCAAGCCAAAGAAGTGCAAATGATAGTATATTTAGACAATTTGAGTATCCTAGCTCAAGGTCGTACCACAGTGATGTTGCATCTGACCTGGATAGTTCATTGGTTACAGGAGTTGAGCTTTGTGATGACAGTCACAAAAACTGTACTTGTTCCAACCCAGTGTATATAATTTTGGGGTTTTCAGGTGCAATCAGTGAAGGCTTAATTGCAACTCCCAATGCAGAAGATGAAGAGTATCAAAAAATGAATTGAGGTCAGCAATGACCAAGCACACTTCATCACGGAGACTACTGTCCAGGACAGTGTGTCTATTGGCATCATCAGTACAAGCAATCTTTCCGGGTCCTCCTCATTATAGGGCCCTACAGAGATTGAAGATACAATACATTTGCAAGGATCTGTCATACGTGGATCAGACAAGTGTGTCCACAGATGTGAGAAAAGAACTGCTATGGTGGCTGGAACATATTTTGGCCTAGAATGGCAGCACCTTATTCTGTTGTGAGCTGGAGGGGGATTATCGAATCAGACTCCTGCAGGTGGGACTAGGGAGCAAGATATAGTTCAGTCTCCACTGGTAGCAGATGGTCAGAGACAGATTTGACCCTTCATATCAACTCCTTGGGCGTCCTAGAAGGTTCTTTTGCTATCAGGAAGCTGTCGGCGCAGAAGGCTGTGAGGATAAACAACATATCCGCAGTTTGCTAGATCAGCAAATTACAGAGAACGATGTCAAAGATGATAGCAGAAATAAGCAAGGGGTTTTGGTACTTCTGTCTGCAGCACCAAACTCCAGTGGTAGCAGAGTACATTCCAGGACAACAGAAAGTCATAGCAGATTGGAATTCCAGCTCTCTGAGGGACAACAACGATTGCAGCTTGCACCCTCACGTGTTTCAATCTTTGAATCAGATGTGGGGCCCTTACACTGTGAACCTGTTGCATCTAGGTTGAGCAGGTAGCTGGAAGAATTCTTCTACTGGAGGCCATAGCGTAAGTTATGAGGCAGAAATCAGACTTGATTCTGGTGACTCCAATGTGGAGGGCTCAGCCCTGGTGTCCATTCTCAGGGAAATAGCTTGAAAACCTTTGATCAAACTCCCATTCTTTCCAGACCTTCTCAGAGACCGACATAGGCCAACCACACCCCACTGGTTTGGACAGTTCAGCTGTGACTTATAGCCAGGAGGGTTTTTGGGGTTGTTAGAAAGTGCATTTAATTTTGCTCCAAGTTGCATTCTACATTCCACAGGCTTGGTACTCCCAATACTCACAAATAATATTCTTCAGCCTTGAATAGATAGGTATGTTAGTGCAATGAATTAAGTGGTGATCCCTTGGGGACAGACTTGCACCTGGTGTTTGTTGTCACAGTTGGTGGTGGATGGATTGGCTTACAGGACAATTAATAATATCAGATCCACATTTCTGGCAGGGCACAACCCAGTAGACGACAAGCCAGTGGATGAACACCCTTGAGTGTGTAAAATAATGAAGGTAATTAGAACCTAGATATTCTATATTATTAGATGTCAATGTTGTATTAAAGTTCATTGAGTGATGGCCAGACAATCTTTATTTAACCAGAAAGTAATTGTCTGCCACATTGACAATGTGTTGTTTCTGTTTTCCCGCAACAGTGTCTCTGATGTATAGGCCTGGATTTAACAGATAGAGTGTTCTTTTCTGATGGAGTTTTATTTCTTATTTCTAGGCCTACGAGAAACCATGTGTGATGTATTTTCTACCCTACGTTTCCAAATTATCATAAACTATGTGTGGGGTGGTATAATGTTTAAACACATATGAGGATAGTATCAGAGAGCTTTGACAGGATTCCACAAGGCTACTTATTGGTCTTCAAAAACCTTTTCGGGCAAGTGACCTCAGCAACCATGTCCATATGGTAAAATGACTCTTGTCTGAAGCTGTTTCCACATTTGGTGCACATTCAGCTGGAGGTGCCATTGCCATGAAAACCTAATCTTTGGGTTCTATATTAGAATACATGATAGCTGATAATTGGCTTTCTGATGCAATGTTTCAATTTTCTTTTGCAACCCTATTGTGCATGTAGGGTCTTTGTTTTCTGCAAAACCGGCCATAACAATTAGTATTATATTGTGCAATTTAAAACATGATATGATAGCAAAAAACACAATTCATTCTTATTTCTTCAATTACAAATGATACAATACAATTGTCAGTCATTAAAAAGAACAGTTGCTTTTTGGCAATTTAACCAGATTTTGAATTAACATTTTAAAAAGTAATTGATCTCAGGTCAAACAGATGCATCTCAACTAGTGTTGGTACGGGGAAATATTGTGACTGAATCAAGTGGAGCCTCCGGTCCTGCTGTAAAATAAAGCATTTCTAGCTATCGCCTCAAGAAACTTCACGGAGGTGTGAATTAGCCCACCCATTTAAATTGGTCAAACTATGTGCATGTTTATACTTTGACAAGATGCTTGCCATTAAAGAAGTAACTAACTAGGTTTCATGGGGCCAGCACTTACGTTTAAGTTTTCTATTTTAGGAAATAAACAGAACCAAAAATAATTATGGAGGCGGAATTGTGAGGATCTATGAAGGGTTGGGCTTTCCAGTATTCACAACGGAACTTGTGGATCAGTCTATCCATTGCCAGTGAACTGTTTTTTAATGAAACATGAACAGTTGTCAAGAATAGATCAACACTGAACTGGGTTCTCAAACTTTAGTTTTCTATGGAATTTGAGAGTTAATGTTTAAACATACTGAAAGTGAGAATGTTTGCACAGAAAGAGGCAGTACGATGGTGTCTGACGTATTTGGAGGTTAGATCAGTGACAAATGATGGATTGCATTTTGACAAGTTGGTGTTATGATGGGAAATGTAGATTGGTATTTTGAACTGTTTTGACTGACTGTTTACAGTACAGGGAAGAGAAGCATAATCCTCACCTGCTTGCACTAAATAGAGTTGAACATGTTTGATGGGATAGCAGGAATTCTTTAATCCTTCAGTAATCACTTGACTGCCAGTGCCTGCCCCTCTGGTGCTAAGCCCTTTTTAGGTTTAGGTGAAAGCACTGCTGTCACTAGAGTTAATGTGAGCAACCTACAAAATAGCTTTTCTGGAGTATTACAATGAGGGGCTTTGGTTCCGTCCACAAGTTGATATGCAGGAGTACATGTGAAAGAGTGCTTGTGTTACCTTCCTATTGACTTCTGAGGGGCGTTCCTTCACTCCGAGATGGCATCTGCATACTGAGAGTCTGGCTGCCATTTTAAACTGCCCATTTTGCCTGTTTGATGGATGAGATGCTCATGATGTAAAAGCCTTTTTTGTACTGGGTGAAAAAACAAACACATTTGCCCACTCTTTTACATGACTTTATCGTTGTCAAAGTGAAAATAAAAGAATATTTCAACAAAGCTTAAACTATGAGTAGTTGAATACGGTGCGGGGCCCTCAACTGAACTGAAAAAAGAACAATAAGCATACATAATTGAAAATATGCTCTTTTTTATTTTCCTTTTGAACATTTAGACGTGTCTGCAATTGAAAGGTACAACAAAATCATAACTTCACAGTGGATGCTGCATTGTGTGAGGTCGGTAATATTCGGGGTGGTGAAGAGTCGCAATTTGAGCTTGGGTGGAGTTCACTGGTGGCTTTTTTAGAACTTGAAGGGGGGGGGGTCATAAATACCAACACCCATTTGTGATGGCAGAAAGTGGGACAAATAGCCAGGACAGACTACATGGGCACCAGAACTGAGGGTAATCTTCATCCTAAGCCTCCCCTGGATGCTAAAGGTACATCATGTGACGATGAAATGTGGCAAAACCCTTTGGAAGGACATCCATTTCTTCATCTGAATAACAAAACAAAAAAATCACAAATGGACGCATTCGAAATGCAGGAAAATTAGAGGGCTCGACATTTAAGGTCATGTAGGAGGGCATTTATCTCTCAGACTGTATTGTATTGCAGCTTTAATATACAGTGCTTACTACCCCTATGCGGGGCACTGAAGAGTGTACTTGCATGGACAGAAGCTGCACCATGTAGGGTGTGCAATTAAAAGGATGTTGACTTTGTTTTGTGATCTGATGTGAAAAGCGTTTCCATAATGTGCATAATGACCACTAAGTTTGGGTTGTCATGTTCTCGGACGCAGTGCATAGCAGTGTGGTGGATGATAAGGCGTGAGAGATAGACACACATTCTATTATTTTTAGTAAGCTCGTCCCTTTATGGTACTTTTTATGATCATAATCTATTTAACTGGTTTCTGCACTGGATTGTCCAACCTGAACTTTTGAATACAGCTTTGGGCCTGAGCTGACGTAGTTGGAGAGAGAGAAAAAATGGAGAGATCTCCTGGGATGGACTTTGTTATTATCATCCTGTATCTGAGTGTCATTGTGGGATGTAAAGAAGCAGTCATAGTTTATAGGTATTTCGGCCCTGCAGTGGTGGTCTAGATTAAAGTTCTCCAATTGACCATACGTATGTGACAGCTCTCTTTAGTTACTTTCAGCAGTTCATTTGGTGAAAGCTGGTTTATTGGCTGGTACAATATTGGTGATGGACAAGCCCTGTTTCAGATACATCTCATGTGAGTATAAGAGAGCTAAGTTACAATTGGCTGCTGACTGCTGAAATGTTATATATGAATTGACATACCTACATAATACACTGGCGAATCATAGGTCAGCCCTTCTTAGCTTTCCTTAATATAGAGAGTAGTTTGATGGGTTGTTCCTTGTCTGTGATTGTAAGCTGAAGTCTAAGAACAGCTTAGGAGCAGCAAGGCTTGTAGCCACAGTCTGTAGAACTGCAATTAAGAACCAATAGGCTTAACGCCAGGAACTACATCAGACTGGTTAAGAAGGGACGCGTTTAGGATGGACTGTGATCACCAGAAATAATGACTAGAAAGTGAAATTCTTGCAGATAGAAAGTGCCTGTAATAGCAGGTCTTATAGACAGTGAATGCTGCTGTGCAGCCTGGAGGTGTTGGTTTTATGACTAGGACTTGCAAGCCTTAGGCCAAGCATTGCATCTCTCATCTAAAAACAATGGCAAATAAATTAAAATAAAGCTCAAAAGTATGCCTGCATTCAGTTTCTGGGCAACCAATAGTCAAGCTGTAAGTAAAACCACCTCATTGTCACTAACCCACAGCATTGTCATTGTTCTTTGCTTTTTGATGTCCGAAACGTCTACTCAATCGTCTCACCCAGGAGAGTGAGCGATACTGCAAGAAGGTCACGCCGTTCACATGAGATGATATATCGGAGTCAGCAGTTTGCTTCGACCTAAGGTGGTCCAGGACGTAGCATAGCCCGTACACATTCTACTTTATATATCTACTGACCGAGGAAGAAATGTCACCAGGTAGGAGCTGGGGCACAGGTGACAGGAAGGGGCTAGCTGAGCACAGAAACAAACCCACCTCAGGCCTCGAGAATCCTAATCTCCCGAATGCTATGGCAAGTTACATTTTATCAGAGTGAACTATTCTTAGGGCATACTGGCCCAGTCTGGCGAGAGAACTAAAACTGGCAAAGAACAGATGTTCTGTTCATTCAGAAAGTGAATGAGCAATAAATATGCCTTTAAGTCTTCTTTTATTTTGTCCATTCAAAGACAGCTGTCACAGGTCAGTTTATGTGTTCTTACAAATTGCAGCTTATTTTATCATGGGTATTGGGGTTTACTTTTCTTTCACTGGCTGCAAAGTTAAAGGATTTTTTTAAAGTGAACAGTCTGGCAATTGTGCTGGGTACACAACATGTAAATAGCTTGTAAATGTACTGTACATCCGTAAAGAGCTAATGGGGTTGAGTCTTACTGCATATAGAAGCTAATTCCCCATTTTAAGCCTTTTATACTGGTACATATTTTATTTCGCTCATTGTGAAAAATTGCGATATTTATTGTCTGAGGGGTATTATTGTGATTAAATAATTGATATTTGATTCTTATTCTGGAAATTGTATTCTTAATGTTTTATGTCACTTTGTATTTGGTATGCATGTGTACCTCTTAGGAGTTCAAATTCATGAAATAAATAAACTTGAAACTTGATGTACTGTACACATATTTCAAAATATATTTCAATAGTTAGGAAAGCACTTTTTTGTAATTCTGAAGTGAGATTGAAACAAAGATTTTAGTGGGGTAAAAAAAATCAGAACGATTTATGTGGTGATATGCCAATGATGACTATTTGCTGAAACCCGATTTACACACATTATCATTTGTACACTATAAGGTTTTATCAGTGAAACTGCATGCCAGTGGGGAAATGTGTGGCCATTTCAATGGGAAATGTCCGTTTATAAATGGCAGTGCACTACCACATCATGCTTTAGTAATATAATTGATTGAAAGTGAGTGTTTTTAAATATGAAATGAGAAACATTCCTGCAGTGCCCTGATGACAATGATCTTAGTAACCTAAGAGGCAATCAGGGGTCATGTGTATACAGGATACTGAGTGATTCGTCAGGCGGAATCCAGCACTCTATACTCCAGTGGGGACTCTTCCTCAATCTCACCTTGTAGTGCTCCGCCCTTCATGAGTAGGAATCTCATTTGTTAGTATCGGAGTAATTGGCTCCCGGATAAGTCATATTCCTTTTGCATGTCTTCAAAAGACATTATTTGTCCCTCCCTCCAGACATCCCCCAGTTGGGAAATTCCCAACAGGTTGTAGCGAAGGCTCTCATTATTCTAGTGAGGCTACTGGATTTTGAGCGACAGGATCGCCTGCGGTGTGGGAGACTAAGTCTGACCCACTGCAGGTGACACCTGTCGCTCCAATCCGGGTTTTGCTCCGGCCAACTAGCAGTGCCTCATCCTTACCCAAGAGCAGGGACGATTGGGCAGCCGAGCACATGACATAACTGGTTTCTCAGGGAAGCCGTGGTCACTCAGGTCTCATCCGTTTCTCTCGGTTACATTTGTCTCATATATATATAATGATGAGCAGAAGCAGTATATGTTTATATAATGATTTTAATAAAACAACTGCATCTTAGATAGCAAAGCATGAGCTGCAATAACCAGAACGACACAGCAGGACAGTATTAAAATTGTGACGAGGAGAGTAAAGCATAGAAATAACGCCATCATATTGTCACTATGATCGATAGACTAACTCCTACCTAGGCTATAATAGAGCACAGCGTGTTAAGCTCTAATTCTGCCCCTCAGGTTTCCCTGGGAAGACATCATTCCCCATACCTGAGCAAAGGTCTGTGGTCTGCGTTAGCATCCGTAGCGAAGCATTCGGCAATCAGCATACAGTCGTGGTTCTCTGGCTGGAATCTCCCTCTAACGTGTAAGGGACAGAGAAGTGTTTTATAATGAAACAGCTGTTGTTTTGAGAAAATGTCCCGAAGTAAGGATGTGTGTTTTCTACGCATGTCGGAGACTAAACTTATACCACGTTCACCGACAATGTACCGTGCTGTAGCCTTGGAAGAAGCACAGAGTGAGCACTCCGTGCCACTCCCCTGTCTTCACTCACTGCAGCCACAGGCTCCCAGCCTACCTTGCGGCCAATCCTAATGCTGCTTTCATGCTGCTGGCAACTTGAGAGCAGGGTTAGGATTGGCCTGAGCGCCCTTGCTTGCCGCTCCCAGGCAGACTTGGAGCCTGGACCTGCTGTTTCCAACCCGGCACCGTAGCTCAGTGCGCATGTGTGTTTGGCTGTCCTTAGACGGCCGGCGAAACACACATGCGCACTGAGGAGAGTCCACACCACTCCCCCTCTGTGCTCGTCATCCGAATGGCTCACCCCTTGAAAAATAAAAACGATAATAAACATTGGTTATTATCATTTTTATTTTTCAAGTTGCAGCTGCTGCCTCTGGAAGGAGGAGCTGCCGCTGTCTTCATATACCTTATTTTTGCTGGCTTCCGAATAATTTAACAATCTCTTCCTTCCAACACAGTCCCCTTCAACCCCCTGGTAAAATGGCTAGTGGATTACATGGAACTGATTTGCAGGCTATTCCATTAATTTGGGATGTTGGCATCTGACTGCTATGTATCTTTGCAGTAGAAGCCCATGTGCATGAGAACATGTTTAGAGATGTAAACTGGGCATGTGTGCCCGCACACTGTCGGCCTTGCACAGTTGTTATCAGCAAGGATGCTGATCTATGAAAAATAAGGTGGCTAATGCTGGTTTGGATTTGAACATGTGATCTGCATGCTGAATTCATGCTGCGTGCTGAACTGGCTCACCTATATCACCACGTGATCAGTGAAACTAAAACTTGAACAAAGCCTTTTTTTAATTAACTTCTCACTATAATTCCTTTTATTGCAGCACCTTTATATTTTTTGTTCACATTTGCGTCTATGATATTGAAGTTTTTACAAACCATTTGAAAGGCTCTGCTTTTGCCGACCTCGAGAAGATGAAAAGCAGAATTGTGTCATGGTATAGCAGCTGCGATCGTTGGGGATTAAGTAAGATCACACTGAGAGCCAAAAACCAAGTGGCTATTTGTAGGCACAGCGCGCTGTATTTAGACAAAGGAAAGCAATGAGAAGGCACACAAAAAACAGGCGGAAATAAAAAAGAGATAGCAGTGAAAACGAAGAAAAAGCAAGGAGAAGGTACACAAAAAACAGGGAAAAGCACAGAGAAAACAAGGAAAAAGCATGGAGAAGGCACACCAAAAAAGGGGGAAAAGCGAGGAGAATGGGGGGCTCCTCCTCTAGGGTGGAGGAGTGTCATCACACTAACTAAAATGCACCCCAGAAAAGCCCAGAGATGAAAAATAAAATGGTAATAAAGTTCATTTATCACCATTTTATTTTTCACCAACCCACCTTGAACCAAGTGTCAGGATAAGGTGGGGACATTGCTGCAGCAGGGAGGAATGGTGGGCTGGCTGCACACTTTAAAGTGTGCATGTCTCTTTGGCCTGCTGCCTTGCAACGGCTAGCCAGACATGCTCATTTTAAACTTCTCTAACCCAGCTGTCTTTGACAGCTGGGTTAGAAAAAGCACAGGCCTCCAGTGCTCTTGAGAGCACTGAGAGAGGCCATTCTTTCCGAACCTGCCACTTCTCTCATCCTTGTTATCAGCATGAGAGCACCACCGGGATTGGTTAGGGGAATTGACTAGAGCCCATGGAGCCTAGAGAAGACAGAAGCAGAACACGGACCGCAGCAAGGAGGACGTTGAATGTCATAAGGCAAGCAAGGTATGTGGCTCTTTCTTTTTATTTATAGTCACCACTCACCTTGCATGCATGCACCCTCCCACCAACCATTTGCCCGCCACCCCCTCTTCCTAGTTGCTAGCCGCTGCTGAAGGAGAAAGCAAAAACTAGTGAAAAGCAAGGAGAATGCAAACAAAAAAGGGGAAAAAAACAGTGAGAACGAAGGAAAAGCAAGGAGAAGGCACACAAAAAAAAAAAAAAAAAAACTAAGGAGAAGCTGTGAAAATGAGGGAAAAGCAAGAAGGCACAAAAAATGAGGAAACAGCAAGGAGAGCAGTGAAAATGAGGGAAAAGCAAGGAGAAGGCACTCAAAAAAATGGGGGGGGGAGTAAGGAGAGAGCAGTGAGAATGGGGGAAAAGCAAGGAGATCCACACAAAAACTGGGGAAAAAGAAGGAGAAAGCAGTGAAAACAAGGGAAAAGCAAGGAGAAGGCACACAAAAATGGGGAAAATGAAATGAGAAAGCAGACAAAAGGAGCAAAAAGCAAGGAGATGGGCACACAAATAACAGGGGAAAAAGCAAGGAGAACAGTGAAAACGAGGGAAAAGTAGGGAGAGGACACACAAAAAATGGAGGGGGAGCAAGGAGAAAGCAGTGAGAATGAGGGAAAACCAAGGACATTTAATTTATTCATCAAAACAATTCCCGGAACACATTCAAAGGTCTAATTGGCATATAATTATGATCAAGTTGTGGGCCAGAACATTTTGCAGCTAAGTGAAAAATACAATAAAAGAGAGATTCAAGGTTGCCTTTATAGATTTGTGTGTAGCAGCTCTACAGGCAAAAGTCCGTATTTACTTACAAATACTGTGTTTTCTGCTGGCATGTCTCATTTAAGTGTTTAGGTTAAGGTGACCCGGGGCTTAGAAGTTTGCTGTGCTCTTCCCATGCTAAACATGTTCGGAGACCAGGTATTTTGAACCAGACTTTTCGCTTTCTGCCTATGGGTATAAGAATGACTGTTCACATATGTGCATTTGTAAAACTAGTGATTGGTAGTGGCACTCACTGTATGGTGCACACTTATAATTCTTTAAATTATGTTTGTCTTTGTGTGAGAGGTGTGGTGCCTGTGTGAAAGCAGGGTGAGAGGTGTGTCAATATGAGTGGATAGTGGGCAGTCTGCCCAAGTGAGTGCAGGGGAGAGGTGTGCTTTTCTGAGCTCAAGGGTGTGTCTTATTAATCTTGATGAGGGGTCCGACTGTGTGAGAACCAATGTGAGAGTGAGAGTTGGACTCATGTTGGTGCAGAGTTAGCTTTGTGTGAGTGCAGGGGTGCTTCTATGTGAGTGATATAAAAGGGATGTGGACGTATGAGTGCTGTGCACATGTGAATAGTGTGCCTGTGTTGTTGCAAGTTGAATGGCGTGCCCTTTTGAGCATAGGTTGAACTCTGTTTGTGTAAATGAAGGTGAGATGTGTCCATGTGAGTACAAGTTGAGCTGTGTGTCTATTGAGTGAAGTATGCAGCACATTCAAGTCAGATCTATCGGCTTGACAATGCCTATTGGATGTATGGGGTACCTCTCTCTTAAACCGTCATAACTTTTTTCACAAAAGATATCCATGCCAAATTTGTGTCCTTTTTTCCCAACATTCTGGGCATTCTAAAAATACCAATGGTTTGTAGATATCCCTGGAGGAAACCTAGAATAGCCAAAATATGTATATATATTTTTGCAAATAATGGGAAAAAAGTGCTTGGCAAGAAAACCTGTGTTTTTTTTTCTTCTAAAAAATGGCATCAATTAGGTGGGATTGAAAGATTACCCCCGAGAGCCCCATTTGGAGGGATAACTGGCTGCAACACACATTGACATCTCTGTATTAGAAAACAAATGAGGTGGGGAGGGAGTGCCACTTCGAATCCTTCCAAGAATGACTGTCTGCTCCTTTGCCTTATGCTGGACACCTCCATCGCCTGAGGGCAGTGGGGTTCCTTGAGCCTACGGTTTGTCTTTGGTTTGTGTGTGAAAGGCTTTTGCCACAGTACTCATGTGCACTGGTGCAGCAATAATTTTGGCTTCTTCCATCTCCAGGTCAGAATTAGACCCTTCTCCACTTCTAGCGAGAAAATGGGGACAACTACTGGAGCACCTTGGGCCTCTGCTTCTTTGTCGGAGTCCCTTTGAAGTCCTGCCTCGATGCCATGTCCTTCCTCTGTTCCTGGTTGGCCCCTGAAAGACATCAGGGTGTCTTCCGCTCATTGTGCCTGAATCGTGGTGTTGGCCCACCGCCTTTCACGTGGCTGTTGAAGAGCATTTTGTGACCAAAAGACCTGGCAGGCTTCACACAACATTTCATCATGTTCCAGAGACAGGCAAAGGTTGCAGACTGGATGATCATCTTGCCTGGAGTATTTTATGTGGCACTTAGGGCAGAAGCTGAAAGGCGTTTTTCCCATCACTCCAAGTGAATCGAGTGAAGGAAGTTGCAGACGAATTGTAGAGGCTGAGCCAGGCCTGAGGCCGGAATACCAAAAGTTCAGTGATTGGCCAGTTCTTTTACATTTTTCAGATCGTAGGTGATATTTTGTCACGGAAGGGTCGGTGAAAACTCCATCGATGCTTTGATCTTGGAGCTCCAACGTAGACATCCGAACCTGATGGCGGAGAAAAGCAATCTAACAAAGGAACCAATGAACATGCATAATGCAGACTATAGGAGGTGTGACTAACCTTGTGACTTAAAAGACTTTTCAAACAAAAACAACTTGCAAAGTCCGAGCCCAACACTAGATGGCAGGAGTATGCTAAGCATACGTATCTATGGCCAACACATGCTACGAATATGCATTTCTTGTTACGTCGCTTGTGAAGGAGCTTCTTCCATGCATATTCTGATTGTCCATATCCCTGTTAGGATTACTTCGCCTTATGATTGATGAGTGAGTGTATCGAAGTGAACAGTTTATGGATAGCATGTACAGTGAATTTCCTGCTACTCTGTGACTCATTAGAGAATGAGACAAAAGATTGGCTTGACCTTGCAACACTCATTACAAAACCGAAAGTCTGGTCAAGCTTGGGACCTAGCATCTGCACTCTTATTTTTTCATATGCTGCAAAACTCACCATGAGTAGTTCAGAGGTGAAGATCACTGTCTCGCACAGTGGTGCAAGCTGTTGAAAAAAACTGTCAATAGCAGGCCACTTCTTAAAGCGCCAGCCGGTCACTAACTGCAGAGAGAAGGAAAATCACATTCTGAAGAACAGCAGAGAGAACTCGCCCCCTCATACTCACCTCCTTCCCACGACTGATCACACATAGTTACCGTGGGTTTCAAATACACTTTGATCTTGGATTCAGCAAATGTACTGACCACTCAAGATGAAGCAGAACGTCAGTAAGCTCGAGGACCAGGGTGTAAGGTGGCTGATAATATGGTTCCTTGATAGTATCAGGGAGCAGCTTAGGACCGGTGGGTTCGATGATCATCTGGATACCATAGGTGAAAATCAGCTGTGTATGCAAGAATCCTTCGGGAAGACTAGGTTACGTCGGGGTATCAAGAAACACCAGCACAGGCAGTAACACTACCCTGTAGAGGCCATGGAAAAGACATGCCAAGCATACCTGCATCGGTTAAAAAAGTCACAAGACAGGATTCACTTTAGAAGCATCCATGGAAATAACCCACAATGTTCAAATAATTGAGGGGGGGTAAAGAAGCATGCAGAGATTAACAACATGTGGTCAGATCAGACAAGAAAAAAAGGAGCAAGGAAAAATAAGAGCACAATAATGATAACGTATGATAATTCGAACATAGACTGTGTGGTCACAAACCGGGATCTTCTTCCAGCAGGAGAACATATCACTGGAGCCTTTGAAACACTATATAGCGCAAATAAGCCATGGAAAAGAGTAAGCTGTGTTATATAAAAAGCAAAAAATCCAATTGGACATAGACTGGTAGAAGAAAGTTCCTCCCTGAGTCCAACTCTTTTTAATATCTATTTATCATTGCTGGCTAAAGTAGTCACTCCCTACAATCTTTCAATGGTCACCTACGCTGATGAAACTCAACTAGTGGTCTCCCTCTCCAGTACTGGGGATTCTTCATCTGCCAATCTGGCCTGCTGTATGAAGGACATCGGCGACTGGATGATTCAATCCAAACTTAAATTTAATGATGGCAAATCTGAAGTATTGATTGTAGGCAATGGCTCCCCAGCCTCTCCTCTATCATTGCATTCGGAGGCCTTTAGTAGTTTGCCCCCGCCTAAGGCACAGGTAAAAAGCCTAGGTTTTGTGCTTGATTCTGACGATGGAATTACAAGTAAAAATAATTTCTTCTGTCTGCTTTGGTTTTATTAGATCTCTTGGGAAGATTCTTAATCCTCTTCCTGTGTCATCCAGAAGAATTCTTGTTCAGGCACTGGTTCTTTCCCGCCTGGATTATGGGAACTCTCTCTTTCTTAGCTCTCCAGAGTATGTAATAAGGAAGCTGCAGATTGTGCAGAACGCGGCAGCTAGACTCCTTACTAACTCTCCTAGGCACCTATCTGCCAAGCCGGCTCTCACAGCTCTTCATTGGCTTCCGATTAACCAGCGCATCCATTTTAAATCCTTGTGTATCACTCATAGAGCTCTAAACAATAGAGGTCCATTCTTCTTCAGAAGTCGGATCTCCATCTATGCTCCCTCGATATACCTGAGATCATCATCTATTCGGCAGATCTATATACCCTGTGTCAAGAGATCATGGGGAAGCAACTCTTTCATCATTAAGGCTGCCCGTCTCTGGAATGCCCTGCCTTCTGAACTCCGTCACGAACCATCAGAATCTCTTTTTAGGAAGAAGCTGAAAACTACTCTTTTTAGTCTTTAATTTGTCTTCCTCTGCTCCTCCCAAGATTTCCTGAGTGCCTTTAGCGCTGGGATGCCCTAGGGTAGCTATGCGCTCTATAAGTCCATAAAACTAAACTAAACTAAGAGTTCCCAAAGAACAAAATGAGTTGCTATCGAAAGTCAAAGGGAAAAAACGAAGGTGCAAGCCAGGTGAGGTAAAGGAAAGTAGGAACAATTATATTTCTTGTGATTCTTGTAGTACAAATTCTTTCTTGCTCTCTCACAAACTGGAAATGCCACTAATGCAGGCAGGAATGGAAAAATAGGAAAGTTACTACCAGTTTAAGACTTTACGATGGGGCCACAATATGGGGGTTTCATCACTGCAGTCTCACCCAAATAACTAGTGCGTCATTAGTCATCCCAGTCCAGTTCTTACATTTTAAATTTTCTGCCATGCAAGTTTGAAACGTTGCATATACTTAAAGAAGGAATATCTGGTTGGGAGACACAAAAGACGTAGAGCAATAACTAAGTCTTGGTATCAGCACAGAGATATTTTTTTAGGTCTTTCCTTTTTCCAGGCTACTCAAGCCCACAATGAACAGCCCCAAAATACTGGCAGGATGTACACCCTACGGTAGACGGGGCCCAGATTTTCCTGGTCAAATCACTGAATAGTTAAGGGAACAAATTTCAGCAACTGCACTTGCCTCTAAAAAGCCAGTGATGCTGACTTCACTTAGTTGTAATGAGAATGATGTCTCAGAAAAGGGTTACCCTTTCCTCTTTCACAGGCCCTGGGTATGCACAAGGCTATCCGCCTGGCAATAGAAACTTTTGCAGTTGAGTTGATTGCACTGAGATTGCCTTAAGTGTAAAAGCAGTGATATGACTTCCAAAACAAAGTTTTTCCCTCCAAATAGTATGGGAAACCCATGGAAACCTCCAGGGTATGAAGAGTTTCCTCCTCTAAGAAAATAGGCGGTCTAGAGGGAAAGACTAGCAGTCCATATTCCAGGTTAAGATGGCATTTAATTAAAACAAACCATGGAAATGAAGAAGTCAATGACTACCAATAACAACTTTACCTTATGGAAAACCAACTATGGATTTTGAAGAAAGAACCTGGCTCTCACCCTCTTCACTGTAAAAGTTATGTCAACTGAAGCCTGTTTTTCATCTCAGGAGATCAATGTCAAGAGACTCAATCGGCTTGAGTGGTTTGTACCTTAAAGAAGCAAACACTAAGGGGGTGATTCTGAGACTGGCGGGCGGCGGAGGCCGCCCGCCAGTCTTCCCCCGACAAAATACCGCTCCGCGGTCGCAAGACCGCTGAGGGTATTTTGAGATTTGCCCTGGGCTGGCGGGCGGCCGCCAAAAGGCCGCCCGCCAGCCCAGGGCAAATCTACCTTCCCACGAGGACGCCGGCTCCGAATGGAGCCGGCGTAGTGGGAAGGTGCGACGGGTGCAGTTGCACCCGTCGCGTATTTCAGTGTCTGCTTTGCAGACACTGAAATACTTTGTGGGGCCCTCTTACGGGGGGCCCTGCAGTGCCCATGCCATTGGCATGGGCACTGCAGGGGCTCCCAGGGGCCCGCGGCACCCCCTACCGCCATCCTGTTCCTGGCGGGAGACCCGCCAGGAACAGGATGGCGGTAGGGGGTGTCAGAATCCCATGGAGGATTCTCCCGAGCAGCGGAAAGTCGGCGGGAGACCGCCGACTTTCCGTTTCTGACCGCGGCTGAACCGCCACGGTCAGAATGCTCGACGGAGCACCGCCAGCCTGTTGGCGGTGCTCCCGTGGTCGGTGACCCTGGCGGTCACCGACCGCCAGGGTCAGAATGACCCCCTAAGTGTATATGCCACTGGAGAGCAGATCTGTCACTGGAGAATAGTAGAGAAGAACCATGTCACTGTGCTTCCTGTCATTTTGAAGAAGAAAATGTATCTAGATAAATTAATCTAAGCAGTAAATGTTTGTAGGAGACAACTAAGGTTTATGAATCATAAAGATTTTAGAGATCATTTTAACTGCCCTGTACAGGATTAAGTCAATGTTGAGTAACCCAGTGACAAAAGTGAAGATGGAGGTAAATTTGAGTTTCGTGGCTGTTCTTGGGATAGCAATTTCAAATTTCTAGCTCACAGATTCACTACTTAAGTGCATAAGGACGTGCATGACAGCAATCCTCTTAAACCACCTCGCAGTTGTTCCGTAGTTTAATGTGAAGTGGCAATTTTCTGGTGCTTTCTGTCTGACTGGTGAAGCATAAGCCATTTCCAGGAAGGTTGTAGCAAAGTCCATAACACTGAAGTATTTGGCAAATGGCTAGCTGAAATCTCTTGACGTCTATTAAGAAACCAATTTGTGAAGAGTATTGTACACTAACTATAGGTTTCAGGTTGTGTCCCTGGAACACCAGTCTTCCTCTGATTGAACATTTGCAGAGGTAGATGTGATTAATCAGCATTTGAATTTTGGAAGCCATAACAGGAAGCACCATAGTAAATATCATTGTAGACCTATTTAGCCTGAATGGAAGTCCCTGTACTGATAATGGGGAGGCCAGCGTTGACCATGGAATGCAAAACCTCAGGAATCTCCTTTTCAGTCTGGATATTTAAGGTTGCTAGCCAGTCTCAGTACAAAATCGCACATATTTGAGCTAGAGTTACATTTGAAAAGTTTCTACACTGAGAAATTTGAGTAGATCCTCTTTGGTCCAATGTTTAAAGTTTTGGGGTGCATGGTGTAAGTACCTGGCCTAAAAGCCCTTTTCCTACTTTAGAAACACTCTGATTGCTTCAAATTGCAAACTGCTAACTCTCCCAAAGACGTTTTGGAGATTTGCAGATTTTAGAAGGATAGCAGTGGGAGGAAAGGAATGGAAGGAGGGGTTTTTAAACCTGCCAGTTTTGTTTAATGAAAGACCACTACCTGTTCACTGGGGATGTATGCTCCTTGATCATCGACCGGGAAAGGAATTTCATTCCCAACGTGACCCCTACTAACTTCTAAGCAGTATGTAAAAAAGTATCACTCTGAGACAAACTTGTGTTTGTGGAAAATCTGTTCCAATGTCTTGTCACAGCTGACTTCAATAGGCTCCTGCAGAACAGAACCACAGATTTTGGAGGCGGTGTCATTGTGACTAACTGGTGACCTTCAGTGCAAAATGACCATCTGCACAAAGTGCAGCCATTTAACAATCTCCAGGTGAAATGCATCATTGGGGGCTTTATCTATTCTGCCTTTGCTGTAGTTTATCGCACTTACAGGATGCATAAATCATATCCTGGAACTGGCTAATTTCATATATGACTTCTGTTTAGGAGACAAAACTATTTGGTCCGACGATTACTATGCTCACGGAGTGATCCCGGACATGCCAAATCTTGGTTTCCTTCAACTGATCCCTTTACCTGCCTACTCTTTAGATAACTGCCTCCCTCATTAATATTGCTAGTAAGGAGGAACTTGAATGACCGTTGTTTGCAGTTTTGTTGCAGACATTAAATATGGCAGGCTTTGGGACCTATATATCCCATTTACCAAAGACACTGACTGAGAAGGGCGAAGAAGGACTAAATGAATTATCTTGCCAGCCTAAATCACCATGCATCGGAATTTGTGTGAAACCTTCACCAGTTAAGGTAACACTGGCACAGAGGTACTGCTGTCTTGGAGGGAGATTGAGCTCCCCTCATATCTGGGAAGTTTTTTCCTTGACTCATCTGCCTTTCTAGAGCATTTGGTCAAGAAGCCTGGTCAACTAGCGCATGGTCCAAGCTGTTGTGAGACAGGAGAGGGTTCTGTATTAATGTAATACCCCTATAATTTCTGACTAGGTTGCTGTATAGTGGAAGACCCCAAAATTGTGACACTGCTGTCACGTCAAACGGTACAGCTAAGTGTGCATGCCCAGAGGTTTACCATTGTGAATAAGCAGAAAGTGATCCCAGAGCAGGAGAGGCAGCTCTCATACCGGTTCCATTAAATGAAGCTGAGACTAATAATACACTACATCCTAAATCCCTCCTAAACAAATGTAATGACAGCGTCTTTCCACAAAGTTAATGATCTCTTCAGGAACCTGACCTGCATTTGACTGTTTTGTCCCAAGCAACCTGGACGGATTTCCCACAGTGAAAAGACAAAAACTTCCTGAAGAATTAAAAGGGGCAGATTTAAGAGCCCCTAGTGCCTCCTTGCGCACACATTAGCATCATTTCCTTTACGCTAATGTGGCCCAACGAGGCCAAAATCGCAGCACCAATTTTACAGAGTGGCACAATGCCTGCGCCAGGCATAATGAATGCAAGGGGGCGTTCCCCCATTATGGAGGCCGAAAAATGGTGCAAAGAAATCTAAGAGATTTCTTTGCGTCATTTTTTTCAGCACTTTCAACACCTGCTCAGAGCAGGCATTAAAAGGAGGCACACCATTGTTTACAATGGGCCTCAATGGGCTTTGCAGGATTAGCATAAAATATGTTGACGCTAATCCTGCAAAGCTCCGAACTAGCATCAAAAAGTTTAGGGCCATTACGGGGGCGCTAAGGGGCGCAAGAAAAGTTGGGTGCAGCACCATGTTTCCTAAATCTGCCCCAAAGTGTTTTGAGGACTGTTTGCAGAGTAGCAACATTCATACCAAATGCACCAGCTGAAAATAGTCTTCAAAACGTGGGCAGAGGAAGGAGGCAAAAGGAAGATGCAATGAAAAAGAAGCCCTTTACAGGAAGGCAGTGGTGGGCGGGGGGAGCACGGAGGTGCTTTACAGATTAACTCAACTGCAGGAATACTGATATTTTTTTGTGATGGCCTTGCTCAGGGGACTTTTCAGCCGCTATGCTTAGGTAACTCTAGCACCTCTGAACTTGTACTCTGTTGGGATATCTCTTTAACTGTGATGTACCTGATGGATTATTGTGTACATCCAAGAGAATGAGCACAACCTAGCAACTTGAGGAGGAACAGGAAGAAGAAGAACGAGAGGCAGCAGGAGTAAGATGATCCGTTGGGGTGGCTGTATATATGTACCTGCTGAGTGCAAATAAAGAGATCTGAATTCACTACGATTACCGGTTAGTTCATTTAACACACTCACCAGACAGTGGGACTCTTGGCTTTAGGAAAAGCTTGGGTGGGATGTGGCAGTGATTGGTTCACTGAAGGACTGACCTACTAACCACTGCCACAGAAGTCTCCTTACGGTATTCAAAGTAAGTCTGCACCTGTGGAATTGTTCTAAGCTAGATGTGTTTTGCCTATTTTCCTTATAAAACCTGTTAAAGAAAATTGTGTCGTCAGGCATATTTCTTTGTGTGGTATTTCGTTCTGGACTCTTAAAGTACTATTTTAAAACTAAAAGATATGCACTGGATAGGACAATAATTATTGCCAAATAACATTCAGCTGTTGAGTTATGAGTCTCGACTGCTCTCCCCGCTACCTCAATGTTCAAGTGCAGAAATTGTGTACTTGGTGTTCATTTTGCCGTGCCACAGTAATTAAGGCCCAAAGACAGCAGTGGTAAAAGGACTCAGCCACCACGGTTGTAGCCCCGTAACCACTGAATACAAAGAGAGGTGACAGCAGGAGCATTGCCCCGGAGTCAGAGGGCCATGTTTGGTAGACGTATCTAAAATGGGGAAGACAGAAATCCAAAGGAAACACAGAGGAGCTCAAAAACACAAAGGGGAACTGAAGAGGGTGGCAGTGCACATAAAGCAATCTTGAAGTGGGAGGAGAAAGCACAAAAAGCGAAGGGTAATGGGAAACAAAGTTGCAAAAAAGTGCCAAAGGATGTTTGAAAAGAAAGCCAGGGTACCAAAAAAGAACCTAGTGGGCATTGAAGGTGGCACAAAAAGTACAAAGAAACACAAATAAGAGGCAGAAAAAAACAAAGGAGAACAATAATGGACACAGAAAGTCCAAGGACTGGCAGACACCAGGTTCAGAAAGCCTAACAAACAAGTGGCAACTGAGAAATGGGATGTGATACAGAGTGATGTATCCCAATTCCAAAGAGGAAGCAGGGAGCCATGGAAAGCACAAAGAAGAGTCCTGATAACAAAGGCAAAGTCCAAGGAGAGATTTTTAAGAGAAGCGGCAGTGGAAGTACCACTAATATACACATTTAAGTGCATTGCACCTCCACCAGAAGCTACCAGAGCTTCCCATTTTCTCAGTTCAATGCTTGAATAACTCTCCTAGTCTAGGTATTTCTTTGCATTCTCTGACTTGTAGAACTGATTTTGTCATGGGATCAACGAGATAACAAATCCCAGACTGTAATGCAAAACCATTGGCTGGAGGAATTATTTACGCATGAAACTGGTAAATCTGAAAGCTCTGAGCGCAGCAGCAATGCCCACATTCTGATACAATTATTTGTCTCCTTCCCTCTCAAGTATCAACTCTGAGCACACCTTAAACAGAACTGCAAAGAGCCTGCATTGTTCTGCTGACAGAGTAAGCAGTTCACCGCTGAGTGCTCAACTGGAGACATTGCTTCTCCCACCCGCCCTGCACAGAACTCCTCCTGTGTCCTCAGGGGCAATGCTCACAGACTGTACTAACATCTGTAGCTGGTGCCAATGCCCCGGAGGGAATGTGGTAATCAGCTGCCATCTCAAGATATATCTCCATGCTTCTCCTTCACTACACAGTTTAGGCACAGTTTTCCGTCACCACCTTCTCTGTCTAACTTCACTTCTGACTCTGTCTCTACTCAGTTTCATCTTAAGGATATTCGGGTCCCATGGAAGACATATTTCAACAAAGTTTAACATTTAAGTTAGTATTGTCGGCATCCTGTGAGCTTGAATTAGCAGAAAATTGGTCATAAAATTCAAAGTTTTCCCAAACAGGGGCCCCTAAAGTATGTCATGCCCGGGCCCCCAAAATCCTTAAGATGACACTGCACATCACATGTGGCCGATTCAAGGGGGTACGGGGGGGTGTCGCTCTTCAGACTAAAGAATACAGCCACTGGTCTCGCACATTCAGCAAATATACAACCGGTGCCACCCTGACCACCTGCGATAACCTGTCACTTAGCGCCAACGTGTTGCTTTATTTGTGCCATGAGGGAGTAGTATACCTGAACCCGTGACAGCTGGTGGAAGCTGCACTGTACAAGGTTTACCGGTCTATCTGTGCACCCTTGACCTCTGTCCTGGAAGTCTGCCTGGACCGCTCAGTAGATCACACCAACGTCCCTATTACTGCTAATTCAGGTCCAGAAGGGAGAATTACCATGAAGGGTCGACCACAATTGCTGGTGCCAAGCTGTGCAAACACATCCCTTCAACACAACCAAGAGGACTTCTGTCAGAAAGAGAACCAAAAACACAAGGCCAAGAGCCCCTGGTGGCCTATTCACCTGTGGAGTAGTTTGTTTGGGGTCCCAGAACACCTGTGTGCAGTTGCAGTTTTTAGGTCGCTGCCTTCCAGAAAGCGTAGCTGTCTGGTTTGCTAAAGACATCTTGGGGACATTCAGAAAGTTGACCTAAGAGTGCATACTGCCCGTTGCTTGCCATTGGCTTTGTGGTTTGTAACTGACATTTTCTTGCTTTTTATTTGTTGGCTTTATTTATTTTGGGCCGTCCAGCCTGTGTTTGGTCCTTCCCTTGCAAAAAGCTTACTTACAGCATCCTTCGGAGTGCTCCGTTTCTTTAAATAGGCCTGTACATCTTGTTTTTATATATAATTTCATTTGCTGTGCATTCAAAGACCAAGGTCAAACGCCAGATGTGTCTTCTGAGGGCACTTCTTTACTTTTCTTTGTTTGGCCTCAAAGTGAGAGGATTTATGTGACAATTTTGCTGGATATTGGGGGTAGGAACGTTTTTTTTTGTTCCTAGCACATGGCAACATTTAAATGAACTGTGTTAGTATTTCAGAATTAATCAGAACTAGGAACACGACTTTTTGTTATTTGTGAAGTATGTTGAAAGCAAATACTTTAATATGATCAAAACCCTTGGTGATGCAATTTCCACACGTTTCCATCTGTGCACTGTATAGATTTATCAGTAAAACCGTATGTCTGTGCAAGTGTAATGACCATTTAATTTGAAAATGTGTTGTCTGTAATGGGCGTGTGCTACCACACAATTAATACTCCACTCTATGCCACTCTACTCTACTCTGCACCACTCCACACCACTGCACTCTACTGTGCACCGCTTCACTTTACACCATCCCATGCTACTGCACTCTGCACGACTCCATTCTATGCCACTGCACTCCACGGCACTTCATGCTACCCCTCTCTACTCTACCCTGTACCGCTCTATTCTTTGACAATGCATACTTAACTCTACACCACTGCACTTTTCACCACTGCACTCTTCACCACTGCACTCTACACCACTCCAGTCTAGGCCACACCAATCTACTCTGCACAACTCCACTCTACGCCGCTGTACTTTATGACACTCTGCAACACTGCGCTTTATGCCACCCCATTCTGTGCCAATATACTCTACGCCAATGCACTTTACTCTGACACTCAATCCATGTCCCTACACTCTACGCCAATCCACTGTGCCTCACTCCAATTTACTCTGCACCACTGCACTCTATGACACTGCACTCTACACCACTTTAATCTACCTACATTCTATGCCACACTACCACACTCCACTCTACCCTGCACCACTCCACAGTACGTCACTTCACTGTACTCTGAAACAATCTATTCTACGCCACTGCACTCAATGCTACTCTACTCCAGCCTGCACAACTACACTCTATGCTACTGCACTCTACACAAATGTACTCTCTACCACTGCACTCTGTCACTGCATCCTTTGTCACTACACTCTACTCTGCATCACTGCGCTCTCCACCACTCTACTCTCCACTACTCCACTCTACACTGCTCCTCTCTGCGCCACTGCACTGTACGGCACTATACTCTGCTCTACACCACTCTATGCTACTCTAACCCTCACCACTTTATGCCATTGCACTCAGTGCCACTCAGCTCCACTCTGCACTCTATGCACTGCACTCTATGCCACTCAACTCTACTCTGTGCCACTGCCCTCTACATCACTCAACTCTATGCCACTCCACTCTGCACCACTCTACGCCACTCTACTCTAAGCCACTGCACTCTACGCCACCGTACTCTACGTCACTTTAGTCTTATCTGCGCCACTCTATTCTGCACCACTCTTCTCTGTGCCACTCTACTCTGCACCACTTTACTCTGTGCTACTCTGTGCCATTCTACACGGTCCCACTCCACTCTGCGCCACGCCACTTAGTTCTACTCCACTCTGCGCCACTCCACTCTGCACCACTCCATTGTGTTCCATTCCACTCTGCACCACTGCACTCTACTATACACTGCTCTAATCTCTGCCACTGCATTCTACGACGCTGCATTGTACGCCACTGAATTACCTGCCACTGCGCTCAATGCAACTGCCCCCTACGCCACTGTACCTTGCAAAACTATATGCCAACACACTCTACACCAGTCCACTCTACTCTATGCCACTGCAGTGTATGCCTCTCTACGCGACTCCACAGTATGCCACTCCAGGACACAGCACACTATGCCACTTCATTCTAAAACAACACTCTACTCCACTCTTTGCCATTCCACTCTACAACACTCCAAGCCACTTTCCTCTACACCACTAACTTTTAGCCATGCTGAACAGCAGACATGCTGGTGTACAACATGGCTAAAACACATCTGCAAAGCCAATGCTTGTTGAGTGTGCTGCCCCTCAAGCGTCAGTGCATGCGCACCCACCCACCATGAAGTAGCGTTGCTGATCGTTGTGTAAGTCTTCCATTGAGAGAAAGAAACCCTCGTTGTGAGTACAACTTACAAACAATTTGTATAGGTAAGGTGTAGGTGTCGTAATTTGCCCATAACGTGAAGTCACATTTTTCCCATGAGTGGGACAAACACAAGACAAATAACAATTTAGCAATACAATGTGCTCACCTGAGGTGTGGGGAGGTCTTCCATGACCCAGGGTTATGTGCACACAAGTAGGTGGCGTTGTCTTTCGTTCATAGCCTTTCATAGTGCACTCCTCTCCGCCAAACTTTCACCTTCGACTTCAATTTCAGAACCCAGAAAATACATCAGTAAACTGCTAAACATGAAACAGTTTGCCATGTCTTAACGGACACTCGTGTGTGTAATTTCCCTGTAAGGCAGTGCTTCCGAAACTTTTAAGAACCAGTACCCAATTTTTAGAGCTTTAATTGATATTAGGTGGGCGATTGTTTTTAATATAACGTGGTAGCACACTGTCACTTACAGACAGCATATTTTCCATGAAATGGCCACTAAATCTGCACAGACATACAGTACATATAAAACTATACCGTACACAAATGATAATGAGTGGAAATTGCGTTTTACTGAATATTTATAATTTGTGCATCACAAAGTAAAGTGTCTTGATTTGTTTTGATCACATTCAAATCTTTGTTTTCATCACACTTCAGAATTACAAAAAAATGTTCTTCATTTTTGCTTTCCTAACTGCTGAATGACAGCTCAGCTACAGTTCATTTACAGATATTTAAATTTTGTTGTGTTACAAAAAATTACATTTTACAGCCTTTCTTTTGACAGTCTCAGTGCCCCAGCAAGATTGTCACATAATTCATTCTTTATTCAAGTAAAAAGTGAGAGGAGTGTGTAAACACCAAATCATACGTAAAAAAAGAATCAACAGTTTGTCAGAAGACGTAGCCTGACATTTGACCTCGGCCTTTGGAGCGCAGCAAATATAACAAGAAAAATATAGAATTTAAAAGCATCTTTATTTATTGTTTGGACTTTCCCAACCCACTAAAAATCAACTTGCAACTGACACACAGTTTGTGCAACACTGCTGTAGTGTGTTCCTCTGTTGTGAGTACACAAGTCTTGCGTTTCTCTGGATTTTGTATTAATTGTAATATGCCTATAAAACATCTCATATGTCTGGAACACCATCCACTCCGTGCTGCCCACCCCAATAGCATCTCAAAGATGCTCACTTAGACTCACTCACATGCCGAAGTCTCAGAAGTACTTATATGTTCTCTGGCACTGTTGAATTACGATTGGATCGTCAAGTAAGAGGATAATTGATTTAAGGAGTGAGTAGGGACTCAAGAAAAATAAAGGGTGGGCAGAAAATTCCACTCCGCTGGCGGAGTTTGCAGAGTTTTGCCCACTCCGCTCTACGCTAAGGTGACTCTACCTGGCAAGAAAGCAAATTCTGGACAGTGACAATAAAAATTCAGGACAAAGGTTTAAAATTCAGGACAAAAATTCAGGACAAAAGGTCATTTTTACGGACACATCTGAGGAGGATGCACAAATATAAAATAGACAGATGACAGAAGTACAAGTCAAATAAGGTTCCTGTGCTTTAGTTGTACTACACATTGGAGTATTGAGCAACCATTGACATATACCTGGACATATGTAACGATGATAAAACTAGCAAACATATACACCCCGAGCAGAATTTGACAGCTGATCATGTACAATAGTGCCAGAAGCAGCACTGTGTTACTGAACTTAGACTTAATTTCACTGGCTGGCACTACATAAGAGTGTGTAACAGAGAGAAATGATGGTGAGGAAGGAGGACAGAAGGATAGATACAGAGATGAAGAGACAGGTTGTTGGTACAGTGAGAGAAGGAGAAAGCAAGCAAGGGTCGGCCAGCTGAGAGAAAGAACAGATCATGAAAGAGAGACCAGAATAAACTGGGCCAGAGAAAAGAGTGAAAAAGAGATACATAAAT
The DNA here is from genome assembly GCF_031143425.1 of Pleurodeles waltl. Taxonomy (NCBI): domain Eukaryota; kingdom Metazoa; phylum Chordata; class Amphibia; order Caudata; family Salamandridae; genus Pleurodeles; species Pleurodeles waltl. Next base: position 371,986,873 of record NC_090448.1, on the reverse strand, counting down.
ATGCTGAGGGTGACAGAGAAAATGTTGAAAGAAAAGAAAGGTACAGGGGCATACAAAAGGCAAGGCAGAGATTACAGATAGAGAGCTTGTAGGAGAAAGAGAGGCAGAGATAATGGTGAGTTAGGGAAAAGGAGGGAACAGATACAGAGAAGGGAACAAAGAGAGAGGTTGAATAGGAAGTGAACAGAGATATTATGTGATTGTTCACTTCATAACTTGCATATCAGACTTTTCACTCCCAATATTATACTTTGCTAGGGAAGCTTAGAGGAATAGTGCACATGTTGCTAATATCTGTGCAGAACATTGTTTGAGAGTCCTGCACAGAGGTCAAAGTGGACAAAATTTCCTGGGAACAACATTCCCTACATTTCTTAAGTTTACCATAACAGATACCACAATATAACCCTGATATTGAGTTGTGTCAGCCTGAAAAGGAAAGAGAGGGTCTCCTGTGCTGTGAAGCAAGAGGAGGGACAGACAGTTAAAGAAGAGCAAGCCTTCTCTCCAGGGTGCCTGTTACCTGAAAACATTTAAATGTATGCAACAAGTTAATCAGCAAGTCCAAAAGCTGCTGGGAAGTTGTCTTGTATTGTGTGAAGTACATTTGTAAGTCAAGCTTACCAGAAAGTTCAAAAACTTACAGGGGGTTACAGCCCGCCATTGCTTACCCTTGGTTGCCTTTATTGTTAATCTCATTTGCTTGCTTCTTATTCAATAGCTTTCCTTGTTGCAGCTTGACCATCTTGTGTCTGTCCCTCTTCCACTGGTCACTTTTAGGGAACCTTTTGTTCTTTTGGATTAAGTACTTCATAAGCATCTATTTTCTACTCCCTCTTTCTCCCTCCATCTCATCTCTGTGTGCTTTCCCCAGATGTCCACCACTGTGCTGTGTTTCCCCCTTTTGTACTTCCCACCCACCCTCCTCATGCTCAGTGTTGTTCTCGACGTCATGTGCTTCTACGCCCGTTTGTGATGCTGTTACTTTTTGAGTGCCTCTTGCTTATTTGCTTACCCACCACGTTCAGTGCTCTCCTCTCCCCACTCCCTGTGTTGTGTTTTCACTCCTTGTGTGCTTCTCCCCCGACTTCCAGTGTCGCTCATTGTGTGATGTTTCCACTTCCTTACCTCTATCTGCCCCCCGTCTCCCCAACCACCTGCGATCCTTTTATTGGCACCCTAAAAAAGTTTCTCACATTTGTGGATTGCAACCTTTTGTGAAGGATTGCTTGGTTTGTAACAGGTGATTAAGTTGGGAGAGCTTTGTGGTAAATAAAGCATTTTATAACCTGTAGGCCAGTAACATTTGATAGGACTGAACTCTTTATTTTCAACTACATCTCACCTGGCCTACTGATACTCATTTGCAGGACCATGAATCACACTTTACCCTTGCTCATCCTCAAATCCCTGTGTTGTCTCTTTCTTAGGTTCTGAAGTTCCTGTTTATTCATGGGGATCCTCACTGTCCACCAACCTACATGTCCCCAGTGAGTCATGTTCACCCTTAGGTCTGAATTCTACTCACTTTGAAGGACCTTAGACAGTGAGGCTCTTGCTCATCATCAATTGGTCCTGAAACTACCCACTCATCCTCAGGACACTAAACACATTTCCACTCTCTGGTCCTGTGAGACCCCTACTCAGAGACACATTCCTGAGGACCCTGCTCACTCAAAGGACCTAAGAGAGCTCACTTTTAGGTGTCATTGCAATCCTGCTCACGCCCTGGTGTCTTGGAATCCTACTCAACATGAGTTCCTTTTATATCTTTGTTAACCATTAGGCCCGCTATCTCCTGCTCACTCTTACCTGCATGCTCCTGCCTACCCTCAGATCAGTGAAGACCATGACACCATGAACTTCCCAATGCTTCTGCTAATCCCCAGCTCTCCAGGTGCATACACTCACAAAGGCCCTGAGGTTCCCACTCACCACTAGGTTTCCAAAGCTCCCGTTGACTCTTAAGCCCCAAAGTCTCACTCTTAAGTTCCCAGCTAATGTCATACTCAATATAGGCCTCAAGGCTCCAGCTTACGAACAGGCCTCACAGCTGTGGCCTCAGTCTTAGCTCCCAGAGGCTCCTGCTAACCCTTAGTTCCAAAAGGGTCCTGCTGACCCTGCTTAACCTCAAGTTCTGTAACATCCCTTTCCCCAAAGGTTCCTATATCTTCTCTTCACCTCCAGCCCCTTAGGCTACTGCTCAGCTGAGTGTCATTCATACTGCAGATCACTGAAGTGCTGCAAACTGATGTAAAATGTTTTTTATTTGGATTTACTTTGCAGCTTTCCAAAGTTGAATGAATGTAACACAAAGCTGCACTTTTCTCTGCTTTGTTTTACTTTGCATCAAGGGGGAGTTCCACAGGCAGTGCATGAGGGTCCCATGGTTTTTGATGCACAGCCCTACCTACTTACAGTAGGAGGGTTTTGCACCAGAAAAGTCTCTTTAAGGCAAGTGTCAAAAAGTAGAAATATTTTTATCTCTCCAAACTTTTCCATATTTGCATGTGCGTTGCACAGTACAGCACACATCCAAAGTGGGGAAAGTTTTGAAGTTTATCCAGGCATGGTATTTTGCACTGGACTGGTACCCTTCTAGAACAAAATCTGTGCTAGACATGACACAATCACCTTTGCACTACTGTGCAAAGATGTGCGTGTGCAGCACTAGGCAGCCATAATGTGCACCAGCGCTGAGGAAAGAGCAGGAAAGTGCGACATATTAATAGATACAGTCCTGTCCTGCTCTCTCACGCAACACAGCACAGCAACGTCGGTTGCTGTGCCGCTTTGCACAAGTGTTTAGTAAATCTAACATCTGATGATGATGATATTATAAAACCCAGATACAGGTCAGTTATCACGTGAGAGCTGCTACGATTTTAGTAACACATGGAGCAACATTTGCGGTTTTGGTAGGCATACAGTCTAAACTGAAGTTTTATTTTTAAGGTACTCACAAATGTGATGAGAAAAGAAAAGGAGGCACAGTGAAAGAAGGTCTAAGGTCAAGCAGGTAGACTGCTTGACCCCAGGTATCCTGGTTTAACATTATACAGTTCAACCACTAGATGAAGGGATGAGGGCTTATCCCAAGAATACACCTTTCTGAGTCAGTGCTCACTATGTGTCTCTGGCCTTCAATGGCTCTCCCACATCTAGAAAAGTAACTTAAGCCATGTCCAAAAAGCTGACATTTTGATGCACGATCAGCTGATAATGTTTTTTCTCCACCCTACATCTCTTACTGGTGTTACAATAATCCTAGTTTAAATTACACCAAAAACCCTACTTACCAAATGTCAATGACAGGGTGAGCTAACTAGAGTGTCTAGAGATACATCGTCCTGCAGTTACACGACTCACACTTCTCACCCTGCACTTACACAAGTTCACTGATCACCCTCCACTCATACGAGAATCCACTCATCCTTTACACAGCTCACACTTCACTTACATGGACACACTGGTTACCTAGCTCTCACACACCACTCACCCTGCACTAACATTGGCACCACTCAGTCACCCAGCACTTACACAAGCACATCTCCGACACAGCATATGTTAAATTACTCAAAACTTGTGAACATGCACATATATTTTTACAAATGCACCCACAAGATGTTCTGCTCTTCTTGGATTACTAGATGCCTATTTAGTATATGCAGGTAGGCTGGTGCAAGAGGGGCGAGTGTACAGAGGCTGTGAGATGGTACAGGAAGTGAGTTTGTGCCGGGAATGTCGGTCTGGTATGAGAGTTTAGATCAGTCTCAGGCTGGGGGAATGAGCTGGGAGAGAGTGGGGATGTGGTAAAAGATGGAAAAGAAGGTAAAACCTGCAGGAGGGTGAACATGCACAACAACCTAAGGATGAAGCACAGCATCTGAGGCTGTGGGCTGATGAGAGAATTGAGTGGAGACTGCAGCCTATGATGGTTGCATGAGCAGCTTTCAGTCTGGGTACTCTGCTGCAGGATTGGCAGCCAAAGCCTCAGCCTAGAGCCCTTCTGCAAATGCAGACACTGGCTTTGCTGATGGCCACAGCAGGCATTGGACCCACTTCTGGGTCTCACTTGGTGTTGAGTAGCAGATGGACTGCCACATAGTTGAGGACACAACGGCCTTCTGGAAGCCATGAGATGCACTTTGTAAATGTGGCAGTGATGAAAGGCACAGGTTTTGGTTTCAATAGCAATGACCACCCACAGTTTTTCACTTTTCGGCGAGGTCAGCCACAATCATTTTAATTGTTCTTAATGCACTTAGGTTAGCTACCAATCAACACTTGGCACCACATTTTTGAAGAGTCTGAGCCTATAATTTAGGCTTACCAATAGTATTTACAGTCTCCCTTCTCCTGGTTGACCCTGAGCGCCAGGGTCTTGCTGGTTCTGGCACTTCAAAGACAGTGAGACCTCCTGAAGGGTTGCCCAGAATTTTCCCTATTTCAGCAGGCAAGCAGGTTGGCATCAAGGTGCTTCAGGTCAGACACAGCTTTTCCTGCAAGGCAAGATTTCAGAAGATATCCACACTTCGGGGAAGATGTCTGTCAGAGAGACACCACCTCTGGCTCCACTGCAGACATCAGACTACCCTACAGAACACTCCCTTCCTTGGTCAAAGAGCACTTGGCACTGGAACAATAAGAAGGCAAGTGGCTCTCACTTTTACACAGTCAAAGCAGACCAGGGATTTGAATTTTTGATCTGCATTCTCAGTATGGGGCTTGGGGTAGTTCTTTCAAGTGTCCTTGCTGGAGCGCAAATTTTAGTATTGCTTTTAGTGACCCAGATGTCAGCATTAGGTGACACTTATATTCTCATTTAAAGTCTAACATAGAGAAAAAGCTGCATAGACACGTATTTTAAGAGTGTTCACGTTTTATTATTGTGTTGGATATTGTGCCTACCAGAACTGACCATGTGCTAACAAGATTAAATCAATGATGAATTATATTTTCTATTTTAGAGTAACATCAGTAGTGAAATTATTTTGATTTTTGTTGATTAATACGATTATTAGTATGAGCATAAAAATAAATGCCCTTCTCTGTCATACTTAATGTGATGCTTTAACAAGGATTGCTAATATTAATTATATGTTTTTTTTCATATCTGGATGACATATTATTAATGCTGAATTCAAAAGTTTGCATATAATGTGTGTTTTATTGATAACAATATTAATGCATTATAATTCTTGTGTTAGCATAACTAGGCCTGAGGTTTTCGTATTTGCAGTCATATAAAAGTGTTGAATCATTTAGTTTCTCCTAACATGAATTTCTCTATTAGGTTGTTTCTCATGAATAGTAAAGAGTTCTATTGTTCAAATGTATAAAATTTGCTTCCCAGTGACCTTGGTTATGGTACACTGAGACCTGGAGACTGAAAGCTAAAGAAATTGCTATTGTTTAATGGAACGTTTCTGATGTGAACTGTTGAAATCGTCCTACCCCGTGGGAAAGAATATGGATTGCAACAAGTGATGCACATATTGTTAAACTATTGGATTCACATGGAAAGGAGAGACGACTTCTCACCAAGCTTGAGAGTTTTCTAAGATGTTGCAAACTTGATTTGTGCTAAATTCTGATTGGACATTGCCCCTCTGCCTGTACTCATCAAACTGACCAATTGAACTGTTTAGTGTATTCCCAAGTAGGGATAGACTTACTAAGTTTCAACCAGTCCCCTTTAGAATCTTGTTCTGTTAACTTACCCTTTGCATGTTTCCTGATTTCCATGTGCAGCCCGTGTTCTGCACTTTCCCATGATGGTGCTTCTAACGGACTTTGCTGATCTATATGCTTTGCTAATGGCACTGAATTGAATGCTGACCCCAGGAGAGGTATATTCTAATGCAAATGTTATTTTCCCCATACCGGCTTTTCTTTAGTAAAAGATAGCATGCTGACACCTGCCTATTTTGTTTTTCTTAGCTAGTTTAATTTAGTCCGAGATAGACGTTTTTCCAAATTATTTTTGTTTTTCTTTTTGACTTTTGTCCACATGTGTTTGCCCATTCCCACACATACTTGTCCTAATTTGGTTAGCAGTAGGGAGAATCTATGTCCAAAATCCTGATTTCTAATTCTTTGTGATCTGATTTGACTAATGTATTCACAGTCTGATTTTAAAAATGCTGCCCTGATGCAAATTGTGTCTTTATTAATATGCATTGTCCTTCTTGAATGTTTAATGGAGTAGATGTTGAGTAGATTAAACTTGTTTCATAGATTTGGTCAACCTATGGTATTTATTTACCTTTACAGTTTGATTTTGCGCACTATTTATGTGTCTTTGTCTTTGTGGTTATAAATAAAGCTTTGAAACATTTTATTGATTGGAGTTTTCTTCCGTGGCCAAATGGCCATGGTGTTTAAATTTGCTGATTGGGTTTGGATTGATTGTGTATGATTACCACACCCTTTACAGTATCCAAAGATCCTATCGACTTCAGGAAAGCAATTTTGAATCCTGTGAGGGATGAGAAAAATGTGTTAACATCCTTTTTGGGCTGTTCTCAAGACACACCTTTTGTCTTGAGTGACGCTCCTCATAGCAGGGTAGTCTGCAGCCTGGAGTATCCACAAAAGAAGAGTAGGAAGCTGGCCCTTTATATGGCATGTGAATACACTTTAAAAGGTCCAGAGGTTCCCCAGTGAGTGGACAGGGTTTGCGATGCAATCACAAAGTGTTCTATTTAGGGGTAGGGTGGTTGAGTAGCCTTAGGCTTAACACAGAGGAGTGGAAGACATCTACAAATACACACAATAGTTAATAAATGAGACACATGACTCAAGACGGAGATCCACACCAATTTATAAAAATAGTAAGTATCTTTATATATGTTCAGGCATCAGAGAAAAATCATTCTGGTAAGTATGTTTCTAAATAGGAATTCATTTCACTTTAAAAAGTGGACACTGCAATATCTGAGTTCTGCAATGTTATCCTATGGGAGGAAAAACAGGTTCTGCAAACAGGTAGAGTACAGTGATTTACAAGATCAATATCCAGGAGTTAAGGTGAGTAGTGGGCAAGGATCAAGGCAGCACCCACAGTACACCCTCAGTGGCATGGGGGCGGCTGGGTGCAGAGTGCAAAACAGAATTGGATGCCCAATGTGTTCTTATGGGGATTGGTCACTGCGAAAGAGGCTGCAGACTCTGGCCAGGAGGCCAGTCAGGCTGAACCGACAGCAGAGCTCAGGCCTCATGATGCTCAGGCAAAGGTAGGCACCTTTGGTCCTTTTCTCCATGGCTCAGGAGCAATGGGTGCGGAGGTGTCCTTAGGTGTTGGGTTTTTCTGGCTGGAGCGGTTGCAGTAAAGGGCGGCTGGGTGAAGAGGCTGCAGGCATCGTCGGGGAGTCCAGGAGGGGTGTAGCTATGATAGACTCAGACTTTGGAGGGCTGGGGAACCTTGTTGGCACCAGTGATCCACTTCAACTCGGATCGGAGACAGCAGGTGCAGTGGTGACTTCAGGTGTTGGGTTTTGGTGGTTCCAGTCCCTTCTTTTAGAGTTTGCTGGAGAACAGGTCCACTGTTCATGGAAGGTCTTGACACTTTTTAGAAGGCAGGCAGTCCTCTAGGGGTTTCTGGAGTCACAGCTGCAGGACAAGATGACTTTGGTACGGATTTCGAAGAGGGATGCAGACAGGTAGGCAGGCTTGGTACCAGATCAGCTGCTTCTTTTCTCCTCTTCAGCTTTTGCAGCTCTACTGTGTCCTGTGTCTTCTAAGGTTATGAGGATCTGCTTCTCTGGTGCCAGGGGATCCCCTAAATACTGAATTTCGGAGTGTTAGGGGTGTGTAGGGTAGCAGCTAATTTGCTACTGACCCTTGGGGTCAATATGCCCCCTATATGACCACTTCCAGTGGGAAGTGGGCATAACCCTGTCCCAAAATTCCTAGGTATGCCAACTCAAAGATTTCTACCTCTAAATAATTGTGTCCACCTTGCAGTAGTACACCTTTGGGGTGGTACTAGCCTGGAAGTGGCACACCTACCTTACTAGCTAATTTTCACGTCTGTCCAGGTGCCAAATGGGCTCTGGACGGGGGGGGGGCGTGGCTTCCTCTCCGGTGAGGGAGCCAGTTTCGCATTTCAAAGGTGGCATCTGTTTGAGACTTGCTGGGGAGGTGTTACACCCTCTTCCTGGACAGGCTTTTTTTTGACCTCCCGAGAGCAGGGGTCCAGCACTGTGACTTGGGTGGCAGAAACTGATGGAGTGAGTACACCAGAGGCTGGTAGGCTTTTAGGGGGCACCTCAGAGGTGCTTTCTGGGTCCCTCTAGTGGTAAATCTGACACTGGCATCAGTATGGGTTCATCAATATGAGATGTTTGATACCAAACATCCCTAGCTTCAGTGAAGCCATCATGTAGCTGGGGAACTCCTATTGACCAGTGTCCAGCACATGCATTTAAAATGGCTTCCCTGGTCACTTACTATGTCTGTGAATTGATAAAGGCATACCAGGGGCATTTCTCCTTATGCAGATATGCCCTCACATGAAATAAAATGCACCGTGCCTTAGGGCTGAAAGACCTGCTAGTGGGGTGACTTACATATACTGCATGCAGCATTTAGGCACATGGCCCACAGGTTGTGTGCTATGTTGTGTTTTTACTTTTGTCTGCACCAAGACACGCACCCTTCAATGTCAGCCTATCATGTGGTGGTTAGGGGTCCCTTAGAGTGGCACCATTCGTGCTCCAGCCCTTAGGGACCCACTTTTGTCTCTCAGGCCCTAGGTACCTGGGGTACCATTTACAAGGGACTTATATAGGTGCAAAAGGATTTCCCAATTGTACAGTTTGGGGGGAAACAATACTGGCACTGGGGACCTGGTTGGCAAGGGCCCAGTGCACTTCAGCTAATGTTGCATCAAATACCAGGCAAAAAGTGGTGGGTGGTACTGCAACAAAAAACCCAGTTCCCTACAAGAAGCATACAGAGGCACAAGCTTTCCATAGCTGGCTTATCAACAACCACACTGAACATTGATCAGCGACAATAAAAAAGCCTAGCCTCAACTAAAAGAGCCTTTCCACCCTGAACGACTGAGAGTTCAATCCCATCCTTCACCCCCACCATCTTCCAAATGGAAGTGCTACAGAAAGACTAATCAGAAGCTCCTCTCAGCAAAAGGGACAAGAGGGCCTATGTGAATTTCTAAAGCAGTCCGTTCTCCTCCTGTTCCTCTTCATTGTCTGTCTCCTGCCTCCATCTTCAGGAATACCAACAAAATGCCTCCATTGTCTGAGAAAACTATCTCACCTCCATCCTGTGCAAAGGAAGAGGCAAGAAACCTCCAAAATGGAACCTGCAGGCCTCCATTACTCTGGCACACTCGACCACACATATCACGTACTACACAAGCAAATACATGAACATGCACAACATACATATGGGGTGTTGGCCCAAGGTTTAGGGTTAGAGCATTAAAGGAGAAGTGTACACAAGTGGAACATATAGGCCTGCATTTCACTGACATAGATATAAAGGTCTGGTCATGACTATGGATTCACAAAACATGGTATGCTGCACCACCAATCTATATGCGAAAGCTGCAACTGGGCTGGTAGACCACGGTCAGCAAAATTGGGCATGTTTGGTGGGTTCCTCTCACAGGACCAGGATCTCAGTCACATTAAGGGACAGCATGGGCCCCTGGGTGTATGCTAGATTAGCATGAGGCTAGTGCCAAAATCTAAAACTGGGATGCCAGGTACTCTGTCTGGCAGTCAGGATAGGGTAGTGTGACTGTACACCTTTCAGGGGACATTGCTGCACCAATAGAATCTTCAGGCAATATTATGTTTTCCTAAATTAATATATGTTCTCTTATGGTCTTTTCACTCTGTATATGTGTAGTTGACTCCTGTAAATCTGATGTTTTGTAAATAACATTAATAAACCACAAGACCTGATGTCTGCCTTGATTCAGGGAGACCTGCCCTGTGTACTATAGAGCTGACCTGCAGCGTAGAGAGATGACAGTGGTCAGGAGCCCATACAATGGGACAAAAAAATCTGAATATGGAGAACAGCTAAGGAGCCTTTAGACCTGGTGAGGGTCATCAAGGTCACAAACAACAGTCCCATTAGAACCATAATACCTGAAGCAGAAGTACATTAGGATACCTTGGTTCCTTGGCAACAGAGCAAAAAGCCTCCTCTCTACTGACCCTTGCTTCCCACCTAGCAATGTCAGTCTCCTTCCCTGCCTTTCCACTGCTCAACCACAATTTTAGCAAAACAGCGCAGTTCACCAGATACCATAACTCAAAAGCAACTACAGTTAATCATCTTTAACCTCTTTACCACAGAAGACTTCATCAATGCTGCAAGCACTTGTAGGCCAGCAGAACAACAGCAGGCCAATGTTCTCTTGAATAGCTCTGTAGTCAATCTAGCCAGAATTGTCAACAACTCCACGAATACAGGTATCTTCCCAAAGGAATGTCTCACATAAAACCCTCCTTAAAACAAACATGCATTGAAACAAGTGGTCCTTCTAATGTCTGGCCAATAACAGACTTTTTTAGTCAAAAAGATAGAAAGATTGAAAAATGTTGTCTAAGACAAATAACTATGCATATATTAGCTCTTCCTGCCTTTGAAACCATTCATCATTCTAAGCTTCTACAGAGAATTCACAACATTAAACTGCAAGGAGCGAACTGAAGTCGATTTAATCTTTTCTATCAGACAGATCATCATCTCACTTTGCCCTTTCAGGTATCTCCAGTCAATTCACAACTATTGTACCTAACAGTTCTACCTCATCTGTAACATTTGACTTGGCTCTCTAACGGATCTAATTGTCTAATTTAATCTTAACCATTACTGTTACACGGATAGTAAACAAATCGTATTTAAGTATGAAAGACAATCTTACTTTGATTGTTACTTAAATGGGCATTGCCTCAAGCAGTCAAATAAAGGATGATCTCTAATCACAGCAAAAAAACATGTCACAAATTGAAATATTCATTTGCAGCAAATGGACCAAACACTACCCATTAACAATATAAATTCTGCAGCTGGGTGTGCCACCAAACAACTGAGTCCAAGTGAGGAATCTAGGATTTACCATGGACTCCAATCTTTCAATAATAATATGGTTGTGTTTGTCCAATATGTTTCAACGGCACAGTTTGTCACTTCTTTCCCTCGTACTGGCTATAAAGATAGCTCTGCCCCCATTGCTTGAAATGCTTGACTTGTACCACTTGCTGAAAGTGTCAGCCTCCCCACCTCTCTCCTCCCCCGAAGGTCATGTATAGTTACGCGAGCAAGACGCAAACTACACAATATCCTACTCCATACAGTCAGATATACTAGAAAGCGACGGCTAGTACAAGTTACCCAGAACATATTAATTAATTTATTGAGCAAATACGAAAACCCTGAATGAGTGTCTGTTGCAGAAGTTTCTGTGCAAATTCTAGGTCACATTTTGGAGTCTGTAAATGAGTGTATGAAAGAATTAATATTTATCATTGCTAAGAATCTGCATGTCATGCCTGACACCTCTAGTTATATCCAAAAAGTGAAACTACATTAACCCATATGTTCCAGAATGCAATGCTTCAATAGAGTAACAGAAAATAACAGGGCCAACTCCCCCACCTACCCCCCTGCAGAACATGGCGAGGGATCCTAAGCCTCCCATATCTCACAGATAATCATATACCTCGGGCTGCATAGGAGCCCTCTGAAGAGAGGTGCCCTCCGCTGTGCCACAGGAACTGCATGGTTGTGCATTACACCCCTGCACAGCTCTGTTAGTTTTAAAAAAAAACTGACTGACCAAATGTGATAAGCATTACATGGAGACACCTAGCAGCTATGAAAGAGAATGAAACCAGATGGGTGCCCTCTTGTCATGCCTCTGCTATACCTCCATTATCCTGATCAATCAGTGTTTCTTGGCAGCAATCTATGGTAAGATTATTTTCAGTTATCAAGGTGAGTTGTCTGAAAAACGAGGAAAATAAGCCTAGCTTAAAGAAGCTCTTCTAGCACACATTGGTGCCAATCCTAATTGGTGTAGCTTTGTTAAAAAAAAAAAAAGTAACACAATGCAGGGTGTAGCACTGCCTTGCATAACCTTCATTCTGTCAGGTAGGCATTGCATGGATGGATGGTGCATGAGCGTTCCTGTGCATCCACCCATGTATTTTGATGTAATTCCATATTTACAAAGACTTGTAAATATGGTTTTATGTCACAATTGGGTGCCTATCTGAAGATGGGTTAATGAGGAGAACATCTTTATTTCTGCTTGTTCTGCAGCTCACATGCAAAGAGGAACTGGCCTCAAAGGATAGTTTTCTCTTCCTGCTCAAACAACTTACCTGAGCATAATGTTTTGTCACTAGACAGCCACAAGTGCAACAGTACCAGGAGAGAACAGAACTGCACCATACCTTTGAAAATATGGTGCTGTTCTGCTCTTTCCATTTCACGCAGTGCAGCAATGTCATTTGCTGCACTGTGTTGCATGGAACGTTAGTAAATATGCTCCTCAATGATTTGGCGCAGGCATCCAGACATACATTTTGTCTTGAAATTTGTGCAGCATTAAACTGCCGTTTGACAAGGGTCACGCTATAGAAATAACATCTACATGCCGACAGAAAATCACTATTTGTTAAAAAAGGCTATTTTTCAAATAATGAGACAGAAATCCATCCAAGGCTCCAGTAGTCTTATGGCCTGGTGCATTGCACCGGCTGCAGAAATAATAGCAACCTGGTGTGGCAATCTTTGTTGGCTCTTCTCCCCCTAAAGTCCTCCTTCTCCAAGGATTCCCTCAGTACTACCGTTCAACGGTGCCCCTCATCTCTCCATAGACCATCTCCCATGTATATTTAATTCCTTTTATAGTACTACTCATCCCAATATAGGGTTTCAAGGGTGCTTTACATTACACACATATTAAGACAATAACTCATATAAGTAAGTCAATGTAGAGGAAATGTTACGTAAGACAATGAGAGGTACAAGATGTAGGAGTTACATGCCATTCATACTGGTAGGTGTGACATGCAGAGCCACAGGAATTGTGCGGCAGGGTTGACTAAATTATTTGGCAAGAAAAGGCAAATAATGCAACATAATGCTGGATATTTTTGATAGTATTACTGCAGTGGTCCCCAAACTTTTTCGACCCGTGGCTCCCTTGACCTATTGGCAGTTGGCTGCGGCTCCCCACTGTGTTATTTTTGTTTTGGCGAGAGGGGCGGGGGGCTTGTAAGCCCGGCCTATGGAGTTCTTCCATTTTGTTCCCTCAAAAATACTTGGTAGGAACTATGAAGGTATTATAATCATAGATGTAGCAAAATAAAATAAAAATATAACAGTTGTTTAATAAAAAAACAACTTTCATTGGTTAAGACAGAAAAAATGCTCTTCAGTATAGTGGTCTGCATAATGATTTTCTTTAAAACTATGTTTTGTTCCTTAAAAATTGCCTCCAGCACAGGGAGCTCTCTTTCAAGTCATTCTAGTAATCAAGGAACTACTTTTGATATATAAGAATGCAGCTCCACTAATCAGCTCTACTATATTTCACTTTCAAGTACTTTACTAAATGTTCCAGCAGCCATCATTATCTTAACTCTGATTCTGTCTCTTCTAGCGTCTGATGGAGTCATTGCACTCTCCTGTCTCAGACCTCAGTATTTGTCTGTAGTCTCTGATTCCTTCTCACTATAGTCGTGTGTCACAGTTCGTGTCAATTCAGTTTTTATTATGGTACAAAACTCTGATGGAGGTCCACATAACACCATATCAAAAAAGTAAAAACACATTTATGCATGATACATGTTCCATACTATCATAGTTATAAGAACTTATTCATACACTACAAGAGATGTTAAAACGTCTTCCCACCAACTAACATTAACAAGACTAAAAACAGTGCCCTTCAGGATTAAATAAAATATATTATTAAAACAATACCACAATTTCCTTAAAAGTGACATCGTACATAATAAAGTCCAAAACGTGCCTCTGTTTTTATTTCTGCATTGCTCAAAATTTGTGTTAACTGTTCTGACAGATAGGACCAATTCCTGTGCTATTTTGCATGTCGCACTGCCATCTAGTGGTACTAGAGGGAGTTTCATCTTAGCAAAACATGTTAGAAAGCCAGCTTGAAAAACTAAATAAATTGCACTCGGAACATTGAGGATTCACGTCGTGGCGCCCCTGGGTAGTTTTGGAGGCGCACCAGGGTGCCACGGCGCACAGATTGGGAACCTCTGCCTTATACTATTGCTGGAGCACATAAATCCAAAATGTGCTGGTGCACCCACCATACAACTGGTCACTCCCAACGTATCCGTTTCTTGGAAGGGGCCCATTTTCAGTTCTCATTTTTTCTTATCAGGACTGGAATTAATACTTTTTCTATGCTTCACTACCCTCATTAGGTGGTCCCTTTATCTCTGCAAGGGGTATTTTGGCATAAATGCTCCAATTTTTATATTCTCCCATGTATATGATGGAAACAAGCACTGGCAGGGCCAATTACGACCTTGTTCATACATTTTTTATTTATTGTCTGCAAGCATTTGCAATATGCCAAATATGTAAAAATATATGTATATTTACACACACACACACATATATATATATCACCAGTAGGCAGTTATAGTTAGGACCATGTTTCAATAGAAAAAGCGTTTTTGACTTGCCTATATCTTTGGCACCATTTTAGGAATCTTCACCAAAGTTTCCCAAAAAAGTGCATGGGTGATTCTTGTTACACACAGGACGTTTCAGGGTGCTCCGTGAAGCGGGGGCCGAAAAAAGAGGGGGGGTAAAAAACGGTGTGTTTCCCATGTTAATTCCAATATGAGCTTTGAACAAGACTACAGCCCGAACCACTGAACGGAATTACACCAAATTTGGCAGAAAGATAGCTTTCGGTATGCAGATTTTGCTTTCGGTTATTTGGTGTAAATCCATTCAGTAGTTTATGAGAAATTAAAAAAAATAATCCAACTGTATATATCTGATGTCGCATATAATTCGCAAATATTTGGGAATATTCAGGAATGCACACATGAATAGAAGCGCAGTAATTGGCTTGCCACAACCTGAACAGAAGTTTGCAGCTGCCATTTTAAAGTCCAGGGACACAGTCCCAGGGCCTGAAGAACAAATGAAAAGTGTTTGAGGGTCAAATTATGGATTCAAAATGATTTTTCTTCACCATGCATGATATTCGCGAATAATCAAAATTAATTGAGATTAATCGGGAATAAGCAAAATAAAAATTAAAAAATCCTTTACAGACTCGTTCATACACTAATTAATTCACTCATACACACACTCAGAGGTTTATGCGCCCACTCACACACCCAATGAGACACTCATGCACCCACTCAGACCCACTCATAGACTCACACACCCACTTTCAGACCCACTCAGACACTCACACACCCACTCACAGATCCACTAACAGAGACAAGCCCTGTGGTAAACCGTCTCTGGGCACGCCCTTTGGCGGTGTGTGGCTCTGGGTTGGGTGGTTATAAGGGTTTGGCTGCGGCCAATCCCCACCACACCGAAGGCCGTGCGTGGCGATGGTTGGATTAAAGTGCAGTAATTAAAATTACTTTACATTAAAAAAACATAGGAATTCACTGGAAAAAACAAAGCTTACAGGGACGTTATAGTAAGGTACTGAATTTACTCATACAAACCTATAGAAATTCAGAATTTATAGAGTCATTTCAAGTAACTATAACTCGCATTCTAAGGTAACTATAACTCGTGCCTTTGCCATTCACAGCTAATTACTCCACATATTATATCATTGAGGACACCTTCTATGGCATCTTTGATATTATCACTGCAACATTTGCAAAAAAATTATTGATGACAAAACTGTGAATGGGGAGGGCAAGAATTATAGTTACCTTAGGGCGCGAGTTATAGTTACTTGACATAACTCTAAATATAACTGCTGAATTTCTATGGTTTTGTACGAGTAAATTCAGAATATAACTATAATGTCCCTGTAACCTTTGTTTTTTCCAGTGAATATATATATATATATATATATATATATATACATATATATATATGTGTGTAATGGCACCGCAGCCTCCGTACACAAGCTGCGATGCTGAGGTGCACACTTGTGATCAGGCAATAACCCGTCACATTATTATTGCAAAGGTGCCAATAGCTGAAGTGGGTGACACACTGCCCCAAGTTAGAAGCAAAACGCTCATGAAACTTGAATAGATCAGTTGAAGAGGGGTGACTGAAACTTTCTGAATGTCTTCACATATGTATGTATTTTGATTATGTATTTTGATTATGTATTTTTGGGAAACATGGGACTAGTAAGCTATCTAAAGCGGCCTCTAAGCGAAACCTAAAACAAGCAATTAGTCTTTCATTTGGGACTTTTTTGATTTCTTAATGTATTTTTTTCTAGTCATCTGTACAGCATCGCCGATGTGCACCATGGCTTTTAAATAACGAATAAAGCCATATTTGGGAGTCTGCGTCACTTTGTAAGCGCAAGCGCCTACAAAATGATACAAGAGCTTTTTTCCTGTTTGCCTATCCGATTTGGATTAGTAAACACAAACAAAAGAAAAACAGGGAGCTGGGTTGAGGGGAATCAACCCGGGGGAGAGAGAACCAAGGAGAAAGGAGGCAAAACATAGAGTGAGGGAAAACAACACAGGGCTGGGGAAAGCCAGACGGGTTGGTGGGAAATAACGATGGGGTATTGACGTCATTTAGGGGTTGCCAGGGGGCATAGTTTCGACCCGGGCTGGCCCTTTGCGACCCCTGGCCGTGTCTTTGTGACCCCTGGCCTCAGAGATGGCAAAATCATTGCAAGGAACACAGTGGCAGCTGGTCCTTATGGACGTCGGTTGGGGCTCCACTCTGTTTTCTCTCAACGTTTTTAATACACTATAGTGAATAATGTTTCATTGTCGGTGTATTAAAAATCGAGTACAATTTACTGGAATATAGCCTTCCCTGGAAGCAGAGGTAAGTGGAAATAAAGTAAAGTGCTTTTAAATTTATGTTGTGTGCGTGCTTGGAGGTGTTTATGTGAGAGAGAGCATGTGTTTAAGTGTAAATGTGTGTATGTGTAAAAACGCGCATGTGAGTAAAATTGAAAGTATAAGGCGTGTTACGTCGCTACTGCTACCCCAAGCATTTTGGTGAATTGACGTTAGTGGGAGTGAATAGGAGAAGAGTTAGAGAAGGAGAGAGAGACAGAGACCCAAGCGGACGTCTGAGGTGAGAACTAAACAGACACCCCTCTACTATTTGCATTGTCTTATTAAAGACAGGAGTCATGCCCACCACCCCAATGGCAAGCACAGGGGACCAAGGTCCCCTGGGCATGGCCATTGCACCCATTGCCATGTAGGGGGTCCCATTTCAGGGCCCCCAATGGCACTTAAAAACTTTAAAAAAAAATACGTACCTGTACTTACCTATACTTACCTGGGATGGGCTCCCCCATCCTCTGCTGTCCCTCAGTGTGGGTGTCTCTGGGGCCTGGGGAGGGCACCTATGGGCTTATTCCATGGTGTTCCACCATGGAAATAGGCCCACAGGTCCCCTAATGCCTGCCCTGACCCAGGCGTTAAATAATGGTGCAAAGCAAGCTTTGCACCATTATTTGACCCTTCCTCCCCCCGTGCGTGATTTTAGCACAGGGGATAAATATGGCGCTAAGGCCATAGAATCATTTTTTGCACGGGAACGCCTACTTTGCATCTCATTGACTCAAAGTGGGTTTCCACATCCAAAAAATAACTTTAACTCCATTAATTTGGCGCTAGACGGGTCTATCGCCAAAGTATAAATATGGAGTTCATTTTGCACTGAATTTGCGTAAAAAGAATGATGCAAATTCAGCGCAAAACAAGTATAAAAATGCCCCTTAATGTTTCCATAATTTCAGAATGCCAAAGAGAACATGTGGGAAGATCTGTTTCCATAATTTCAGAATGCCAAAGAGAACATGTGGTAAGATCTTTAAATTTAACTCTAAAGACAATGTAGTTGCATTGAATGTTCCATGTTTCCTCTCAAAGTTCACAATTAACACCATTAAGTTTGATGGCTATACATTTTTCGTATAAAAATAGTGACAAAGTTAATATCTAGAGTGGGATTCTCCATAGAGAGGGTTCTGCATGGTTAACCTCATTTGTACATTACAGCCGGGCCAAGTTTTTTGTAGTGCATTTAGTGTCACGCAATGCAAATTAGGGTTTATTATATTGTTATGTATAGCTCTCATAGAGAGCCTCTGTTGTTTATTTAAGTTTCTAGGGGCCAGGTGTACAAACATTTCGCATTTGCGATTCCGTATTTGAAAGCGGCGTGTTTAGGGCGTCCCTTCCAAATACCAAATCGGTATGGTATGTATTACTGTTTTGCAACTGAATTCCAGTCGCAAACAGTAATACTTTACCACCAGTTTAAAACTGGTGGTAACCCATTGACAAAGGGGAAGAAGGCCCCCCTTCCCCTTTGAGAATGTAAATAATAATATTTTTTTAAGAGAAACGGTCCCACAGACCACCACCTACTCTTAAAAAATCAAACTTCAAGTGTCTATTTTTTTCTTTTTAAACATATCCCATTTTCCTTTAAGGAAAACGGGCTGCATGTTTTAAAAAATGCCTTATTAGAAAGCAATCACAGACATAGTGGTCTGCTGACCACAGCAGGTCACCATCCCTGTGATGGTTGTGATTCCTAATGGGTCACAAACTGCAACCTGCCTCATAAATATTTGTCAGATAGGTAGATTTGCAACCCAAAAGGAATCACTAAATGAAACTCAATGCGTTTCATACATTAGGAATACTGATTTCCTAACTGCGATTCGGAGAGTATCGCAATTAGGAAATTGGTATTCCTAATCTTTGTACATCTGGCAATAAATGTCATAACCCACTGCTATGACATAGCAACAGTTTACAACAAAACTGGTTACCCACTGTGGTGTTGTCCTGAAGGGCTTTCAGGCCTGGCTAACATTGGTCTTTGGGAGCCTGTTAGCGCAGCTTTGCTTGTTTGCTTTGAATTAAAGCAGAAAGCATAGGTGCAATTGCGAGAAGGAAGGCAGGGATGGGGGTCGGGGTTGGTTAGGGGTTACAGGTAAGGTTTTTAAAAAATTTGGGACAGGGAGGGGCAGTTATTTCACGTATGGCTCTCCCATTACTCCTCTGCTTCTGCCTAGAGGAAGATGATTTTGGGGCCATAAATAACATAAAATAACAGATGGGTAAAAAGTGAATTACAGGGATGTTTTTCACTTAGACGCTCTTGGTGTCTATTTCATGTCGCTCAGAACCCCTCGGTGATAAACATCCCCTTAATTCCCTGTTACCCATCTATATTTCTATATATCTTTTTTACACCGAGATCTTAAGGCCTTCCACAACAGCACCTCCTTTCTTACAGGCCATACTCATTTGTGTCAGCCCCACGTCTTCCACCTTTATTTGTAAACCTAGGTTCTCACTTGTCACACTGGTTGTGCTCACATGTCCTTCACAGACAGAGCCTCCATTCCACTAGATACAGCCATCACTCACACATTATTACCCCCCTCTTGTACTTTGCTCACACGTTCTCCCTTCCAACACATGTCTTGTACAGGAAGATTCTTTCCACTTAAGATAACGCTTCTCTTCTCTATGCTGTGATAGGTTGGCTTAACTCCAGGGCACCCTTGCCTGTGGTATGTCGCATATGTGGTGACTGTGCCAGTTGTAGCGCCCTTCCAGCCCAGGAGCAGGTAAATGAATATGCCACACATGGACCACTGTAACAGATCTCTTTATTCTTCCACATACTATCGTGCTCCCTGCGCATTCCATCATAACTTGTATGACCACGCCTTAATACCTCCCATCCGATCATGTAATTCCTGTCTAGAGTCCACCCAGGACCACAAGGGTCCTAGCGCATGATATCAAAGACACTCCACTGCTGCTTGCGCAAGAATGGCTCATTCATGAGCTTGCAGGTGATTTTGTATCCATATTTGCTGTACCTTAAAATATTCACTGTTTTTCTGTCTATCGCTGTGCACTTAGGCCCTCATTACGAGTTTGGCGGTCTTTCAGCAAGACCGCCCCGGTTGCGGGTGCCAAAAGACCGCCAGTGTTGGCGGTATCCTGCTCGGCGTATTAAGAGTCCACAAAGTATTTTGCACACAAACAGCCAGAAATTAGACAACGCCAGGATGACTGAGGACGGGATAGAGGCGGTCCCACCACCAGCACAGCTACGGCCAACAAATACCGTCCTCCATGTTACGATCCACAAATCAGACAGCAGTCATTGCACTGCGGAAAACCATTGGCGGTGTGAACCGCTGCCACCAAAAACACACCTCTAGCAGAACACAGCACCACATTGGACAAATCAAATACCCCACACCTGACACACATACACACATTTGACACACCAACACACACCACTATAAAGCACCCCCCACACAACCCACAACCCTGTGCAACCAAAACTGAATACACCAACAGCGAGGACCACACAAACCAAAGACACCGCACACGTGCCCAATACGCACTAACCCACACAACACTCAGCACACACCACACAACTGCACCATTGACACAATACACACATCGTCACAGGACACAAACACCACAAACAACCAGCACACACAACCAAGTCCCCCCACCCCACCAAGCACCCTACACTGCACCCTTGCACACTACACACACCCCCACTCACAACACAACCACCATGTCCCGTCAGACACACCCACGCTTCACAGACGATGAGTTGAGGGTCATGTTTAATGAAATCATCAGGGTAGAGCCACAACTGCTTGGAGCACAGGTCCAGCAAACATCCATAGCCAAGAAAATGGAGTTATGGCAGATAATCGTCGACAGGGTCAACTGAGTGGGCAACCATCCACGCACAAGGGAGGACATCCGGAAGAGGTGGAACGACCTATGGGGGAAGGTGCGTTCCATGGCATCCAGACATCAATTGCTGTGATGAAGGCTGGCGGTGGGCCCCCACCCCTTCCCCCAGAATTCACATTGTAGGAGGAGAAGGTCTTGGACATCCTGCATCCTGAAGGCCTGACTGGAATACCTGGAGGACTGGACACTGATATTGTAACCACACGCCCCTAGCACTAATTCGGCCCTCCAGCATGCTACTCCACCACCCTATAACTCCCCAAGTCCCCCTATCTTCCACTACACCTCCCACACCATCATCTAAAGCCCCTACCCTGCATGCCACCCCACCACCCAGCCACAATGGCCAGACAGAGCCTGGCCACTGCACGGATAGCACTGCCAAACACCATCACTACGACTCCCACAATGCACCTGCACATCCACATGAAAAGCTGATCTGTCCACATCACATTGCAACACCTGCATGTACATCTACCGCACCTGCAACACCAACAGGATGCTATGACTGAGGACCTATACATGGCAATGACAGAAATGCAATCCTCATACAGCAACCATCAATGGAACATGCTACCCATATCACTGTACACTACCCACAAACAATATCTGTAGCGCTGCATCAGTCATTGCCATAACTGGGAATCAAGTCAAGCCACTGTATGCATCAGACACAGAGACCAACATTCACATCTCCACCATGTGATACTCGCCCAGTTAATCCACAGGTACCCCTGCCACTGCCACCATGGAGAGGATGCCCCACAGTACAGGGACCTGATTCAACCCCTCACACCCAAGACAATGACAGTCCTGGGGTAACTGGGAGTGGGCGGACCGTGCCAGGGGAACAGGCACAGGGAGTCAGGGGGCGTGGGAGGGCACCTGTGGGCCATGGGATGGGGCCTCCAAGAGACTCGACTGGCCAGGAAAGCATCTACCAAGTCCTGGAGCATACCAGCAATCCCAGGTCAAGATGGGCCAAAAACTCACCATTCTGGAGGAAAACCATAGGCTGCAGAGGCAATACCACCAGGAGGCCATGCAGCAGTGGCATGCCCACAATGCCACCATGGCCTCCATTGAAAGGGTGCTCAAAGAGCTCACAACCATCCTGTGTGCTACCTCCACCAACCAGCAGGCCCCTTCCACTAGCCAGATACCAACTGAGCCATCAACATCAGCCTCAGCTAGTGGAATGGAGGCCCTGCCAGAGGAACTGCAGGCCATTGGCACCCCACCCTCTGCAGCAGAGGAACCCCACCTGGAAATGTGGTAGTCTATCCAGACATCTGGGAGGAGCAGATTCCAAGACCAAACCCACTGCCAGGAAGTGACCCTCTTCTGAAAATTCTCCCTTGTGTGCCAATGAGATACCCGGTTGGTTGTCAATGTCAATACTCCATTTTCACGTGGTCCTTGGACACTGGATCTGTACTGGGTACAGCTAGGCCACCTACTCTGATGAATACTCCAACCATGACCCCACACATCAACTCTTCCACACTTTATGCACAATAAACACCATAGAACACAGGAACTGTTTTTGTGTCTTTCTTGTCACGTGTACGAATGTAAATCCTAGCAAATTGTAATGTGTGGTAATTCCCCTTCACCAAACGTATGTCACATGGACAGCAGGGAGAACCAATCCCTGTAGATGACACCCTACACCAGACAGGGTCCAAATTCCAGTTGCAAGGGGGTCACTAGCCCAGCCACACACAGGAGTAGATCCACAATTCCAACCTACAAGTAGACCAAGAGAGGGACCCACATCAGGATAGTAGGCATGATGGGAGCCACAGCACATATGCATTACATTGTTGTCATGCACAGTGTGGATTTACAACCACACAGGGGACAACAGAAGACAATGTCACACCCACAAGATCAGGAATCACATTACTATTACGCAGTAGATCACAGCTGAAATGGGTAAATAACTACGCTTACTACTGTTAGGAAAGGACAATGTCCATGAATACCACAAGTTTTGATAGGGAGTGAGACACACTACACAATCTTCATTTGGGAAAACATCTGCACAGGAGCTTGCAGGACAAATGACACACCACAATCCTGTACATAGGAATTGTCAACCTACCACTCTGCATTCACCACATATGTCAGTGCGATTTCATCAGTAACACAGCTCCTGATAGGCTATCTGTCTCCCACCACAGGTCACACCAAGGAATAGCTACACTGAACATCTCCAATGATGTACCTGACCATGAGCAGCACTGTCATAAGGCAATTTGGAAATAATACACCTGACAATACACACACAACATACCTGTATGTTACTGGAAGTAATGAGTGATCAGCTCAGTCCTAGATTCTGCTGCACCTTCCTCAACAGCCTCCTCATCACTTTCCATGTCACCATCATCAGCCACTGGTCCACCTGCCTCCTCCTCATTAGCCAGTATTGGTATCTGACGTCTCAGGGCCAGATTGTTTAACATGCAGCAGGCAACTATAATCTGGAATACCTTTAGGGGACTGTAGAGGAAGGCACCTCCAGAGATGTGGAGGCACCTGAATCTGGCCTTCAGGAGCCCAAATGTTCTTTCTCGTTGTGCCGTGGGCCTCATTGAAACGGTGTTCCCCATCCGTGGTAGGGTAGCTTACTGGTACCAGCAGCCAGAAAAGGTCATTTGTATGCACAAAGTTAGGACCTGTCACAATAACGGTAGAGGCACAGGGCTGGATGGGATGACAGGTGACATTACAGTGACACACATCCTATTGCAAACATACCAATGAGCCACACTCTTTCCCTCTCTGTGCCATCATGTGTGGGACATTGCTGTTCCTCAGAATGAAGGAGTCGTGCACAGATCCTGGATACTTGGCCATCACTTGGGTGATGTACTGGTCCGTGAGACACACCTCCTGTACAGTTATGGAGTAGTATTTTTTCGTGCACCTATAGACTTGTTCATTGGCCCTTGGAGAGACCAAAGAAATGTGGGTGCCATCTATGGCCCCAATCACATGAGGGATGCTTCTAATATGATAGAAGTTAGCCTTAAGAGTAGGCAAATCCGCACGCTTCAGGAACCTGATGTAGCTGTCCATGTGTTTCAGTAAAGCAGACAGTACATCTGTCAACACAAGACTGAACATGGGCTGTGACATCCCTGCTGCCAAACCCACTGTAATCTGGAAAGAGCCAGAGGCAAGGAAGTGTAGCACATAGGAATGTGGGAGGGATGGCATAGGGATTACATATAGCAGGCAATAGATTTGGCTCCAACTGGGTACATAGTTCCATTATGGTGTTATGATTCAGACGATAGGTCTGAATGATGTGTCGCTCCTCCAGGCTTGAAAGGTCCTCTAGGAGGCGGTACAGTGATGCATGTCTCATTCTCCCCAATACCAGGTATCTAGGATTGAGAGGAGAGATTTTATAACTTGATGACCACTCAATACAAGCTAGCTAACAATATCCTTTCTGCACACATCGAACACTTGTGACAGGCCCCAAAAGTCGCCACCTACCATTACGGCCATGTAGAGGGCCCATGTATACCAACCTAGCTGCCTGTTACAGGGTCTAGACAACACATTACACACATCACATGACCAATGGTCCATGTAAAAGATGCATATTTGTCCAGCACGTCCCACGTATGTACAAATGCCACTGACTCATATGGTTACACTGCCTATGAGGTACCGAGCTGCAGGTCATGCCCTGGATTTGAGACCTGCCCATCGTACACCACGGTGGCATGATATTCACATTCATGGGCCCAGTCATGATGGCTGAACAGTGGCCTACACTGCATTCAGTGCATATGTCTAGCATGACACACTTATTATTTCTTTACAAAATTATGGCCCTCATTACGACCCTGGTGGACGGGGGAGAAGTGGCGGTAAAACCACCAACAGGCCGGTGGAAGAAAAAATGGAATTATGACCATGGCGGTTACCGCCATGGTCATCTGCCAATTCTCCACTCCGACCGCTGGGCTGGAGACTTCGGTCTCCAGCCCGGCGGCCGTCACCAGACCGCCGGCGGTATCAGGACCCTGCATACTGCCATGGATTTTGGGTGGTTTGGAACTGCTTCGAAATCCATGGCGGTAGGCACTATCAGTGCCAGGGAATTCCTTCCCTGGCACTGATAGGGGTCTCCCCTACCCCCCACGCCCACCCCGAGTCCTCCCCCAAGCCCCCCTACCACCCCCAAAGGTGGCAGGACCCCCCCCACCCCCACCCCCAACATGTACATACACACACCCCCTCCCCCACCCCCACCCCAACACACACACATACACACACCCCTACACACACACATACACTACAACAACACATACCCGCACACATACAAACAGACATGCACACAGACCGACCCACACACATTTCCCATACACACAACACCCCCCGCATGCATACACGCACTCACACACCTCCTCTACATACTCACATGCACACCCCCATGCACGCACACAACACCCCCCCACCCACCTCCCCTAACAGACGATCAACTTACCTTGTCCGTTGATCCTCCGGGAGGGGACGGGATCCATGGGGTCTGCTCCGCTGCCAGCTCCCCGTCACCAGAACACCACCACACCGAATCATGGGATGTGATTCGGTGGGCGGTGTTCTGATGACGGGGCGGTGGAGGTGGAGCAGCCTCCCCTTCCCGGCCGACCGCCAGTATGGCTGCTGGCGGCTCTCCGTCAGAAAAAGGACGGAGGGCTGCCAGCAGTCATAATACGCTGCGCGGAAAACCGCCTGCACTGGCGGTCTTCAGCACGGCGGTACCTCGGTGGTCTTTAAAAAAGACCGCCGAGGTCGATATGAGGGCCTATGTCTTTATAAGTGCCTTAAATGGCAGCCTCCTGTCCTGCGCGCACTAGACAGATGGAAGTGATCTAATTTCTCCAGCGTATGTCGTCATGACGGTAGGCGGTCTCAACCACCGTGCAGCTCCTCATTGGATCACATTGCTGCCTATGGGGACTGGAGCCAATGATGATCACCCCCTGCGTTGAAGGTCATGTACGCAGCAGCGGTAACTCCCATTTTCTGCCGCCTAACTCACTTGATTCCTGACACTCGTGCAAGCAAAACCTCCACTACATGAGCCGCTGTGTACTGTCTCTGGGAGCCACCATGCCACATCCTGCAGGAGATAGGGCCCCAGTCTTCACCCAGGAGTAGCTGGAGAAGCTTGTGGATGGGGTCCTACCCCTGTATGGACAGCTGTATGGGGCACCAGAGGAGCAGGTAAGTCAAATCCATTGGTCTGTATGATAGGGGTGTATGAGGTTGTAAGGCGCCTCCACGCCGCACATGGAGTGGATGCATGCAGGGGCCATGGAGTACATGCGTTTGTGTCGTGAAGACACATTAGTGTGGGCATGTGATGTGTATGATGTGAGTAGTCCAATGCTGCGGATGTGTCCCTGGTGGTCTAGTGGCCATCACAAGTAAGTATTTTCCTTTTCTTTTCTTCTCTCTGTCACTCTTTCACTCTTCCATTTTCTGCCTTTTTCTTCTATCATTTGCTTTTTCTTTTCTTCTCTCTGTCACTCTTTCACTCTTGCATTTTCTGCCTTTTTCTTCTATCACCCCTAGTTTTTCCCTAGTACTTTTTCCTTTCTCCCCTCTTCCCCTGTCCCCCTCCCCGCGAAGCACCTTTCCCCCTCCTGCCACCCAGCTGAAAGCTCCACCCATTCCTTGCACCTTCTTAGTGGTGGCCGCGCGCAGCGGGCATGCCGCTGGTGCGCTGCTAACGTGCCAAAATCAAGCCCGTCTGCACCTGGACCACGCCCAGCACCAGGAACCCTGGATCTCTGTTAAACCACCCCCTTGACTGCCTCCGTTACGACTTCGAGACCCTGTTCTGCCTCAACACCAGACATCTCAACAACTGCTGCACCATCTCCCCCAAAGACACCCACTGACCTGCCACCTGCAGGAATTTCAACTTCAGTGCCAACCTTAACAAACCGAAGGTACTCTCTGCACACAAAAATACCAACAACCGCCACAACTCCATCACCTGCCTGCTCCTGAACATCCGCTCCCTCCACCAACACGCCACCGATCCCTGGGACCTGATCGACACCACTGACCGGACATCGCCTCCGTCACCGACACCTGGACCATCCTCAGCTCGGCTCCAGACATCATCATCGCCATTCCAGACGGTTAAAGTATCCTAAGGAGAGACCGGCTCTCCCGCCCAGGTGGAGGACTCGCCATCGTACACAAGTCCTCATAACATGTCAAGGCAGTCCACGAAGATCACTGCACCACCATGGAACACCTTTACTTCCTGGTCCACTCCAGCCACAACTCCTCCATCCGTGCCACCCTGGTGTACAGGCCACCCGGCCCCAACCCAGCTTTCATAGACGACGTCGTAGACATCGCTGCCCCCCAGGCCCTGGCGTCAGTCGACTAGCTCCTCCTCGGCGACCTGAACTTCCACCTCGATGATCGCACCGACCAAAATACCACTGCTCTACTCGACAACTTCGCCACCCTCAGCCTCAGACAGCTGGTCTCTGCACCCACACACATCGCAGGACACAGACTGGACCCCATCTTCATCTCAAGCAACCGGATCATCATCAAGACCGTCTCCATCCCAGACTGGACTGACCACCGCTGCATACACTTCACAATCACGCACCCAGCAGCTGCACCCGCACCTCCAGGATCCTCCCCACAGGAAATGGAATGAAATCACCAACGTGCAACTCACCTCATCACTTGCCAAATCCCTCCCTCCCCCCTCTGACAACGCTAACACAGCAGCATGTAAACTCTACGCATGGATCACCGAATGCGCAGACACTCTAGCCCCTCTCCAGCCGACATTGGTAAAAAGCGTACCTAAGAAGGCCAGCTGGTTCACCACTGAATTCAAAGAATCAAAGCGTATCCGCAGACATTTAGAGAAAAAATGTAGGAACAGCCAATCCAGCAAAGACCTCGCCTCATTCAGAGCCGTAACCGCCGCCCGCAGATAAAAAATCAAGAACGCAAGGAAGGAGGCACTCCGGAAGCGCATCAACTCCTTCGCACACAACTCGAAGGAACTCTTCTCAGTCATCAAAGAGTTCACAGATCCCCCCTCTGAAGCCACCAGCATCCCCTGTCACAGGACCTCTGCGAAAAACTCGTCTTCTTTTTCCACCACAAGATCCAGGACATCTACAACACTTTTCTGTCACCTGGCACTGGAACCCGCGACCGCCCCACCGCCCCAGAACCAGCCCAAACCGTCCACGACTGGTCCACTCTCACCACAGAGGAAACAGTCAACATTATGAACAGCACCCACTTCGGAGCCCTCTCGCACCCCTGCCCGCACCACATGTACATTAGAGCCAGCGCATCCATCGTCCCCGAGCTTTGTAACACAATCAACTGCTCCATCAGCATAGGCACCTTCCCTGAGGCCTGGAAACACGCCAAAATACGCCCTCTCTTGAAGAAACCTTCGGCCGACCCATCAGAAATAAAGAATTTCCTGCCCATCTCGCTGCAACCCTACCCCGCCAAAGTACTAGAGAAAGCAATCTATGGACAACTACAGAATTTCATAGAGGCCAACAACTCCCTGGACAGCTCTCAGTCCGGCGTCCACAGCAATCACAGGACGACGACAGCACTCGTGGCAGCCACCAACAACATCCTATTACTCCTAGACTGCGGCTACACCGCAGCACTCATACTCCTCGACCTCTTAGCAGCTTTCGACACAGTCTCCCAAAGCACTCTGCGCACCAGACTCCACAACTTAGGAATCCTCTGAAGAGTCCTGGAATGGATCCACTCCTTCCTCTGCCAGGAGGACACAGAGGGTCATTCTCCCGCCCTACACTTCCAGACCCACAGGAGTCAACTGCGGAGTCCCCCAAGGATCCTCACTGAGTCCCACACTGTTCAGCATATACATGGCCCCTCTTGCTGCCATCGTCAGAAGCCACGGTATGAACATCAGTTCATATGCTGATGGCACACAACTTATCATTTCCCTCACCGAAGTCCCAGACATGGCCAAAAGGAACTTTCATGCAGGAATGGAAGCCGTCACTACCTGGATGAGAGAAAGCTGCCTCAAGCTCAACTCCGACAAGATAGAGCTCATCATCTTCAGAAACGCCAACTCAGCTTGGGATAACTCATGGTGGCCCACATCCCTCAGTGCCCTCTTCCCTGTGCCGACCGAAAATGCCCGCAACTTAGGAATCATCCTCGACTCCTCCCTATCCATGACCCGCCAGGTAAACTCTGTCACCTCCTCCTGCTGGCACACCATCTGCAAACTCCTGAAGATCTTCAGGTGGATCCCAGCAGACTGTTGCAGGACAGTCACCCATGCCTTAGTCACAAGCAAGCTCGACTACACCAATGCCCTCTACGCCAGCACCTCAACTAGGAACATCAAAAAACTTCAACTCATCCAGAATGCCGCCGCCAGACTCTTTCTGAACCTCCCTTACCGAGAACACATCTCCCAATACCTGAGGACCCACCACTGGCCACTGGTCGAGAAGTGAATCACCTTCAAGCTTCTCACCCACACATACAAGGCCATACACAACGCAGGACCAGCCTACCTGAACCACCATGTCTCCTTCCACACCTCCGCCAGATCAATCCACCCTGCACAGATGGCCCTGGTCATCGTCTCTTGCATCTGCAAAACCACTGCCAGAGGACGATCTTTTATCTACACTGCAGCGAAGAGCTGGAGCAACACCCCCCTGCACCTCAGACAAAGCCCATCACTCACCATCTTCAGGAAGAGCCTCAAGACATGGCTCTTCAGATGCGGCCCCTCACCAGCACCTTGAGACCCTCACAAGTGAGTAGCCGCGCTTTACAAAAACTGATTGATTGATAACCCTATTGTTTAAATGTCATGCATGACATCGCCTTGGCAATCACAATGCTGCTCTGGAGTGTTTCAGCCTTGACCGATTCACTAAGTCAAAATGTTCCCACAATAGCTGGTTTATGAGCATTGCATCTTGCAATTCACAATGTGTATTTTCTGAAATGCAGTGTCATTGTAATGGCATGGCATGCCATGATGTAATTGGAGAGATGTACATGTTGATCTGTGTTAATGGTAGGTAGGTACTGATCCTTTTCCACCCTATCTTTCTCTCTCTCCCTCCCTCCCTCCTCTCCTCTCCTCTGTCTTTGTGTGCATCAGCATCATCAGGCAAAGGAGAAGGGGCACAGGCGAGTGGGAAAGCAGCAGCCGATGGGACCCTAGAGGCTGACACCTGCGGAGCCAAGAGTACCAGTGGAATGGAGGGTGAAGGGTGTGCCACAGGGGAGACAGGATCATCTGCATCATCTATGGATTCCTCCTCCGCTGGAAGCTCCTTGGAGGTGGCAGACCCATCTAAGACCAGCCAAGCACCAACCTTCCCCGCCACCCCTCTTACCAGCTCCCCACCCAGTTGCCCGTGTCCACTCACCCAGGAGGGACATCCACATCCATACACTGATTACGGACTACCCCATCCTTCACAGACACTACACCACTCACACCTGCTGGCACAACACCAACACTCCTTGATCCAGCCACTAGTTCCATCATGCCCACAGTCACCACACTTCCAGACCCGCATACATCCACCACATGCACACTCACCACAACTACCAACACCCCCAAATGCAGCACATCCTCCTTACCTGCAGGCATCACGCCAACAGAGAGTCACCCATCCACCATGGCATCTCCCTGCACCTCTTTCCCCCTCCTCCCAAGACACCCAACAGTCACCCAGCACACACATGCCTTCCACCCATGCACCTGCACCCAAGACACCCACACAGACACATTTCACAACCACTCCCAAACGCTTTTCCCATGGCCGCCCTAGTGTCCCTAACAAAAGATTCCCATATGAGTTTTCCCTCTTCCTTGTCACTCTCCCAACCTGTGATTCCCCAAAGCGCACTGTGTCCCTACCGACCCCAGTCCTTCCACTTCCCAGTCCTCCCTTGTCCCCTTGGTGTTGCCCATGCCAAAAAATCAACCCCCCTAAACCCAAGCTCCCTTCTTCCAAGGACAAACCTAAAGAGCCACCTACTAAAGCAAAGCCAAGACCAAGCCCCCCCCAAACCCAAGGGAAAACCCAAGGACCCCCCTCCCAAACCCAAACCACACCCTCAACCACCACCTCATCACCCCTGAGGTGCCTGCCTGCCCCCTTGATGCCCCTACCATGTGGAGTCCACTTTGCAGTCAGGAGTTAAGTTGGGGCATTCACAAGTGCCATTTTTGCCTGGTGTCACTTGAACTGTTTGGACTGGCCAGCTGGCCCATTTTGTACATATCTAATGGCTTTTTGTATACATTTATAATATATATGGGCCAACCACCTGTTGGTCTTGATGGAGACATACTTGTCCTGCCTTTCCTTCCTGATGGATGTGCTGTACTATTGCGATTTGGTTTGTATTAGTTTTGTGTATGTGACTGTGTTGCAGCATATGTTATGTGGTTTTCTTGTGCATTATACTTGGTGTGATGTGTTGTGATGGTGTTGTGTGGCATTGTGTGGTTGTTGTGTGTGTATGTGGTAATAGATTTGTCATGTGCATTGTGTGTTGTGTGGACGTGGTGTGACATCTGACACGTTGTGTGGCAGTGTTTTGGTATCAATTGGTAGTATGTGGTTGTTACGTGTGGCTGTCAGTATGTGTTTTCATGTGGAGGAGTGCAGTGTTGTTCCTTGCCAATGCCTTTGTGTGTTTGCGGTAATGATGTCTTTGTGTGAGTCTGTGGTGTTGTGTATGTTTGATTTAGACATTGGCGGTGATGTGTGTGTGCTGTGTGGATGCCACATGTATGTTGACCTTGGTGTGTGTATTTTGTGTGTGCGTGTGTGTTGGTTGGTGTGTGTATGTGTGTTGGTATGGGTGTTTGTTTACGTGTGTGTGTACTTACGGTTGTTGTCTTCGTCCCTGGTTCTGGAGTCCTAGGGCGATCAGGAGCAGTGGGAAGACTTCAAGTTCAGGTTCCATGGCGGCTCCAGACATGTCTGTGTTCCTGAAGGTGAGTGTCTCCTTTTATACTGTTGGTTTCCGCCGGGGTTTTGGTGGCCGTCCGACCGTGCCAGAAATCCTGATGGTGTGTGTAGGAAAATGGCTCTGTGTTGCAGTTACCCCCCCACTTTTTGCCTGATATTGATGCTGACTTGACTGAGAAGTGTGCTGGGATCCTGCTAACCAGGCCCCAGCACCAGTGTTCTTTCACTTAAAAATGAACCATTGTTTCCACAATTGGCACACCCCTGGCACACAGATAAGTGCCTTATAAAAGGTAACAGTGGTACCAAGGACCCTGTGACCAGGGAAGGTCCCTAAGGGCTGCAGCATGTGTTGTGCCACCCTAAGGGATCCCTCACCTAACACATGCACACTGCCAATGCAGATTGTGTGTGTTGGTGGGGGGAAAAAGGCAAAGTCGACATGGCATCCCCCTCAGGATGCCATGCACACAAAATACTGCCTGTGGCATAGGTAAGTCACCCCTTTAGCAGGCCTTAAAGCCCTAAGGCAGGGTGCACTATACCACAGGTGAGGGCATGGCTGCATGAGCAATATGCCCCTACAATGTCTAAGTCCATTCTTAGACATTTGTGGCCATATTAAGTATATGGTCTGGGAGTTTGTCAAAACGAAATCCACAGCTCCATATTGGCTACACTGAATACTGAATACTTCTCAGAATAATAAACCCACACTGATGCCAGTGCTGGATTTATTACAAAATGCACATAGAGGGCATCTTAGAGATTCCTCCTGTATTTTACCCATTCCTTCAGTGCAGGACTGACGGTCTGTGCCTGCCTGCCACTGAGAGACGAGTTTCTGACCCCCTGGGGTGAAAGCCTTTGTGCTCTCTGAGGCCAGAAACAAAGCCTACACTGGGTGGAGGTGCCTCAAACCTCCCCCTGCAGGAACTGTAACACCTAGCAGTGAGCCTCAAAGGCTCAGGCTTCTTGTTACAATGCCCCAGGGCACTCTAGGTAGTGGAGATGCCCGTCCCCCAGACACAGCCCCCACTTGTGGCGCAAAGTCTGGGAAGATAATGAGAAAAACAAGGAGGAGTCACCCCCTCAGTCAGGTCCACCCCTAAGGTGACCAGAGCTGAAGTGACCACCTCCTTGGAAAATCCTCCATCTTGTTCTGGAGGATTTAGCCCAATAGGGATAGGGATGTGCTCCCCTCCCCAAAGGAAGGGAGCACAAGGAGGGTGTAGCCACCCTCAAGAACAGTAGCCATTGGCTACTGCCCTGTGACCCTAACACACCCCTAAATTCAGTATTTAGGGGCGACCCTGAACCCAGGATTTTAGATTCCTGATGACCTACAACAAGAAAAAGGACTGCTGACCTGAAAGCCCCGCAGAGACGACGGAGACAACAACTGACTTGGCCCCAGACCTACCGGCCTGTCGCCAGACTCAAAGAACCTGCACAGCGACACATCCAGCGGGATCAGTGACCTCTGAGGACTCAGAGGACTGCCCTGCAACCAAAGGACCAAGAAACTCCTGTGGACATCGTCTCGGTCCAAACAGCAACAAAGAAACCATCTTTAAAGGGACTCCAGCCTCACTCCGGAAGTGTAAGTCCCCAACACTCTGCACCTGCGGCTCGCGTCCAGAAGAAGCACCACTGCAAAGAGGACCCCCAGGTGACTCCAACGATGTGGACACCCTGAGATGACCTCTCTGCACCCCCACAGCGACGCCTGCAGAGGGAATACAGAGGCTCCCCCTGACCGCGACTGCCCTGTAACAAAGAACCCGACGCCTGGAAAAAACACTGCACCTGCAGCCCCCAGGCCGGAGAGAAACCAACTACGTGTGCAGGAGTGACCAGCAGGCGGCCCTGAACCTTGCCCAGTCGGTGACTGGCCCGAGAAGCTCCCCTGTGCCATGCCTGCATCGCCAGAGTGACCCCCGGGTCTCTCCATTGATTTCAACCTAAAACCCGACACCTACTTCGCACACTGCACCCGACCGCCCCTGTGCCGCTGAGGGTGCATTTTGTGTGCCTGTTTGTGACCCCCCCTAGTGCTCTACAAACACCCCCTGGTCTGCTTCCCGAGGACGCAGGTACTTACCTGCGAGCAGGCTGGAACCGGAGCACCCCTAGTCTCCATAGGCGCATATGTTATTTGGGCCCTACTTTGACCTCTGCACCTGCCCGGCTCTGTATTGCTGGTGCTGGGTGTTTGGGGGTTGACTTGAACCCCCAACGGTGACCTGCCTCTTGCCCCGGAGACGGAACTTGTAAGTGCTTTACTTACCTGACAAACTAACCTTTACTTACCTTCCCCAGGAACTGTTGATTTTTGCAGTGTCCACTTTTGAAATAGCTTATTGACATTTTTGCCAAAACTGTGTACATTACTGTTTTAATTCAAAGTTCCATATTTACCTATGTCAAGTACCTTACAATTTATGTATTTACTTGAATTCTGAATCTTGTGGTTCTAAAATAAATTAAGAAAATAATATTTTTCTATATAAAAACCTATTGGCCTGGAGTTAAGTCTTTGAGTGTGTGTTCTCATTTATTGACTGTGTGTGTACAACAAATGCTTAACACTACCCTCTGATACGCCTACTTCTCGACCACACTACCACAAAATAGAGCATTGGTATTATCTAATTTTGCCACTATCAACCTCTAAGGCGAACCCTTGGACTCTGCACACTATCTCTTACTTTGAGATAGTATATACAGAGCCAACTTCCTACAGTGTGCAACCTCATAATATGCTTCGGCGGTAACATGGTCCCCACCGGAATTGATGGGCTTGTCACTGGCTGCTGTGGTCCTTCCGCACTGGCGGTACTGGCAGTCTATTGACCATGTTCCATTGGGAACACCACCATGGTCATAATATGGCAGTCTTCTCCGCCGGGCCTGCAGCCGCCAAACTTGTAATCAGGGCCTTAGTGTCCTCACGTACTTGCTTAAGTGTGCTTGCTGTAGGCTCTTTTATTACAGTCAGTGCTTTCTGTGCCCTTAGGTGCTTTTTGTTGCTGTGGACCTCGGGCTTTTACTTACCCACATGCTAAGTTGCTTATTATATCCTCAGGAGTTTGTTGCCTTGTGGATGCTTTGTCTGTAGCTGCTTGTTGTGTCTGTGTTTTATATTCATTCAGTTGGTTGATGTACCTCTGCTTTCCAGTGTTTGTTGCTTCTGTGCTTGTTACATGCTCAGATTAATGTTGATAATGCTCAGATTCATGTTGATAATTTTCCAGATTTCCAGGTTCACAGCTCCAGTTTTAGAACATCACTAGTAACGTGAATTCACAATCTTGGTTCACAGACTCATTGCTTTGAGTCAGACATTTGGTGTATCGATTATTTCTCTCAGGCTAAGGAGCTTTACTGCACTGAGTCTAAGCTTTACTCTGCTGTTTGACTGCATCTTTATCGTTGCATGATTGCACCTCTCACAGAAGGTAGGTACTGATCAGGATGTCACAACAGGAGTTCCGCATGCTTAGAGCTTCTGAATTCAAGTTCTGAACACGTTTAACTCAATCCCTCAGATTAGGTAGGAACAGGAGACCAGGGAGCAGAAGACTGCTAACCCACTCCTCACACCAAAGGGAAAGCAAGAGCTAAAGGAGAACTTTACCTCATTGACAATCTGTATCACCAGATGACTCCATGTCAATGTGACAACTTTTCAAGTCAAGGGCTTTCCATTTACAAACCTCTGTTCTGAAGTGTGTTTGAAACAAGTGTGACGGTATCAAAATCCTCAAGACTATGGGAAACTTCAATAGAGAGAGTGTTGATCTGGCAAACAAATAAATGGCAATAAGGCTAAAACACAGCCATTAACTGTGTTCTCTCCTAGTCCAATGAAAGTGCAAAACATGTGAAAGATGTGACTCAAAAGTGTCAATGCTCCAATTTGTACAACAGGCAACAAAATAGTTCCACCGTCCAGCTCAGACTGACTTTGCAGAGAGGCAAGATGTCAAAACAATGAACACCAGCAGCATCTGAAAATAACTCAACTGAACTGCTCAATATACAGGCATGAAGGTGGAGACTTTTGAGGTTGGGGTACAGAACCTTCCCCCGACTCTTGACTGTAAGAGGAGGTGTGCTGAGAAGCAAGGGGTGCATGAATTCTCTCAGAAGGTCTCCTTTTCCTTTCCGGCCAATTTGGAGCAACCAGGATGACTTGGCCTGGGCTTAGAACAGCTTTATCAGCAAACATGGAATCAGAGGTTTGAGGGGGGACATTTAATTTCCACCGAAATGCATACCCCAAGTATCCCTGCAAGGGAAACTGGAGATTACAGAACTGTGGGCAGTGAGCATTCTCACGAGTGGCAAAAATGTCCACCTGAGGAGTGCCGCAAAGGGTAAAAAATGTTCTGTAAAACCTCTGGATACAGAAGTCACTTGTGGCTGGCAAGATGAAGCAAGCTCAGGTGGTCAGCTCTCATGCTCAGATAGCTTGATGATGATTAGAAACCAGGCAGATCCCAAGCATCCGTGCCCAGAAGTGGGGTATGAGCCTGTGTCAGCCTGCAGGGTCAGACTGGGGCAGAAAATAGACCAGGGCAACAAAAGTCCCATTAGTGAATTAGAAAGCTAAAAATGTGGCCCAATTTTGCAAATTTGGTCAGTTTTTAATTTTTAAAGACACAGTGTATAAGCTGTTTGTATGGTACGGAAGCCTGCATGGATTTGAGCTTGCTACAGGCAATGTTTGTTTTAATCACAGCAGATCAACAGTAAAAACCAGCCAGGCAAACCATAAAATGGGCCCACACACTGACCTGTCATGGTAAACCTGCCGAGCACTGCCTCATTGCCCTATAGGCTACATAGACCCCGCCGGCCTGGGTATTTCTGAGGTTAGTGACAGGGGTACTGGTTTTGCTTTGGGCACCAGTGTGGCTCCAGGTGACGGTGGGCCTTGCCCTGTGGTAGACATCTTGGTTTGACGGGTGCCAGTAAAATACCCTCCAGCTGTGTCTCAAGCTAGAGATCTTGTTGGATCCATGGGTCCCAAAGGTGCACCAGAGGGTGCACTAAGAAATAGCACCATCATAGCTCAGGTATATCGGGAGAAGACCCGGAGTCTAGATCAGCATTGGTTCTTCAGCCAGAGTATTGTCAATAACTACAGTTCAAAGGTGGCCACTAATTCAAGATCAGAGGAGGAGAATGCTTCTGCTGGAGAGCATCCATGAGAATACTTCTGGATGCAGAAGAGTGTCTGGGCATGAAGCCTGCACCTCCTCTTATGCTTCCTTTTCTTGTTCCCTGAAAGATTTTGAAGAGAGCAACGGGCTGACTTCAACCTCAATCTAGAACGTGATCTGTGTTGAGCCCACACTCTTCACACACGCCATAAACATCTTTGCCTCCCACTACCAGATGTTTATTGAATGATTGGGGCTGTACTACTCACATAACTTGGAGTCATGCTGTAGCCCCAAACAACATGCACAGAACTTGTGGGGGTCTGTCCAAGGCAGGAATAGTAGGATTTAAACCCTGATTTCTTTTAAGGTGACACAGCGAAGATGGAGAATTTTGATTGAAAAAATCACAGAGGGCATCTCTAGATCAACAAAGGGGCAAAGAGAATAGAATTAATGTTGGGGTGGTGATATATATCTCCAATGACATCCTGTTTAAGCAGTAACCTGCACTGAGACAAAGCCAACGCAGCCCACTGGCGCAGGAGAGCTATTGCAGAATTTTCCTGATCTAGTGTAGCACCAGAGGATATTCAAAATGTGAGGAATCTGCAACTAGAAGTATCCATCTGAATTAGAATGTTGTCCTCTTTACTACGTGGTTGAGCCCTTTGGTGTTGAGAAAATGTTTATGCTTGGATTTTGCCTCTCCATACTCAAAGGTGTTTCTAATCATGTGTCCAGCCCCGCCATCCAATAGTCAGGAAGTCCAGCCTCCCAGCCCAGAGTACATTTCCGCAATGTCATTTATAGTGTTCATAAGCAGGTAGTACTGAAATAAATCCTACTTAAGGAAAAAGGTTCCTACCATGAGGAATCCTAATGATACACAGAAAATAAAAGTACAAAGCAAAGAATAAAAAGTGGAAAGAAAAACGAAAGAGGAATCAGCAGAGATGGTAACAAAACAGGAAGACAAAAAACACAAAATGAAAGGAACAAGAAAGAATAAACAGTCAGCCAACAAATACCAGTCCCAAAGGAACCACCCAATGATATACACCCTAACATATTTTTATTTAAAAATGCAGTTATATAAATACACAATATGATCTATAGAAATTATGTGAAAATTATAGATATAAATCCTGGGAAACAAGACGTTAAAAAAAAACGTTAAACACTCACACCCAACAATCACAGAATAAAAAGATGTGTATAACTCAGACAACTTGGTACAAAGCAAAGACAAGGAACATGATCAGGACTAATAGACCTGAATGGCAAGCCACTCCCTATACAAGCAGACTATGACGTAGCAGAATAACAATAAAGATCCGCCAAATGATGTCCATATAATGTGTTATGATAATGTCTGTATAATCCTGATTTGTTAAATAATGTCTAACAAAGAAAAATTCTTCTTCCCTCAAAGGGTTATAACAGTCTGAACCTCATTGTAAAAGGGTGACTGGCAAGTAGAACCATGGCATCCCAGATTTCCAACTTGTCCAAATGTAATAGTGTCTTGGTCAAGGTCAAAACATGCCAATGCACGTTTCGGTGAAACGTGACCCAAACAAGGGTCACCCACCTTCCTCAGGGCACATATATTTTACATTTATAAGATTTTTCCCAGGAGAATAATAATCAAGCTTCAGGCTTGTACCGGCACGCACTTCCTGCTTTCCAACAAGGCTATTGAACCTTTACTCCTGATTATAAGGAGAGGGGTCCCTAATAAGTCATCCAAAAATGTGCCTCCTCATAAACGCTCATCCATGATGTATCGCTATAGGACAAAGTCCCTACTTAATTACCTTCCTCGTTTTCTCCTGCGGCTTGCAAAGAAATCCGTAGCTACCGCGGAGTTATCGTACAGAGACGATCCAGCAAGTGCCATGCATGCAAGCTAACTCGCACAAAGAAATCAGTCTCTGTGTTCATAGGCACTCTCACTGAGACCCAGCATCAAAGCCCTAATGTCTTGGACTTGCTGCCTTGGACGGAAGGCCTGAAACTGCACTGAACCCAGGATGGCTCCAAAGAAGGGAAGCCTCTGTGATAGAGTCAAATGTGACATCATCATATTGATGTTGATCGTGAACCCAAATGATGTCAAGAGGTTTGCAGTCCTCTTGAGGTGGTCCACAACTACCTCTGATGAGCCTGCCTTCAACAGCCAGTTCTCGAGGCAGTGGAAAAGTTGTATCCCCAGCCTCTGAAGGTGTGCTGCGATTACCAACATAACTTTTGCGAATACACGAAAGACGCTGGTGAAGCAAAAAGGGTGCATGACAAATTGAAAATGTTCCTGGTCCACCTTGAACCACTAATGTCTGTGGGACTGCAGGATGTGCACATGAAAGTAAGCATCCTGCAGATCCAAAGCCACCATCCAGTTGCCTGGGTCCAGGGCAGACAGAACCTGGGACAATGTGAGCATTTTTAATTTGTCCTTCTACAAGAAGGTATTCAGAGGGAAGAGATCTAAATTATGATGAAGACCTCAGTCCTTCTTTGGCACAAGTAAATAACTGGAATAATGGGCAGTCCCCATTTCGTGGGCAAGAACCCTCCATATGGCTCATTTGGCCAGAAGATCCTGCACTTGTTGGAGCAAGATTAACAATCTCCTCAGATCTGGACACACCTGTCAGATGTAATGTTTTTCCTCCCCTGGAGGAAGTGTAGGATCGGTCCCCCACAAGATGGCCATGTGCAGCGAAGGGCAAACCAAAGCAGGGGATTGAAAGGATCACTGCTGTTGATGGCCTGGGTGTAGTCTGCTAAATCCCTGCCATAAAGGACTGGGGTGCCTGTTGCGGGGACAGTGGGCCTTGGTGTGAGCATTAAGCTAACCCCCTGTAGTAGCTTTGGGCAAACCTGGTGAGGGTATTGTCATGCTGGGGTAGAAAAGCCTAAGGAGTGCACTGTGGTCTGGCTTTTTTTAAAGCATTCTAATGCTGAATTGGCCATTTCGCCAAACAGGCAAGACCCATTGAATGGCATGTTGATCAAAGAGGTTAGCAGGTCCGTAGGGAAGCTTGTGGATCTCATCCAAATGTGCCGCTGAAGCACTACACTAGTGACAACTGCTCTGTCCAATCAGGTGTACCTTTCCAGCAATCAGCTGGCATTGACTGTCCGGAGGGCTAGGTTGGAAGAGCAAAACATCTGCTTTTCAAAAGTCTCAAGGTGATTTGACTTTGTGTCAGGAGGAGTCGTGGGAAAAGATTTGGAGAGTTGGCCTACTGACGAAAGCTTGAAACACCAAACTCTCAAGTATAGGGTGCTGTAGTAAAAAAGCAGGGTCACTTAACACAGGCCTGTGGTGTCTAGCAACCTGTCTGTTCACTGGAGGACAGCAATAGGGGTTGACCATGCCCATGGGAACAAAGGAGGGAGTCAGACCTGTGGAGCCAACACAGGAGGGTTGGGGCAGGCAAGGATGGATGATGTGGCCAGATGTGCATGGCCTCTACAACATTCCACACCCAGTTTAACAACCCTGCACAAGAGAGAGAGCCAGTGAAGAAGAGCCTGGACCTGGGAGTGGCGACAGCGGAAAGGATGCCCCGCTGAAAAGAGAAGCCATCCGATGCCCCGCAAGGATGGACTAAGGACTTTGACTGCAGCTAACTCCTAAAGCTATCATGGATCTCTCCAGGGCCAGTGGCACTGGCCCCCAGAAGGACAACTGGAGGAAAGGAGCTGCTGGGGGCCCTTGTCTGATTCTCCTAGGAGACGAACATAGGAAGCACTTAGAAGGACAATCTTGAAGCACAGTACAAACAGTATGAAACATTTTTAGAGTGATGTACAAATAACTTTTCAGCTATGAAGAGTAGAATAAACTGATACCTTCAATCAAGCTGGAAGTGACAGTTATCTCAACCTGGAAGTATTGTCACTTTCGTGGCTGGGATTTCCAGGCCCCTAGGGGACTGCCCCAGATGTGGCATCAAATCCAGGTCACATGACCATGTGGGTCATGTGACCTGTTGGGTTGTCACATGGGGTTTCACATCAACTTAGTCATGTGACCTGTGCTGTGGTCACAAAGGGAGTGACATCCCTTTAGTCAGGTGACCAGTCACGTGGCTGCTGAGGCGTGACATCCCCTTAGTCAGGTAACCAATCACATGACTTCGGTCATGTCACGAGTGAGCCCAGACCCGGAAGAGCTGGTGACCATGGTTGTGATGTCACCTGCGACCCCTGAAGACTATGTGACTAGGATGTGATGTAGAGGCATATGAACCCCAACCCCTTTTGGTGTCTAAACATGCCTGGGCTTGTTGCAACCCCCACAACCATGTGACTAGGATGTGATGTAGAGGAGTACGTTCCCTGTTGCTGTAGAGGATACATTTGAGGAGCTCCCTGCGTAGCGGCCCCAGGCCCCTGCCTTTTGGCTGGAAAGAAATCCCACCGGCATTATGAAGCGGTATAACTGCATTGTCAAAAGACAGCTGATACAAATGGTGTGAACATTACCACAGTGTGACACCTAAGCCTATGCCAGACTTTACCGGCGAGTAGTTCTAAAGATGCAGGTCTCAATGTCACAGGTTTTAATGAGGAGTTGTGCCACAGGTTTGTAAATCCTGCCTCAATGAATTGCTGCTGCTAATATACCCTATTAACGGTTCCAATAGCAGTGTGGCCTCCAGTAAGAAGGCATCGGCTTGAAACATTTCGCAGAGATGGATGAGGTAGGAGGATCTATAACAGCTCCTAACTTGTCTGTGTATGAAGATATGGGGTATCTGGCCCAGTCATCTTCTGACAGGGCCATCATGCAAGAGTCAGGGGCAAGCTCCGAAAGTGGTTATGTGTCAATGTATCTCAATAAGTCTCAAGAGTTAGGGGTGCTTTTGAACAAGCAGAATGCTCTGAAGTGAGTAAAAGATTAGTAAGTAATAGATTTTCTTTATTATTTGAAGCACAGAAAGCATCATCAAATGCACGGTGTAGAGGGTAGGCCTCTGGTTAATGCAGTTAATTTTTACAGGTTGTGCTGTTCAAAACAGACTGAAAGTTCCACAAATCAAAGCAGAGGCCCGTGTAAGAAATGTGCCTGTATCCATAATATTGTTGATTCTGAAAAGGAATCCCCAGCCCTGCTCTTTAAGGACATATGGCTTGTTAAAGATTTTGCAGCTTGTGTTGTGAATGTCTGTCTCAGACAATGACTTTTATACTCTCTGTCACAGGCAAATCAATGATCCACAGCAGGAGGAACACAAATGCCTACATTTATCGCAAACGTCAAGAGCTAGCCATCATATACGTTTTTTGAAGACCCTCACAAAGTATATAATCTGCTAAAGCTGCTGTATCATTTGACAGATGAAAAAAGTGTCCATCCACATATGATGAGGGTCTTGTCATGTACATTGAGCAATATCCAAAGCGTGTGCGAGCCGCGCACAAAACATGAGCGCATGCAAGGGTAGTGTCTGATATTTGTTAGAAAGATTGTTGAAAGAGCTGTATATTTCAAAACTAGGCAACAGAGAAACTCTTTAGTCCCACTTTTATGGGGCTTGGATAAATATGCATCGCGGAATTGATATATGTGTTGCTTAAAGAAACAATAGCCAAAATATATCCAGCAATTCTGTGCTCTTTGAAGGTCTGTGTTCTGCCAGTGACACCACAGTGTGATAGTCCTGCAAGTATAGCCAGCTGGTGAATCAAAGCGTGGTTACCTGTGCACCTGTGGGGTATTTATATTGGAACGTGTACAAGTACCATATGAGGGGTTTAATACTACTGCTGACGGTCAGCTTGCAAAGCGCCTTTGATTTTCTGACTGAAGACTATTTCCATAAAAAATGTAATGTACTGTATGAGACTGAATTTTATGATCGTCTGAATGCCGCAAGCATCCTATGAGTACAAAGTTATAGGAGGGGTGACAGAGAAGTCCTATTTAGAGCAGTTGACTTTGTAGCTGTAAAAGTACCAACATTTGTGACTCTCCATCAATGTCTTGCCCTTCACCTGAGTGATGTCTGTAATGTATGTCATAATATGTATATACAATGAATAAATGCATTCTCTACAACAGCCAAAATAATTGTATCAATACACTGCAAGTTATGTAAGTGTTTTGGTGTTCCGCACGTTCTTTCTTTCTAATAAAATGACTTGTTGCCAAAACATGTGTCTTTTATTTCACAGATTACAGTGGCTGATAACATGGCTGATGATGTGTTAAGGAAAATGTATTGTGATAAAAGTGGAATTTGGAAGTGCAGAAGCTTTGTTTAGAAGGGCTCAAGTTGAAAAAGAGCCAGCAAATAGAAAGCTAGTGAAGGAGTAGAGGTCTAGGAAAGAGGCATATTCGCTCCATAAAATGAATAGATTATATGTGGCAGGCAGACTTCATCAGTCTTTAAGATCTATCCAGGCACAATAACGGAGCGCAATATGTATTGATGGTCATAGATGTATTGTCTAAGTACACTTTTGCAGAAGCGCTACACGATGAGACGGAAACTAGCGCCACAATTCCCTTCAAAGCCATGTTCAGCAATGGCAGAACCCCTCAGAAACTGCAGATAGATGCAGGAAAATAATTTTTAAATGAACAGTTTCAGAACTTATTAAACCAGCACTTGATTCATCATTTTATAAAGCACAAGGAGGTCAAAGCCGCGGTGATAGAACGTTTTAGCACAACTTTAAAATCTAAGATGTGGAGATATTTCACGGCTTACAACACATACAGTTATGTGGACATACTAAAGACGTTTATAGATGTTATAATGCCAGCTACTACAGAACCATCACAACAGCATCAATAGTGGTAATGCTGCAAAATTCCTTAGTGGTGCAGAGAACCGTGTATGGCAATCGGTTTACAATGAAAGTAAAGAAACATGTTTTAAAAGAAGGTGATCATGTTAGGGTGACTGAGTTAAAAGGTGTCTTTACGAAAGACTACCAACAGACTTTTAACCATGAAATATTTATAGTGGGGCGAGTAGAGCGTAAAGAAAGTGTACATATCTACCATTTAAAAGATTAGGACGGCGAAGAGATTATGGGCAGCTTTTACAATGAAGATTTACAAAAGGTGCTGGCCAATACACAGCAGGTATACAGGGTTGAAAAAGTTCTGAAATGAAAAGGTAGCAGGGCTAAGAAGCAAGCCTTAGTCAAATGTAAGGGTTGGCTTGAGACATTTAACAGTTGGCTGCAGGCTGGCTCTCTAAAGGCCATGTGAGTATAGAGCTCACTGCACAAGCAGGCAAAATAAAAATATGGAGACAGAGCCATTTTATATCATCCTAGCTTCCTGTAAAGTCACAAAAGCGAACAGTACCAAAATAGATGCTGATGCTAAAGTGGCAATAATTGCTTACCCCGTGGCAATCATGTTAGTCAAGTAGATATTACCCTCGGTGATCATCTCAACATAAAAGTTATAACATGACCACATACAGACCCTACATCGAGAATATTCTCAATTACAGTAGCAATACCTTGGACACCCAGCTTTTAGCCGGGCTCTTCTACCCAATAAAGGTTTTATAAAGAGAGCTAGCTTCCTATCCAGAGGTAAACAGTTTGACCTTGTCTGCTGTATACATTCTGACCCATTTTTCCAAGATAAGCTGCTCATTAACGGTTTTGATCTTATAATCAAAGTTACCTGCAACAAGTTCTTGTTCTGTCTCATGAGCGGTGATGCAGAGTAGAATAAACTTGTCATACTAACTGCTAGTTTCTTTGTAAAGATAGTGAAAATGTCACCCAGCTTCA
Organism: Pleurodeles waltl; assembly: GCF_031143425.1. Classification (NCBI taxonomy): domain Eukaryota; kingdom Metazoa; phylum Chordata; class Amphibia; order Caudata; family Salamandridae; genus Pleurodeles; species Pleurodeles waltl. The sequence continues at coordinate 371,941,900 of NC_090448.1, read as the reverse complement.
GATTGGCACATGCTGAAGCTTTACAGCCATCGAACGTCAAGTACATAGTTGATAGAGTAGCTTTGATGATATTCACCATACACGGGGTGAAGTTAACCCAACAACAAAATGTATTTTTGGGACAACTACCAAAACTCATTATGGTAGGGTTTGTTGATAGCAAGGTTTTTAGTGGTCTGTACACCGCAAACCCGTTCAATTTAAAAAAACTACATCACCTACGGGGTGCTGTTTCACAAGGGCATTGTGATTCCTATAAAACCGTGCACACCCGGTTTTGAAGACAATAATTTTGTTAGGGAATATCTAGGACTGGTTTCAATAGCAGGAAAACACCTGCAGGACTCTGGAGTTGTTGTGCCAAGAAAGGGTTATGTGCAGGGGCACAGGCTGTTTGTATTTGATGTGAGCCCCGATATGGAAGATGGCAACCACTACAACTGATCAAGAATGGAAGTCTAAAAGCTGAAGTATGCTTTAAGCAAGTCCTGGCCACGATTGTGAATATGGTTGTATTCTCCATGTTTGACAGTGTCATCCAAATCAACCACACCTCCCAATGTTGTTTGATCATCTTTAAAATATTGAAAAATTTACACTTTTCAGAATTGTGATCTCTTAAGCAAACATAAATATGCCAAGAACTACTTTTTGGGGGTATTTTCAATTTATACATTTCCCGCTGAAATTGGGATACAAAGGCTTATCACTCTTGTGTTCCACACAGATCCTGCACTATAAGTAAGGAACTCATTGGGCGGCTCTGTTTTTGGATAAAGACGCAGTTGCAGTGTTTGACAGCGCTGCGGCGTTCCCCATGCACCACAACTATACATAACCTACATTCACATATTTAAAATAAAGCTGTTAAAAGGGTAGAGTATAACAAAAACAGGATACTCTCTTCATTACTTGCTGTAAGCTTTGTGTATGTTTTATTATTGAAATGTAAGTGGGTGTTACGTTTAGGAACTTTTTAAATCTATAGTCAAGTGACCTCGCTAATAATGACTATTTTGTTATGAAATATGTGAAAGAAAACACAGGGTCTACAACAAGTGCGGCTAAATCAGATTTCACAGTTTGTCAACAGTGTAAGCCCATGTGAGGCACGCTTTTGTGTAATGTTGCATATGTAAAAATATTTAATGTTAAATCTGAATGCCTGGTACAATTTGTTTATTCCGATTCAAATGTACAAATTAAAACTTTAAAAATAATGGTTTTTAAAAGATACCAAAGAAGCAGCGAAAAGTTAAAAAGGGTTTTATTTAGAAACCAGTTTTTGTACCACAAGGGCATTTAACATTTACTACACAGATAAAAAATGTAAAACGGTAAGTGACATATCTATACAAACATATAAATCGGTGTTTAATAAACAGTTACGCAAGACAGATTCCAAAGACGTATTGGACAGGTAGCCATGTCTTCCTTCTGAATAAAGTCTTTTTAGGTTCCATAGGTAGATCCTCGGCGCTCCTTTTGGGAGACAGCTAGGGAAAAAAGGTGATGTTGGTGTCTTTGAGCAGTGGTGAAAAACATTAAGTAGTGAAATCCCTGAAGATGAATTAGCCAGATCTCTTAAGCTTTCAAGTTGTTGTACAGCTTCATATTGTTAATGTACGGATACAGACTGATAAAATCGTAGTAATGGATTTTTCACCGTCACGCTTGTACAGCTGCATAGCGTTAGTACACCCACAAATAAGGCGTTGCAAGGTTTGAGAGGTTCTCGTAATTCCCTGCTCTTAATGAAGGGGCACAGTTCCTTTTCTGATTTTAACATATCTATGCTCTCAAAAGGATCTCAGAATAAATCTGCCATTCTCAACATATTGCGCCTTTAATAGAGCATGCCTGTGCAGGTGCTCAAAAGAGGTACACAAAAGGGTGTTTAACTTGTGGGGTTTGTAGCACTGCGGACAACTGTGGTAAAAAAAAACTGTTACATTTAAAGGCTGTTGGCATGTCGTTAATTACAGTGTAACTGTCTAGGAAATATGGCCAATGCAGTATTCACCACCCTGCACAACGTGTTGAATAAATATGTTTTCCTTTTCAGAGAAGTACCTGAGCCACTAAATAGAGGGTATAGAATAACGCTTTTGTTTACCGTTATAGAGGCCTGGGGGCACCAGCACAATGCTTTAGGGCTGTAAAAACATGTAGATAGCCATGCAAATGAAGACAAGTGTCACATGCTGAAAAAAGTAGATGTACTCAATGCATTTCCTCATCTCCGGGGTGTTGGGGATCAAAACCTTTTCTTGCATCGTCACCTTTACAACCCCATCTGAAGATGTTGCAATCTTTCCTCAAGATGAATGCTTCTTCCTGACAGTAAGCTATTAAACTCAGCTTTAAAATTAAAGGTCTTTTCATGGTTTTCATGATACCATTTAAAAAAAACTATTTTTCACATCAGGCAACATATACTCTACACTGTAGCTGTCAGGCGGAGGCATGGGTCCCACATAATTTTGATTTACAGAGGTGTCCAAAAAGAGTGAGAAATAATCTTTAGACCCTGGAAAACCAAAGGCTTTTGGCAACTCACTAAATTTCATCTGTAGACAATTCTGCGTATCTATGAATCTTATATTTAAAGGAACCATTGTTAGCAACATCAGTTTGGAGCACTGTGTGATGAGATGTAAATGAACATTTTCGCGAATCATATTTTGTCAAATGAAGCATGAGTCATAGGCTTCAGAGTTATAGGCCATCAGCATTGGCAGCTGGTGACATTTGCAAGTGGTGGGGCGTAAAAATTAGGTATAACTTTTATGTAGTGAGCGACAAGAGCAAGATTAATGGACAAACGTGAGGTCCAGGGTGGGTCCTCATCCAGATGACGCATTTTAAAGCAAAATAATTTAGTGATAAAGCAAAGCTTGTAAAGCAGTGGGAAAGTATTGTCTCGAAATATTAAACAGATCAAAAACTGCCACATATCTTACTGCATTAATATGTTCAATAGTTACTGTAATGTGCCAATTGTACAGCGCGGCAATTTCAGCCCTTTAACGGGTGTGCTTGCTCTCTGCATGTGGCATCAACTTTCAAAAAGAATGCTCTAACCAGGCTTCGGGAAGCACCTCCAGCTGGTGTCTACAATCAGTCACATGGAAAAGGTGCAGAGAGGTTTTTAAATAGAATGAACACAGTGAGGGCGCTTTTAAAGGGAACATGTAAAATAAGTTTCTGTGATTCCCATTGTGTGCCACCTGACCGGTATTTTGGTTTCTCTGTGAGATGTAATTTTATCCAGATATATAATACAACTGAACATACACCTAAAACCTGTCAGTACAATTGGCTTTGTCAATAGTTGTTAGCTGCTTATGATAAATGTGTAGCAATGATTTGTTATAAATAATTAACAATGAAAATGTTTCAATTCTGAAACTGTGAGTCTGAATTAAATAGTATTGACGCCTGTGGAAGGTGTTTTGGCCTTTGGCTGTGTGCGCTTTATGTTAGATAAGTATGCCTTTTTTCTCTGCATATCACGTCCATCTGCACATCTTTAAATGCCTTTTTTTCCACCTCAGCACCCTCTTTTCATTCTTCCCGGAATGCACTTCCTCACATCTCCCTCACTTCACCACTTCCAAACATGCACTGCACTCACTCACATTTAAGCAATGCATTTCCTTTTACTTTTGCCTTGTAAATATTTTGACATCTGTGTACACCCTTCACATGCATTTCCACAGAATTTTAATTGCAACTGGAATGCATGATAGTTCTGTGTGCTCTGCAGAGAGGCCAACACATTGACAAGCACTTTGCTTTGGCTTCAGCCTCAGCATCAAAGCTCTCAGCCAAAGCCCCTAATAAACATCTGGCATGGCTCAAAGTATGCACTTTGGAAGAGAAATAAGATGCACAGAAAAAATACAGAAACGCAACATGATAAAATAGCTATCACTCCAGGGGAATGCAAGACTATGTAAAACATGTGAAACGAGAAAGGAACTAAATAGCTGACATACATTGCCTTAACATTTTTATCATTCATTGTTCGTAAAGCAATCCATGTTTTTGGCATTAATGTGAAGGGCATGAAGATATGGCCAGTTTTATCGCCATACAGCAGATAACTGTCTTTACTGTAAACACATATTTCTCCCTTCGTGCTTGACTTGGATATTTGGATCAACTTAACAAGGGAACAAAACGCTGTTCGTATTTTGGATCAATTTCATAGGGGAACAAATACAGCAATTCTACTTCTAATGGGGCCAACAAAGTGCAGTCAGGACCTGGGTGTCACAGTGGGGGAGGTGAGTGAGACCTGGGGTCTCAGCACAATATACATAACACAAGATTAGCATTAACATGCTTACCATTACCAAAGACAAGGCACCAAGTTCCACAAGCTTGCATCCACTCTGTGTGACGAATGGAAAAGGGTGGGATCTATGCCTATGAATGACGGACGGATGCCCTCACCCATGGATGGAAACTGTGACATTGAAAGCATCACTGGCCTACAGTGGATACTACCACAGACTACACCGGCAATGAAGGGCTTTATAACGGTAAGCCCTGCGTCGTGTGTTGCATTGCAGAAAGTTGATTTACTGCCTTGCTTCCATCTCCTGCTTCAGAGCAATGCGAAGCAGGCAGCCTGGGACAGTCAACCCTGACTTAAATACATTGATTTGTTTAGAGCTCTCTAAATAAATCGATCTAATTAATATTTGTGCAGGAATGTGTAGGAATTTCAGTGGGACGCAGACCCTGAGTCTTAATGAAGAATCTGCCCCGGGCCGTCAGCATATACCCCTTGAATTTTGGTTGCATGCAAGTGTTTAAGAAATGGTTCACACACAAAGGCCCTGCAAACTCTTAGGTGTGATCTGAAGTTAGATGCTGGGCGAATATGTAGATGGGCTTGTGTACAACATTTTCTTGAGTACATTCTATGTCAAACAAAATATACTTTTCTGTTTTGGTCTTGGGGTGGCCTTTAGTCATGTAACATGTGTTATCTTCCAGGAGGAAAATGCTCCATACAACAGGGGCATTTCTTACCGCTGCAGTCATGGTCAATGGCGATGTATCGGCCGCATCCTGAGCAGTCAGCTTTGGGGGTGCACTGAACCACAATGGTTCTCGACATTTGTCAAAGTATAATCAGACAGTTTTGTGAGCAACAGAATAGGTTACAGTGATGGCATCTTACTTTTGCACCCTGGTCTGAGATGCACCCATCCTTCTGACACATTTTACAATGCATTTCACAGTCAAATCAAAGCAATTTACAAACTGACCTAATTAGCCAAAACTGACCAAGCTATCAGGTGGTATTTCAAGATAGCCGTTTGCTTGCACGGCTCTAGACAATACGACAGTCGCCCATGTTCCACACGTAGCCTCGCGATGCTCTCCAATCGACATGTGTTGATCTTGCAGTGGTTAAAGGTAAGTAACCAACTCTGTTTTTTTTCAATGACTGCTGTAAAGGGTAGTTTTTAAGGTTCCATGCACACGCCCCTCTCGCCCCCGGACAACGAGGGCAACTATTTTGAAGGGTACAAAAGCTGTGATTTCTGGTTTACCTTGCAAAAGTTTAGCAAGGTTTTCTAAACAATTCCACAGCATCAGATACGTCCTTCAAGGGATGTATTGTGAACAAAGGACTGTCAAGATCCTGACCGTGGAAGCAGAGCTGGAAATAATTATTGGGCCCTACACCTTGCAACAAATGCTCTATAAGTGTTTTTTAAGTTTGGTGAATAGCTAAAAACATGAACCGTGGATCTTATGTGTTCTAAATTAACAAAGCAAAACTCTTCATAATACTCCTTTGCTTGAAATTTCTCTGCATTTCTCTGGTACCTTCTGACGCTCTCTATAAACAGTCTCTAAATCCTGAGACTGGAGAGCTGAATGGGAGACCCAGATCTCTGCCGAATCATTTTGGGAAGGCTCTATCTGGTTCTGATGAGCAGCCTTTTTAATTTGTTTTGTAACAATAATTCTGGCTTTCTTTAATTTATTAATAAAAAGCCTATGCTGCTCGGTGCTAGTAGACCACTTTTATTTTTTGCTAGCCCACCCTTTTTTAGACTCTGTCCTGTACCTGTCTGTACCATCTCAGGAGTACTAGTTGAAGTCCCCACTGTCGCTGTGTCACTATACTTTACCTCGGAGACTGTGATTTTTTTGGCATTTCTGGCTCTCTTTGCTTTGCGCAACAAGCTGTTGAAAGGTTTGGCCTGTCTGTAGACACCTCCTACATTAGTCTTTCAAGTTCTCTACTGCTGTATTTTAGGGTGTGTGGGCATGGCGTTTGTGCATGTTAGACCAGCTCTAGTGAGTGGTACGGTCTTTTCGGACAAGACGTGCCTACGAACCTCAGAGCTTTAGTCTGACAAGGCTGTTTCACTGGAATTTAGAATCTCACTTTTATACCATTGTAATATATGGATCATCTCACAAAATCTAAAACCATCTGAGTAGTTTTCATTACCCCTCCATCCCTGCTTCTTCCATGGTTTATTGGCTTCAGTGTTACAGCTTGATTTTAATTTTCTTAGACCCACGTGCATTTCTTCAATACAGGCCTTCCAACTCATTTTTCAGGTTTCAAACCACGTATTGCTGGGTGTTACTGTTGTGAGCAGGGCTGGGGTGTATATTGCCCTGAATCTCACTCACCACCCCTAGCACCTTCCTGTTCTCCTGCCAAAGTCTGCTCAAGAAAATCCACCCCCCCCCCCCCCGAATACCATGAGTGATGATCAGGCCCTGTTCCTAGGGATGACTCCGGAAGGCTTTCTGGTTCGAAGATTGATTAAGATCTCAGGGCCATTCTATATTAGTGTCGCGGTTCAAAGAGGTGGGAGTGGTGGGGTTTAAGACTAATGCAGGGCTAGTTGGGAGGTATACCTGTGGGGTGTAACTGAGGAAAAATGTGGGTAAAGAGGTAGGTTCTGATCCCAGTAGATAGGATCTGCATTGCCTTGGGCCTCTCTGGGACTGTGAGCTAGTGCTCGACAATCCTCCTGCTCTGTGTTAAAAGACAGACTGCCATGGGTTGATGCTGCGGGGAGCGTCACAGGAAGGTGTTGCACTTCGCTAAAATCTCTGAAGAGCCCTGCATCTTCAGCCGCCCTCTCAGGTGCCTTGTGTGCTTCAACCTCTAGGTCGGTGAAGACATTAGGGGATGTTCTGGAGACCCTATAGGGTGCACAGCTCCATTCAAGCTCTCAGGGGCTGTAGGATTATCTGTAGAGTTATTTATGGCTGCCTGGTCTATTGGGTTATGGTTTAGAGATAGGTCTAAGGGTGTGGGTTGTAGAGGAAGGCATTGGGGTTTCTTTTTTATGGAAAGGTGCAATGGGGTGTTTGGGTAGGTTGGCTACATCCCTAATCAGAAGTACAGTTACATATGAGCATCTTATGTATCTAACGGATTCTGTTAAAAAGTCAGTCCTTGAACTGTTGTGTCTCCCCCCAGTTGTAGGTGTTGATTCCTCCGGGGGCTGTGCAGTTGTTCAGACCGTTTGCAGCACCACAGTCTTTTGACACTGTTTATGTATAGTTGCAATAGTTATAGGGGTTGATTATAGGCGCTGGGGCGCTGTTCAGTACTTTAGCTGAACCGGTGACCGTTGAGCCTGTTTATATAGAGTTTCACCCCCGCTCGTCGCGTGCAATCGATCTAAGGATTAAAAGACCAGAAAATACACATTAGTTAAAGAAATTTCTTACCTTTGTAGCCGTATGGTTACAGCAAGCAGACTAAATAACTCTTTACATTTTCATAAGACCCGTGCAGCTGATGGTAAAATGCGCTGCATAAGAAAAAATACGTTAGGATTTTTAGTATGCTATAGTTCATAATACATACCTGATTTGCCCTTTTAGAGAACAGCCATCTGTGTAGATGGACCAGCTGCAGGGTCTCATGTTTTCTTTTTTTAACAGAATCTCAATCCTCTGCGAGCTTTTTGATATGGACAGGCGCAGCATAGTTGTGGGGTTCCAACGCAAGCAGGTTGTCTGTGAAGAAAGGAATCAACATTACATTTCCAATACTGTATTAGGTGCTAGTTCAGTGAAACTCTATTGGGGTTAGGGGATGCCTGTGTAGCTAGGCACAGAGGCACAAGAGCGTCTAAACACAACTTTAGGTAACAATACCTGTGTTATTTAGCTGTATGTGGAGGGTTAAACTACACACCAGTTAAACTGGGAGACACATGTCTCTCCCTCTCTGAGGTCAAGATTTCGAATAGCTCTTCAACCTGTGCATTAAGGTGCTAGCTCTGAAAAATCGGCTTCTGTTATTGTCAGGGCTATTTAGATGTTAAAAGGCCTTCCTTTTAAAGATTAGTTGCTAGAAGTTTCGGGGTGTTTTAAACATGGTTTAGATTGCAGGGATTCTGTGCAGCATACAATGCACAATATGTCATGAATAGAATGCTAGTTGAGTATTATGAATTTAGATCAGAGTGAAACCAGTAAGCACTTGAGGTGTAGTGGGGAATAAACGTTTTTGAGAGTGTCTTTAGATTGAAACACACAGCAAGAATCAAGAATACTTTTGCAAACATAATGTAAGGTGAAAATAGTTTTGTTATGTGGATGCCTATAAGCTTCCTACATTGTTTGTTTTCAGTGGTGGCTCGTCCGTTAGGGTGGAGAAGCGTGCCCCCCCCCCCCCCCACCAGCAGCAGCCGCTGCAAATCCTTTAACAAACGAAACAATAATAAAACATGTTTATTATGGTTTCGTTTGCTAAAGGGGCGAGGCATTGGGATGACAATGATATGAGGGGAGTGCACTCCCCTCAGTGAGCATGTATGTTTGGCCGGCTGTCTCGGGCTGGCCAAACACACATGCGCAGTAGGCTCTCTCCAGCCCAGCAACACAGTTGCCGGGCTGGAGAGAGCAGGCACAGGCTCCCAGTCTGCCTTGGAACACCCTGGCTGGGCGCTCCTACCCAATCTTGACGCTGCTCTGAGCAGTTTCAGGATTGGCCGCAGGGCAGGCCGGGAGCCCGTGCCTGCCTGCAGCAGAGGAGACAGAGGAGCAGAGCGGCATGGCGGCGTGCAGGTATGTTTTTTTAATTCAGTTTTACCCCCTACCATCCCTACCCACCCCACCCCCGCATGTCGCACCCACCCTGCATGAGGACAGCGAGCCGCGACTGGATGCTTTTATTTAAGCACAGGTATCAGGATTTGCAGGCAATAACCTTCTGCAAGCAGTATATGTCACTGCGGAGCACCGCCTTCACAGGTGCTTACGCACACATACCACACGCAGCACAGTAGGTCACTGTCATCAGAAACTGCAGGTGTGCAAACAACTTACCAAACACATAGACAACTCTGGCACCGCCAAGGCTCATTAGCCGTGCTAGCCTCAATACCATTTTTTTGCCATATGCAGTAATTTCCTTCTGCTTCTTCTCCTTTTGTTGCTCCTCTGAATCCTTCGAGCTCTCATTCTCTGAGGTCTGCACAGGGAAGAGTATTGGGAAGGCAGCAGTTAATCAATTCAGATAAGTAAAATGGGAGACACACGTGATTTTTAAAATTCTAGATACATCTCCTGCCACACTAAAGCACATCTGTGGTCTGAATGGTTCTGCTTCAAACCTTCCAATACGGAACAAGTAAATGCGGGTCTGGTTCCAGCAAAAAGCAAAAGCAATCTTTGAAGGGTGCGCTTTTTAATTTCATTTATACACACTTGTTTTCCAATAACGCACAGGTTCACAGAGGCTTTCCCTCAGAAACTACACCAAACTGATAAAAGCTAGGAAGGAAGGAAGTACGGGCAGGGCCAGCTCTGTATTCCCTTTGTTCCATCCGCATTTACAGGCATGTGTAATCGACAAAATGAAGAGCATGGTTGCCTCTTTATTGAATATTTATTGTACTTTTATAAACGAACAAATCTAAGCAGATCCGAGGCAATACACTAAACCTGGGTTTATCATTGTAAAACTGAACAACTTTCTCCACGTAACAAGTTTTCAGTTAAAATAAATTTAGAAAAGTCACCCTACCTTTCATTTATTAACGACGCACATATCATGCTTATCCACAAACTTACATAAATCGAGAAACAATTATGAAATCTCACCAAATTATACAATCAATAAATAATATTTAAAGGTCGAACTCCCAAGTGGCAAGTGGCCATTAAATTACGTTTTCACAATTCACCGATTGCAGATGAGGCGCTTTGCCAATCTATATGGGTTAGTTAGAAAGAGTGCTCTGTTAGTAGATAAAACACAACAGTACCGCCATTTGGGCAGCAGAGGGGGCCAGATACCAGGAAAGAGTAAATAACGCAGGCAGACAAATGATTTTTGTAACATTTATTTTACTGAAATACTCTTCAAAGTACGTTTGATACAGAATAGTAAACATGCAAAATAAAGTGGAGACCACATATCCTGGCAAAACTCACGAGCCATGGCGAGCAAGAATTAGGATAGTCAACAAATGCCATGAAGAGGTGGGTAAGGTTATGAGCCCGAATCAAAGGTGCAAAAAACGGCACCGACCAATAAAAGGACCGCCTGCACGTAGAAACTCAATAGAAATACTTCATCTGGGGACATAATCTAATGTACCATCTACCGGGGTGAGAGAAAGGGCGGGAAATAATAACTCGAAATCTCGGCGCTCTACACACAGCCCAGTCTACAGCTCGGGAGGGCACTGGAACTGGAAAAGATACAGGGGCTCATTCTGAGCCCGGCGGGTGGCGGGAGCCGCCCGCCTGGAGGGAGCCGCCAAATGACCGCACCGCGGTCAAAAGACCGCGGCGGCCATTCAGACATTTCCTCTGGAAAATTGAGAAAATTGAGAAAATACCTCAGAATTGAGGTAGTTGCAGTTTGCACCTGTCGCGTATTTCAGTGTCTGCATTGCAGACACTGAAATACACAGTGGGGCCCTCTTACGGGGCCCCGCGGCACCCCCTGCCGCCATCCTGTTCCTGGCGGGAGACCCGCCAGGAACAGGATGGCGGTAGGGGGTGTCAGAATCCCCATGGCGGCGGAGCATGCTCCGCCGCCATGGAGGATTCCCCCGAGCAGCGGGAAGTCGGCGGGAGACCGCCGACTTTCCGCTTCTGACCGCGGCTGAACCGCTGCGGTCAGAATGCTCGTGGGAGCACCGCCAGCCTGTTGGCGGTGCTCCCGTGGTCGGTGGCCCTGGCGGCCACCGGCCGCCAGGGTCAGAATGACCCCCTCAGTGTTGTTGGGTGGTGAGGGGTCCGCGAAGCCTCCTCAGGGAGTCCGTGACTCCTTAGAAAATTAACTAATATTAACAGATAAGTGTATATAAAGTGGCTAAACGTGCAATTGAAAATTTTAAAAACGTTCTGTAAATGTCAAGGAATTTCAAATTCGAGGCTAAAATTTAAATTGGTATTCTCGGATTCATTTGTGGGAGTGATAGCGTCCAGCCCTTATAAATTACTTATACTTGGACACGCTGGAGGTCGGTGAACCTTTTAACCGAGTTGGGCTCTCCTCATCCAAGTATAGTCGGATCACTCAAATCAATAATCAATAACCATTATAATCAATACCCAATACCCAATTAATAGATCAATCAACACATCAGGAATCAATAACAATCAGCATTTTGACACACCATGACCTTTCAGTCATGAATAACCACACCAGTTTATTAAAAGTTAATGAGTTTATTTCCCTTTATAAACAAAGCTAGCACAATATAAGTGAGTCTCAAAATCAAATGATATATGTATACGAACATTACTAGCTGTCCATAACGACGGAAGAAACGCAATCTACGCAAAATCTGGATTATAATGCACTCGGTTATAGCAATGCAAATCACTAATATGAGTAACTGAATTTGACTAATTGCATACATCGGTTAGCATAACAAGATTTCAATTTAGCATGGTACATCAGATGAATACCTCAACTAACCTCTAATTAGCATTGGCATGTGGGGCTTCATGCAAAACGAATTAAGTCAACACAAATTTAGAAAACTCCTAGCTTGGGCCCTACCAAAACAAGCAGTTGGTACCTAGGAAGGAAAACATAATGCATAATACAATTATCCTTTCATAATTACCAAATACAATCAGCATTCAAGAAAAGTCTCCGCCTTCAGGTACCGGTTCGATCAGCATGGGGCAGATTTCAAAGGGGCAAAGTTAAAGCAAGTTTCCTTGCGGCAGCAAGGAGAATGGGGCAAAAGTTACTGCATGGGCAGGACGGGGCAGAATTAAAGTTAAAGTCTCTAGGGTGAGAATTCTTTAAAGTCTCTTTCTCTGCGACAGAGAAAGGCATCAAGGGCTCGTCCCAAAATGGCGTCTTGGATCAGACTTCAAAATGGCATCGTAGAAAAAATGGCTGACTTCTCTTTGTCCGGTGGGTTTAAGTTAGAAACATTCCAAATTCTTCAGGGTCTTCCATTGGAGGGTTCATAGGGTGGCTTCCTTTTGACCAATGAATAGTGTCTTTCTCTTAGCACCCATTTATGCATAAGGTGTCCTTGGGGCCTTGGAACACAAGTTGCAACAAAGTTTGCCAATTATTTCGGTATCAGTGCTTTTATTGTCCGCACCTGCAGAAACTGACCTTGCCTTAAAAGGGATGAAACTAGCCTAGCACGAAACCTTGAGATAAGTGTATTAGTCATCTCTACTGGAAAAATACAACCTTAAAGTAAAATAATGTCTTTGTTAATACAAGTGAAAGCCACGCAGTTAAAGTTGAGACCAGGCAACTAGGCCAAAGCCACTGCTAAATTTAAGCTAAGCATAAAACAGTTTCAACCAGAAAATCATAGAATAAATTTGCAATTATGACGGATTACTACGTTTTCAATTCTTCATGATTAATTGAGCTCGTTTATAATAATGGCGAACTACCCCTTGGGCACAATTTCCCACGTACATTATTTTTCTTTGCCAAAATCACACTACCTTATACGATTTGGATTACATGATATATGAATATTTGTTAGTCCTTCTTTTTCTGCGTCATCAGGAGCAGTGCAGGTGCATCAAACAGAATATAGTATGTAAGAGGCGTGGCTCCAACCTTCCCATTGAAATTGGAATTTGTATTTGTTTTATTTTATCTGTTTGCAAATTAAATAACATATGTTATCATTTGTGTATGTGTTTGATGGAATGCTTGTTTCTGTATTTTTTGTGTATTATTTTGAGGTTCAAATCATATACAATGTTTTAGGCCTGGGTCCCTGGCTTCCAGTAATGACTCAGTGGGGGGTCCCCAGACTCCAATAATGATTCAGTCGAGGTCCCTGGTTTCCAGTAAGGATAAGGTGGGGGTCCACAGAATTCAAAAGGTTGGGAACCACTGTGATAGGTGATCAACCACCAGGTTGGACATTTATTAGGAATTCTCTGGGTACCAGTGAATAGCGGGATGAAAAGAATGTCATTTTCAGCATAATGAGACGAAAGACCAAGGGTCCATACAGATACAAAAAAATGAACATTGTGTCCTAATCCACTCACAGTGACAATGCTTTTCCGCGCTGAGATCCCATTGGGCTACCACCAGCCATTCATATAGAAGCCCAGGGGCAAGTTGGACTAACACGTTTTACCAGCCCAAAGGGTCAGTACATGTGTTGGCCGCAGGGAAAGGAAGGGAGAGTACTGTGCCTCATTTTATACCTCTCTAATTTACAATCTCTGCATGTTGCACGGTTATTGCCTGCCTTGACCAAATGTTCAAAGCATTCGTGTTAGCAGGAGTCTTGATTCACACGGAAGAGGCTCCAAATCTGGTAAATCTGTCCAGATCTTGAAGTTTATAAGCTATTCCTACATGTAGGATGCCCATGAGAGCCCAATAAGCCAGTGGTCCCCAACCTGTGGTCCGGGAACCCCTGGGGGTCTGCAAAGCCTACTCAGGGGGGCCACAACTGCTTAGAAAATTAAAAAATATGAACAGATTAATAAAGGGTATATAAATTTAAAAAAGCAAAATGTAAATCTGAACAGTTTAAAATGTTCTATAAATATGAAGGAATTTAAAATTGGAGGCTTAAAATTAAGTTGGTGTCCTCATTCTGATTCATGGAAGCAGTAATGTAGTATGGATGACTAGTGGCCTTGATTGAATTTTGAAAAGGTCCAGCCTTCCCATTAAAATTTTGATTTTTTAATATATTTGTTTGCGAATTAAATACATGATTAAATATTTTGTGTATTTGTTTGAAAAATGCTTGTTTCTGTATGTTTTTGTGTATTGTTTTGTGTTTCAAATCATTGAAAATGCTTAGGTTGGGGTCTCCAGCTTCATGTAATGACTCAGTGGGGGTCCCTAGATTCCAAAAGTGATTCATTGGGGGTTCCTTGGGTTCTAGTACTGATTATGGGGGGGTCCACATGAGCCAAAAGGTTGAGAGCCACTGCAATAAGCCATTCCTCCATGATGCATACAGAACTGTGACGTCAATGCCGAAATATGCACCTCTTGCCGCCGCTAGGGTCATTGCTACCCATCTGTGGCTATGTGGATGGATGCTGACAGTCGTAACACTAATATTTGATAGTTTAATACCTGCGCCTCTCTAGTATGGTTGCATTGTGTCACAGCAACCTAAGTACATCCAGGAGGTCATAGTTCTCATAATTATATATTTAACAATTACAGTGATCAGGCAAACCTGCCCAGTGCAGGCAAGGTCGGACTGAGACAGAAAATAAGTCCAGCATCCAAAATATAAGTGCCCCATATTATTCAATCAGGCAACTAAAAGGGGGTCATGTTTGCGAATTGGGGCAGTTTTAAACTTTAAGGACACACTGCATAAGTGTTTTACAAGAAATGGAGAACTGCATGGATTTGAGCCTCCTAAAGGCAATGTTTGTTTTAAGGAATATCAACTGTAAAACCAGCCCAACAGACCAAAAGTCAGGCCCGCAAGCAGCCCAAAAACCGGTTCACACATAGACCTGAGAGATCAGCTCGTAGGCACTACCTGATTGTCCTATAGGCCATTCTGACGCGGGGTACAGTCTCCAGGAAGACCAGTACGAATCATTTAATAGAGGAATTTAGGTTTAGCTTAACTAACCACTATCGCGATCCACCAAGAGGGGAGACCAGGTCTCTTGAGGAGAGAGAAATAATTTAAAAGTATTTCAGATTATAGTTGTTGCAGGGACAGGAAAGATACTTGGGCTAGGATGCTGCTCGGGTGTAGAGGAGGGAGAAGGTATTCTCCAACTATCACAACAGCCCCCCACCTCAAAGAGTACAAGACAGAGAATCAGGTTTGTGTAAATGCAGCCTGGTAATGGTCAAAAGAGCTTTTCCCACAATATATTATTTATTCTTATAAAAGCACTATAATTATTTTTTTGCTACACAACATGAAAACCTGCAAATACAACTGCTAATAGAGTTCATTTTCCCTACTGCACACTGCAACCATCGGTTTTAGAACTGATAGATAACCAACCGTGGGTGCTCGAGACTCAGGTCCTCCGTGGTAGTGGAACCACCTCACACTGTCTGCCAATGTGCCTCAAGATTGTTCATGCCTTTGTATTATAGGAGCTGTGATTAATATCTGGCAAGGGTAAATCTTCCTAAAATGGTACACCAATTCACCTAGGAAAGAATAGAAGACGACATTCAACTCTGTACCCTACCTCTAACAGCCACGACCACTCATGCCTTTTGCTGGTCTAGAAGAAAGATAATCAGGGAGGGACTTGCCTTGTTACATGCTCAGCAAGTGCAATACTCTGATCCTGGGTGCAGGCCAGAAGCCTTACAGGAATAGCTCAACTTTAAGTGTTTGCCTTGATGAACTAGAAGAAAAATGGGGTGTTTGTGGAACTTGCAAAGGCACAAGAGTCCCCAGGCCTTCCTCACTATTCCACACATCCGCAGCCCTCCCTGTCTCATTTCCTATGTCACAATCAACCAGGTTATGCAGAAGTTACTAGAGTACTAAAATGAAAACATGCAAAATGACCTACCTAGCTATTCTGGGACACTTGGCAGTTGATGTTACTCCTTCACAAAAAGTTCTGAATCTGGGTTCATTAGCAACCCAGGCAAGACACTGCTCTTTGCTAACAATACTAAGACATTTTGTTAAGAAAAGTACTAAAGTAATTAATAATCCATTGCCATTCATGTGCCGAAAGCCCCTTGATGGAATATCCCACTAACGCCCACATGCAATTTCTGCTAGCTTAAAAAAAACAAGCTACATGTGTGGAGACACACTATAAGCAGATAAAGTTGATGGGAGTATGTTGTGAAGGTGGGGGAAAAGGATTCTACGAATCACCATGATAGCAAATTTTGTCTGATCTGCTGTCCCTTCTTCACAATTAAATTAGGACAGATACCATGAAACAGTATTGACAGGAAATGGTATTACATGCATTATAAATATTTAAAGATATCGAAGGAGCATGCTTTCAAGAGGGTGACAGATAATGCATAAGTGCAAAAAGAACAGATGATGGACGGAATGCAGAGCAAATCAAACATTCACCCCCAGTCACAAAGATCTGGGTTTAATCCATCGTTTTTTTGCTCACCACGCCAACCCAGTTTAGACCCAGCAAAATGCAAATCAGTCTTCACCCTGTTCCTCATGGGAACAGTCCAGCCCGAACTGCCAAGCCAGGTCCTCCCTGGACTGGAAACAAGCATCCTAGGACCGGTTTCAGGGTATCACCCTTCATCAGCTAGGCTAGCTTGAATCCAGTGGCGCAGTGAGCACAGGACCCACGTCTGGGCATACCCTTCCCACTTGGGGTAACAAATGCAAAAAGAACAGATGATGGACGGAATGCAGAGCAAATCAAACATTCACCCCAGTCACAAAGATCTGGGTTTAATCCATCGTTTTTTTGCTCACCACGCCACCCCAGTTTGGACCCAGCCATAGGCAAAGCAGTCTTGACCTTGTTCCTCATGGGAACAGTCCAGCCCAAACTGCCAAGCCAGGTCCTCCCTGGACCGGAAACAAGAATCCTAGGACCGGTTTCAGGGTATCACCCTTCTTCAGCTAGGCTAGCTTGAATCCAGTGGCGCAGTGAGCACGGGTCCCACGTCTGGGCACACCCTTCCCACATGGGGCGACAAATGCAAAAAGAACAGATGATGGACGGAATGCAGAGCAAATCAAACATTCACCCCCAGTCACAAAGATCTGGGTTTAATCCATCGTTTTTTTGCTCACCATGCCACCCCAGTTTGGACCCAGCCATAGGCAAAGCAGTCTTGACCCTGTTCCTCATGGGAACAGTCCAGCCCGAACTGCCAAGCCAGGTCCTCCCTGGACCGGAAACAAGCATCCTGGGACCGTTTTCGGGGTTTCACCCCTCATCAGCAAGGCTAGCAAGGCTAGCTCAGTACAGCACAGTTGGTGTAGGGCCAGGACTTGACCAGGCAAATAAGGCAATATATCAAGAACCGGTGGCGAAAATGATCATAATGGGAGGAGAATCGGAAGCAATACGGATCCAACAGGGAAATAGGCAGGTTTGCCCCTGCTCCCGTTACTTTTTGCTATTTATATTTATCCCTGTTTACGTAGATTGGACACCAACCCTGTAATCCGGCCAATTGGCCTTCAGGGGTCGGACACAAAGACCCTTGCATGTGCCTATGATGTCTCACTGGTTAGACCTGACTCCGTTATTACTGTAAGGAAGGTAGAACGGGAGGCTGGACGTTTTGGGAGACTTTCAAGAATCTGCTCAATAAAGACAAGACACAGGTGGTACTCTATGTATCTCGGGATCAAGGTCTCTTCAGAAGTTGATAAAACTGTAGAGAATAATTTGGACCCCCTAATAGAGAAAGCTAAAATCGTTTTTTCTAGGCTAAATAACATACATCTTTCCCTTGTAGGGAGGTGTAATTATGTGAAGATGACTTTTCTCCCTAAAATTCTTTATTTTTTTCGCACCATCCCTTTGGAGGTGGAGAATCACTGGTTCAACAAATTAGATGGTATTATATCTAGGTTTTTATGGGCATACGCTAAACCTAGGAGGGTGTTGAAATTCCTTACATTGCCACGTGAAACAGGAGGGTTGGCATTACCGAACCTTAAATTATAATATTGGGCCACAACACTTCAACCTAGTACAATTTTACTCCAAGATAAGGTTGCAGCACTGATCAGTAAGGATCGCATACCTTCTCCTTTTCAGATATTATTGAGGGAAGAAGCATGGGATGTCTTTGGTGGCAAATGAAGTTTAGGTATTTTAAGAGCATTGGTTTTAAGCCATTGCTATGTGTATTTAAGGTCTAGTCTGTGGTCCACAAATGGGGATCAGGCAGCTTCATTTTTATATACCAATGTATAACAATCTGATATTGCCAGATATATTTCAGGATCCTTGCATTCTTCGTTGGAAAGTGCAAGGTCTTAATCGATTGGGAGATTTCTTTTCTTACACTGGGTTATGTCTTTTCAGGAACTCCGTATGGTATATAATGTTGGACAAAAGGAGTTTTTTAAATATCTTCAAGTCCAGGATTTTCTCCTTCGGAAAGGTGGGGGCCCTTCTGGGTTTTCTAGAGTAGACTTGGTCGACTTGTTGATTAGTGGGAAATTCTGCCCAATTGGAGGAATATACAGCTTTAATTTATGAAGAACAATTTGGAAACCTCCTCGGTGAAATGGCAAGAGAAACTGGGGACCACTAACCCGCCCCTCTTAGAATCTCTGCTTTTAGGCCAATCTGCTCTTTTATCCACTATCTTCAGGTCAAACATTTCAAAACCTGTTTCAACCTATATTATACACCAGAGACAATTGGCAAGGGGGGTGGGGATAAGGGGACCTAGTGTCCACAATGTCATCTTTTTGGGGCAGACATAATCCATATGTTTGGGTCTTGCCTTGACCTGGCTCAAATTAAAGATGCAGTCTCCGATTTCCTTAATCAGAAACTTAGGCTGAAGGTATCACTAACTCCCCTGTTGATTTTTCTTGACATCACAGATGAACGTGTTTCTAAGAATATAGAATAATTTCTATTTATTGCTTTGGTGGTATTTCGGTATCTCAGAGGAGCCGGGGGATGCAGTTGGCACCAGTGATCCACCTCAGATTGGGTCAGGGGAGTCAGTTGCAGTGGTTACTGGATTTTCTCTCACCGCAAGGACACGGGAGAGGGGGCCTACTTGCAGAGGCTGCATGCAACTTGAGGGAGTCCACGAGGGGCGAAACCGGAGTGGACTTCAACTCTGTACAGCTGGGGAACCTTGCTGGCACTGGTGGTTGGCTTCAACTCAGGTCATGGCTTCGAATGCAGAGGTCACTTCGGGTGTCAGATCTTTGCTGTTCCAGAGGCTGCAGGGTCCTTTCTTGAGACTTTGTTGCAGAGCAGATTCGCCGCTCACAGGAGCATGAGTCTTTGTGGAAGGCAGGCAGACCTCCTGGGTTTCTTGGAGGCTCAGCTGCAGGATGAGTCTTCTTTTTGGGCAGTGTCTGTCGAGGTCAGCAGGCAGGCTGGTGGGGCTGGTACCAAGTCAGCTGCTTCTTCTTTTCCTCTTCTGCAGGTGCGACTTTTCTTTGTCCTTTTCTTCTGAGGTCATCAGGATCTGAGTTATAGGGTTCAGGTGTGCCACCTAAATACTCAATTTAGGGGCATTACAGGGACTGCTAAGTGGTAGCCAATGGGCGAACTACCTTTAGGGTGACTACACCCTTTTTATGACCTCGTTCACTGGGAAGCGGGTATAACCCTAACCCTAGTGGCCTAATTCCTTCTAAACAAGTTGGAAGAATTTAAAAAGAAGTGTCCACTTCAGCTCATCCACCTCAGGGGTGGGGTGGGCATGAAGTTGGCACACCTCCTAATCTGCCTAATTATTTTGCCTGTTCTGCCACCAAATGTGGTATCAGGACAGAGGGGGAGCGGATATCGCTACCATCTGGAGAGACCTGGGTTGTGTTACAAAGGTGACTAGGCCTTTGAAGCTTCCGGCCCTGGAATTTCCATCTTGCCTCGGTTAGGTGATAACACCCACCACCCCACTCACACCCCCCCCCCCCAAGGCAAGGCATTTGTCTCTGGCCCTCGAGAACGCTGGCTCTCACCTTAGGGGGCAAGAAATTTATCTATGGTGGCTGAACTGGTCAGGATCAGTCAGTCAACCCACTAGTAGCTGGTAGGTTTTCAGGGGGCACCTCTGAGGTGCCCTCTAGGTGCTGTTATTAATAAATCCTTCACTGGCATCACTGTAGGTTTATTAATCTGAGATGTTTGATACCAAAAATCCCTATATTCAGAGAAGCCATTATGTAGATGGGAAACTCGTAGTGACCAGTGTCCAGCATATCCATTTAAAATGTCTTCCCTAGTCACTTACTATGCCTGAGAATCGACAAAGACATAACAGGGGCATATCTGCTTGTGCAGATATGCTCTCACTTGTAATATAATGCACTCTGCCTTAGGGCTGTAAGGCCTGCTAGAGGGGTGACTTACATCTATTGCATGCAGTGTCTAGGGGACATGGCACACAGGCTGTGTCATATTGTGTTTTCACCTTTCTCTGCACCAAGTCACGCAGCCCGCAATGGCAGTCTGTCATGTGGTTGGTGAGGGGTTCCTGAGGGTGGCACACTTGATGCTGCAGCCCTTGGGGAAACGCCAGAGTACCCCAGGCCCTAGATACCAGGGGTACCATTTACTACACACTTACAGTGGGTGCCAAAAATGTTGCCAATTGGGAAAAACGACTGTGCAGTTTTGTAGGAAAGAGATCTGGCACTGGAGTCCTGGTTAGCAGGATCCCATTGCACTTTCAGTCGAAATTATACCAGAAACCAGGCAAAAAGTGTGGGGGGGGGTGACTAGGTCCAAAGAGGCACTTTCCTATAGATGGTAAAGACCTATATTCCAAGGGAGGGTCAAACACTAGGCCTGGGTGGAGTTTGCAGAGTTCCCCTACGCGGAACTCCATGAAGTGACCAAAAAACTCTGCTGTGCTACCCAGAGTTCCGCAAGCGGTGGAGTGCGTTAGGTCACACCGTTCATGCTGATTTTTAGAGCAAAGTGTTTGTCCCACGCTGTAAAGTCAGAGCGAATGCCACCACGCACAGCGCAAGAGGGCACTTGCTTCTTTTCTGCCGCTCTAGTAGATTTTCTACTCGAGCGGAAGCTTCCTCAACGCAAACAGAAGGTTTCTCAACGCAAGCAGTAGCGAGCATCTATGACCGCCCGCATTGAGAAATCTTGCCTGGAGGTGGTCTGGAGTAAGATTTTCTTCACTAGTGGTTGCTGACTTAACGTTGGCGAGTGCGAACGAGGAAAAAACTCTGCTCCGCTATGTGGAGTTTTTTCGCAACTCTGCACTCAAAGCGGAGCGCAGAGTGGGAAAAACTCTGCAAACTCTGTGAGCAGAGTGGTGTTAACCGCCCACCCCTATCAAACAGACGAACAGGAAGACAAGCCATGAAAAAGAATGAAGCAAATAAGAGTGACAATAATGCTAATTCATTGTAAGCAATGGGCTGGCTCTGAGCTGTTTTTGAATTGGTCAACAAAAGGCTTTTACTTACAGGACTTACATGACTCTCTGTAGACAAGACCTAGAAACAATGTGGGAACCTTCTTACAGCTGGTGGCAGCCTATAAACAGCTGTGGCTCCAGCCTTTGAACATAACAAGTCCACCAGTGGGATAAAGACAGTAGTGAGGAGACCCAGTGATGATGCTGGGTCAAAAACATCATCTAACTATTTTCTGGTCCATTTTAACTTTGGGTTGAGTGGCAAAGGCCATTTTTCCACTAGTGGTCGTTCCTTTCAGAAGCGTTTTTCCCCAGGAATGTCAGTACAGTTAGTATAATTGAATTGAACGTAGACGACATCTACCACAATGTACATTGTGTACAACTTACATGGAGTATCATGGTAAGGAAATAGGTGAGTCATTAATGACGCTGTTATTATTTTTCAGACACTGGTCAAAAATGAATTAGTTCCTGAGGAGGACCTGAAAAGGTTCACAACCAGACAAAGAGCTTAGACAAAAGGTGTGACAGTAATGTCCACCGCCTCTTTAGCCCCATGGAGCTGTGAAGTACAAGTTCCTAAATTACCAAAAACATAAGTTCCCAAATCGCGCTGTACTTTGTAATAAAAGAATCTTTTGGACCCTTTGGACAACTTTAATTTTACGATCCCTCCAGAACAATCAAGGAGCTCCCTTGGTTTCCAATGTTGAGCGCATCCAGACACATCAGGATGTGGGCGAGGACTCTATGATAAGGCATGCCACTAGGAACCCTACTTGGTGCCCGTCCTAATAAAAACCTAGTGTGGTCACTGTTCGATGGGTGTAGAGAGATACAAGAAAGCACTGAGGGATTCCCTCTTTTTGATTATGTGGCTTGATTTTGAGAAGGTGAGCAAACTACGATAATACTTCTCCCTCCTCCTTTTTGGAATAAGATCAGAGCTGGCATCAACATACAAGTCAGACTAGTTTCAGCTTGACAGATTCAGAGAAAAACAGTGAAACAGCTCTTGCCATGATAGGGTGGCAGTCCAGAGAAGCATCTTCTCTTCTCTGTACTCCAGTTCAGTGTTCCCAATAAACAAATAAAAACTGGACCCCTTGGTCTAGTACTTTAAGGAGTTATACCACGCCAGGACTTGCATAGCTTTACTTATGCCTTTTTATATAGCATACTATTAAGCTACTCTGGTTGTGAACAGACTGGGAAGATTTCTTCATTATAGATTGCCCTACATACTTGCTGAACAACTATATGAAGTGCCAGAATCACCACAAACACGAGCCAGTAACTAGTTCCAAGATCATGTTGCACATACTACTCCAAGCATGGAAGTTGATGCCCAAATGGCAACAGAATAGGAGCTAGATCTAGTGATCATGCGAAAACAGTGACTGATATTTGTAGGCAACCAGCTCTGGGATTACTCACTGCCTAGTGCTCTTACTTGCAACAATGAAAGAATCTTTCGCTATCATCCGAATAATTGACTTTCCAAATTTTACTCCCCACCCCGCTCACCTTCAGTTCAGCAACATTTCTGGACCCCTTCAGCCCCACCCCCTCCAAAACACTTAAATATGACCACCGCATTGGAAGAAACAGGTTTGTGAACATCATAGTACATTTAGGCCCTCATTACGACCCTGGCGATGGGTGATAAAGTGGCGGTAATACTGCCAAACGGCTAGCGGTAAGTACCGCCAAATTATGACCATGACGGTGACATCTCCGATAGACAGCCAAAGTACCACACCGACCGCCAGGACGGAAACAACAGTCACCACAGCGGTAGCCACCTACAGTCAGGCGAAAGACAAAGTACCCAGAGACAGGTCACAGCAGCACATGCAGTGTAGGTCCTCTCCTATGGAAGGTCAGGAAACAAGTGAGGAATCACATAGAAAATGGCACTCACGTCCATGGCGGTGAATACCGTCACCTCCGGCGTAGATCACCCTTGGCCACTGTACCCCATAGTGCCCAATATTAACCAATGAGGAATTGCACAGCGTTTCACGACCGCCTACTGCCACGGCACACAACTTAGGCGGCATTACCTCACTTCCACCTGTCCCTCCACACAGGATAGACGGTCACCATTTCAGTGGGGGTGAACAGGTCTATCGATAATTGCTGTGTCACAGGATCAATAGGCACATACTTTATACATTAAACTGCCCAATACATGTTTGCACGATGTGGAGTGCTGTTGTGGCTTCATTGTTCAGTTTGTGACAGCCTACTCACTTTTGTGTCCCTTAGATACCTACTGCTGCGGATGAATAGGAGATGGAGACATACCCCCATGTACAGACCCCTGGTGGACTTGGCTACACTGGAGGACAGGCACATTATACTCACCTAAAGACTGGACAGGGCCACAATCACAGAGCTGTGTGCTCAATCGGAACCTGACCTGATATCCGCTATCCATAATCCCACTGTGATCCCCCCTCTTGTGCAAGTGCTATCAGTGCTCCATTTCCTGGCAACTGATTCTTTCAAAGTGACAGTGGGCTTGGCAGCAGGAATGTCACAGCCAAAGTTCTCAATCGTGCTAACAAGAGTCTTGTCTGCCCTGATTAAACACATGTGCAGCTACCTTGCTTTCCCCAAGATGGAGGATTTGGCCACTGTGAAGGCCGGGTTTTATGCAATGGGACATATCCCCAATATAGTTGGGGCGATTGACGGATCATATATTGCATTTGTACCTCCCCCGGCAGAATGAACAGGTGTTCAGGAATCGTAAGAGTTTCCACTCCATGAATGTGCAGATGGTGTGCTTAGTGGACCAGTACATCTCCCACGTCAATGCTAAGTATCCTGGGTCGGTGCATGATGCCTTTGTCGTGAGAAATAGCAGCATCCCAAATGTGATGTCCCAACTACAGAGGCACAGGGTGTGGCTAATAGGTGAGCCCTGGTTCCCACCCATTATATGTTGGTATATACCTATGGTGTTAGCCATATAGGACAGTGTGTGGCTAAATGTTGTCCGTTAATATTTGCAGGTGACTCTGGTTGCCCAAACCTATCATGGCTGCTGACCCCTGTGAGGAATGCCAGGACAGGGGCAGAAGAACGTTATAATGAGGCACATGGGCGACCCAGAAGAATCATTGAAAGGACCTTTGGCCTCCTGAAGGCCAGGTTCAGGTGCCTCCATCTGACAGGTGGATCCCTGTGCTACTCACCCAAGAAGGTCTGCCAGATAGTAGTGGTATGCTGCATGTTGCACAACCTGGCCCTCAAACGCCATGTACCTTTTCTGCCGCAGGAGGAGACTGGAGATGCTCCTGTGGCAGCAGTGGACCTTGAGGACAGTGAGGATGAGGAGGCAGAGGATGAGGATGTGGACAACAGAACATCAGTGATATGTCAGTTCTTCCAATGACACACAGGTGAGACGGTACAACTTCCCATTTCTATGAGTATTGGTGTATTCTGTGTGGCACTGGCATGCTGGCATTACCCACTTCTTTGCCCTACTTACTGTTACCTATGGATATTAATTTTGCAGATGTTGGTGATATGACAACATTCTCCTCGTGTGATCACAACAGCCAGCTACAGGTCATTAATTCTATGCTCATTCTTTGTACAGTTCATTTGCAATGGTTGTAGCTGTTTCAATCAATACAAATTTGCTATACATGAAATACTAGTAGTCGAGTTTTAACCAAGGGTGTTTATTGTTGTGCTAAACTATAGAGGGGAAAGTGCAATGGAATGGGATGATGATGGAGTAAAGTCCAGGGCATTGTTCCAGTCTGTTTGTAGCACAGGTGCATTGTCCATGGGGACATAGGAAGGGGAGCAATGGCAGTTCAAAGTGGACAAGGTGACAGTGTGGGACACAAGGGGGACGATCAGGAGATTCTCATTTCCTGTGGTGGTCTTGGCAACTGCCTCCGACTTCTGTCTGGGTCGCAGGGAACGCTTGCGGGGTGGTTTACCTTCTGCAGGCGGAGGGGTGCTGGTGGCCTGTTGGTTCTGTGGCAGGGCCTCCTGGCCACTAGCGGCAGCAGATGTGGAGGACTGGTCAATGGACTGGCTAGTGGTAGGGGCCATCTGGTGTGCTGTTGCCTCCCTCATGTTGTTGGCCATGTCTGCCAGCACCCCTGCTATGGAGAACAGGGTGGTGTTAATGGCCTGCAAGTCCTCCCTGATTCCCTGATACTGTCCCTCCTGCAGCCGCCTGTTCTCCTGCATGTTGTCTAGGATCTGGCCCATTGTGTCCTGGGAATGTTGGTAGGCTCCCAGGCTCTCGGAGAGTGCCTCCTGTTGAGTCAGTTCCCTGGTCCTGTCCTCCCCCTGGCACACAGAAGTCCTCCCAGTGGCCCTGCTGGCCTGTGCCTCTGTCTCCTGAAGGGTTTGCCCACTGCCACTGACCCCAGGTCCCTGATTGTCTTGTGTGCAAGGTGTTGCCTGGGGTCCCTGTAAAGGTGGGCACGCTGCTGATTGACATGTCCTGGGGACAGAGGTGTAGGTACCCTGGGTGGGTGCTGTGGTGTTGGATCCTGATGGGGGAGGCTCTATGGTGGTTTATGAGTGGGCTTGGGTGACCGGCTGTCCAGTGGTCCCTGATGGGCTGTGTAGATTGTCCAGCTCCTGAAGTCCAGAATTACTGTCATCACTGTGGGCCTCTTCTGTTGGGGGACTGGATAGTGGTGGCACGTCCTCTCCAGTGACATTGGCTGGGGTACCAGTGGGGATGTAAATGCTGTATTATGGTACAGGTGTCTGACAATTGTACTTCTGTAGCTTCCCCTCTATGGTTGTTGTTCTGCCAGCTTTTGCTTGTGTATGTTGGTGTATTTTGGTTATGTTAGTTTCCCTATGCTGTGCATGCTTTGGTGATGAGTGTCCATGGAGGGCTGGGAGGGGTGTCCATACATAGGTACAGCATGCAGGGCCTGGCAATGGGATTACTGAGATGTGATGGTGGAGTGTGTAGGATGTGGTGGAGTGATCGGAGTGAGGGTGAGGGTGTGTGATGGCATGCAAGTATGGGGGTGATAATTGTTTAAAATAGACTTACCAGTGTCCAGGCCTCCTCCAACTCCAGCGAATCCCTCAGGATGCAGTAATACCAAGACTTGCTCCTTCCATGCTGTGAGTTGTGGGGGAGGAGGTGGGGGTCAAGGCCACCTTCCTGAAGAGTTTATATATCAGAAAAATCCTTCCTTGCTGAAAAGCTTACACTAGATCCAGCCAATATTGCCAACTTCCAACCCAATACTCACTTCCCATTTGTTGGGGAAATCATTAAGAGGGCAGATGTCACTCAGCTACAAGAACACATCAGCAAGAATAACCTGTTTCACAATGCTCAATCTAGGTTCAGACCACACTGTGGAATTGAAACAGGCACACGTGATGTAGTCAACAATGTTCCCTTCCTTAATGATAACAAGCACAGTCAATAGGTCTCGCCTATGTGACGTCTATTGGCTTTGGCAATGTGTTTTAGCCATTATGTACACCAGTATGGCTGCTGTTCAGCATGGCTAAAAAGTTGTGGCTTGAAGTGGGGTGGGGTAGATTGGCATATAGTGGAATGGGGTAGATTGGGGTAGAGTAGAGTGGGGTAGAGTGGGGTAGAATGGAGTGGGGTGGAGTGAGGTAGATTGGGATGGGGAGTTGGGTAGATTAGGGTGGTTGATTGGAGTGGGGTATATTGAATTGGGGAGATTGGGTAGAGTGGGGTAGACTACAGTGGAGTAGGTTAGAGTGGAATAGTTTGGAGTGGATTGGGGTAACTTGGGGTAGAGTCGAAGTATGGTTATAAATAAGAGAATCAGAGAATCCAAGCAAAGACAAGGAATGCCCCAGCAGTAAGTCATCGGGGGGGAAGTGGACATTGACATGAGGCCCATCGGAGAGGCCTATAGGCCCAAACACATGGCGGCAAGGTAGCAATGTGCCTGACAAAGACGTACCCCACGTAGTTCACTCAGTGGCCCTGATCAGAGGATGGGAGATGACGCCCAGATGGCAGCGGGCCAGGACCCTCAAGGGGCTGCAGCAAGTTGTGGCACAAGCACACATTCAACACTAGGTGCGTTAGCATCATTCTGTGAGTTGGCAGACCCAGCAACTGCGGCACCAAGGTGGAAGACATGGTAGGTCGATTGGAGAACTATTTCAGGGCTATGAGAGAGAAGGACAATAAAGTGAAGAAATCCCTACTTTTAATTTTGTGGAGTGATGGAATATACAAACTGTTTGAGCATCTCACAAACACTGGAGGTGTTGGGGACTACGATGCTGCAATAATGTGGCTCAACGCGCATTTAGATCTTCAGACTAATCCCGATTTTGAAAGATTCAAGCTGTGACTGGCCAGGTAAGACGAAGTGGAGTCCATTGATGCATTCTATGCCCACCTTAGGGCATTGGAAAGCACCTGCACTGATGATGACCAGCACAAAGGAGGTCAGGACACAGATAATGCAAGGATGTAGGTCAACGACCCTAAGGAGGCTATTTCTCTGTCAACCAGGGATCAAGCTAGAGGAAATGTTAATAATGGAGTGGACACATAATCTATCCAGCACCAGAGCAGATGGGATGAAGGTTGCCCTCAATCAAGGGATGGGGCAGTCCTCAGGCAGTGGTGGAGTACAGGTCAAGGTAGAATCCGTTGAAGCACTGCACACACAAACAGCCATGTGGAAACTGTGGGCAGGAAGCTCACCCTGCTGGGAAATAATCTGCAACTGGATGCACGTGGTCGGTGTGCCATAGGTCGATTCACTTTGCTAAAATATGTAGAAGAAGCAACAGAGGGCGCCGAGCACAAGTCCACAGACCTTCATCAGCAGTATGAGATAACTGTCTCTGGATGATACCTTTCTGCTAAAGGTAGAGGAATGTGTATGAAAGGACGATGAGCTGCAGGAGAGCAGAGACCCTGATGAGGAAGAGGTGTTCCTCATCTCGCTTGCAGTGCTGGGACTGGTGAGAGGCATCCCCAGTCTGTGTGTGATCTCATGATGATAGCACAAAAGTGCATGCTCTAATTGACGCTGGGGTGTCGGTGAATGTCATTGACCAACAGCAGTACCTGAGGCTGTGTCACAGGCCGGTGCTGCAGCCATCCCGCACCAGAATTTATGCGTATGATGAAACAGAGCCTATTCCACTTCTGGGAGCCGTGGGTGTGGCAGTAAGGCATGAGGACGGAGAGGTCATGACATTGTTCCACGTGACCAAGGAGGTGAAGGTACACTGCTAGGCTACAGGACAGCAGAAGACCTGGGACCTGTCTTTTTTGCAAAATCGGTTCATGACCTGCAAGTGGACCACATCCTGGATGCATTTCAGCTGCTGTTCAAAGATTTAGGGTGCTGAAGGGGGGCCCTAGTAATGTTACACTTTGACACTACTGTGCAGACCACCACACTGAGACATAGATGTATTCCATTTCATCTGAGGGTTCAGGTGTAGGCAGAGCTGGAAAAACGTAAAAGCATGGATGTTGTTGAAAGAGCGACAGGACCCACTCTGTGGGTGTCTCCCGGGTGATCACAGAAAAGCCTAAGCAGCTGAAGACGATAAGACTGTGTGTAGATATCCGTCGGGAACAAGAAATCACCCGACAGTAGATGATATAATTGCAGACCTCAATGGAGCCAGGTGGTTTTCAAAATTGGACTTAAACGCAGGTTATCACCATCTAGAGCTGCACAGATAGCTGTTATATCACCACCTTTTCAACTCATCTGGGCTTAAGGCGATTTAAGAGACTGAATTGTGGGATTTCCTGGGCTGCTGATGTGTTTTAAAATTCCATCCAGGAAACACTGTTGGGGATCGAAGAACTCCTTAATATCAGTGACGATATTCTGATCTACTCGTCCACTCTGGCATAACATCACAAGCGGCTCAAAGCAATGCTCTACAGGTTGAGTGATGCGGGGCTGACACTCCACAAAGACAAATGTTCATTTTTCAAGCCTAAAGTTGAGTTTTCTGGATTCATCTTCATGAGGGAGGGTTTGCAGTTAGACCCTGCAAAGTCAGCAGCCATCAAATCGGCACCAGCCCCAAGGAACCCTATAGAGGTGCAGAGCTTCTTGGGGATGGTGACTTATTGTGGGAGGTTCTTACTGCGTCTAGCGACAATGTCAGAACCTTTGAGAGCTCTCACAAAGACTGGTGTAAAGTGGATGTGGGGTCTTATGGAGCACAAGGCGTTTGAGGACATCAAGGATGCACTCTTAACGGACACCACAATGGCATATTTTAGGCCAGATAGAACCACAGAATTGGTGGTTGATGCTAGTTCAGTTGGATTCGTTGCAATTTTGACCCAGGAACAGACTCCTGGAGAGTGGGCACCCATAGCGTTTGTGAGCAGAGCTCTGATGGCGACAGAAGCTCGCTATGCGGGAATTGAGGGGGAGGCGCTGGCTGTTAAGTGAGCATGTCACCACTTTCATCTCTATGTGTTTGGGAGGGAGTTCAAAGTAGTATCTGACCATAAATGGCTGGTGAGTTTTCAGGTACAACAACCCACCTGCCACCGAGGATTGAACATTGGGCCGTTCAGCTACTGCCATACCACTTCAATGTTGTGTACAGACCTGGTGCTGGCAACCCAGTGGATTTCTTATCCCGCCACCGCTCGGTGACTGTGGAGAAAGGGGTGGAGGAGGAATTAACGAGTGAGGCGGAGTTTGCCCACATAGTGGTAACAGCAGCCTGCCTGAAGGCGCTAACAGTAGATGTCTGACTGGCCACTTAGAAGGACGATAGGTTGCTGCCAGTGGTACAGGCAATTGCAAGTGGGTGGAAGCTGTTCCTGTCGGAAATCTGGAAGGTGCAGGCAGAGCTATGCTCCATGGATGGGGGCAAAATCATGAGGGGCCGGCAGATGGTGATTCCCAAGTTGCTGAAGAGTCGAGTGGTGGAGCTGGTGCATGAGGTGCATCAGGGCATTGAAAAAACTAAGACCCGGATAAGAGAAAAGGTGTGCTTCCCCGGCATGGATTTGAGTGTTTTGGAGACACTAAGGAGTTGCATGACCTGTCAGGTCATGGGAAGCCCCATGGCGCCAGTCCCGCTAGCCACAGAAGAAGTCTCCACTACTCCCTGGACAAAATTAAATCTGGACTGTGGAAGCTTTCTGGATGGGCTTACTCACCCTTGTGATAGTGGATGAACAGTCGAAATACCTAGAGGTGACTACAGCATTTTCTCAGGTGCGCCCTGTACTGGAAAAAACAGTGGCAGAGAATGGGCTGCTGGAAATGATCAAAACCAACGATGGGCCTGAGTTTCAGGGAGTGGAATTTCAGAAGTACTTAGAAGGGCTGGGGATCCAGCCCCAAACAATTAGCACCACTGTGTCCACAGGCCAGTGGCAGTGTGGAAAGATGCATGAGCACCCTGAATAAGGCGTTGAGGATTGCAGTGGATCAGCAAGAAGATCTGGAATGGAATTTACATCGCTGCTGCAAATTCACCACAATACGCCTCATTGCACCACCCACTGCACCCCCCATGCAGTTCTTCTTTCAAAG
Organism: Pleurodeles waltl; assembly: GCF_031143425.1. NCBI lineage: Eukaryota > Metazoa > Chordata > Amphibia > Caudata > Salamandridae > Pleurodeles > Pleurodeles waltl. The sequence goes on along the minus strand of NC_090448.1, from coordinate 371,910,835 downwards.
ACCAGTCAAAGACAGCGTTCCTATTAGACCAGGATGGACCCCGTTCCTGGTGGACCTGGAGGGCACTCAGAGAAAGAGGACGCAAACTAATGAATGGGCCAGGTGGGCTAGAAGAGCAAGGACATGAGGCCTGGGAAAAGGGGTTTGAGAACTGATCAAGGATTGCCCCCCATGTGGATGTTCGGGAGAGGAGCCTGGGTGGTCACAAGAGTCCATGGGCTGATGGTCACGGCTCACCGCGGATCAGAGACTGTCACTTGCAAAATATCCTGGTTTTGAAGAGTCGAAGGGGACTCCCCCAAGAAGGGGTGAGGAAGACACCCCCAGTAGTGATTAGCTGGTGAGTGACGAACTGGACATTTGGGATGCTCATGTGTCAGGACCAGTGATGCCTCGCACCCCAGATCCAGGAACTGGTATGTCGGATGACGGATTGGGGGGTCACCCCGACAAGAGACAAGGAGTCTTGTGGTGTAAGGGGGGAAGACTTCGACCTAGCCAGTGGCTGAGGGCCTATATGTGTGAGTATGACTGGTTGATCTAATTATCCGAGGTTGGATAGGATGTACTGAGGGACTCCGTAGCTCAGAGTACATCAGCACGCACTGATGCGGTTGGGCACGGCTGAGCCAACAAATAAAGAGGGAGCTGCCCACTTGAGGTCAGTCCTGAACTGCATATCTGTGTGAGCTAGTGTCTGTCATTGGGGGCCAGGGCCTAGCAAGTGGAGGCCACAAGGGTCCCGAGCACACCACTCACCCACAAATCCACGCAACACCAAGCAACCGGGCAGCATAGCAGCTGCCATCTTTTACATGTGAGTTCATGTGGCAAAGTCATTGGACTAGACTGAAACAAATTAACAAATCAGAAGTGATTATAAGGGAAAAAAGGAAAAAAAAGTTCACGACTGCCAATAACAGTTGCTCAGGGTGGGACTTCATGTTCTATCCCCCAATCAAAGGTAGAGTTGTCAGGATAACCGGCCTATTTCCTGTGACCCTAGCCTATGATTGGAACATCAGCTCATCTTCCTTGTCAATAAGGTCATAGCCAGTTGGCCATGTTGCAAGTGGCAGAAACAACCGGGACTAGTGTTATCTACCTGTGCTTTCTAAAGCTGGGGTACCTAGAGATCTGTGTGAGGAAGGCGATGACAGGTACTTCTAAAGCACCCCTTTTTCTCTCTATCTCTACACCGACAATCTCAACTGACCTTCTCAGAATGTCTGTCAACTCTATAGGAGAAGTTAAACAGATACTTGTACATGAGTATGCAAACCGAGAAAGACATAAACTTGCCAAGGACACATGAGCTCAAGCAGCTGTTCATTGAAGTGGCAAAGCTCGGAGCCCAAATCTAAGATGGATTCTTTGGAGCATCACAATGAATGAGCGCCTATGCCAGGTTGCATTGGTGAGAAGTCTATTTTACTGCAGCTCCGCCTGTCACCTAGCCACACATATTCCCCCAACCCAACATAACTCACGAGTCACAACATTGCTCTGAATTTTCAGTAAGCAGCACAAAACAAGCATTGGCAAAGCCAATAGGTCTGACCTATACAAGAGCTATTGGCTTTGTCAATGTGTTTTAGCTTTGTTGCACATTAGCGTGGCTGCTGTTCAGCATGGCTAAAGGTTAGAGGCGTAGAGGATAGTGGTGTGGGGTGTGGTAGAGTGGAATGACGAAGAGTGGAGTAGAATGTCAGAGTGGAGTGGCATAGAGTGTTGTGTGTTGCAGTGTCATAGAGTGGAGTCTCATAGAGTGGCGAAGACTAGAGAGGACCGGTGTTAAGTGCATTGGCATAGAGTTGCAGAGTACAGTGATATAGAATGCAGCGGCATAGAGCGTAGTGGAAAATAATTCAGCGGCGTACAATGCAGCATCATAGAATGCAGTGGCATAGATTTGAGTATTGCATAGCGGAGTGGAATGCAGCGGCATAGAGTGCAGTAGTGCAGAGTAGATTGGCATAGAGTGATGCATAGTAGACTATTTTACCTTAGACTGCAGTGGCATAGAGTGCAGTGGGGTAGAGTGGAGTGCTGCAGAGTGCAGTTGCAGAGTGCAGTGGCATAGAATGCATAGCCATAGAATGCAGTAGTGAAAAGTAGAGCGATGTAGAGTTCAATGGCGTTGAGCACAGTGTTGCAGAGCTGAGTGGCATACATGCAGTGGTGTAGAGTTGCATTGAGTGCATTGACATAGATTGCAGTTGCATACAGCTGACCGGTGATGCGTAGAGTGGTGCAGAGTGCAGTGGCGTAGAGTGCAGTGGCATAGAGTGCAGTGCTGTAGAGGAGAGTGCTATGGCGTAGGATGATGCAGATTAGAGTGCAGTGGCATAAAGTGGTGTACAGTGACGTGGTGTAGAGTGGACTGGTGTATAGTGCATTGGCTTAGAGTGTTGCAGAGTATAGTGGTGTAGAGTGCAGCAGCATAGAATTCAACAGCGTATAATACAACATTGTAGAATGCAGTGGCATAGATTAGAGTGGTGCATAATAGATTGCAGTGGTGTAGAGTGCAGTGGTGCAGCCTGCAGAGGTGCAGAGTAGAGTGGCATAGAGTGCAGTGGCTTTGAGCACAGTTGGGTAGAATACAGTGGTGTAGAGCAGAGTGGCGTAGAGTAGAGTGGCAGAGAGTGCATTGGCATAGAGTGAGGCAGAGAGCAGTGGCGTAGAGTGGAGTGCTGCAGAGCAGAGTGTCATAAACTGGAGTGATTAAGAATAGAGTGGCCTAGAGCACATTGGCATAGAATACAGTAGTGCAGAATGCAGGGCTTAGAGTTCAGTGGCATAGAGTGCAGTGTTGCAGAGTAGTATCGAAGAGGCAGTGGTGTAGAGTAGAGTGGCATAGAGAGCAGTGGCTTACAGTACAGTGGTGTACAGTAGAGCATAGTGGCGTAGAGTGCAGAAGTGCAGCCTGCAGAGGTGCAGAGTAGAGTGGCATAGAGTGCAGTGGCTTTGAGTACAGTTGGGTAGAGTGCAGTGGTGTAGAGCAGAGTGGCATAGAGTAGAGTGGCAGAGAGTGCATTGTTGTAAAGTGGTTCAGAGTGCAGTGGCATAGAGTGCAGTGGAACAGAGTGGAGTGCTGCAGAGTAGAGTGTTGTAGATTGGAGTGATGCAGAGTAGAGTGGCATGGAGCACATTGACATAGAATACAGTAGTACAGAGTACAGGGCTTAGAGTTCAGTGGCATAGAGTGTAGTGTTGCAGAGCAGTATTGAAGAGTGCAGTGGTGTAGAGTGGCGTAGAGTGCAGTGGCGTAGAGTGGCATAGAGAGCAGTGGCTTACAGTACAGTGGTGCAGAGTAGAGTACAGTGGTGTAGAGTGCAGTTGTTTAGAGTAGAGTGGCGTAGAGTGCTGTGGCATAGAGTGGAGTGGCGCAGAGTGTAGTATAGTGGCGAAGAGTTCAGTGGCATAGAGTGCAGTGGCATAGAGCAGATTGTTTTAGTGGAGTGGTGCAGGGTAGAGTTCAGTGGAGTAGAGTAGTGCAGCGTAGCATGTAATGGCATAGAGTACAGTAGTGCAGAGTGAATTGGTGAGGCATATAGTGGACTGGTGTAGATCTGAATGGTACAGAGTAGAGTGCATTAGCATAGAGTGTATTGGCATAGAGTGCAGTGTTGCTGGGTGGTGTAGAGTGGAGCTGTGCAGAGCAGAGGGGCTTGACTGGAGTGGTGTACAGTGCAGTGGTGTAGAGTAGAGTGATGTAAAGTCCATTGGCATAGAGTAGAGTGGTGCAGAGTGGCAGCTGTCGTATTATTAAAGTGATGGGGCCCAAAACCACTTTCCAGCACTTTGCCTCGGGTCTTGCTTGCTAACTCCCCAGGCCAGACTTTCACATCACCCACAGACATGCATACATACACAGTTGCAGGCATGCACACGAAGACATTCACACATACATACACATGCACTCCCCAGCACACAAACACACACTCACACTCTTAAACACAACATTTGACCTGGGCAGCCCCGGATTTCTGGATCCCACCTGTCTGCAGCAGCCAGAGGCATACCCACGAGCTTCCACCCAATCAGAAACTGGAATAGGGTTGAAGGTGCAGAGGTAGACCCTTTTCTCTATTCCAGCTTCTGACCGGGCAAGAGGGTGTGCGATTGACAAGCCCTGAAGCTCCATTATCTGACATGCTGCACTGTGTGATGCTAGTCCAGCATGCCAGATACGTATTGTGTATGTGTGAGGCCTGGGCTGTTACACCTCGTGCCTGACATGCAAAGTACATCTAGCGGAGCCCTCTTATGTTGGCAAGGTAATCTTGCAGCTTTTACATGCAAACAAACGATCTGTGAGATTGTTTGCTTTTATATAAAAGCTGTAATATGCCAAGCAGTGGTGCAAAGGGAGTTAGTGGGTCGATGCCCTGGTGCCCTCTAGGGGCAGCAGCTGGTGGTGGTGCAGAGTAGAGAGGAAAAGAGTGAAATGGTATAGAGTGGAGTGGTGCAGATTTGAGTAGAGTGCAGTGACGTGGAGTGGTGTAAAGTGGAGTGGTGCACAGCAGAGTGCAGTGGGGTGGTGCAGACTAGAGTGAAATGGTGTAGAGTGGAGTATGCATGGTTTGGTACCCACTGACATTCCAGACAACACATTTTCAATTGGAAGGACCATTACATTTGCATATACATGCAGTTTTACTCATAAAACTATACAGTTTACAAATACTTGCAAAGTACATTCAAATGTTATGTGCTACAAAAAAAGCTTCCTAATCCCAGTATCCATCAAGATTGTCCCATAAATCCTCTCACTTTGAAGTGAAAGAAAAGTAAACAGTAAATTATCTTGGAAGACAGAGCCTGACATTTGACCTTTGTTTTTGAATGCACAGCAAATGTGACAAGATTAGAACAAGATTTACAGGCCTGTTTATAGAAAGACGACTCATTGAAGACTACAAGGAGAGGCTTTGCTCCCTGTGAGGGATGAACTCACTCTGGACAGCCTAAAACAAATAAAGCCAGCAGATAGAAAGCCAGAAAATGTGAGTTACAAATGAAAAAGCCAATGGTAAGCAATGGGCAGAATGCACTCCTAGGGAAACTTTCTGAATGTCCCAAGATGTTGTTAGCAAACCAGACAGCTGTGCTCTCTGGTAGGCTTCGACCTAAAAATAACATTTACTTCATCTTAAAACATTCTGCTGGTTCAATACAATTTAATGAGTAATTGGTTTCCTCCATTTTTCTAAATTTCGATCAAATTCTGTGCTTCTGTTGGTATGAAATGTATAATTTATACATTTTCCAAATAAAACGAGGATGATATTTCCTTTGTTCACGGACCCTGTGGCAGACGTAGACTTGTTTTTGGTGGAACTATTAGAATAGTGATTCAATCGAACACTATTATTTAGCAGACGTGAATGTGGTTTAAAGTCCACTCTCCCGAAGAGGTGGTCGCGAGCCTGAGAATTCGTGGGAAGAGCCTAGCCAGGTATCTGGCTTGGCTCCAAGTGCCCAAGTGCGAGCCGAGTCTGAAAAGGAAAGATCGAGTTGTTACGTCACTTAGGTAAACAGGTTGTCTAGCTTGTTTAGCTCCTAGATGCAGTGCCTGTTAAATATTGAGATCACCGTAGTAGCGATTTGCTATGGCACGTCTAACATTCCCTAAAGCATCTGTCCCAACGGTTTCAGAGCACAAAGGGTACTGCTTTGGGCTTAAGCACCCCCTGCAAATCTATGCCGGATCCTAAGGGCAGTTCGCCCAGGGCTCAGCACCCCGAGGGTGCCGTCCCACGCTACATTATGCATGCAACAGCCATAACACGGATGCTGTCGTGCTGCCATGATCCTTTGACAGACGAGGACTTTATCTGCAGTGCTGAAGGTTTGTCACGGGTCCTTCTGATCAGTGAAACCCTGTTTGCTCCTGTGGGTGCTTGTGAGGAGCAGCACCCCATCTTCCCTGCTGCATTTCTCCATGGGCCCTTGCAGGACAGAAGAGGCGCATCTTCAGGCCCATGCGTGAAAAGACAGAATGCAAGTTGCAACATAGACTAGGGAGGGGAGAGGTGCGGTTGACCCTGTAATAACATAGTTCAGCCATGAATACACTGTTCAATTCACTCACCATCAGCACATTGCTTCCACTTCCGGTAGTGTTTTGCAGGGTGACTGGCCAGTATATTTCAGGCCTTCCCTGAATTCCGCAGAAACAATGTCACAGTGCTTCACCATCTATGCATGGGCACCCCCAGTGGATATGCTATAGGTTCATGCCAGGCAACAATTAAATACCTGGGGTTAAGTGCGCGCAGACGAGGTGTATTGTGAGAAGAACCTCGAGAAGAGTTAGGCATCTACCTTGAGCCAGGCTGGGAAAAGTTGTAATGGTGAGTTTTAAAGCACATTGAGCCAGCAAAGTAAGTCAAAAATTTATAGTGTTTAACTACCTTTTCTTACGGAGAACATCATGACAAATGGTGCATTTTAAAGTAAGTTGGACAAACCGCAGTTATCACAATTTGGTGCAGTACAAAGTACATTTTCAATATTTCTAGGGGAGGTTTTGCATCCCCCCCAAAGGAATTTTAGAAGAAAAGACGTGTCAAAGAGTAAATTCAAATCAAATTGAAATAATTCAATACAATAAAATAAATAAATAGGTATTGAGAAAGTACACTCAACAGGAAAATTTGAAGTGATTTCACCAACGGAACCGAGTAAGAAGTTTGTGAAAAATCGTGTATTCAGAATATAAAAAACCCAAGCATGGAGACCCAGGAGATATTACTGCTGGATTGACGGTTGCAGTGACCAGTGGGCACATCAGCAACACTTTATTTTCTCCCCCTCTGGTACAAATATGCTGCAGCCAGAGTGAAATCACAAGCAGGGGCCAGTAGGTGTGTGCTTTCCTCTGATAATATCTCGAATTGATGACGATTCGGATTGAAATAGTAGCATGACAGGGCACTGGTTTAACAGTTGGGCCCCGCAGCCCTCGAAGAGGCCGGGGGTTGATGGGGGGGTTGGGGGGGGCGGAGAGGGTATGAGCTCCAGGGCCTCCCCTCAGCAAAGTGTACTGTGCATGGGTGGCGGGCCCCAGGCCTGCTATGTACTTCGCCTGGGGGCCCCCTCAAGTTTTGTTACGCCACTGTGTTAGGGTTCTCTCAACTAGATAACAAACGTAAATTAATATATTCAAGAAATTTTGTTAAAAGAAAATATTTGCCAGTACTTGTAATTCTTTCCTCAGCAGAGGTCCATAGCAGAAGGTAGATTTTGACCATTTACACTGACAAACTCAACATTTCCTTTAGACAAGAGTTTAAAATAACAAGCATCTGGTGCATTGAAAAAGTGACCAAATCATATCTTGTGCGTATAGAAGGTGTCACACCATTTAGTTTCCAACAACACAAACGGGAGCATTTTGGAAGAAAATTAATCGTAATGCTATTCACGTTTTAACCAAAACAAGTGAGACGCATGTTCAGAAGGTCTGTTTAGTTTTCTTCTTCATTGCCTGTGGAATGTCTGACCCTTCTGTATAGCCACAGCACCACCGCATTCAATAGTACACAGGAAAGGGGTCAAGTATCTCCTCAAGAGGGTGCCAGATTATAGGAGAAAAAGGTCATAAATCCTCCTATACAATTTTACAACTGCCGGTTTAAGATGAAGATTAACACCGAAGTCAGTACTAAACTTCCCTGACATGATGTAAAAGAAAAGAGTCAAGCACGGACACCAAGAAGTAGATTCAAAAAAAGTTCCAACTACTAGAATCAACAAGCATTAGGAAAGCCAGGTGATCAGACCTTGGCAGTGTATTCTGTTTAAATTGAATTATTGTTTAAAAATCCACATTCACAGTAACAAAAAGCTCTAGCATTAAACACTTAAGAGAAAGGAGCTTTCTTAGGCAAATGTTCTCAACGTGAAAAGGCAGAGTGCAGTCCCTCGGGTTAAGGGTGCCAGTCGCTGTGATGGGCTGATCCTTTGCACTATACTATGTGCTGTGATGGGCAGAAGCAAAATGTGAATGGCACTCTAATAGACAAGTAAATGAAGACCTCAGATCTAAAGCCCCTCCTCTGTGTATGTATTCAATGTATGAATTTCGGAGTAAACAATAATCTGCCAAGACACCTAAAGCTGACTTAAAAGGCCAGATATATAGAGCAGGGTCAAAAATGGTAACACCTGGGGGATGAACACAACAGAAGTAATGGAACGAATGTACTGCGACACATCTATCACTTGTAAATCCCTCCTTGTTTATGATTCATGCTGCAGCTATCATCATTGTAAAAGATTACGTGGATTGGGCACTTCAGGTCTGACACACAAAGTAGCCCAGGTTAAATATCCCTTCCCATTGCAGAATTCCATAGTCCCTCCGCTCCCCTTTATGCCTGGTGGTCTGCGGATCTCACAGAACACTCCTTCAGGTGCCCACAAACGCAGAAACACCAGCACAGTCTAGGAAGGAATTATGCTTAACCGGTGCCTAGAAACTTGTTGACTGCAAGACAATTGCCTGATTGCGTGACAACCACAATATCTTCCTATGAATGGTTGCAGTCTTTTCTAAGGTCTTGGTATATATGTAACAGTTGCTAGTAAGCATACTCAAAGGTTTAAACTGCCCTAAAAAATGATTGTCAGTTACTGTAAGGAAGATTTGATTGGCCTAAAGTTGTACCATGTCAACAACATATATCAAAGGGGCACACTCTAGGCCAATTGTACAAGCTGTGAAGGGACACAGGTCTCAGGTGCCTTTAAATTAGAATACAGCACAATTTTGTTTGAGCCCAGCAGTACCACCAGCCACACCTAGCATGAAGAAGTTCCATCTTTGCTACAGTCAATTACGTTGTTCTAACATCTAAGCAGACTGTTGTAGCCGGCCATTACCTCTGTGAAACAAATATTCATCTTTTGCTTTGCTGGCTCCTCTCATCTGACACTATATTTAATCAGTTTTTGTGTGTGCCCCATTTTAATTGATCTCTGGATTTTTTATGGTGAATTTAGTCACTCTGACATCATTATTTTACTGTTTTATGGGGAACCGCCAGCTGTCTCCTCACGGTCTGTTATTTGACAAGAGATTCCAAGGACTTAGAACCATGATCCTGTCAAGGTTCAAATTGCTAATTCTATCACAAACTTTTAACACATAATATATCCTGCTCGCACATCTCTCCTAACTTGTTATAGAGGTGGGAAGCGTTCTTCTCCTTCTCAGTCTTTTGAACAGGAGAGTGAATTGTGCCATGGTGAGGTTACTCCCCTCCTCAGCAGCTGGCTGTCCTGGAATGTTTCAGTGACTGTACTCATTCAATTTAGGAAAATGTGAGTCTGGATCTCTATGTATTCCAGGCGGACAAGATTATTTTTCTGTGCGCCCAGGTGTGGTCACCGAAATACACATGTCATCCACTAATGATTCCAAGGCTGGCAACAGCCTACACAAGCGACTAAGATGATTGGTGTACAGAAGGCAGATCGAAATATTATACTTTGAAATATCATTCAATACACTCCACAGTTGCACAACTCAATCTATAACTCATGGGAGCACTCTAGGTTTCACGCATTCGCACCCTAAAGTATCCCTTTCCTGCACCACAAAATATTAGCTGCCCTTACAATGTTCACCAAGCCTCAAAAACCACCTGCAGTCAAAAAGTATAGTCTCAACTGTCCTGAAATATTATTCACCTACTCCTCATGTGACTGTCATTTATATCAGTCATCCCCTGAAATATTGCTCAATTACATCCTCATATCTCATTCTCCCATGGAGATATTGAATTTTTTCTACTATATGGCACAAGGTTACACATTACTGCAAAATACCACTCACCTCTCAAAATAACTCACATCAGCTTATTAGTGGGGTAGCTGCTTAAAACATTACTCATCCACATCCAAAATATCACTTAATCAGCAAAAAAATCAGATGACTGCCTCATATGCTAACCACAGCCCATCTGTTTCCCACATTCAGACATATAATTCAACCAAGGCCCAAAATATCTCTTGCATGTAGTTGATAAAATTCTGATGTGGCACAATGGGCAAACAAAAATATTGGTATGAAATATGGCCTGAGTGTTTGCCAATGGCTGAGACGTTTGCAGGTATTTCACCTATCACCTTTGTGAGTCAGTGTGATTGCCTAAATGCAACGGGTATGCCCAGATTTGGGCCCAAAGTTCTCTGTGTCAGATGAATCAAACTGCACCTCACTGAGAAGAGCTGAATAAGGCCAAAACCTGTCTAGAATTGCTTGTGCTCCAGTCCAGTTGGGACCTTGTCTGGCTTGAGTATTCCTACTGGTGAAGCATCTAGTCTGATTTGCATATGACTGGTTGCTGTCTACAGACACATAGTGAGCAGAATGGTAGACTGGGGTTTGGCCTGGGTGATTGGCTCAGACGTTTACAACTATTTTACCCACGTCATTTGTGTTTCCTCAAAATATCACATGCACAACAAGATGTCCCTTACTCACACTTGAAAATAACACCTAACTTCAGCTTTATAGTTATATTGTGCACCCCAGAGTCTCTCCTCTGCGACCCAAAGTTACACATCAGTACCCCACTATCACCTCATTCCCAAGTATTCTCCTGCATACATAAATAGCACACCCAAACATCAATATCATGTCATTCCCGAATACTCATGCAGAAATATCACTGAAAGCAGTTTTGGATATCACTGAAATGCACCCAACCAAACTAACAATTCCATTATCTGCACCTCAAAAAATCACTCACATGCATGCACAATATCCCTTAATTATCCATAAAATATCACCCAACAAAAAAATATTACACAAACGCACCAAAAATGTCACTCACCTGCACTTCAACCTTTTACTAACAGCACCTAAAAAGATCACTTACTCCCTCGGCAAAATAACTCCAACCCACCATAACCTCAGATGGTTCAACTGCACCTCAAAATATCAGGCATTCGTCCTGCAAAGAACAAGTTATTTTCCTTTAGTAACCCTACTTCTGGTGGACCCTCCTATCTAACCACACATTTCTCACCTTAAAATATCTTGTGGGCCCGAAACTGTATACAGAAAATCTTCTCAGCAAGGTTCCTGTGCTCTGATAGGTGCCATCATGTGACTCCACTGTGACTCTTCCCCCCTGCAAGTGACAGAGCTTAGCCGCTTATAAGTGCCACCCTTGCAAGCTGACATTGCTTTCTTAATGTTTCGCCTTCTGCCCTAACTCCACCCCCCAAATGCAGAATATTCTGAAGAAAATTGCAGGTGACAGTGTGTATCAAAACCTCACTTTGAACTTATTATGATATCCAGGAGTCCACTCCACAGAACAGGGAAGTGGGAAGGCAGTCAGGAATCTCTGGGTAGATTATCCACAGAAAGAGTGTTTCTGGAGGTAAGTAACTAATTCTTCTGATGGACACTTCTAACTGCAGATTAATCACCTTAAGAATAAATACCATAGCAATACCTCCCAAAGGAGGAAGGTCTTGGGAGTGAACTCAGACCAGAAATTCTTGTAGGACCAAGTGGGCAAAACTTCCCTCCTGTATGATGTGGCTGTCAAGGCAGTAGTGTTTTGTGAACATGTGCACCAATGTCCATGTTGCAGCACGGCTGATGTCCAGGATCAACAGCCCGCTTGCCACTGATGTTTATAGCAGCCTTTTGCTCTGATGCAATGAGCCTGCAGGCCTTCAGGAGGTTACTCTTGGTCCATGCATAATCAATTTTAATGGCAAAAACTATCCATCTTGAAAAGGTCATTTTCTGCACAACCTTGCCTTTCTTTACTCAAGACACTCCTACAAAGGGCTGGTCATCTGCATAATGATCACTTGTGTGGTCAATTTAAAAGGTCCATGCACTTTTAGGGTTGAATTGATAGAGCCTCTCCTCCTTCTTTGAAAGATACAATGGAGCGAAAAACGCCATATTGATGGATTGGCCAACATGGAAAGGTGTTGAAACACTGGGCAAGGCAGCCACCCAGGTCCCCAACATTAACTTGTCAGGAAAGAAGGTGGTGTAGGGTTGCTGCACTGACAGCATCTGCAGTTTACCCACATGGCGCGCAAAGGTGATGGTAATTAGGAAGACTATTTTGAGCAATGAGTGGCTATGCATTGCCTCAAAAGGGGTGCACATAAGGAAAGTCAACACTAAATTCAAGATAGTTGAGCTATGGGAAAGCATTTATCCACAACCTCCAGAAGTGGGCAGCGGCCTCCTATCTCACTTTCATGAACACCTTGGAAGCTGTGGTAAAGCTGAAGAGGAGGATGACAAATTGGAAGTATTCAAATTCCATCATGAACTGCAAAGAACGCCTCTGGAAGTGAATGATAGATGTATGAAAATAGGCACTCTTCAAGTCCAGGGACACTGTCCAATCTCGTGGGGCCAGAGCAGAAAGAATCTGGAACCATGTAAGCATCTTGAATTAGCATTTCTGCAGAGAGGCATTTACTGGATGGAAGCCTAGTACTGGCCTGATGCCTCAGGCTTTCTTTACCGTGAACAAGTAAATTCAATCCCCCCTTTAAATCCGACACTCACTTATTGGCATCCTTAGCCAGCAGAAGGTCGACCTCTTGCAACTAAATTGCAGAAAGGTCCAGTGACATTAAATCTGATGGGACAAAATGGCGAAGGAATTAAATGAAAGGCTGGACTTAGGCCCTTTGCATGATTTGTAAACCCAGCTGTTCAACATGATGGTTCTCCAGCCAGGGCGGATATGTCTTATCCTGCCTTCTACTGGCCGAGCATGGGCCTACAGGGGTTAGTTAAAGCGGCTTAGCAGCCACCCCTGGAAAGATAGAGGTTCAGTAGAGCTGTCCCTGTTAGGGCAAAAAGCCTCTGCTTCCACCACAATTTTAGACCTGAAAGGACTGGGCCGGGCACTGCTGCATAGGTTGGGGATGCTAGAGTTGTCTCTAGGCTAGACCCCTGGAATTACCCCTAAACGTCCTGTACTGTTGGTAGAACTGCTTGGTGGGAGACCAGAATCCCTAGGATTGTGCCATGGCTTAACTGCCCCTAAATCATTTGAGCGCCAAATTGGGCTTCTCCCCAAACAGTTCAGAGCAATTAAAGGGAATATTCAGAAGGACATCTGGACATCCTCTAAAAATTCATTGCATTCAGGAATGCCTTCTGAGCACTACACTGGTGCTCGCTCTACCCACACAGTCAGTGGTGTCTAAATGAACAAAAAAGCCATTTGTTTTTGCATCCTACACATCATGTATCGTTTGAGCCAGCCCTGAGGTCTTCCAGGATGGCCGGCAAGTTTCCTCTGGCCATGTCCCATAAAGCATGAGTGTACCTGCCCAGAAGGCACACCTTGTTAAAGGAACTTACGGCCAAACTGACCAAAAGAGAAATCACTTTCAGAAGACATTAATATGTTTCAACTCTCTATAAGGAGGACTGATCAGAAAGGTATCAGGAGTGACTTTTCTTATTGGTTCCTTTACCACCAGGCTCTCAGGTGTAGGGTACCTTGTCAGAAAATCGGGGTAAATTGGGGCCAGCCAATGTCGCCTCACAATAGGTAGAGTAACCAGGGAGCCTGAACCCAGCTTGGACCAAATGGCCTCAAAGGGTGGCCATAAGAGCCTAGCTGAATGGCACTAAATGTTCAGAAGAAGTTGGGACTGGTTGCAAATTCTCAGTTAACAGGGGTGTCTTGGTTTCAACAGAAAGCATGTGTAACTCAATCACTTCTGCTGCCTTTTCCGCAACTACTTTGTAACATTCTGTTGATGGCCTATGTGGCAAGTCCTACTCAATCTCTGAGGATGTGTCTAAACTGCTGGCATTTTTTAAATCCACGTATAGTAAGGAGGAAGGTTGTCCGCCTTCTTGTTATCTTCAATGCCATGGGGACCTTTACATACAGTGAGTCACATTAAAGTCTGATCCAAATAGGGCCACTAGCATCTGATAGTAATGGCACTGCCACAGAAATTGAGAATTAGAGACCGGTTGGAGTTTGACTGGTTGCCACTTTGTGTTCCCATCGTATGACTTAGGCCTAGAGTGAGTGAACAGCTCGGGGTCAGAGTATGCATCAGTACGAGCAATGTGTGGGGTATGACCCTTTGATTCATTCCTTGCGCCATCTTGCTGATTGTGAGTGGTGGGATGGGGTTGAGTCCAGCTTGGCCTTCTTGCATGTAAGGTGCAACTTCGACATAACTGGAAATCTTCAAGTGGGAATGGGACTTCACGAGGGACTCAATACTTGAATGGGAGCGCAAAATGCTCCATAAATCAACTGCAATTATTTCTTATGTTGGGTGATGTAGAGTTTCAACTCCAGCTCCCTGACTGACTTCTGCTTTCTGCAATCAGAGCATGGCTTGAATCATGATGGTGTCAGGGGAGACATTGTTCGTGTCACACTGTCTGAGTGTAATGTTTCTTTAAAGTCATCAGAAAACCAAAAAAGTTGAGAGCGGAGCCCCAGATCCATGTTTAATGGTGCAGAAAGAAAGGAAGTGAACTCAGTGTGCCAGAGTTCCGCTCCATCACATCACTTGGAGAAAGGAGTCACCATGGAGCCACAGTGTGTTACCTATCAGTCTGTGGGAGCATCAATGATAAAATTGTCCAAATTTAGTCTGGTAAAATCCTTAAGGTGGGGAATCTTTAGTTAGAAGGATCCTTCAGAAATATGACTTACCAACTCCTTAAAATACCACTCACCTGCACATCAATGTATAACTAAGTGTACAATAAATAACAAAGATTACTGGGTAACTCCATAACCTTACTTATTATACAACAAAATATTACTCACCACTGCACTAAGAAGTCACCAAGTTCCACCGAAAACGTCCTTGACTCTGACCAGTACCCCCAAAACATCACCAGCACCAACAACATATCACCATGCTGTGCTACAAATATCAGTTATTCACATCTAAGTCTTTCACTCACCACGTACAGACTTATCGCCTACACCCCATCCCATCATTCACTAAATGCACAAAGTATGACTTGTCTGCTTCAAGGGGCTAGCTGCTCTATACAGTGATCGTGAGAGTTGCCAAAAAGGTGATGCCTCTGATCAGCCAATAAGGCTTGGTAAGTGTGACTTGGGGCTTACTGTTCAGCCATTCTAGCCTTTCAGAGACGTTGGGCCTTCACTCATTTGAATATTTTAAACAGTGCTGCATGGTGCCTCACAGGTACTTCAGAGTACTTTGGCAAATCTCTATGCTTTCCTACAGGTCAATTCCACCTCTGCCATATTCCAACTTATCGCCTACACAATAATGGGAAACTCAGCTTTTGAGACAAGAGAATGACCCCTTTGGGACAAACACTAAATTCCAAATCTATACTAACTGAATCTATATCAAGAACATTTGGAAGCTTCTCTGGTTTTCCTGAATAAAGTAAAACAGTTAAATTGAAGAATAAAACTTAAAATTTAAGTAATGGTAACTTCATGATGAATTTTGTGTTCTCAGTCTGATGGATTCACTAGTCTGGTTGTGAATTCGTGCTAATTAGGAGACAGGACGTGCATTGCTCTCCCATGCTTCTAAAACATGAAGCATCAGGTTAGTATTACACACATACTTTCTTCTTTGTGATTGGCATGTTGCCTATCCTGCAAATCTCCTGTGTTTCAGCTTCAGTTCTTAGCACTGCAGATGGATAGTTGTCCTCGACTATGGCAATTTGGCTTGAGTGTTCTTGTTAGACCTCCCCATAGCTTTTTGACACTGTGGTTGACGGGTGACCATGCAGAGACTTGAGATATTGACATTGGTGACACTGTATTGAGATGGATTGAAGGTGCCGTCCAGGACTTCTCTCTATCTCCCATGCTGTTTAACACTTAAGGTATCCCTCCTCTTGAAGCTGGCCTGGTATTTTGGCTGCACTGCTGCAACATGCGAATGGCAAGCAGTTGCTTGATATTGTATGATTATTTGGCTGTCATCCAGCGATTTATGGCCCACAACTTTTTCAAACCGGGCACCAATAAGACAGAGCTACTAATTGTCTATAAAAACAGATCTGGATGGGAAAGTGGTCTGGGGCACTCTGTATTGACATTTCTCCTCTCCATTTCCAGCAGTGAAAGTGAAGACCCTTTGGCAAAATCACAAATTGTCCAAAATTTCACAGTAAGGACCGTTTTCCAACTACAAATACACAACCACGTGCTGGAGGTTTTTGGAGGCCTGCGTTCACTGGCAGCTGAATAGCTGTTGCATTTATTCAATTCAATTTTATTATCATGATTTGGAACTCCAAAGAGATCCACATGTATAGTGATACAAAACAATATAAATACATAATAAATTAATACATTTTCTAAAAATAAATAAAACTCCAAACCATCAAATCATTCAAAATATTTCACGCATTATGGGAACTATCAAAAAGTGGCAATATTTGTTCTTGATATGACTTGGATTTATCCTCCTACTATAGACACAGATTCTAAAATTCTAAGAATCCCCATTCAGAAGACCCGTCCTACCTCAAAGCCCCGGAAAAAAATATAAAAGACCCCTGCAGTCCCTGCGATATTTAATTTCCACTCAAGGGCCCAATAAGCGATCTAATCACAAGAGATCAATATAACTGCAGGAAAGTTGGAAAAAAATTAAAAATCCTGAAATAAAATCTTTCATTAGTGGGGTTATAACATAAGTCTAAAGCCTCTCTGTGAGATCTAATATTTAACCGCAGGTAGAGGGGTTTCAACCATAATTTCCTCTGAGTGGCTAATACTGGGCAGACAATTAAAATGTGCTTAATATTCTGTACCCCTCCATGACACAAGTCACAAAAATTAGTAGCACCCTCACATTTGGAAGTTAAGTCCCTAAGAGGTACTCTATCAAGTCTGATCAGTACAAAAAGTCGCCTTTCTCCATGTGGGAGATTCCAAGTCAGGTAAGGTTGAACCACTTTCAGGGACACTGACTTGATTAAATTCTCAAGTCCTCTTTTAGGGCGGCATGACTCAAGATCCAACTAGAAGCCTCTGGACCGTGTTATCTCCTTCAAGATTTTTTTTAGAATTATAGAGGGAGTCACAGAAATTAAATCCTGGTCCAGCTCTAAAAGCAGGATAGCATAAATGTAATTTCTAAAAAACCTGGATTTTCCTCTCAAATTGTAAAAAATGTAATTAAAAGCCAGGTTTCTCAGTGTAGATTCCTCACTATGTACATGGCAATGTACCCTCCGGATCACAGTCGTAAGACCCTGCACCAAAATATTCTTGATGCCAAATTCAAGCCCTAGAGCTGCCCCTGAGGCTGAGTTATTGCAGGAAGCCAAGCGTCTTAAAATCCGGCTTTCTGTCTTATCAAGAAAGTCCCATTTATCTATATTTATGCATTCAATTGCATACAAAAGAGTAGCTGGGATCTTATCCTGATAGGCAGACAAAGAATGTGAAAAATTGCATTTACCGTTTGCATTGAAAAAAGCCACTAAGCCTTGGGCATGTGGGAGAGCCTTACTAATATTATTGCGAATGTGATCTTGATCATTTATCGTGGCCGAAAATATTTTTCCAGGAAACCGATATGCATCTACCCGCTCCAACTTATGTGGACCCAAAAACCAGTTGGAACAAATTTTCCTTCTGGTTTTTTTCCCTGTGAAACAAATGACCTGAGACTTAGATGTATTAATTCTCAGGTGGTGTTTCACAAAGTAAGAATTTAGAGCACCCAGACGTTGATTTAGGCCCTTCGGGGTGAGATCAAAGACAACTATATCATCCGCGTATGATAGGCAGGCGATTGGTCGGCCACCCACCGCTGGAGCGTAACCCTTTGCACTCCTTAGGATTTTGGGTAAGTCATAAATGTATGGGGAGAATAGCAGTGGAGCCAATAAACAGCCCTGCTTCAGGCCATTTTTGGTTACAAAGTTTGAAGACAGGCCCTGCTCTCCGCCCATAAGGATTTTACACCGAGTTGAAGAGTGCAGGGCAATCACTCATCGCAACAGGCAAGGCGGAACCCCTAGCTCCTGAAGTTTCCACCACAAGATCTTCCTGTCCACTCTATCAAATGCGGTGGAGTAATCAATAAACGCAGCATAAACCACTCTCCCCCTAGTCTGAACATATTTGTCAATTATTGTTTGCATTATTAAGATGTTATCTAAGGTGTTATGTG
The DNA here is from genome assembly GCF_031143425.1 of Pleurodeles waltl. NCBI lineage: Eukaryota > Metazoa > Chordata > Amphibia > Caudata > Salamandridae > Pleurodeles > Pleurodeles waltl. Next base: position 371,892,652 of record NC_090448.1, on the reverse strand, counting down.
CCTTTCTAAAGCCTGCCTGTTCCACTGGAAGAATGTCATTTTCCTCTACCCACTCAGTTAATTGTGTTAGAATACTTTTCGCAAATATCTTGCCTGTTGCATCTAACAAGGCAATTTGTCAATAGTTTAAAGGTACTGTTCTATCACCCTTTTTGTATTAGTGGAGTATGATACTACCCTTCTAAGATTCTGGGATATTACCTTGAGAGTAGCAGGTGCAAAATACTGGGTGGAGAAGTCTTGCCCAAAGCGAAGACTTTTTGTTAATTAGTGTCATCGGTACCTCACCGGGACCCATGGCTCCCGATGAGCGCATTGAATTTATAATCCCCTCTAACCTCTAACTCGAACACGGAGGCTGAGCCCATATTGACCACTTCCCTATCCCCGCTTAATACTGTCACCACTTTCCCAGGGTCCACAACCCGGTTTTCAGCATAGAGGGCCTGAATATACAACCTCCAGTCACCCAATGCTATCGGGGGAGCAAAAAGAGTTTTGCGATTTCCACCCCTCTCGGAAACAATAGCCCAAAATTTACTAGGATTTCTCGTTGCAGCTGATTCCCTCAGTGCGATCCACCTATGATCCGCTTCTTTCTTTCAGATAGCCCGTTTTACCTGCGATCTTCTTCTCTTATGGAGTGATATTTTCCTACTCCTTTCCATAGACTTACGCCTTACCAATTTGTTAATTCTTCTATTCAAATTCACCATGGGCAACTGAGCTTTTTTTTTTTACAGGTATGCTGCACTTGGGCTGGTTATATGCAATAATATGTCTCATTAATTTAGGAAAATATATTAAGGCGTCCTTCCCCAAAACCCCCATATTTCCCACAATATTTTCCAACAGTGGTTTCAACGATGTTAATTTAGCAGTAGACCAATACATTCACCTGTTTTTTCCATTAATTCTAGGTTTTACGCCTTTTATTGACCAGGGATCTACTGCAGCTAGCTGAATTTTTAAGGTGAGTTTTAGAATCATATGATCACTATACGTGGTATCTATTATTACCATATCCTCGACTATTTGGGCGATATTATACGAGGTGCAAATATGATCTATGATAGAACTGCTCATAGGGGACTTATGAGCATAGGCTGCGGGTGAGTCTGAACAGAAATGCCCATTTAATACGATGCCACTAAAGGACCTCAGACCTTTCAATAGAATGTATCCCCTTTTGTCTGTTCTAATTCTGGGGGGAAATAAGATGGGTGGGATATTCAACGCTTTGTCTCTTTCTGGGTCACAGTAGATATGGAGTGAGGAATTCGAAATTTTGCAATTTAAATCCCCCATTATAATTAAATCAGAGAAATTTCCTAAGGCAAAAATGTTATTAAGCATCTTTTGAAGGATAATATAAAATTCCTTTTCAGGAGGAATATATGCATTCACGATAATCAGGGGGAATTTCCTACCCATCTCCCCACAAACATGGACTTGCACCATTTGAAAAAGATTTGTAGTCACGGGAAAACTAACAAATTCCTAATTATATCTATCGCTTAAAAGCATGGCTATACCCCCTTTTGCGTGCCCTTTTTTTGAGGGTAGTGCTTTTTTGCTTAAAACCGTGTAATTGGGGCATGAGAAATCATTTAAGCACCAGGTCTCTTGAATGCATATCAAATCAATCTTCAATGAACAGATTACATTTAATTTTCCTAGATGTTTCCCTAATCCTGCGGCATTCCAAGAGACCAATGAAAAGTCAGGGTTAGTAATTCGACTGTATCAACCTACCCTTCACCTGGGACCTATTCAAAGCCCCCGCCAACCAATTCCAATTTTCATGTTTAGGACTGGTAACCTGTTGAAAGGTACATTCCAAAACCTTCACCACGCTTGCACCCTGGAATACAGAAACTTGCACATTTTCACCAGAGGATGATGAACATTCCCCCCCCCCAGTTCAAATTACTATACGGGGACCCTAAATCATGAGTAGAATAGTGCCCACCGTAGTCCGTTAACTTATCCCAAACTGAGATAACATCTATGCCTCTGCGTTGAAGTTGAGCACAACTGACCAAAATGAATTTCAAAACAGTTTTAGAGATCAGCCAAACCTTTGACTTACACCCACCTATGCTGTGATCAAGAAAAACCTCACAATATTGTTACACTCAATTAATTTGAGTTCCTCTATTTCCGAAAAACACGACAGTAGTGAGGATCGATTTAAACTTATATGAGTATCAAATATAGTCCTCTCCTTTGTTGACGATGCCTTCCTCCAGCAAAGTGCACAAATCGGTCTGATTTGCCCCACCGGGCCCCAGCCTCCGTGAGAGGAGCACCTCTCTGCACCGCAGGTCCCTGCCGGGGCCCGACAGGAGCCTCAGCCCCTCTCCCCTGCGGGCGCTCTCTTCACAGGTTGTCGGCCTGCTGCACGACAGCTCCACCTCTCCGCAGCGTCTCCCCGTGGCGCGTGGTTCTTCCTAGCCGGACAGGGGAGGGAAGGAGGGCACTGCACTGCTGCCTGCACGATGGCTCTGGCTCTTCGTGGTGACTCTCCACGGCGTCCAGTTCTTCCCGGCCGGCTGGGAGGAAAGGAGCGGGGGAATAGAGCGGGGGAAAGGAGCACACTCTGCTACCGCACAGCCTGCATGATAGCTCCGCCTTTCCATGGCGTCTCCCCACAGCGTCACAGCATCCTCACAGCGTCACTCTGCATCACTAAAAACTGGACTCATTCATAAATCTTTTGGTAGGCTTGAAGCATCAAGGCTGGCTGCCAACACACAGCAACATGGTGCTGCAACATGGTCCTGCAAGAACACTTTGCTCAGAGTCTATTTCTTCTCTCTACAGGTCACTCATGCCAGATGGGTTTGTTATAAAGATTGCTCCTTTAGATTTTTGGGGGGGCAACCCCTTAGAATAAGCTGCCAGTCGAGCTAGGGAAGATACATCATCTTCTGTGCCCTTAAGACCATAAAAACCTTTTGTGTCTGTTAATGGAAATAGTTGGAGTGTTCTCTTCGTTTGCTGGGAATATGATGTTGTTTATGCTTCAACGTCATGAAGCCACTGGGTGGTAGCGGTGTAGTATATACATTGTTTTCTCCCAGTGAACACACTTTTGCATGCCCAGTGGAGGTGTTTGATGTTTTGTGATTTTCCTACAACAAAACAACAGCTGGTCTTCAAGGGTACTTTTGTGGCGTCACCCACTAATCGTGGAAGCTGACTTGTCCCCTCACCAGGCTATGGGGAGGCCTTAAGCTGGTGGCTACTGATTTAATTCTCCTGAGCATGGGGCTGTTTACTGTTACTCCCTTGAAAAGACTTACCAACCTTACATGGGAAAGATTTGTTCCTCATTTGTTCAGCCACCCTCACTGGGGGGGGGGGTTTAACTTTTCCCTGGGTGCAGGCGGGGTTGGACATGTTTGTTTATGGTGCATGTTGTGTTTTTAGGTTACATTCCTGGATTCTCAGTTACTATATGGACAACATACTGCACAAGAATATTACAGCACAACGTGGATGCTTCCCTCCTTATAGACATGACCCTACTCCTATACATTTACACTGCAAAGCCCTGTAATCATTCATAGATTGTCGGGCTAATCCTCATTCATGTTCTGAGTGAATGGGTTTGCCTGAGAACAAAGGACTGAAAGGTGGTTCGACTGAGTAGGTAATGCTATGCCCTGATCCATTAAGAGATAATGTACCACTGATTGGGATGTCTACACCATGCTTTTAGTAATGCACATCACAGTGGCCACCTGTCGCCTCTCAAAGCTGTCTGGAATTCTGAGAACCTGCCTATGAGACTGTAAGTCTAATCTCAAATACACATTCCTTTGACCACTTTTACCTGTCCATTTCCCCTCCAGTGTATAACAGACAGAGAATATATAATCTGTTCCAGCTGGCCTGATTTATGGATTTTAAATAGTTCTCCTATCCATTCAAACCAGCATCTCAATAATGGCCTTGAACTGGATGACTGGCCCTCCAGTTTCCATGCCTTGTATTGTATTGTATTGTATTGCAGCATTTGTATGCCACTTCAAATCCCTGATGAGACCACAAAGAGCACCAATTTGTATCAGGTGTCTGTGAGTCCTTTCAGGGTATATGATTGGAAGAGCATTAGATGAAGCATACCCTATGTGGGATGTGTTTGGTGACATACTTGCGATTCACCAACAATTCTCCCAACACAGGGCCGTGTACATCATTGTGTGTAAGCATGAGGTATTGCAGAAAGTGTAAGTGATTTCTGTCTTCATTAGTTCATTCTGTATGGATGGGAAGAGCAAGGTTTTTAGTGCGGCATTCCAGGTGTTTGTCAACTCTTCATATTCATGCAGGGATCGAGTTCTAGAGTTGGGTTGTCTTAACAGACAAGGAATTTCTGCCTATTCTTGATATTTCGAATGGTAGGACGGTCATAATGAGGCTAATCTAGCTCATAATGACATTGAATGGTGAGTGTGCAGTTTTTCTTGACAGAAGGGTGGTCCAGTTCCATGAATTCTTGATGAGTGATGCATATTGATTGTAAGGTGACATTTCTAGTGACTGACAGCAAATTATATGATAGGTCGTGTAATATGATTTCACGTTGGTAGGTAAAGTCCACAGGCATTGTCAAGGTGTGCGAATACTAGGGCAATGGTAGCTTGTACTTTGTGGGAGAAAACAAGGTATGGGAATTTACCACAGGTATTTAGCATGTAGAAACTTGATTTGGAGACTTGCTTTAGTTGTGATGCAAGTGTGGGATTGGAGTCCATATTCACCCCTAGGTTCCTCCTTTCAGTTAAGTGGGCAGAGAGGGGATTCACATTCTTGAGGCCAGATGATTGAAAGGTGATAGTTGGTCCACTACCAAATAGTATTTTCATTTTTGGGGTATTTAGCTTGAGATGGTTGTCTAGCTTCCAGGTGTCAGTTGCTAGTATGCATTTACCAAAACAAGATCCAATGGGTTTCCTGGTTTAGGATAATTGTGTATTGTCAGAGTGTTACTCACATTCAGTAATTCCTCTTTCTGATGGATATTTTATCTACCTGAAGATTCCTCACTTGAAAATACCAGGCCCGATTGGATCTTGAAACTTTCTCAATAGCCCAGCTGTTCCACAACGGTAGAGGGTGCTAGCTCCATGTCATTATGGAAACTACACCATTTGGCATCAATGGAGCCAAAAAGCACCCACTTCAGTTCCTGACATCAGCTTCCCATCCATTTTTCTATGCACTCAAGGCAATTGGGATGAGAATGGCTTCATTATTGTCAAGGTGCAGTGGAACAACCAACCTAGAAGATTAACTGGTGATCAGTCTTAAAGACAGTAAGGTGGGAGGGATCAATGGGGAATCTGCATGTAGATAGAATATCCGTTAGAAAAAGTGTTACTGAAGGTAGGTAACTTTTAGCGCCAATGGGTACTTCAATATACAGGTTCCTCACCTTCTGAAAAGATTCAGAATCAATTCTCAGTTTGGTGGAAGGTTTGAAGGCTGATCATGCAAGAAAATCACAGACAACAGATTCAGCAAAACCTCCAATAATCCTCATCTCCAAATCTAAGCAGTAGTGTTTTGTAAAAGTGTGAAGAGATGACCATGTTGCCACCACGTAGATCTCGGCCATAAGGCTCCCCTTGCCCAGGCTAAAATTGAGGATTATGCCTGGGTGGAATGAGCTCTTATATCCTCCAGAAGCTTCTTGTGTGGAAGGGCATAGCACATGTTGATACACAAGACAATCCACCTTGAAAGCGCCCTCTTTTATAGCACTTTGCCTTCTTTGTTTCCTGCCTACCTATAAATTGCTGTTTGTCAGTTTGGATGTCCTTGTTTTGGTTAATATACAAACTGACCTTCCTCCTGAAATACAGCTTGTGGAGCTTCTCCTTCTTTTTGGTGGGGTATGGCGGGTGATAAAAAGAAGGGTAGAGTAATTGAAATCCCTAACTGAAAAGGGGTAACTATTCTGGGCAGGAAAGCTGCTTTGGTTTGGAGAACCAAATTGTCACGAAAGAAACAAGTGAATTGGGGTGTACATTCACTGCTTTCAACTCACTGACGAGCCCACCTGATGTAATGGCATCAGAAAAACGGCTTTAAACATGAGTAGCCATAGCTGCCCGCTGTGCAGAGGTTCGAAAGGGTACCCGATCAACCAAGTTAAAAAGGGAATGAGATCTTACTGAGACATTACAAGCAGGATTGGAGGAAACATTTAGGTGAGCCCCTTTGTAAAACATAATACAATAGGCAATTTAAATAAGGATGGTTAGTCTGGAAGACAGAGGAAAGCTGACTAGGCTGCCAGGTATCTCTTCACAGTGCCCACTGCACAGCTATGCTGAGTCAATGATAAAGCGAACTTTAGAATGTCTGCCAGGCAAGCTACTAAGGCATCCAAATTACTCTCAGCACACCATGTAAAAACCTGTTCCACCTTCCAGAGTATACCATGTTGGTGGAGTCTGTTCATGCTGAAAGAATCACATCCATAATTTCATAAGTTCTGGAGACAACAGGAATGCATTCAGGTGTTCCTGCTTAACTACCAGGCAAGCAGGTGGTGCCTCTGGAGGCTGGGGTGCAACACCTACCCCTCCGACTGGGAGAGAAGTCCTACCCTGATAGGGAGATGGAGCAGAGGACACATGTAGAAGTGCAGGAGGTCTGCATTCCACATACTTTTCAACCATTCCAAGGCAATGAGTATTACCTGGCCCTGGTTGTGACAAATCTTCCTCAGAACCCAAAGGAGGAAGAGTACGGGAGGAAATGGATAGTGAAGTGGAAAATTCCACTTCAATCAAAAATGTGTTCCCCCCCCAAGGTTCTCTGCAACAGATACTGAAGGCCACTGAACTGTACACAATAGGCAATGCTGTGAGTGGCAAACAGGTCCACCTGAGTTGTGCCCCACAGAGAAAGATGCACCCTTGGGTGGACAGACCAGTCGAAGTCAGCAAGATCACGTCAACTCAGGCTGTTGGCCACAGTGTTCAGAGTGCCAAACAGATGGTTAGTGACTAGCCAAACTCCATGCTGGTGTGCCCAGGCCCATAGTCTCATTGCTCCCTACAGAGAATGTAAGATCTACTTCTCCCTGCTTGTTTATGTACCGGTTGTGTTGTCCATCAAGATCTGAATGAATTGGCTGCAAACAGAAGGATGGAAGGCCTTGAGTACCATCGCAATCACCCTCAGGTTGAGCACTCTGATGTGCAGAATCTGCTCCTCTGGAGCCCAAAGGCCTCACATCTCCAGGTACTGTAGGTGCATTTCCCACCCCAGGGTGGAGGCCTCTTTAACAACTGCGGCCAGTGGAGGGTGGAAGGACATCCCTCATGAAATCTCGTCCACTGCCCACCAAGTCAGATAAGTTGCAATATCCTAGTAGATCACAGTAGTGGCAGATAAATCTCTGCCATGCAGGAACCATGGCTTGTGGAGGCACCAAGCTTGTGTGACCAGGAAAAAGTAGGAATCCAGATGACCTAACCTAATAGGCATAAGACTATCAGGATTGAAATCATGCTCCTTTCTGAAAAATCTGAACCTGAATGTCCTAAATCTTCTGTGGAGGAGGGAAGACTCCAAGTAATGTCATATCCAGGACCACCTCTAGGAACAGGAGGTGTCGAGAGGGCTTCCGGTGATATTTGAGCACTTTAATTGAAAAGCCCAGATCAAACAGCAAGGTTGCTTTCGCCAGATGGCGCTGGACACTTGGCGTTGATCAGTCAGTCATCCAGGTAAGGGAACACTGAGATCCCTGAACTCCTGAGATGAGCGGCACCCACTGCCATCACCTTTGTGGAGACTTGAGGTGCTGATATCCATACCAATGGGAGGACCACAAACTACTAATTAGTGGAACGCAGGCACCTCATGTGAGACAGCAGGCTCTGTATGTGAAAACTCCTCCTGCAATATAAGGGACACCATCCAATCTTTCACTTCCAGTGGCAACAAAACCTGAGCAAGGGACAGCACCTTGAACTTTTCCTTCTGCACGAACACATTTAAGATCCTGAAGTCTAGGATCGGACAAAGACTGCCATCCTAATTTGGGTCCAGGAAGTAAAGAGAGTCACAGCCATGTCCGATTTATTGCTTTGGCACCAACTCCACTGCTTCTATTTGTAGCAGAATCTCTGCCGCCCATTTCAGGATGCGCAAATGGTCTTCTGAAGGTAGGGATCTGAGAGGAGGAATGTGTGCAGAGGTCCCATCTGGATCATGTCTGTGCAGGGATATTCAGAAGGTGTGGAATAGCAAGGTAGAAGTATGCATCAGAAAATACTTTCATGTTCAGTCAATGTTTTGTGGTATAATGCCATATTGGATAGTCTCTAATTGGTGGTTGATCTTATGTCAGAGCCTTGCTCAGGAGTGAGCTGCCAATCTCCACTGCCTAAACTAAGACAGATGCTAGAATTTTACATACCTAGCAATACCGATGAGCATATTTATATTACACATTTATGATCATATTATTGTTTGTTTGTATTTTATATTCCACTCTAGCCTCATGTAATAATACTCAAATAATCTGAACTACAGAACTAGGGGCCAGATGTATGAAAGGGTTTGCCACCACGTAGATCTCGGCCATAAGGCTCCCCTTGCCCAGGCTAAAATTGAGGATTATGCCTGGGTGGAATGAGCTCTTATATCCTCCAGAAGCTTCTTGTGTGGAAGGGCATAGCACATGTTGATACACAAGACAATCCACCTTGAAAGCGCCCTCTTTTATAGCACTTTGCCTTCTTTGTTTCCTGCCTACCTATAAATTGCTGTTTGTCAGTTTGGATGTCCTTGTTTTGGTTAATATACAAACTGACCTTCCTCCTGAAATACAGCTTGTGGAGCTTCTCCTTCTTTTTGGTGGGGTATGGCGGGTGATAAAAAGAAGGGTAGAGTAATTGAAATCCCTAACTGAAAAGGGGTAACTATTCTGGGCAGGAAAGCTGCTTTGGTTTGGAGAACCAAATTGTCACGAAAGAAACAAGTGAATTGGGGTGTACATTCACTGCTTTCAACTCACTGACGAGCCCACCTGATGTAATGGCATCAGAAAAACGGCTTTAAACATGAGTAGCCATAGCTGCCCGCTGTGCAGAGGTTCGAAAGGGTACCCGATCAACCAAGTTAAAAAGGGAATGAGATCTTACTGAGACATTACAAGCAGGATTGGAGGAAACATTTAGGTGAGCCCCTTTGTAAAACATAATACAATAGGCAATTTAAATAAGGATGGTTAGTCTGGAAGACAGAGGAAAGCTGACTAGGCTGCCAGGTATCTCTTCACAGTGCCCACTGCACAGCTATGCTGAGTCAATGATAAAGCGAACTTTAGAATGTCTGCCAGGCAAGCTACTAAGGCATCCAAATTACTCTCAGCACACCATGTAAAAACCTGTTCCACCTTCCAGAGTATACCATGTTGGTGGAGTCTGTTCATGCTGAAAGAATCACATCCATAATTTCATAAGTTCTGGAGACAACAGGAATGCATTCAGGTGTTCCTGCTTAACTACCAGGCAAGCAGGTGGTGCCTCTGGAGGCTGGGGTGCAACACCTACCCCTCCGACTGGGAGAGAAGTCCTACCCTGATAGGGAGATGGAGCAGAGGACACATGTAGAAGTGCAGGAGGTCTGCATTCCACATACTTTTCAACCATTCCAAGGCAATGAGTATTACCTGGCCCTGGTTGTGACAAATCTTCCTCAGAACCCAAAGGAGGAAGAGTACGGGAGGAAATGGATAGTGAAGTGGAAAATTCCACTTCAATCAAAAATGTGTTCCCCCCCCAAGGTTCTCTGCAACAGATACTGAAGGCCACTGAACTGTACACAATAGGCAATGCTGTGAGTGGCAAACAGGTCCACCTGAGTTGTGCCCCACAGAGAAAGATGCACCCTTGGGTGGACAGACCAGTCGAAGTCAGCAAGATCACGTCAACTCAGGCTGTTGGCCACAGTGTTCAGAGTGCCAAACAGATGGTTAGTGACTAGCCAAACTCCATGCTGGTGTGCCCAGGCCCATAGTCTCATTGCTCCCTACAGAGAATGTAAGATCTACTTCTCCCTGCTTGTTTATGTACCGGTTGTGTTGTCCATCAAGATCTGAATGAATTGGCTGCAAACAGAAGGATGGAAGGCCTTGAGTACCATCGCAATCACCCTCAGGTTGAGCACTCTGATGTGCAGAATCTGCTCCTCTGGAGCCCAAAGGCCTCACATCTCCAGGTACTGTAGGTGCATTTCCCACCCCAGGGTGGAGGCCTCTTTAACAACTGCGGCCAGTGGAGGGTGGAAGGACATCCCTCATGAAATCTCGTCCACTGCCCACCAAGTCAGATAAGTTGCAATATCCTAGTAGATCACAGTAGTGGCAGATAAATCTCTGCCATGCAGGAACCATGGCTTGTGGAGGCACCAAGCTTGTGTGACCAGGAAAAAGTAGGAATCCAGATGACCTAACCTAATAGGCATAAGACTATCAGGATTGAAATCATGCTCCTTTCTGAAAAATCTGAACCTGAATGTCCTAAATCTTCTGTGGAGGAGGGAAGACTCCAAGTAATGTCATATCCAGGACCACCTCTAGGAACAGGAGGTGTCGAGAGGGCTTCCGGTGATATTTGAGCACTTTAATTGAAAAGCCCAGATCAAACAGCAAGGTTGCTTTCGCCAGATGGCGCTGGACACTTGGCGTTGATCAGTCAGTCATCCAGGTAAGGGAACACTGAGATCCCTGAACTCCTGAGATGAGCGGCACCCACTGCCATCACCTTTGTGGAGACTTGAGGTGCTGATATCCATACCAATGGGAGGACCACAAACTACTAATTAGTGGAACGCAGGCACCTCATGTGAGACAGCAGGCTCTGTATGTGAAAACTCCTCCTGCAATATAAGGGACACCATCCAATCTTTCACTTCCAGTGGCAACAAAACCTGAGCAAGGGACAGCACCTTGAACTTTTCCTTCTGCACGAACACATTTAAGATCCTGAAGTCTAGGATCGGACAAAGACTGCCATCCTAATTTGGGTCCAGGAAGTAAAGAGAGTCACAGCCATGTCCGATTTATTGCTTTGGCACCAACTCCACTGCTTCTATTTGTAGCAGAATCTCTGCCGCCCATTTCAGGATGCGCAAATGGTCTTCTGAAGGTAGGGATCTGAGAGGAGGAATGTGTGCAGAGGTCCCATCTGGATCATGTCTGTGCAGGGATATTCAGAAGGTGTGGAATAGCAAGGTAGAAGTATGCATCAGAAAATACTTTCATGTTCAGTCAATGTTTTGTGGTATAATGCCATATTGGATAGTCTCTAATTGGTGGTTGATCTTATGTCAGAGCCTTGCTCAGGAGTGAGCTGCCAATCTCCACTGCCTAAACTAAGACAGATGCTAGAATTTTACATACCTAGCAATACCGATGAGCATATTTATATTACACATTTATGATCATATTATTGTTTGTTTGTATTTTATATTCCACTCTAGCCTCATGTAATAATACTCAAATAATCTGAACTACAGAACTAGGGGCCAGATGTATGAAAGGGTTTTACCTATTTTGTTTCTATGGGAAAAACATTAGTACACAACCTCACCTCCTGTGAGATACAATGAGGGCAAGGATCAGCTGGAGAGCCAAACTGTTTCAATAAATGTAGCTACTCTTTCTTCCAAAAGAAGGGTGAAACTGGTGATAACATTAAGAGCCAAACAGATGCTTAGTATCAAGACTGTAGGAACAGAGATAGGGACTTCCATGGAAGTGCCTACTCAGTTACAGTTACATTTATTAAAATTACGTTAACCTTTGCTGAAAGAAACCTGCAAGCTTATTGCAGAAAGATTGATCTGGAGTAATGAGTTTACAGTTATTACAGTTAGACAGAGTAGAAAACTGTGTTAAAAAATTCCTTAGTGGAATTTTTTGCCTTGTTGATTCTTTTAAAAAAATATCTTGTTTTTTAAGAAATGATTAAAGCTTTATAATCTTTGATAAGAGACTTGTATTGTATTTTTTCTTCAGGACAGTAGTCTTTCCTCCACCTATATTCTTGAGCCCTACATTTTTGTTTAAGTTTAAGATCAGACGAGTACCAAGGAGCCAATGGTTTCTTTCTATGGTTTGTCATTGTTTTTTTAGGAGCCAAAAGAGTGACTGCTGAATCAATCCAATTAGTAAAATTAGTGGTTGCAGAGTCAATATTGCTATCTAATATAGAATTGGACCTTCTGCGAATGTTGTTAAGATCCATTTTATCAATTTTCTGCCATGGATGAAACTTAAATGATGTGAAACAATTGTATTTAAAGGAATTTTAGTGGGAACTGTGAGATTGAGAAAAACAGCTTTATGATCTGACCAAGTTAATGGTAGGACTTTGTTGAAAAAGGCCAGAGTTGTTGGTGAATACCCCATCCAAAATATGGTTGGCTTGATGGGTAGGAAGATTACCTATCTAAGTAAGGTAGAAGCTTCAAAGGCAATCAACTAAATGGCCAGTATTTTTATTTTCAGTAAGCTCTAATTAAAATTGAAATCCCCCAATATAGTGAAATTGGGGAACTCCTTGCATGATTCAGTGTAGGTCTGCAGCGATCTAATGAATCTCTCTTTTGGTCCAGGTGGGCGTTACACCAAAATGCCATTAAAAGTATGAATAATATTATATTTAAAATTAAGCCGAAGAGTTTCACCATCCAACTGAGAGGCACCTGGAATGTGGCCTTAAAGTGGTTGTGGTAATTGCAATCCCACCTCCATGTCTAAGATGTCTATCAACTCTGAAAATATCGTAGCCATCTGCAATTGCCACTCTTAAATCAGGGCCAGACGTAGTGTCAGACACTATGGACCTCATTACAACTCTGGCGGTAAATGCCGCCTACCGCCGTGCTGACGGCCGCCAACATACCATGACCGTGGCAGTATACTGCTACGGGTATTATGACCCACACAGGGAAATACACCACTATACAGACACACACACAAGTCCGCCAGACCAAAGGTCAGTGATAAATTGGCGGTACCAAAACCCACACCGTTACACCAACAGGAATACGCCCACAGTATCAGGACCCACGAATCACCACGGCGGACTTTCAACCGCAGTAAACCATTGGCGGTACAGACCGCCGCGCTCAAAATACACACACACTAACAAAATTACACCACATTGGACAATTCAAACTACACACACCTGACACACACACCCACGCCACTATAAAACACATGCACACATTACCCACAACCCTTTCAATGAAAAAAGATTGCCAACAGAGAGAGAGACAAGCCAGGAGCACCCACCCAATCTGAGCCACAGAATACCATCACCCATACACCATCCATGCACCTGACAGCACACACCACAACACATCACCCTACACACCCTCACACATAACACTCACACCACATCGGTGGCACCCCAAAGACACCCCAGGTTTTCAGAGGAGGAGCTAAGGGTCATGGTGGAGGAAATCATCTGGGTAGAGCCACAGCTATTCGGATCCCAGGTGCAGCAGATGTCCATTGCAAGGAAGATGGAGCTATGGCGGAGAATTGTGGACAGGGTCAACGCCCTGGGACAGCACCCCAGAACAAGGGATGACATCAGGAATAGGTGGAACGATCTACGGGGGAAGGTGCGTTCCGTGGTTGCAAGACACCAGGTCGCTGTACAGAGGACTGGCAGTGGCCACCCACCTCCTTCCCCACAACTAACAACATGGGAGGAGCAAGTCTTGGCGGTCATGCATCCTGAGGGCCTGGCAGGAGTAGCAGGAGGACTGGACTCTGGTAAGTCAAATATTTCCTATTATATCCCCCATCCTACCTGCATGCCATCACAAACTCCTACCCCTACCCTCACCCCCATCACTCCACCACCTCAAATATACCCCACTATCAAAACCCACCCATCACAATACCAAGCCCTGCATGCCACACCAATCCATGGACCCCCATCACAGACCTGCATGGGCACCCATCACCACAGCATGCCCATTAGAGAGAATCACCTAGCCCACAAAATCACACTCAGACAAGGCAAAGCTGACAGGGCAATCACAACCATACAGGGAAACACACCCATGCACAAGATGGCACACGCAGATACAATAACACTGCATTTGCATCCCTACAGGACCCCTACTCAACGTCACCAGAGAGGAGTTACCAGCTGCATCCAGTCTGCCCCCAGAAGAGGCCCACAGTGATGACAGCAGCTTTGCACGCCTGGATCACAATGACCACCCTGGCCCATCAGGGACCTGTGGACAGTTGTTTACCCTGCCACAGTCCCATACCACCACAGAGCCTCCACACTCAGGAAACACCACTACAGCACCCACCCAGCGGGCCCATGCCACTGTCCCCAGGATACGTCAATCAGCAGTGTGTCCACCACTACAGGGACCCCAGGCAACCCCACAAACCCAAGAAAATCAGGGACCTGGGGTCAGTGGCAGTGGGCACACGGTTCAGGGGACAGAGGCACAGGACAACAGGGAAGTTGGGAGGACTGCTGTGCGACAGGGGGAGGACAGGCCCAGGGAACCCAATCTCCACGAGGCACTCACAAACATCCTGGGAGCATACCACCATTCCCAGGAGACCATGGGCCAGATACTGGTCAAGTTGAAGGACACCCACTGGCTGCAGGAGGGACAGTACCTGGGAACCAGGGAGGACCTCAAACACATCTACACCATCCTGGGCACCGTTGCAGGGGTGCTGGCTGACATGTCCAACACCATGAGGGAGGCAGTGGCACACCAACGGGCCCCGGACACTAGCCAGACTGATGAACAGCCCTCCACCTCCGCCGGCGCCAGTGGACAGGAGGCCCGCCACAGGAACAACAGGCCACCAACACCTCACCCCCTGCAGAAGGAGAACCACCCCACAAACAGTCCCTGCGATCCAGGCAGAAGCCAGAGAACATTGCCAAGATCCCCACCAGGAAATAAGACTCTCCTGATTGTCACCCATTGTGTCCCACTCTGTCACCCTGTCCACCTTGAACTGCCATTACTCCCATTCCTATGCCCCATTGGAAAATGCACCTGTGATACCAAGAGACTGGACTCTAACTGGAAATTCCTCCACCATTACCCCAGCTCATTGCACATCCCCCTCTACTTATTAGCACTTAAATAAACACCCTTGGAACAAATACAAACCTGGAGTCTGTCAATTGATTGAAATATGTATTAGTATAACATTATGAAAACATTGCAATTCATATGTACAGTAATTTTTACATTGGTATGACCTGCAGTGGGCAGCATTAAACATACAAGGAGCCAGAGTGGGCAACAGAGATCTGAAAATAGAGATGCCAAAGGGTACAGTAAGTGGCTATAGACATAAGGAAATCAGGCTGTCATGTACAATGTCCAACAGAAAACTGAAAAGTAAAGTGAAGTTACTGTGTCTTACCTGTGTGTCACTGGAAGTACTGCTGTATGATATTACATCTATTGTCCACATCTTCTTCCTCTGCCTCCTCTTCCTCACTGTACACAGGCTCCACCGCTGCCACAAGACCATCTCCAGGCTCATTCTCCTGCAGAAAAGGCACCTGGCGTCTCAAGGCCAGGTTGTGCAACATGCAGCGATGATCTGGCACACCTTCTTGGGTGAGTAGTATAGGGTCCACCTGTCAGATGGAGGCACTAGAACCTGGCCTTCAGGAGCCGAAGGTTCACTCAATTATCCTCCTGGTTCGCCCACGTGCCTCATTGTAACGTTCCTCAGCCCTTGTCCTGGGATTCCTTACTGGGGTCAGTAGCCATGAGTGGTTGGGGTAAACAGAGTCACCTGAAAACATCGAGGGACAACTGTTAGACACACACTAATTCTTAGGGACAACCCCATACCCAGACACCAACATATATTGGGTGGGGACCTTGGTCTCGCCTATTAGCCACACCCTGTGCCTGTGGAGTTGATCCATCACATATGGGATGCTGCTATTCCTCAAGATAAAGGCGTCATGAAGAGCCAGGATACTTGGCATTCACATGGGAGATGTACTGGTCAGCCGAACACACCATCTGCACATTCATAGAGTGATAGCTTTTTCTATTCCTGAACACCTGTTCATTTCTCCGGGGGGGGGGGGAGATGCTATATGTGTACCATCAATGGCACCAATGATGTTGGGGGTATGTCCCAAGGCATAAAAGTCAGCTTTCACTGTGGCCCAATCCTCCACCTTTGGGAATACAATGTAGGTGCGCATGTGTTTCAGCATGGCAGACAACACTCTGGTCAACACATTTGAGAACATTGGCTTAGAGATCCCTGATGCCATGGCCACTGTTGTTTGTAAGGAACCACTTGCCGGGAAATGGAGCACTGATAGGACCTGCACTAGAGGGGGGATACCTGTGGGCTGGCGGATAGCTGACATCAGGTCTGGCTCCAAGTGGGCACACAGTTCTTGGATTGTGGCCTGATCAAGTCTGTAGGTTATGATAATGTGTCTGTCCTCCATTGTCGCAAGGTTCACCAGGGGTCTGTACACTGAAGGATGTCTCCATATCATATTTATCCTCCGCGGTCGAAGCCTAGGGAGGAAAACAGTGAGCAGAGGGTCATAATCACACAACTACTGCAATAATGATGCATCTCCTCATTTACAGAACCAGTATGTGAATCCGAGAGTCAGTTGATGTGCCAATGTCTTCTGTGACGCAGTTAGGTGCCATCGCCTGTGCCCCCCTGAAATGGCGGCTGCCTGACCTGTGAGGAGTGCCAAGTGGAAATGAGGTAAGTCTGATGGCGTTGTGCACCGTAGCGGTAGGCGGTCGATGACCGCCGCGCAACTTTGCATTGGTTATCATTGGGCCCTATGGGTTCCAGGAGCCAATGGTGATAGATGTATGCCGGCGGTGACGGTACGCACCGCTGCAGACGTGACCACCATTTTCTATCTGTTCACTCACTTGCACCCTGACCTTCAACAGGAGAGGACCTACACTGCAAGTGCTGCTGTGACCAGTGCCTGGAAGAGATAATGGCTCATGTGTCTGGGGAACGGGCCCGCCTTCACTGCGGAGGAGTTGGAGAGACTTGTGGATGGGATCCTACCCCAGTACACTTTACTCTATGGTCTTCCAGACAAACAGGTGAGTACACTGAGAGCATGACGCGTGGGCTATGAATGTATGAACTGCTGTGTGTGTAAGACCCGTGTAGTGATGGGTCTTAGGGGTCATGGGCAGAGCGCTGCATGTATGGTGGTCAATGTATGTGTGTTAGTGGATGGGAGGGATATGGTGGGCCATGAGTGTGACGGTCGGACAGTATGACTGATCCCTTTTCTGCTGTATTTTTTCTGCAGGTCAGCACCCATCAGGAAAAGGGTATTTGGCGTGCCATCACCAAGGAGGTGGAAACCCTGGGTGTCTTTGACAGGTGGAGCACCCACTGCCGCAAACGGTGGAAGGACCTGCGCCGCTGGGCAAGGAAGAAAGCGGAGGCCCAGCTGGGGCTGGCCTACCAACGAGGAAGGGGTGCCTATCATACCCTGACCCCCCTGATGTTCAGCATCCTGGCGGTGGCCTATCCGGAGTTGGATGGGCACTTGAGGGCATCATAGCAGCCACAAGGGGGTGAGTACAAATTCAGATTCATGATTTGGCGCGTGTTAAGGGATTACCTGGGTGGGGAATGTGGACTGTGGGTGCCCCTAGGCCAGGGCGAACATGGCAGGGTAGGTCCCTTGTTGGGAAGGCTCTGAAGCACTCCAAACCCAATGGTGTTAGTGGGCATCTACTAGTGGGCAGGGTCCTGTGGGTTTCAGGTGTGCAGCTGATGGCGTTATGCCATGTCCCCATGGGCTGGTGACTAGCATTGTAACTGGTAGTGCATGGCCTAGTGCATAGGGCTGTTCCCTGTGTGTTGTGTACGCCAACAGTAGTGGTGTTGCTGGCATTGACAAGTGTATCCTCTGTCTCTCCCCCCTTTTTGTTTTGTCACCCTGTCCTTGTGTGCATTAGCGTCATCTGGCGGAGGAGCAGAGGCACCGGTGACGGAGGGAGCTGCATCCCACATGGGCCTGGAGGCCGAATCCACCGAGGGTGAGGGCACCAGTGAGACGG
The DNA here is from genome assembly GCF_031143425.1 of Pleurodeles waltl. Classification (NCBI taxonomy): domain Eukaryota; kingdom Metazoa; phylum Chordata; class Amphibia; order Caudata; family Salamandridae; genus Pleurodeles; species Pleurodeles waltl. Next base: position 371,874,514 of record NC_090448.1, on the reverse strand, counting down.
AGGGGGAAGGGAGCACCACGACAGAGACAGGAGGGGACACTACAGACAGCAACTCCTCCTCCGATGGAAGCTCCTGGCGGTGGCGGACACCTCTGTGCCCACCCCTACAAGAGGTACAGCCATCACCCCCCCTACCAGCACTGCCCTCCCAGCAGCCCCTCAGCGTGTTTCCTGTGCCCGCTCACCAAGGAGGGTGGGCATCTCCTTTCCCCCAGTCACCTCAGGCCCTGCCCCAGTCAGCCCTGCTGCCCTCTGTGAGGAGGTTTTTGACCTCCTGAGATCCCTCACTGTTGGGCAGTCAACCATACTGAATGCCATCCAGGGTGTCGAGAGGCATTTGTAACAAACAAATGCATACCTGGAGGGCATTCACTCTGGTGTGGCGTCCCAACAGAGAGCATTTCAGGCTCTGGCCTCAGCACTGATGGCAGCCATTGTTCCTGTCTCTAGCCTCCCCCCTCCAACTTCCTCTACTCAGTCCCAATCCCCTCAACCCCTACTTATCCCAAGCATATCTTCAGACCAGCATTCACCCAAATCAACATACAAAAATGGCTCAGGCAAACACAAGCACCACACTTCATCTCACAGGCACTCACACAAGCACCAACCCCATGCAGACACACCAACATCCACTGCCTCCACTGTGTCCCCCTCCTCCTCGTCATCCAACTCCCTCCCAGTAGCGTCTCCACTCACACCTGCATGCACTGCATCCTCATCCACTACATCCATCACCAGCACGCCCATCACTACACACCCCTCACTGGCAGTCACCACTCCCACATCCAGGCACACGTGCCCTGTGTCCTCACCCACTGTGTCTGTGACCCCTCCTCCCAAAGTACACAAACGCAAGCACAGACCCACCCAACAGCCATCCACCTCACAACAGCATCCAGCTCATGCACCTGCACCCAAACACAGCAGACGGACACCTCCTACAACCACTCCCTCTCCCTCCACTCTCAAACCTTCACCCTCTTCCCACCCCAATGTCCCTAAGAAGCTTTACCTTGCCAACATTGACCTGTTCCCTACCCCCCCATCCTTCCCCTCGTGCCAGGGTGGCCAGAACCCAGCCCAGCACCTCAGCCACCAAGTCCATGTCCGCTGTGGTTCCTGCAGCTGTCATAGGCTCAAAGGGGGCACCCATCAGGCCAGCCAGTGTGCCACCAACCCCTGCCAAGGCAAAAAACATTCTGCCATCTGGCAAGGTGAAGAAGGGGACAGCATCCATTAAGGGGAAGGAGCCACAACCACCCAGCAAGGCCACGTCAAAGACTCCAGCTGCCAGACCCAAGGTGACACCGCCATCTGCCAAGGCCAGGAAGGGGCAGAAAACACCAGCCAAGGCACTTCAGCCGTCCGAGCCTGCAGGTGAAGGCCTGGTGGCTACCAGCACAACAGCCAGCACCGCCACCTGCACCGCAGCCTGCACCGGCACCAGCACTGCCGCAAGCACCGCCACTACTGTCAGCAGCAGCAGCCCTAGTGGGCAGCCGTCCGAGGCTGCAGGGGAAGGGCTGGAGCCCCCCCACCACTGGCAGCACCGGCACCTCCACCACGGCCAGCACCACCACCTGCACCGCCGCAAGCACCACCGCAAGCACCGCCACCTGCACCGCTGACAGTAGCACCACTGGCAGCAGCAGCAGACCCAGTGGGCAGCTGTCCGAGGCTGCAGGAGAAGGGCTGGAGCCTCCACCCACCACTGGCAGCACCCCCACCAGCACCGGCACTACCACCACTGTGCAGCCGTAGCCGCCGGCGGATGAACTGTAGCCCTGCCTTCACGGACTATCATGCATCCTATCATGCGTCCACTGCACGGTTGTGCCAGCATTTGCCTTTTATTGTCTTTGCCGAAAAAAAGACTAGACCGGCACCCAAGTTGGCAACCGGCAATTTGCTTGCTCTAACAGACGAGTTGCAAAGCTAAAGTGCAAAAGTGCGCTACTAAGGATGTCAGGTTAAAATCTCTGCCCACTTAATATGTCCCCAAACACAGTACAAAATACAATTTAAAATGTGGCAGGTCTCAGAGAAGGCTGCATAGTAACGCCAGCGTTAATCTTTTGTAAAGTTAATTAATTTAATGATGAGGAAGCCATACACCTCAGAGTCACCAATGGCTGTTTGTCGGACTAATTCTGAAGATGCATGTTGCGGGAGACACTCAAATGCAGGAACAATGAGAGGAAATTTGCATTGGTCATGAAGAGTAGGCCCAAGAACCGAGCAGACAACTGTCAACTGACGTCTTCAAGGAAAGGAAGACTGTTTCCAATGTTGATTTTCATTTCCACATGAGGATAAATGTCCAGCCATCGGACAAACATGCAAAAGGTGTGGAAAGGAGAATCATTTCATAATGGTTTGCAAAGCAAAGGAAAAACCACATGCGTCAATGTGAGATGAGAAAGTGAATGCCAGAAAATTTGCTGATGATTCCCTCCTGATCTCCAGAACTCCTATGGGTCTCCAGGCACTTGTGGATAAGTTTAGTTCGTTTTGTGTTGACTATGGGCTTGAACTCAACCACAGCAAAACTAAACTTATGACCCTGGGCTGTGGCCCCACAAAGAGATACTCAATTTTCTATAATGGAACCCCCCTAGGCATGGTAAGCTCCATAGATTATTTGGGGGTGAGAATTAGCAACAACCTGCATTGGGGGCCCCAAATCGATAAAAGCTTAGCTCTTCTGGCACAGAGATCTGGGGCCATTTTACGCTTCCACAAGTCCACCTCTGAGAGAGTGATTACTCCAACTATTAAAATTTACCGAGCAAAGGCACAGAGCGCTGCGGTCTATGGGGCAGAAATTTGGGGGTCCTCGAACACTGGCAAGCTAGCAGTGGGGGAAAACAACTTTGTAAGGTCAATCTTGGCCTGTCCTCGCAGTACCCCACTGCTGCCAATGTTCTGGGACCTCGGCCTTCCACGCATTTCAGATGTAATTGCCCTACGACCATTGCTTTTCTGGGTCCGTGTATGGACCACCCCTGAGCTATCCACATACAAGGAGTCTATTCAAGACATTCTAGATAGACCAAATGTACTTACCATTTCCTGGTTTAACCACATCTCAAAATGGTTTCATAGATTGGGTCTTAGTGAGTTTTGGAGTCATCCAGAAAGTATAAGGAAGGATCAGAAGAATCATCTGAAAACTGTTTACTGGATACATGTCAGGGAAAACTATCTGCTGTGCTCAACACACGGCAGATTGACGTCACAATTCTTTGATTTTAAATGGTATCCATATTTGGAACCATTTATGGATACAATTCTTGATCCATTAAGTAAGAGTCTATATATTCAGTTCAGATATGGTTGTCTGCCTCTTAAATCCTATGGCAGTACGCGGAGTGCGATCCCAAGTCCTGACACTTGCCCGAGTTGCAATCAAATTTCAGAATCTATTGTACATTTCATGTTTATATGCCCTGCTTATTTGATTGCGCGACGGAAGTGGTTACGATCTGTGTGCAGTAATATGGGGGTAAGACATTGTATTGTTGCCTTAAGGATCATGATGAGGGAAACTTCTCTCCCTCTATCTTGTGTGGTTAGCAAGTATATTGTAGCTGCTTGGCATATACGTACAAAACTTTTGGGGAAATAATGATGATGAGGACCAAATGTTTAAAAAAAAAAAGAAAAAGTGTTTTAGCTGCCAAATTTTAACTACACACCTAGACTGAAATAAAACCCCATGTTTAATTTAAATGTTAGGTATTAGGGGGTTAGGTGCTTTTTCTAAGGAAAATAATTTTATGTGTTTTAAGGCTGACATATATGTTTTTATCTTATTCTTATCCTTTTTAACCTAATTTCTATCTGCTTTTTCATTTAATTGTTGGTTGTTTTGCTTTTATGGTTGAAAGTAACCGAATAAAGCTATGTGTTGATGAGAACTGTCAACTGACGTCTTCAAGGAAAGGAAGACTGTTTCCAATGTTGATTTTCATTTCCACATGAGGATAAATGTCCAGCCATCGGACAAACATGCAAAAGGTGTGGAAAGGAGAATCATTTCATAATGGTTTGCAAAGCAAAGGAAAAACCACATGCGTCAATGTGAGATGAGAAAGTGAATGCCAGAAAATTCCAGAAGCACCCTCGCCACGCCTACTAATACAAAAAAACAACCTTAACTGTGACAGGTGGAAACCAAACAAAGTTGATTGCCCACAAAGTCACCTTGCACAAGTTCCTCAGCGCCACCATCGAATGACAGTGAAGAAGATGAATGTGCAATGATCATAAATTTAAAGGAGCAACATGCACATCGGGACCTTGCCACTTGCAAAGAAGACAACATGTACCAAACAGAAGCGCATTAACAAAACAAAATAATTCATATGGGAATTGTAGCTGGATCAAACTCAAGGTCAATGGTTTTCCCATAACTTTTGTAATAGATAGCGGTGCATCTATCAACATCATGCCAGTCTAACAGGTTCACAGTTTGACACCTGTACCGCATCTCAAAGTGTCAAATATGAAGGAGTATACATAGGCTGCTTCCAAACCCATTACGAAGTCAAGGGTTATTCACATTGACCTTGCTACACAAGAAGATGTCTAGGCAGCCACAATCCATGTTCTTCAAGGTACTCCATTCAGTGCATACTCACTTAGTTTAGCAACTGCTGCTGACATGGGACTGATATTTATCAATTACAACCTAAATACGCAAGCTGACATTGTGCATTAGTTCCCATCCCTTTTCCATCACCTAGGAAGGCTCAGGGCGCGGAAGGTACAATTCCACATCAACTAAACAAAAACAGGATTAGTGGAGCACACCAAGAAACCCAATGTATCAAAAGTTTAAAAACAAAAATTGTCTTATAAGTAAAGTTGACAAGAAAAGATCATTAACTGGACCATAAAATCATGTTCTTCTAATGGTGTTGGTGACAGTACCATGAAGAAAATCAATACATAAACACAACATACAAAACTTTTTTTGGTGAAGAACAAAATACAAAAAAGAATGTAGCTTTTATATGTATATCTCACAAAAGGTTAACACCAATATACATACACAATACAGATAGTACAAGAAATACACAAATAAGAACAAAATACAAAAGCCATCAGCCGCTGGGGGTCGCGTAACTTCTCCACATCAAAGAAGACATTTGACCTTTAGCACAGCGATACCGCAGGATAGCATTTGATCTAAAAGAAGCAGTCAGCAAGGAAATAGAATCCCTGCTAAAACACATTATTGAGCACTCTGCTGGTCCCACACCATGCGTGTCGTCCATTGTGGTAGTGCCAAAAAAGGACACTGGAGGTGCAGTGGGCATCTGCAGTGGGCATCTGCATGGATATGTGCCAGGCCAACAAGGCAATCGAGAGAGAGAGGCATTCTGGTCCGCATATTGAGCATATGATTGTGCAGCTCAATGGAGCAAAGTCTTGACTTGAACAAAGCATACCATCAACTTGAGCTGGAAGAAAACTGCAGGTACATTGGCACTTTTTCAACTCATGTGAGTTTGTTCAGATACAAAAGATTGAGGTTTGGAATGTCATCCGCAGCAGAAATATTTTAAGATGTGATGCGTAAGATTATTAACCATGCCTTCAATTACAGTGATGACATACTGCTGTTTGACACAATGAAATAAGAGCACAATAAAGCTCTCAAACAAGTATGTCTGATACTTACAGATGCAGGTCTCACATTAAATGCTGAAAAATGTGATTTTCATGAAAGGAAACAAATTCTTTTGCATGTGTTTTCTGATAGAGGGATGACTCCTGGTCCTGATAAAGTGCAAGCATTACCTGCCACTAGTACACCACAACACGTCTCCATGGTAAGGTTCTTCTTGGGCATGGCAAGCTATGGTTTACGGTACATTCACGTTTTTGCCAGAGTGAGTGCCCCATTGCAAGACCTGAAAAAACAAAATGTTCAGTTCCAGTGGTTCACTGAATCTGACAACAGTTTCAAAAGTATAAAAAATTTAATTGAAAATGAGACTGAGATGGCTTACTTTGATTCTAAACTGTACACTAAGCTCACTTTTGATGTGAGCCCGGTGGGGCCGGGAACAATCCTTGCTCATCATAGTGGACATTCGAATGCTTGGAGACGCATAGCGGCATGCGCCAGTCGAAGCTTGTCCAACACAGAACATGCCTATTCTCAGCTGGAAAAAGAAAGTCTAGCTGTAGTATGGGCCTGTGAACATTTTCATGTGTTTCTGTACGGAAAGCATTTCACGATCATCACAGACCACCAGGCACTACTCACCATTTTCACAAGTCTGAAGGCCAAGATGCCCCTTGCATTGAAAGGTGAGGGTTGCATCTACAAGAGTACGGATACATGATTGTGCCCACCGAGCCAAGAATCAAAACCCCATAGCCTATTTCTCATGAGTACCCCTGCAGAAGCACAGCTCAATCTTAAAAACTGATGAGGACTATATCAACTTCATTGTAAGGTCTAGCATGCCTGCAACTCAGTCCATTGCGCAGATTATCACTGTCACAAATGCTGATAAAGACATGATGGTCCCTAAAAACATTATTTCAGCACAATCGTGGAGACAGAGTGTTTGTCAACCTCTATGTGAGGGGGTTGAGTTTAAAAAGTACCAAAATATCCAAGATTAACTGTCTGTCACCAAAGTAGGCATTGTGCAAACAGGATCCTGGATTTTCATAGCTGTGAGTCTGAGACAGCAAATCATCGAACTTACTTATGAAGGACATCGTGGCATGGTAGCCACCAAAAGGGTATTGACAGATCGAATATTCCCTTGACTGGATGAAAAAGTTGAAAGGGAGTTAAAGAAGTGTCACGTATGCAATTGCCTGACTCCCATTGTGAGTCAGTATTCAATAACCATGTCCGATCTTCCTGCGCATATAGGGGAGTGAATAGCTGTTGACTTCTTTGGGCCACTGGCAAATGGACACCATCTCAGGGTGGTCCTCATTGAATATTCCAGGTTTCTTCTGGTGGAGAATATGTAATCGACAACTCACTACAAGGGTATTGAGACACTAGATGACATAATTCCAGTTTGGGGCATGCTGACACTCTTAAAACTGACAGTGGTCCACCATTCAACAGCAAGGAGTTTAAGGAGTTTCTCACAAGGCTCAATGTTAAGCATCAGAAGAGCACACCCTTGTGGCCCTAAGCCAACTGTTTTGTAGAACAATTCATGGGGACTCTGAAACGAGTGATCCAGGGTGCCTCGATGGAGGACAGTGAGCTGAATTAAGCATTCTGCCAAGCCCTCCATGCCTATCGGTTGACTCCTCACTCTACCGCTGGTGAGAGTCCTGCCATCCTGATGTTCTAGAGAGCTATAAGAACTAGATTACCCCAATGTACCTCGGAGCAAACTCTAAAAGGTGTTGAGGTTCATGCGACTGATACTGCTTGGAAACAGCAGATGAAGACATATGCTGATAAATGTTATCAGACTCAGGAGGTCGTGTTCAATGAGGGAGACTGGGTCCTCGTCAAACAAAAACACAATTGAAAAACAGATCCTCCCTTTAATGTTGAACCTCTGAAAGCTGTGCAGAGCAAGGGAACATCTGTCTAGGCAATCATCAGACCATGCAGTACCAGAGGAAGCTGTAACACCTGAAAGCCCTTGTTATACCTGGCAGCTCTTGGCGTGGTTCCCCTGTACTTTTTTGCTTCTGTCCCTTGTTTTTGGATCCTGTGCAGTAATTTGTTTTTGCTGGTTTTGATACTCTGGGCACTTTACCACTGCTAACCAGTGCTAACGTGCAAGTGCTCCCTGTCTAAAAGATATTGATAACTAGATTTTCCTGATTGGCACATTTGATTTAATGGTAAGTCCCTAGTGAAGTGCACTATGTGTGCCCAGGGTCTGTAAATCGAAAGCTACTAGTGGGCCTGCAGCACTGATTGTGCCACCCACATGAGTAGCCCTGTAAACATGGCTCAGACCTGCCACTGCAGTGTCTGTGTGTGTAGTTTTGCACTGCCAATGCGACCTGGCAAGCCCAAACCTTCCCTTGCACTACATGAAGTCACCGCTAAGGTAGGCCCATGGGCAGGGAGCAGTGTATTGTAGAGGTATGACATGTACTGATGTGTTTTACATGTCCTGATAGTGAAATACTGCCAAATTCGTTTTTCATTATTATAAGACCTTTCTCTCTCACAGGTTAACATGGAGACTGCCTTTAAATATAGTTTAACTGCAGTTTCCCATTGGGAGCAGATAGAGATTTGGAGTTTGGGGTTTCTGAACCCACAATTTCAAAATACATCTTTTGGTAGAGTTGTTTTTATAGATTGTCGGTTTGAAAATGCAACTTTTAGTAAGTGAGCATTTTCTTGCTTAACCATTCTGTGCCTCTGTCTGGCACAAAGGGAGGTATGTTGCATTTCCTGATGTGTCTTCTTGAGTTACAGTGGGAGGGAGGAACTGTCACCTGCACTGGAAAGGGCTGTGCCTGCCCTTACACAATACAGACTCCAAACCCCTAGAGAGCATCTAGGGCAGGGAAGGAAGAGGCAATGTCTTGTGCACTACAAAGACTTTCATTTGACTTTGCCTACTTCAAAGGCAGAAATGAGTATAAGTATTGAACTGCTGAGCCCACAACTTTAGATTACTTCTGGATCAAGAGGAACCTCTGCCAAGGAGAAGAGCTTGATGCTTGAAGAGGACCTGCTACTATGCCTGTTGCTTTGCTGTGCTGGCCCGCTGCTTATGCCTGAAGAGGGAAAGATCTGGACTTTGCTTTCTGAAAACCTGCTTGTGAAGTTTCTCCAAGGGCTTGGACTGAGCTTGCCCCCTGTTCTGAAGTCTCATGAGCATCATAAACTTCATCTGCCAGTGCCTGGGTTCTTCTACCGAGAGTCCTGACTTGCTAAGTGGTGCCAAATCCAGTCCCTGGTCCCTTAGAAGTGGAAGCTGGTAACCTGTGGGGGAAAATCCACGCATTGCTGTATGCGAGTCAGAAAAATCGACACACAACCTGTCCCAAGGCTGAAAATTCAACACAGCACCTGCCTCATGGCTGGAGAATTGACGCAGTGCCTATTCTAATCGTGGATCCTCCGCACAGTGCGCCGGAATTTTTCACACATCAACCCTGGGCATCAAAATTTTCAATATCACTGCACAGACCTGAGGTTGCTTTTCCAGAAATCGGCGCATCCCTCCAGCAGGTATTTGGCCTAGCCTGTCAAGTATGTAAAATTGTGTAAGAGTGACATGAGAATTTCCCGCCCCTGTGCATGGGGTGAAATATTATTCATCCTCACCAGCGCACATCCACACCCCTACTACGCCACCAAAGTGCTTTACATCTAACTGGATTCTCATTTTTTTCCCATTGCAACTGAAACCCATGCTTGTCCACAGTCTTTGGTGTGACAAGGATCTTACATGTTCATGAATGTGCTAAATCCTCCAGGCCTCATTACCATTTTTCAAACTCTGCAAATCACTAGTAGACCTCAGGTGGATCCACTGGCGCGTTATCCAGTGTTTTATTACATGTGGTGGAACATTAGAGCCTTATTGCCTAGAGGTCCTCAAAGGTTTTGTCAACCTCCTCCACCAGATCCTAAATAAATTCCTCTACCATATCGAGTCTCCATCCCCTCAAGCCAGGCTGGTTGTCCCACAAGGGGGTAAAGAGTGATGGATAATTCCTGATTCCCCGACACTTGACCTCAGTCTTCCACGTGTGCACTGCCGCCCAGAGAATGGCAGAGTGATGTTTGCTGTTTGGGTAGCATGACACCACACACAATGGCCATTTTGACAATGAAAAGAACATATAATAATCAGGGGCCGTCACAGTTCTAGGGATTTTTATTGCTAGTAAACTTCCTCTTTGACTATTGACCACTTTAATTGTTCTCTCTCTGCCTCCGATAGCCGAAGAAAATCCATCGACCATAGGGTGTTCTCCCTACAATTTCATCTGAGTGCTGTTAGCAAAAACCTGCTCAAACAATTCCACCTTTTCCTCCTCCATTATTACACACCTTCCCTTTCCAGACCAAAGTTCTGCAACATAACTTTATGCATGCATGTTCTTACCTTGCTAAACAGTGGCTTTCGCACCTTATTGTCTCCTTCTTAGTACCGCATATTTAGGCCATCTATTATGTGCTACGCTTTCAAAAGTCTTTCAGTTTATGACGTTGCACCACACTGGGCCCATATAGGTTCTTCCCCCATCAGGCCTTCCCTCATCTTCTTACAAGCGGAGGCGTCAGGTGTGACGCGCCCCTTATAACTGCCTTCAAGGCATCTCACACTCCACATTCTGACCTTTGCTGTAGTCGATGGACTCCAATATCTATTCTAAGATGTGTGGACTGCAATTTGCCCCCTGGGATGTGGCTCTATTTCACATTTCTCACACACACTTATGACTGGAGACCTGCCTTATACTTTAAACTACGGGCCACTCTCAGGCCCACTTCTCCCATATCACATAAGAAGATAGTAAAGTAGTTGAAATTACAACTTCTTCACACTTCACTGCTGAAACCACAAAAGACACCTGGTTCAATCCGCAAGTCGCCATCTTACTCTCCGTGGCGAAAGTGCTAGTGTCTACCTGGAAATATTAGTGCAGCTACCGCTCATGAATCCCTAACCTCTTTTATAAATTAAAATCTTATTGACATACTAGGTAAGTGCCGGCGACACCACCCTGATTGAGTCATATGTGAGTCAAGAGTACTGCCATCTAGGTTTCAGGTAGCCTTAACCGTCAGTTATAAAGAGGGGCCACAGAGTGTGCTTTGATTCTCCATACCTATCTGGAGCAGCAAGTGAGGATAGCTGGGCCTAAGCTGAATCTTCAAGGTTTAGAAATGCCAGCATCAGTACTCCTAATATGGCTAATCCAGCAGACCTAGCGAGTTATGGTGGTTTCTGGGGAAGCACATTATTTGTCTCCTAAAGGCCTAGCTAGTTTCTCCTTGGCCATTGAAATGTTTTCACATCATATGGCAGGTTCCTGAAATTACCTTTGAGCAACCGTATTTTACACTATGTTCTTGCAGACTTTGCAGCTATCAGTGCAAAGTTATTTCCTAGGTTCTGAGCTGTTACCATTGTATCACAACCAATCATATTATCCTGCTCCAAACACCTTTTAGACTAGTATGCATCCGGAGTACAGAGAAGTGTACGATCCACAGTTTTGAGAGGTATCCTATCCACCACAGTATGGCACATTTGTGAAATTCCTGAACTTTGTTGTTAAAACAACTTGGGGAAAGTCTCGATGTATGTAAATATTGGGCATCTTCCCGTGAATTCTAGAAGATTTGGTTTGCTATACAATCTACAATTCACAATAACAGTAGAGTTGTATCGTGTTTCAGTTGTTTAGTAAATGCTGATAAACTGTCCTATTTGTCTACATGTTTTCTGCCTAGCCGTGACTAACATCATTAGGTTTAATCTTTTTTTAAACCAACTCCAGATGGTGGATGATTTTAGTTTTTGTTTCCTTTAAAGCTCTTTAAACTATTTTTGTATTTTTTTATTTTAGAAAAGATGACACACAATAATACAATTACAACAAATTACGACACTTCGTAGCAACGAGCAGTTCATTAGACTTTGGATTCTTAATATACAATAATGTGTTGTCTGCATAGGTCGATAACACAAGGGTATAATTTTGAAAACGGAGACCTCAGTGGCTGTGATACTCTCTCGTGGCACATGCTAAAGGTTCCGCCACTAAGGCATATAACAGGGGGGAAAGCAGGCATCCCTGTCTGGTACCTCTCGTGATCTTAAATGCTTCAGTGACCACTCCATTTATGCGGACCCTGGCCTTAGGTTCCTCGTACAATGTGAAACCAGGAGTAAAAAAATATCCCCTACTCCAAATCGCTGCAAGACTGCCCTCATGAACCCCCACTCCACCGAATCAAACGCCTTTTCGGCGTCCCAAAAAATCGCCTGTAATTCTGGGTTGATATTCTGGATCGTGCTGAACAGGGTGCGGAGAGTCATAGTCAAGTTACGACCAGGGACAAACCCAGCCTGTTCCGGCTTAATCAAGTGCGGTAAAAATCAGGCCAGGTGATCCACTAAGATTCTGGCATATATTTTAACTTCTACATTTATTAGTGATAATGGGCAGTAGGATGAGTATTGCTCTGAGGTTTCCCTGGTTTAAGCAAGGTGATTATCATTGCCTCCCTCATTGATGGGGGCATACACCCCTCCTCCACCATTTCCTCATAAACTTCTTTCAACTGCTGGAGCAACAAGTGTTTATATGCTTTATAAAAGCCTACCGTCAGTCCATCAGGACCTGGTGCCTTACCTTCAGCCATTCCCCCCCAGTGCTTTCGCCATCTCACTCAAGGTTAGCGGCGCCATAAATGCCTCCCTATCTGTGTCTGTCAGCTGCGGCATCGTGATGTGTGTAAGATAGTCCAACAGAGCCACGGGGTCTGGGTCCACCTTGGAGGTGTATAAGGATTGATAGTAGTCCCGGAATCTAGCAGCTATTAGTTCGGAGTCTTCAATCTCGCCCCCACCCTCTGCTTCAATTGTCATAATTGCGTTTTTATCCCAGTAGGGACGGATCAGGCTCGCCAGAACCCCCCCAGGTCTATCACCTTCTCCATATATTCGGGCAGTTGCATATTTCCCCAAGTGCTGGATCTCAGTGAGGATCAACTCCTAAAAATCCTGTAACTTAGTATGGATACATCCCAATATGTGTATGTCTGCAGTGTCTTGGTGGTTGTGTTCTAGTTGTGAGAACTCACATTCCAGTAGTTGCAAGCGCCCCCTAATTGATCTAAGAACCCCAGCAAGTTTAGCTATAATAACCCCACGGATATACACCTTAAACGTCTCCCATATGACGCCCACAGTGTCCACTGAACCTTTGTTAATCTGAAAAAAATCTGTAATTGCTGTGGCCAATTCTTCCCTGAAGACTGAGTCTAGAAGGGAGAATGGGGGAACCGCCACGAAAAAGGTGGAGCCGGTATTGCGCTCAATGACAACAATAGCGGGACTGGGGAGTGGTCCGAGTACGTTCGAGGCCAAGGATTCTCAGTTATCAATCTGTTAAGCAACCTACGGGAAACTAGCCAAAAGTCTATACGTGTGTATAAGTTATGTGCAGCTGAATAATGAGTATAGCCACCTCCCTCTAGGTGTCTGTCCACCAAACCTAACTTAGTAGCCAAATCCGGTATCACCCGTGCCGCAGCTGCAGGCCTGCGGGCCGCCCCTCCCGACATGTCCAGTGTGGGATTCAGTATACAGTTAAAGTCTCCACACCAGAGTTGTGGATGATCTCCCCAGGAATTCGCCCTGGCTGCCAAATCTTGATAAAACTGTGGGTCATCATAATTCAGACCGTATATACCTATCAGCAAAAAGGACAGCGCACTTCCATTACAGTGTGCCACCAGGTATCGTCCCCCCAGGTCTGTTGTTACCTTCCGGAGGCTAAAGTCAGAGGTTCTCGAGGCCCAAATCAGTACCCCCCCCCGGAGTGAGAGGTGTACCTCGACTCGATAAATAACCCCTGCATCCTCTGGGGAGTAAGCACAGGGCCATCCGGAGCCAGGTGTGTCTCTTGTAAAATAGCTATGTCTACTTTATGTCTGTGTAAATAGGCAACCATCTTACGAGTCTTACGGGCATCATTGAGACCTCAAACGTTCCAGGTAACCAGTCTAATCTGTCTAGGACTCTTATGTGTATCGGTACTTAAATGGGTTGGGGTCATACGTTAAAATAGAAGTTCAATACTGTGTCCACTTTTTCTCCATAATGTGTCTGCAGTTTAACACCTCGAATTATAGTCAGGAATATCAACAACAATCCCGCAACAACCCTCTGAATTCCCACCCCCCACCAACAATAGGCAACACCCCAACCTGCCCATCTAATTCTTTCCCCATGAAACCTCCCCCCACCCCTCCCTACCTGAACAATCCCTATTGGAACTATAAGAGGTGCACACACGTAGGCAGATGTTACCCAGCCACGTCGTAGTACCCTGATGTGCCGGCCACCTACACATCATTACAACCAATCCTCTCCCATTGCTTATAGTTTGTAAATATCTAATAAGTGATATGCAGTTTTCAGATATCCTTCCCCACGCGTCACTGTGCCCAATGTAAGAGATTCAGGGGGTCATTCTGACCTCGGCGGTAAATGGCGCTTACCGCCGGCCAGAAGGCCGCCATAACACCGCCGCGGCCGCGGTAAACCGCCACGGTCATTCTGACCCGCAACTGCCAAACCGCCGAAAAGCCGACATCCTCAATAATCCGCCACACCAAAGGTCAGCGAAAAAATGGCGCTGACCAAACCTCCACCGTCACGCCAACAGAAATATGCCCATACCATTCCGACCCACAAATCCACGCGGCGGTCTTTCAAACGCGGTATTCCATTGGCGGTACACACCGCCGCGGTCAAAATACACACACCCATAGAAAACTCAGCCACATTGGTCAGTTCGAAATACACACACCAGATACACATACTAACACCACTCCCACACACCTAATACAATATAAAACACACACCCACATCACCCACAAGCCCCTACGACCCGAAATCATTGACGAAGGCTAGAGACAGAGCACAGAATCGAGAATCCCACAACACAGAGGCACACAACACCATCACCCACACAGAATCCACGCACCAAACACCACACACCACCACACGCACCACACTCATCACCACAAACGCCACCCCACACCTCAACCACACCACCCCATGGCACCCCAAAGACACCCCAGGTTCAGTGACGCCGAACTCAGGGTCACCTCAGGGTGGAGGAAATAGTCCGTGTAGAGCCCCAGCTCTTCGGGGCACAGGTGCAGCACACCACAATTGCCAGGAAGATGGAGCTATGGCAAAGGATAGTGGACAGGGTCAACGCGGTGGGACAGCATCCACGCAATCGGGAGAACATCAGGAAGAGATGGAACGACCTACGGGGGAAGGTGCGTTCCATGGTATCAAGGCACAACATAGCGGTGCAGAAGACTGGCGGCGGACCCCCACCTACTCCCCCAGAATTTACCGCGTGGGAGGAGGAAGTCTTGCACATCCTGCATCCTGAGGGCCTCGCTGGAGTAGGCGGAGGAATGGACTCTGGTAAGGCAAATCTTCACTACTGCTTCCCACCCCCACCCCACCTGAATGCCAAATCATACCCCCACCCTCACCCCCTCCCCCATCACACCAACCCCTAGCAAAAGCCTCACCATCACAACCCACCCATCCCAACACCAAGCCCTGCATGCGAGCCCAAAGCATGGACACCCATCACCAAAGCATGCCCACTGCACACACACATCACCCCCAAAAGCCACCCTCACAAAAGCCCCCACAAGGAAATGCCTGCACATGGGTACACGGACACCCACCCATCACACGAAATGCCACACACAGAAGCAATAACCATACCTTTATACCCCTGCAGGACCCGAACACCGCCACGGAGGGTCCAGAGATGTCCATCCCACCCCCAGAAGAGGCCCCCAGCGATGACAGCAGCTCTGTCTCCCTGGAGCCAGACGACCAGCCCGGCCATCGGGGACCTCTGGACAGTCGGTTCCCCACAGACAGCCACAGGCTACACCAGACCCAACCCCCTCTGGGAACACCAGCACAGCTCCCACCCAGCGGGCCCATGCCTCTGTCTCCAGGGCACGTAAATCAGCGGTGTGTCCACCACTACAGGGCACCCAGGTTGACCCACCACCCCAACAACAACAGGGACCTGGGGGCAGTGGTAGTGGGCACACCGGCCAGGGGACAGAGGCCCAGGAACACAGGGGAACTGGGAGGGCTGCTGTGCGACAGGGGGGGACAGGCCCGGGGAACCGACTCTCCAAGAGGCCCTCTCCTCCATCATGGGAGCATACCACCGCTCCCAGGAGACGATGGCGACGGTACTGGCCCGGTTCCAGGAGATCCAGGAACTGCAGGAGGAACGGTACATGGGGTTCAGGGAGGAACTGAGGAACATCGGTTCCGCAATGGGGACCATCGTCCTGGCCCTTACCCAGATCGTCACCACATTGCGGGACCATGTGGTACCCCAAAGGGCCCCTGTCACTAGCCCAGGCCAGGAACAGCCTACCACCTCCGCCGGCGCCAGTGGACAGGAGGCCCCCACACAACGACAGGCCACCAGAACCCCACCTCCTGCAGAAGAAGAACCACCCCGCAAGCGGAACCTGAGATCTCACAAGAAGACAGAGTAGGATTGCAAGCCCCCCGCCAGCCTAAGATACCCCCTGATGTCATCCCACTGTCCCACATTGTCACCCTGTCCAACCTTGAACTGCCCCTGCTCCATCCTTCCACAGGCATATGGACAATGCACCTGTGCCACTGAGAACTGGACTCTGCCATGGACATTACTCCACCCCCACCCATCCTCGCTTCCCAATCATTTACCTATATCTAGCACTTAAAATAAATCACTTATTCCACTTAAATAAACAGGAGTCTGCTTGTATTCTTAACAAATGTATTACACATAACGGTTCAATAATGTCCAGTTACTTTGTGATGACAACATCCCAATTTCAATAAGCTTTAGTCCATGGGCAAACAAAGCTGAAGTCAGGCAGTGGGTCATACAGCTCTGAAAAGGGAAGGGAAAGTCACAAATCAGTTAACAGGAACTGGGGGGAAACACAGACAGTGGAGACACATGAGGCCTTAAGTAAATGTAAATTGGGGTGGCTGTTTCTTACCTGTGTGCTACTGAAAGTATTGTTGTATGACTGTATCCCTGTTGTCCATGTCGTCCCCGTCGTCTTCCTCCTCTTCACTCTCCACAGGCTCCACAGCTGCAACAACACCACCATCTGGACCATCCTCCTGCAGAAAAGGCACCTGGCGTCGCAATGCAAGATTGTGAAGCATACAGCAGGCCACGATGATCTGGCACACCTTCTTTGGTGAGTACATGAGGGATCCCCCTGTCATATGCAGGCACCTAAACCTGGCCTTCAGGACCCCGAAGGTCCTTTCTATGATCCTCCTAGATCGCCCATGGGCCTCATTGTACCGTTCCCCTGCCCTGGTCCGGGGATTCCTCACTGGGGTCAGTAGCCACGACAGGTTGGGGTAACCAGAGTCACCAATTAGCCACACACGGTGTCTCTGTAGCTGTTCCATCACATAAGGGATGCTGCTATTTCGCATGACATACGCGTCATGCACTGACCCAGGGAACTTGGCATTTACATGGGAGATGTACTGGTCAGCCAAACAGACCACCTGGACATTCATCGAATGATAGCTTTTTCTGTTTCGGTACACCTGCTCACTGTCTTTGGGGGGAACCAAAGCCACATGGGTCCCATCAATGGCCCCAATGATGTTGGGGATATGTCCAAGGGCATAGAAATCACCCTTCACTGTAGCCAATTCGCCCACCTCAGGGAAAATAATGTAGCTCCGCATGTATTTCATCAGGGCAGACAACACTCTGGATAAAACCTTAGAAAACATAGGCTGAGACATCCCAGATGATATGGCCACTGTTGTCTGAAACGACCCACTTGCCAAAAAATGGAGTACTGACAGAACCTGCACCAGAGGGGGAATCTCTGTGGGTTGGCGGATGGGGGACATCAGGTCTGGCTCCAGCTGGGCACATAGTTCATGTATATTTGCTCTGTCAAGCCGGTATGTAAGTATGATATGTCGTTCTTCCATTGTCGACAGGTCCACCAGCGGTCGGTACACGGGAGGATTCATCCTTCTCCTCGCAAGTCCCAGCGGACGGTGCCTAGGAAGGACAACATGGAGCAGAAAGTCAAGCAAACCACAGGTTCGTTCACACAGCTTGCACATAAAAAGAATCGCAATGCATTGAAAGGCTTGTATGAGTGGCAATGCACGGCCTAGGCCTGTGTGACGCAGTTGAAATTATGCCATGTGGGCCCTGGAAATGGCGGCTACCTGACCTGTGAAGTGTGACAGTGGGATGTGAGGTCACTGCGCTGGCGTGGCACACCGTGGCGGTAGGCGGTCGAAGACCGCGGTGCGAAGCCGCATTGGTTAACATTGCACCCTATGGGTTTCATGAGCCAATGACGATGTGCGCCGGCGGTCGCGGTACGCACCGCCGTGGGCGTGACCGCCATTTTCTATCTGATTAATCACTCGAGACCTGATCATCCACAGGAGAGGACCTATACTGCAAGTGCTGCTGTGACCTCGGTCTGGGAGATACTATGGCTGCTGCGACTGGGGAAAGGGCCCCTGCCTTCACATCTGAGGAATTGGAGAAACTTGTTGATGGGGTCCTCCCCCAGTATGCGCTACTCTACGGTCCTCCAGACCAACAGGTTAGTACACAGGGTGCACGCTGAATGGGCTATGCCTGTGTTGAGTGGGGTGTATGTAAGATGGTGGGGAGGGGAGCGAATGAGGAGTGCAACGCACGACAGATGGGAACATGTTCCACATGGCAAGGTTGGGGAGGGGGGCCACTCACATCGACCATGCAGAAAAGTGATGATGTTTCCTTTCCCACCCTGTACATGTCAAATAGGTCAGCGCCCATCAGAAGATCGACATTTGGCGTGCCATCGCCAAGGACGTCCGGGCCCTGGGGGTCCACAACAGACGGGGCACCCACTGCCGAAAGAGGTGGGAGGACATCCGCCGCGGGACCAGAAAGACCGCAGAGTCTCTGCTGGGGATGGCCTCCCAACGTTGGAGAGGTGCCAGCCGCCAATTGACCCCCCCTGATGTCCCGGATCCTGGCGGTGGCCTACCCCGATTTGGATGGGCGCGTGAGGACATCACAGCAGACACAAGGGGGTGAGTATCAGCACATTCTGCTATCTTTGCGCGCAGTGGAGGTGTCTGGGTTGGGGAGGAGGGCTGTGGGTAACTCAAGGCCAGGGCGCTTTCTGTAGGCTAGTCCCTTCCGTTAGGCATGGCCCTGTGCCCCCGCCCCCCACCTCTGTAGGGTGCCAAGTACAGCTATCCATGGTCCTGCATCACCCATGTGTGCATTTGTCATCCATAGACCTGTAGGCCTAGTCACAAGAACTGAGTAGTGTACCCCGATTGCGCAGCGTAGTGCAGGGGGCTTCTGTGTCTGTCCTCTCCGCCAACGGTGTTGCCAATGCATGCACTCAACCTGTCTTCATTTCTCCCCCCACCCATTTTCTTTTTCTTCCTGTGCATGTGTGCATTAGCATCATCAGGCAGAGGAGAAGTGGCATCGGCGCACGAGGGAGCTGCATCTCACATGACCCCGGAGGGCCATGCAACCGACTCCGACGGAGGGCGAGGGGAGCTCCACAACGGGGACCCGTGGAGACGTCAGCGACACCGACACGTCCTCGGAAGGGAGCTCCCTTGCGGTGGCGGCAACATCCGTGCCCACCGCCACAACAGGTACAGCCGCCACCCAGCGCACCAGCCCCGCCCTCCCAGCAGCCCCTCAGCCTTCGCTCCGTGCCCGCTCACCCAGGAAGGTGGGCATCTCCTTCGCCCCAGGCACCTCAGGCCCTGCCCCAGTTACCCCTGCTGCCCTCAGTGAGGAGGTCATTGACCTCCTCCAGACCATCATTGTTGGGCAGTCTACCCTTTTGAATGCCATCCAGGGTGTAGAAAGGGAGGTGCATCGGAGCAATGCATACCTGGAGGGCATTCATTCGGGTCAGGCTGCCCATCAGCGATCGTTCAACGCTCTGGCCTCAGCACTGACGGCAGCCATTGTCCCTGTCTCCAGCCTCCCTCTTCTAACTCCCTCCACCCAGTCCAAGTCTCCTGTTCCTCAGCCTATCCCATCCACACCATCAGACCAGCCTGCACACACCTCAACACCCAAGGGCAGCTCATCCAGACATAAGCACCACAGATCCCACAAGCATTCACACAAACAACATCCAGATGCAGACATGCCAACTGTCACTGCCACCTCTGTGTCCCCCTCCTCCTCGTCTCCCTCCTCCCTCCCTGTGACGTCTCCACTCACACCTGCATGCACACCACCATCAGCCAGTACTTCCATCACCAGCACACCCTCCATTACAGTCAGCACACGTGCAGTCACCACCCCCACTGCCATTTACACGTCCCCTGTGTCCTCTCCCACTGTGTCTGCCACCCCCTCTTCCAAACCACACAAACACAGCCAGCCACCCACCCAACAGCCATCCACCTCACAACAGCCTCCAGCCCAAGCACCTGCATCCAAAGACAGCACACTTGACTCTCCTACAACCACATCCTTTTCCTCCACTCCCATACCCACTGCACCTACCCTTCCCTTTGCTCCTAAAAAACTTTTCCTCTCCAAAATTAACCTCTTTGCATCACCTGACCCACCCCCTCCATCTGGTAAGAGTCCAAAGAGCACCTCAGCCACCACCAGCCCTGCATCTAGTATCAACATAGTGCAGGGCTATTGGAGTCCACCAGCTCCTAGGGAAAGAACATCGGCCAGCAGCAAGGGGACAGCCAGCCCACCCCCTGGGAAGAGGACAAGAAAAATTAAGGGCCGGCGCGAAAAGCCTGAGACGGCTGCCACCAAGGAGAGTGGCCTTGCCCCGTCACCTGCCACATCATCTAAGGGAGGCAAGGGCCAGAGAGCTGCAGCGAAGGAGGGCAAGGGCAGCAGGGCGGAGAAGACATGCAGCAGGCGAGCGCACCAGGAGGGCCCCACCAGCCCCATACCGGGTGTGACGGACGACACCCACGGGCCCAAGACTCCTTCACAGGAGGGCCCGCTACCGCAAGGTCGGAGGGCGACTAAGCGGGGAGTCTTGGCCAGGTCTGGCTCCCTTGAAAGACAGGACAAGCACCGCTGAACAGGGCCCCGCCAAGACAGGCACCGCTGAACAGGGCCCCGCTGTGAAGAGCACCGCTGAACAGGGCCCCGCCAAGACAGGCACCGCTGAACAGGGCCCCGCCGTGAAGAGCACCGCTGAACAGGGCCCCGCCAAAACAGGCACCGCTGAACAGGGCCCCGCCAAGACAGGCACCGCTGAACAGGGCCCCGCCAAGACAGGCACCGCTGAACAGGGCCCCGCCGTGAAGAGCACCGCTGAACAGGGCCCCGCCAAGACAGGCACCACTGAACAGGGCCCCGCCAAGACAGGCACCGCTGAACAGGGCCCCGCTATGAAGAGCACCGCTGAACAGGGCCCCGCCAAGACAGGCACCGCTGAACGGGGCCCCGCCAAGACAGGCACCGCTAAACAGGGCCCCGCCGTGAAGAGCACCGCTCCGCTGGGCCCTTCCTCTCAAGCACCGCTCCGCTGGGCCCTTCCTGTCAAGCACCGCTCCGCTGGGGCCTTCCTCTCAAGCACCGCTCCGCTGGGCCCTTCCTGTCAAGCACCGCTCCGCTGGGGCCTTCATCTCAAGCACCGCTCCGCTGGGCCCTTCCTGTCAAGCACCGCTCTGCTGGGGCCTTCCTCTCAAGCACCGCTCCGCTGGGCCCTTCCTGTCAAGCACCGCTCCGCTGGGGCCTTCATCTAAAGCACCGCTCCGCTGGGGCCTTCCTGTCAAACACTGCTCCGCTGGGGCCTTCCTCTCAAGCACCGCTCCGCTGGGCACCGCCGTCTCAAGCACCGCTCCGCTGGGCCCTTCCTCTCAAGCACCGCTCCGCTGGGCCCTTCCTGTCAAGCACCGCTCCGCTGGGCCCTTCCTCTCAAGCACCGCTCCGCTGGGGCCTTCCTCTCAAGCACCGCTCCGCTGGGCCCTTCCTGTCAAGCACCGCTCCGCTGGGGCCTTCATCTCAAGCACCGCTCCGCTGGGCCCTTCCTGTCAAGCACCGCTCCGCTGGGGCCTTCCTCTCAAGCACCGCTCCGCTGGGCCCTTCCTGTCAAGCACCGCTCCGCTGGGGCCTTCATCTCAAGCACCGCTCCGCTGGGGCCTTCCTGTCAAGCACCGCTCCGCTGGGGCCTTCACCTCAAGCACCGCTCCGCTGGGCACCGCCGTCTCAAGCACCGCTCCGCTGGGCCCTTCCTCTCAAGCACCGCTCCGCTGGGCCCTTCCTGTCAAGCACCGCTCCGCTGGGCCCTTCCTGTCAAGCACCGCTCCGCTGGGCCCTTCCTGTCAAGCACCGCTCCGCTGGGGCCTTCCTCTCAAGCACCGCTCCGCTGGGCCCTTCCTGTCAAGCACCGCTCCGCTGGGGCCTTCATCTCAAGCACCGCTGCGCTGGGCCCTTCCTGTCAAGCACCGCTCCGCTGGGGCCTTCCTCTCAAGCACCGCTCCGCTGGGCCCTTCCTGTCAAGCACCGCTCCACTGGGGCCTTCATCTCAAGCACCGCTCCGCTGGGGCCTTCCTGTCAAGCACCGCTCCGCTGGGGCCTTCCTCTCAAGCACCGCTCCGCTGGGCACCGCCGTCTCAAGCACCGCTCCGCTGGGCCCTTCATCTCAAGCACCGCTCCGCTGGGGCCTTCCTCTCAAGCACCGCTCTGCTGGGCCCTTCCTGTCAAGCACCGCTCCGCTGGGCCCTTCCTGTCAAGCACCGCTCCGCTGGGGCCTTCCTCTCAAGCACCGCTCCGCTGGGCCCTTCATCTCAAGCACCGCTCCGCTGGGGCCTTCCTCTCAAGCACCGCTCCGCTGGGCCCTTCCTGTCAAGCACCGCTCCGCTGGGGCCTTCCTGTCAAGCACCGCTCCGCTGGGGCCTTCCTCTCAAGCACCGCTCCGCTGGGCCCTTCCTGTCAAGCACCGCTCCGCTGGGGCCTTCATCTCAAGCACCGCTCCGCTGGGCCCTTCCTGTCAAGCACCGCTCCGCTGGGGCCTTCCTCTCAAGCACCGCTCCGCTGGGCACCGCCGTCTCAAGCACCGCTCCGCTGGGCCCTTCCTGTCAAGCACCGCTCCGCTGGGGCCTTCCTCTCAAGCACCGCTCCGCTGGGCACCGCCGTCTCAAGCACCGCTCCGCTGGGCACCGCCGTCTCAAGCAGCGCTGGTCCATTGACAGTGCTGGTTCTGTGTCGAGCAGGTGTTCACGAAGCACTCTGGGCACCATGCCTCCTCCAATACCAGTGGAGTCAGTTATCCATCTGATGGACTGTGGCTTTGCACTCCCCAGGATGGTACAGTGGGCATGGAGGCCCCTCGTGGATCTGGCGTCGTGGACTCATGTGGCTGAGGTGCCCCCCTTTCCCTTCCCCCTGAGGTGCCTGTTGTTTTATCATCTGATGCCCCTGCAGTGTTCTCTCCAATGGTATCCGGTTTCTTGTGTGGGCTTTGCCCATGTGTTTGTACACATTGGCCCACGGACTATGGATATTTAACAGACTGTGCAGGACTTATTGACTATGTTTATACTTTGCACTATGTTCATTATTTCTTTTGTATATTTCATATGGCATATTTACCATGACTTCAATGAACCTATTTTATACATAAATTTGAAACTTCATTTTAATTATGTCTTTGCATTCTTCCGGGGGGTTTGGAGGGTGTCACTCTGACTTGTTGCTCTGCATTGGTGTGTAGGTATTGGGGGGGTAGGTATTGGGGGGGTGGGTTGGGGGGGCGGGTGTATCGCGTATGTGTGTGCCCGTAAGCTTTCCTCTTCCCCCCTCGCCTGTGTCGTAGGTGCAGTAATCACCGTTGTCGTCTGCGCCGGCGTTCGTACTCCTGGTAGATGAGCAGGTAGACAATAGCTGGTAGGATGTGTAATTCGGGTTCCATGCTGTCCTCCTTCCTCGTGGAGTGTGTATAGGTGAGTGTTTTCCCGTTCGTAGTCTGTTTCCGCCGTGTTTTTATCGGCGGGGCTCCCGCCCCGGAAAAGGTGGCGGATTGGTGAGTTGTGATAGGGTGGGCGGTACATTGTCTGCCGCCTGCCTGTTGGCGGTGACCACCGCGCTGTTTGTCGGTCCCGCCGTGGCGGTCGGAGTGTTAAAGTGGCGGGCTGTGTTGGCGGTTCCCGCCAGGGTCAGAATTCCATTTTTTGGACCGCCTACCTGTTGGCGGGTTGGCCGCCGCTTTATCACCGACCGCCAGGGTTAGAATGACCCCCTCAGTCTCTAAGGTGCAAGTGATGAATCAGGGGTATGCATATTATCCCCACTACATTCATGATTGAGGCAGTTCTCCACGGTTACAACCTCACGACCATCCACTCGCCTTCAATTGTCTAGGAATCTGCGTCGCTGACAGTGCTACTCCTTCCACCTGCCATTCTGCATTTCACGAACTGATCCAATTTCTTGTGGTCCGTGGAAAAAATTGAGCTGCCATCCACATTGACTCTTAATTTTGCTGGGTACAGCATTCCGTAGTCAAGGTGCATATTTCGTAGTTGTTTCTTCCTCGCGATGAACTGTCTTCGTGCTTCCTGCACTTGTAGCGTGAAGTCTGGGTACAGCGAGATTGTCAGTCCCTCATATTGCAATACACTCAATTCCCTGGCATGGTGCAGGGTGGCGTCTCGATCTCTATAGTTCAGCAGCTTCGCTATAATGGGGCAAGGAGGGGCCCCCGGAGGCGGGCGGGCCACCAGGGATCGATGTGCTCGCTCTACAACAAACAGGTCAGAAAAAGTAGCGCACCCCAGTAGTTGCACCAGCAACTGTTCGACTAAGCTTTCCACATTGTCAACTGCAGTGGACTCTGCGATTCCCACTATGTGCAGGTTATTCCTCCGGGAGCGTGCTTCTAAGTCGTCTACCTTTAGTCTGAGAGTGCTTAGTTCTTTGTTTAGTTTTACTTGGCTGGTAGCCAGTTCTGTTTGACCGTCTTCCACCTCAGACACCCTCCTCTCTGACTGATCCAGGCGCTCCGCATGTTGATCCAGGCGTTATGACATTCTATCCATGCAGTACGAGAGTGAGTCCAGCTTGCCATCTATCTGAGTTAGGCTATGTTGCATTGCCCCCAAAATTTGACGTAAGCCTTGGTCCTCACCTCAGGTTGCAACTGGACTCCTCTCGGGCCCCACCTCTGCTCCTTCTCCTGCTGGACTGATCATTTTGCGCCGCTCAAACTGCAACCTGGCCTGGGTCTTATCCGTCCTGCCCATGGGGTAGTTAATTTACTCCTGTCCAGCGTTGCTGGAGTACAACAGGTATATTCTACTGTGTCAGCCCAACTCCAGGGATAAACCTGTACTGGTAAATATGAGCGTACCTCTGCTGCTCAGTGTCCCACAAGCCAGCCTCGGCCTGTAGCGCCGTTCAGGCATCCAAGATCATGACGTGCCCAACAACCCCTCCGAGTCCGTCTCCTACTCGCACCGCCACTGTCACGGGCCAGTCCCCCCTTGGTCTCGGAGACTAGCAGTAGCGTGTGCACTCAGGGTTCTAAAGCCTGAAGGGTCTCCGCAGCGAAAGGCCAAACTCCCAATACAAGTTGCATCATGCACCGCCCCGGGGCCTCCAATGCACGTTTTCGCCGCCAACTCTGTACCCGCCGTATCTCGCCACTGCTCCCTGATGGGCCGCTCCACTCTCCGGTCTCCAGTGTGCAGGGGCTTCAATGCTACTCCCGGACCGCTCAGGGTCCCACCACGGGGCTTTCTATGCGCTCGTGCTATGGCCCTCAGCGCCCAAGGTCGTCACGAGGCACTCCGCCACGCAGGGCCAGTAAACCGCCAGTCTTAGCCTCCAACACACCCACTCCAATAGGCCTCACCGGTACCGCAGCACTCCCTGACTTCGATCCGCCGTGCTGCCAATCTCGGCACACAGCGCGTTCTCCGTTCGCTCCGCAGCACGGCTGCTGATGTCTGCAACACCTCGCCCACCAAGCCGCTTCCGCTCCGACCGGTGCCCTGCGTGCCTCTGGTATCTGTAGGTCTAGCAGCTCTCCACGAGATGCCGTATCCTGTGGCTCCCGGCCAAAACAGGGCTCATCTCGCACCTCACATATCTTCCTACCGTCAGTAGTGTTATAATATTTAGGCAGGAAGGGTTTGGATTGCAGGATTATTTACAGATTTTCAGGCGGCCGGTGGAGCTTTGTTACAACACAGCCATCTTGCGGCCGGGCAAGCTCCGCCCACCTAGTACAAAACTTTTAATAATAATCTTATCGTTACTAATAGCCCCCTTTTTTATCTAACCCTCTATTTGGTAGAATGAACATCTTATCTCGAATTGTTTCTAAAAGAAAGATTTAGGATGCCTGACCAATAATCTTCTTACCAGTTTCAATATCCAGGACGTTAACATATGGAAAGAATTCAAGGTTTAACATCGGCTCTGAAGTGTTTGTAAAAAAGTCACATTTGTAAATGTATTTTTTTTAAATGATGGAACTATGGGCCAGATGTAGCAAGGGTTTTGCGAGTCGCAAACGGCGAAAAACGCCGTTTGCGACTCGCAAAAGCCACTTTGCTATGTTGAAATGCATTTTGCGAGTCGGATCCGACTCGCAAAATGCATTTCCGAATCGCAAATAGGAAGGGGTGTTCCCTTCCTATTTGCGATTCGCAATGGTATGCAATTCCATTTGTGACCGCGTATGCGGTCGCAAATGGAGTCGCAGTTACCATCCACTTGAAGTGGATGGTAACCTATTCGCAAACGGGAAGGGGTCCCCATGGGACCCCTTCCCCTTTGTGAATGGACCCCAAAACATTTTTTCAGGGCAGGGAGTGGTCCAAGGGACCACTCCCTGCCCTGAAAAAACCGAAACAAAAGGTTTCGGATTTTTTTAAATGCAGCTCGTTTTCCCTTAGGGAAAACGGGCTACATTTAAAAAAAAAAAAAAACTGCTTTATTTAAAAGCAGGTCGCTAACATGGAGGCCTGCTGACTACAGCAGGCCTCCATGTTAGCGAGTGCCCATAGTCGGTATGGGGCCGCAATTTGCGACCCACCTCATTAATATTAATGAGGTGGGTCTTTGCGACCCCATACCGACTCGCAGAAGGTGTCTGAGACACCTTTCTGCATGACATTTTGCGACTTGCAAATTGCGAGTCGCTAGTACTCGCAATTTGCAATTCGCAAAATGTCATTTTGCTACATCTGGCCCCATGTGTTGAGCAATAAGTGAGCTTAACAATTGGAATGTTGGTCCATCAAATAACTGATACCTTCAATCACATAAAGATGGAGAGAAGGGGGAGGATAGAGATAAGCCACATAACCCTTTATATGTAAGAACAAATGGGACTGCTGCAGCAGAAAAACACAATTATGGTGGATCAGTTTTGCCTTTTCTGGCCACAGGAGGGTATTTCCTTTTATGGAAGAGGAAGCCTCACACACTTAATAGTGTCATGTTTCATCATCGGCTTCCTCCCCCCCACCTTAGTAGGACAATGCCACCAGGGCGTACCCAACCACCTGATTACTCAGCGCAGTAGGGAGTTCTTAATAAGTAATTTCTGGATCAAAAAAAGGATCCAGACAACTAAGCTAAAAATACCTTGTGTTGCCTGGGCATTTCACTTTTATTAGTGAGGAACACAGGCATTATTAAAAACAGGAAAAGGTGATATCTCGAGAATTATGTTTCGAGTCACCTATTAACGTCAATGTTGTTTCTGCCCATTTTTATAAGCCCTAACGGGTTGGGGCATGCATCAGGGCCATGGATCCCTACTTCACCTTGGTGCCTGGTCTAATTATTTTTCTTCCAATCTAGAAAGCAAGGGAACAACATGCAACAAATCCTACCTCAGATCAAACTAGAATATCTTGGGCCACCCTAAATTTAGGGACCTGGTCAGGGAAATGGACAACGCCCTTTACAGTCGCACTCACTCCAAAAGGTGTGTTGGTCCGTCAAACTTATTCTGACCCTCGCCATGCCAAACCCATAATTGGGTTTTTCTGCTGCAGCAGTCGTATTTGGTTGTGTTTGTTACTTCAAACAACTGACCCACATGTTGAAGTGTGGAGCCAGACAATAAATAAAAACTGCATCATTTGAGAATCTCAGAAGTAAAGGGTTATGCAAGTGAAGCACATATTTATAAATTTTAGGTATGCCTAGATGTGTCATTGCGAACCATAAATGACTATAAATGCCAAGGAACTTACATCTCATTGGTTTGAAGTATGAAGGGTAGAAAGAACCTGTAGATAATGAAACGTTGTCATAGAGAGCCCATAGTAGGGTCCGATTCTTTTTAAGACCCAGTAATTGTAAGAACCTAGAAAAGAAAGCTCACCAATAACAACATTTGCAACAAGGTAGTGTCCATCCTTCCTGAGAAATGGGAAGCTGAAGATATCAGATAGCCCTGCAAGGTTTTTTATGGTGCCATACAACTTGTGAAAGTGGTGAATCAATGTTCTTAAAGAAAGCCAAGGACACAATAAAAAATAAGGCTCTGAGTAGAAATAAAAAATTCGGCAGTATTGCCAATTTAATATTACATCTTTTGATGTTTTTAAAGGAGGCTACAGTAGTTGTAAGCAGGGATTCTTAATTAAGTTTTTAAACATCTCATCAATTTGAAATGATATTTTCACTCCAATTATGTAGGCTTTGTGAAATACCAGGAATCCTAATTAGGAAATGTATCATTATAAAAGATCTGAGTCTTGTTCTGATTAAATAATATTCTGGATGCCAGGAAGAGCTAAAGTCGGATTGTGAGTAAAAAAAGCAATATTATCTACAGTAGCGGCCTAACCCTGGTGTGAGCAGATGCCTCATTCCCTCGTATGCAGGGAAATCAATGGTGCGAATCAATAACGCCCTCCACAGGTTACCCCAGCACATGCCAGATGACTAACAGGGACCCGCGCTGTCAGCGTCTTTGGGAGGAAGGAGGAGGCGGCAAGAACAACTGAGGGCAGGAGCCCTTTAAATTATTCACAGCGCTCCCACCTTGCGGGACCCGCGCTGTCAGCGTCTTTGGGAGGAAGGAGGAGGCGGCAAGAACACCTGAGGGCAGGAGCCCTTTAAATTATTCACAGCGCTCCCGCCTCGCGGGACCCGCGCTGTCAGCGTCTTTGGGAGGAAGGAGGAGGCGGCAAGAACACCTGAGGGCAGGAGCCCTTTAAATTATTCACAGAGCTCCCGCCTCGCGGGACGCGCACGGGCGGTGCCCGGGCGAAGCCTGGGCCAAGGGCGGGCCCGTCCTTTGCCCGTCATCGACCGGAAGAGGCTGGACTGGGCCCCCCCTCTAACGTCTCATCCTCCTGCCTTGTGGTAATTTTTTCCGGAAGCTGTGAAAGGTACTGTGTGAGACCATTATCTATAATGGGGAAAAGAAAGATCAATGTGCAAAAGGGGGAAGGCGGGCCCAGCTCTCTCCAGTCCTCCATTACTAGCTATTTATCTTCTGTGATGGGGGCTATTGAATCCGAACTAGAACAAGTAGAAGAAAGGATTGGGGCTGTCCAAAGCACTGTACAGCAGCCCCCTTTGGAACCTATTGTTCACATAAATACTATTCCAAGAACCAGACCCTTACTACCGATCCTGCCTTCGAGTACTATACAGTCGGGCGACGATATACTCCCTCCCACAGATTTGAACAATTCTTCTACCCTATTAGTTATTCCACCCCTGGAAAGCTCTTGTTCTCAGGCCGATTCTCCTCCTTTGAAGAAGAGGAGAGCCGGGAAAAAGCCTAAAAATATAAAAAGGGCCTTGGGCCCTAAAAAGAGATTACCCCCCCTCCCGGTTTTAAGTGACAAAGTCCCAGTTTCCTTGGTTTCTACCCCTGAATGTCTTCTGAGAAAGGATGCTCCTGAAGATTTTTCAAGCATTTTAGACTTGCCACTCAAATCTTTTTGTGCAACCTTAGAGGCGAAACTTATCACTTTGATTACCAGGAAGCTAGATGGCTTTTGTAATGACGTGACCAGTACTCTATCTCATTTTTTCAAGCCAGGATTAGTAAGTATGGGAATATCTCACAGCCAAGAACCGTCTTATCAAACTATCCCTCCCTCTACCTTGGTACCTCAAGGAGCAAGTAACCCTTTGCTTGATCTACAGGCCGTTTCTGGCCAAGGAATTTTAGCTGACGACCCTGCACAAGGGTTGACAAGGGAAGTTTATTCCTCTAGGTTGCAAGACACGGGTCCAAATACATTTACAAGGCAGATTCTTTACATCTACCCCCTGATTGTAATCCGTATGTTTTGGTTCTCTCAAATGTTCCCCTTTTGGAGAGTTCTAAACCAGAAGATACCCAATCCTTAATTAGGAAAGCTGGTCACTGGTTAAAATCCAACATTAAATCTAATTTTTATCATTATAACAAGATTCTTATGGCCCGCAGAGTGAGGAGGGTTGGATATTCAAAGAAAATGGACGAGGGAGATTATGTTGTTTTAAATTTTCCAAATCCTTGTTCAGTGGACTATCTTTTGACCAACTCGGAACAATGTAATAGGATCCAAATACATCCCCTGTGTCAATTTTATGACCCCGCGCTCCTACCAAAACGCATTGTTACTAATTTAAGAATCCGCAGACCTGACCCAGAAAGGTCCCAATTACAGGTAAATGTACCCACAAGCAATCGGTTTTCGGCTCTTAATTATCTTGACGAGAACGACTGACTGACGGCTTTGGTCTTCCCCTGTTCCTCTAACACGGAGAGATCAATAGCTGGGAATGTCTACAATAAATGCACTTGGGACACAGGAAAGCCTGTATTGGACTTGTCAACTCCTATAAATACTAGAGTTCTAACTTCATGTTCTGGGTCTAGACCACTAACTCTGCTTAGCTGGAATATAGCAGGGCTGCGGTCTAAAATTGACAATTCGGATTGGAGGAGCTTTATTTCTTCTTATGACATAATTTGTCTACAGAAGCCCTGGTCTAAGGATACGTTCCTTCTGAATGGATTTACTTCTCTGTGTCAGCCGGCAACAACCTCCCAAATGGGGAGAGCACGTGGCAGCCTTCTAGTTCTTGTTTCCTTACATCTCCCTCTTTTAAACATGTCCTTAATCTGGTCTTCCCCTTATTTTATGGTTGTTTTAGTTTCTATTAGCGGACAAAAAGATATCTTGATTTAAAAAATTTGTAATAATATCCTTCGGGCCTCCTTATGGGTCACTTGGAGGAGGTAACAGACCTCATAGATTCATCAAATGTCTTGCAGAATAGTGACCTAATTACCCTATGGGTGGGCGATTTCAATACTCCTCTGTGTAGTAAGGAACACATGGAACTGTGTGCCTTCCCTGCTGAGGGCAGAGAGTCATTAATCCATTTCAATCATACTACTGAAGGAGATGCCCTAAACTTTTTTATTTGTAAGTTTGATCTGGTACACGTTACAGAGAAATTGGCTGCTGATGCCTGTAATATACCAACCTTCACAGGGAATCTGAAGGGGAGCATTTTTGATTATATACTTATTGGCTCTTCTGATTATCATTTAATTCAAGAATTTAAGATCACGCCTCACTGTGCCAGTGACCATAATCCCCTTAGCATTAATTTGGATTTAAAAATTAACCAGGTTCCTAAGAATAAATGTCTGAGAGCTACTACTGTTTATAATCCAAATTGTGGTTTACGCTTAAAATGGGACAAAATAAATCCTAAAATTTTTAACCACGAAATCGTAAGAAGTAGGTCTGACTCTATTCATATGTGTTTGTCCCAGCAGCTAGATCCTGAATGCATTGTTCGTGAATTTGAATCTTTAAGTACTGATATTTCGCGAGCCTTGGTGCTGGACAGGTCCTTGAAGGGGCCAGTGGCCCACAGATCGTTTGACTCTGTGTGCTCATCTGCCCATAAAAAACTTAAAGATGGTCTTAAAGCAGTTCCCCTCTCCCGCCAACTAGTTAAACTAGCTAGAGCCGATTACAAGGCCGCCCTTGAAAAAAGGAAATCAGAAATTAGGTCCAAGGCCTGGGACGAACTTCTGGCTGCCTCTGAGCTGAAGGATACTTCTAAATTTTGGAAGGTGATAAATCACTCTTACTTCTCAGATAATAATACTAAGGCCGATGACCGTCTTATTGCAGAGGACGTCTGGGTAACTCATTTTAGGAAAGTTTTTTGTCCCGGAAACAACGAGAACCTGCATATAGAAGATAATCCTACTGCTTATTCTATTTTAGACCCTAATATTAAGGCCTTAGATATTACCTTTGATCTCCATGAGGTCCTAAGCGCCATCAATCGATCAAGGCAGGGAAAGGCTCCTGGCCCTGATGGGATTCCCGTTGATCTTTTCAAATCTGAAATCGACCTTTGGGGTCCGTTAGTTACAAATGTGTTGAATAGCGCGGTAAATAGTAATGTACCCATTTCATGGAAATCGCCTATTATTGTTCCCATCTTCAAAAAAGGAAACAGACAAGATCCTTCCTGTTACAGAACAATTTCTCTTATCAATTCGACGGCAAAGATTTTAGGAAGTGTGATCTTATCTGATCACTTTTCTAGTAAATTAGGCCACAGACCCCCTGCACAGATGAAAACACTTTATAACTCCAAGTGTGTTGCAGCAGCCCTATACGGGGCAAGAGTTTGGGGCTACAACAAAATACCCTCTCTCCAGAGCGCAAAAAATAAATTATTGCGTAGATTACTGATGGTTCCAAAATGTATAGCAAACATCATCAGCCATGAGGAATTCGGCCAGCGTTATTTGGAGGACAGGGTCTCCATTGCTCCTCTACTGCTCTGGATTAGATGCTGGCTGAACCCTGCGGCAAAACTTGTCCAAGATTGCATTTCTGATTGCCTACAATTAGACAATACAAATAGGATTCCCTGGCTTGTGTTTCTGCGAAACTCCTTTGAGAAGCTAAGGCTTAGGTACATGTTTGACGAACCCCATTTGTTAACTACAAATTCTAGGTCTGTTTTGAAGTTAACTTATTCTGAGCATGTTTCAGAGCTGAGATTTTATAGCTTCCTGAAACTGAAATCCTTCGATACCTACACTTGGATTGTGACTGCTCCATGCCTTGAAAACTACTTGACCTGGTTTTCAAGTTCTAGAATAACTTCTCTTTTAACACTTTTCAGATTTAATCTAATTCATTTTAAGGTAGCCTTTCCCGAACCATGTTTTTGGAAAAAGGATCTACCATCCTGCCCCTGTGATTCCAAATCAAATCAGAGTACCTTGCATTTTCTTCTTTTTTGCCCTCTATATGCTGCTCCCAGAAAGGCTTTATTTTACCCATTTTATGTCATCTTAGACCTATCCACTACAAGGAAGCTCTATTATATTTTCAGAGACTACCAGATATCCAAACTTGTCATCACATACTAGATCTTGTTACAGCTTCTTTAAGTATTAGGAAAAGGTCTACTCTATTTTAAATTTCTATATGCGTGTGAAAGTCTACTATTTTGAGATTGTAGTGAATCCTAGTTTGTTTTAACGGGTTAACAGGAGTTAGCTTAGCCGTAGGCTTGTAAACTCGTGCCCCCGTCACCCAGTGACTTTTAACCTACTTAACTTGCTCTGGCTTAGTCCATTTAATTATTTATTTCCTTTAAAATGGCGGCCTTGTTTATAGTTAGGCCACTTGTTATGGGTTCTATTATCAGTGTCACTGTGCCAAGGCGTCAAGATCAAGCACGAAAGACAAACATACAGTAGGCATTCACACTTAGGGATTTTCCCTCTCTATACTTTCGAGGGATTGTTGATATTAATTGCCGTCCCAAGCATGCCTGTTATCTATTGTTATGAATAACACTTATGTCAGGGGACCTTGTAGATCTGTATAAATACAACACACTTTTAGACAGATAATCAGAGGGATTCCGGCCAGAGGGCATCGCCACCATCGCTGATACCGATGCTGCAGTCATCTTGACACTGATCCAGTCTTCGTGTCCCTGCGGAGTCTGAGATAGAGACCTCATTCCAAGGTAACGAGGGTTGGGGGCTCCTCTCATGGACACGGTTTTGGCAGATTAGGTTTAACGAACCCAGCTCTTTCTTTTTAGGTAGGAGGTTAGACCTACTCTCCTTAGGGTATTAGGGCTTATTCCATCTTTTACATATACATATATTTCTTTCATATATTGCATAATGGTGGGGGTCTTTATAACAATGACTCTCCTCTTTACAATACTGTTGCTTGGTATATTCATTATCCTAATCATTGCAGTTCATGCAACTTATCACAAATTGCAGTTATGTTGAATAAAAACTATTATAACTTTACTGCATCTGTGTTATTGCCTTTGTTTGTATGAGACATAATAAATCTGTGAGAAAAGGGTAATTTCCGTTTAACCACGACAACCCTGAGATATTGTATTTTGAGTCCATGCGTAAGCGACTGCTACAAATCACCTTTTACTATTGTGTTTTTGGTGAGGTACTGCTAGTAAGCCGGTAAGGTTTGGACAACAGTTACAAATAGCTGTAGGAAGAGACCTACAAACGAAAGTACTGTCATCCTGAGACCAGCAGTCTTGCTCAGAGCAAGAGTCCAAACTACGACATGGCGCCACCAACTATGGTGTTTAGGCACTAATTTACGGTTACCCTGATTATCGCTGTCTCACAGACAGCAGGTACCCTCAGTACCATTATACGGAGACGTCCGTGGTCTTTGGGAGAATCCTCCTCAGCCAAACAGGTAACTCCTAAATAGGCTGTAGGTTGTTCGAGCTCGAACTCACAAAAGGAAAAAACTTCCCCTATTTTGGTGTTCCGTTTCTCTAAACAACTATGGCTAATACCATAGACATTCCTGCGAATGCTAGACATGCACTTACACAACATTTATTAGCACATGGCCTTACAGAAGAGGGCGGGGAAGTTACTTTGATTATAGAAGCAACTGAAGCATACCAAACGGAAACATTTTACTGTTGGGTTGCCTTTCCTGAGGCTGACCAACGAACGCACACATTTCACACTTATGACATTGCGGACGTACCCGTAAGGTACAAAGCATACCAGTATCATGAAATATCGCTCACATATCAGGAGCATCAAAACTGGTTTGAAGGCCCCCTACCACATATACTGCGACGAGTGAGGCTAGGTCCTTTAAGTAATGAAGGGCCTACGTGGCCCATGTTTGCCACATATACACCTCACCCAGGCATACAGACTATGCCGCTTGTAGATTTAAGGATATTATATAATGAATTAGTGGCATTATATAGACGATTGGTCCAGTTCGTAATGCAAACATTAAACACTACACCACCGCGTCCGGCACCGCCAGTAGCTGGTGGATATCAATTGGCTACTGGGATTAATCCACAAACGGTGCATACCATTATGGGTAAAGTGCCCTCGGATCGAGAAAAAATACCGTTCTGGATTGCTCAGAAAACAAATCAGCTGGAAGCTGTGTTCCCCCATACGGGGCCACAGGAGAAACATAGATTGCTCACTATGTGCTTGCCATTCGGGATGGTTCCCTCAGTTGATGAATGTGCCACTTGGGGTACAGTCTTTGCTGCCGTTTATACTACCACGCATGGTACCCCTACACTGGCCAATTTGCCGGAAGTGTTGAAACAAATACAAAATGAGCATGGGGCTGCACCGGCCCTAGATCTGGGGATGAAATTGATGCCTAACTTTGACGCCGTCTCCTCGATAATATTAAGTAATATTAAAGGGGAAGCAGTAGCACTGGCGATACGCCAGCGTCTCCGGGAAACTCCACACCAGGAACAAGAGAGACAGCTACCGAAAATAATATCTGATAGCATTAGAGGGGTCTAAAAAGCGCTGGGACAAACAAAAGGATTTCAAGGATAGGAGAAATAAAAGAGCTGATTCTCCGCATCCGGAGTACTCCGACAGGAGATATAATTTCAGGAATAGGGATAACATTAGAACTCCAGACAGATATACTGATTCACGTCCTTCTCGTTCCTTTCAGGACGCACCGGATAAACGTAGCGAGAGAGGGGGCCGTCAAGATCGACGTCCGGAATACGTGAAAGAAAAGAAAGACTCGCTGCAGTCTACCATTAAAAAAGAAGAAAAGACTCCTCAGCAGAAGCCACAATTTAAAAAGAAGAAAGTGGCAGCACTGACAGTTAAAAATGCCAGTAGTATTGAGAACACTGTTGAGGAACAAGAGGTGGGCAGTGACTCTGTTGGACAGCGCGGCAGAGGTCACGATATGTCGCCAGAGTCTGAAAGATCATCTGGATGCGACAGCAACTAGCGATTACATCGCAGTTGAAACGGCGGATGGCCGCGTACTTCCACCCGATCGGGTTTTTGATTTAACAATTCAGATAGAGGGAGATGTGGAACGCATTATTAGTGTAATATTTTGGGATGAACTTACTAGTGATATCCTGTTGGCCGAGAGAGAGTGGCCACCTGAACATGTCCGCATGCTCCCACATGGGGAAGATGTCATTTTGCCTTCTTTCTCCGATCTTGTTCCGGAGACAGACAAACAAGCCTATGCTGCTGAATGGGCTTTAGCACAGGCACCTGCATTATACCGTAATCATGTAGGATGGGACAAGGACTCTCCTTGTCATGTTATTCCCGTTCGGTCTACACCACACCCGCAGCCACAATACCCTGTTAAACATGAAGCAAAAGCTCCAGTGACGGAGATACTGTCACAACTTGAATACCAGGGAGTAATTGAGCCCTGTACATCGGCAATGAATAATCCGCTATTTCCCGTTGCGAAACCTGATCATTCATATAGAATAGTGGTTGATTATAGGCACTTGAATAGTCATGCATGCACTTATGCTATACAAAATTCACACAGCACAGCGCTAATTAATAATATAGTGTGTAAAAAATACAAAACTACATTGGATATATCTAATGGTTTTTTCTGCCAGAATTTAGCACATGAAAGTAGAGACCTAAGTGCATTTTCCTATGGTTCTCAAAGACGCTTTTGTCGTTTACCACAAGGCTATAAAACAGCCCAGGACTGTTTTCGGCCCGTGTCACATCAATATTACAGGAGCTTGATTCCGAGGCATTATCATATGTGGATGATATCTATCTCACTGATGACACCCTTGACATTCATCTTGCCAGGGTTGATCGGATAATTTTGGGATTTGCCACCTTCGGATATAAATTTAATTTTAAGAAAAGCAAGATAGCCTTTCTTAGTGTATGGTTCCTAGGATATGAACTATCAAACGAGGGGAAGAGCCTGGCCCCGCACTTCCTAGAGAAGTGTGCTCAGCTACAGCCTCCGAACACGCTTAAGAAATTGCAGTCATTACTGGGTTTCTTTAATTTTGGCAGAACATATATTCCAGATTATGCTGAACGCGTAAAGCCACTATATGACTTAATTCAGCCCAATTATTCTAGCAGGCGATGGACGATTGAACACACACACATCCTAAGGGACATACAACGAGACATGCTAGAAGCTAGACACTTGTACACACAGGACAATAAAACGAATTTGGTCATCAGAATAATAGCTGGTGTCCTAGGATTTACCTATGTCACCTTTAATAAGGGTGACACAGTGCCAATAGCATACAAATCACATTTGTACTCCAATGCAGAAAAACGTTTTGCTCCTACTGAAAAGATTCTGACGGCAGTTCAGATTGCCGTCATAAAGGAGAGACCGCTTGCCCAGGGGAAACGCATTGTTGTTGTCTCCCCGGTTCCGGCCTTAGAGGCTGTCACTAAAGCGAGCGTTCCTAACGCTAAGGCATTGCATCCACGCTGGATTCAATGGGCAACATCTCTGACCGCCACTGATGTTGATTATGTGTTTGACCCAAGACTTCAGACACAAGAATTTCTCCAGTATGAACAAGAGTACCCCGCTCCCTTACACATATTGCCAATAGACAGTTATGATACCATCATATACACTGACGGATCGGCACAACCGGCTGTGGGTACTAAACATCAATACTCCGCAGCTTGCGCAGCCGTGTGCGGGGTAATGGAAGACGGAGTTTTTCATCCTCATAACACGTACACTCAGACCTTAGGGGACTGCACAGCCCAGTTGGCCGAGCTTAAGGCTCTTCTTCTAGCGCCCGAACATTTAGAGCCAGGAACACAGACTTTGATCGTCTGTGATTCATATTACTGCGTCCAGTCATACAATGAATACCTCAATCATTGGATACTGAACAGGTTTAGAGATTCTAAAGGGAACACCATTAAACACAAAATATTGTGGGGAAGGGTGGCTGATCTTAAGGATAAGCTGCCATGTGTCCATGTAGTTCATGCATTGGGGCACCAACGTGTAGGAATACATGTTGCCGGTAATACATTGGCTGACGAAGCAGCCAAAGCTTCAGTAGCTACGGCTTCTGTGGCTGCAGTGACTCGTTCTCGGACGAGGTTGGATAATGAAATACTGATTGCCGTTAAAGCCTCGGCTGCAGGCAAGCCCCTTCCGAAAGGATACCCTACGAACTATACATATCATATCAGTGCACAGAATGTTGCTTTTGCAACAATTCCTGATGTTGGTGATCGAGTGATCCCAAATGAAGACCAAAGATTGGAACTGATTACAGCTGCACATGAGGGTGTCGCTTCTGCACATGCTGGTATACAGGCCACTATCACCATTCTACAACAACGGTACTGGTGGCCTGATCTATGCAGACGGACTAAACAGTATGTCCTTTGCTGTGACATTTGTCAGCAGATTAAGGGCTCGAATGTCAGACGCCCTCCGCAGACATCTCTCTTAGTGTCAGACAAACCACTCCATTGTGTGTACCTGGACCATTGTGGTCCTTTGCAACCTGATGGTGCATACAAATACATTTTAGTGGCTGTAGATTCCTGTTCTAGATTCCTGTGGGTATGGCCACAGCGGTCGGCTGACGCCCGGACTGTTATAAAAGATTTGCTGATCTTTATCGGTACATATGCGGTTGCAGCATTCCATTTGGACCAGGGCCCTACATTTGCCTCTAAGGCTTTCAGGGACACCATGAGGACGATGGGTGTTGAACTCCATTACTCCTCACCATACCATCCCGAGGGAAATTCGGTCGTGGAGAGGCGGAATCGTGATCTAAAGCAGTCCTTAACAGCTAGAGTATTAGGTTCAGGCCGTAGTTGGTTACATCACCTATATGGGGTCCAGAGAGCACTGAATAATCAGCCAAGACGGTCCTTGAGGGGAAAGTCTCCATATGAGGTTCTCTTTGGGACAACTATGTATGTTCCCGATCTTGATGCCCCTGGTATGGTGGCAGGAGAAACACCATTTGACATAAAAGAACGTCTCGCTGTTTTACAGGAGCTTCAACAATTCCGTGATGATAAATCATCTGCAAGCGCTCCCACCTT
This sequence comes from Pleurodeles waltl, assembly GCF_031143425.1. Classification (NCBI taxonomy): domain Eukaryota; kingdom Metazoa; phylum Chordata; class Amphibia; order Caudata; family Salamandridae; genus Pleurodeles; species Pleurodeles waltl. The sequence goes on along the minus strand of NC_090448.1, from coordinate 371,835,348 downwards.
GGGAATAAGGGATTTGGCGAAAACTTCGACTGGCTGGATTCCTAGCGTTGGGGATCTGGTTCGTGAGAAGATCGCTGTGAAAAAAGAGTTTGGTCCAGCATACAGAGCACCTGTACCGGTCTTGGGGATAAAAGGCACCAGGACTGTCATCCTTTCGCCATTATCTGGTTCCAAATCCAACAGATTCATCTCCATTGATGACATCAAATTACACCATGTGGCCGATTCTTCACAGTAGACCAGGAGGTCCCTTGGGTGGTTCCCGATCCCCTCTCACTACCCAACAGGACATCCCTCTACATAGTAGGGTTACCATCGCTACTACTGACTATGCAACTATGTCAGCTGCTGTTCCAGACACTTCCTCGACCATGGGGACGGCGGAAAATGAACTTTTGTTGGTTCCTGTAACAACTTCGGAGAACGCACCGCTACAGGATTTGGCTGTATTTTACACAAACACTTCCACGACTGGTAACGTCATCTATCATGAACCTCCACGAACAGTGGATGGGAATTCGATGAGTCCTGTGTTTGCGGAGACTTCCTCTGGCTATTTTGTGGACATTGATGATTTTTCTTCAGATTCATCCTCAACTGAGACTGACAAACTTTCCAGAGGTAGCAAGTTCTATCAATGGCTTAAAAATAACTATTTGATATATCCATGGAACTATCTCTGGTTCTGTTTGACATTTATTGCATTGTTTTTATGGATTGGTTTTGTGACTGTTTTCTTTTTACTAATTAATGGTCATTATATTGCTGATCGCTCCTCAGTGGAGCCTGTTGATGTAATTTTAACACGCATCATTCATCACATAAGGTCCGACGTGATTTGTCCCCTGACAATATTACAGCTATTCCAATTTCTGATGGGATTGTTTGGGACAAAGTTCCGTTCGATATATATGGGCCTACAGAGATAATTCAAATACCATACGTGTTAAAAATTTCTATGTCTGATGTTATTACACCTCATGTTGTCTCTGATGATTGGGATGCCCAAACAGTGGATTCCATGCTAACTGAAATGAAGGACTACTCCGCTTTTGGAAGTGATGATGTATATGATTTTACAATGAATTATGGTGAAATGTTCTGCTATAATAATTGGGGACATCACTACCTGCACCGTGCAACTAGATATAGGCCTCTTTTTAACTACACACAATGGGAACATTGTTCAACACCACGGGTGGGGAGTCCAAAGTATTACAGTGACAAATTCACATACTTTTCTGGGCATGATACAATGAAAGCTGAATCTTATTATTTTAAATGACCTAAGACACACATTAGAAAACTGTTGCTAACAGATACAAAACTGATTTATTCAGATCCCTTTGTTTCCCGACTTTCGATTGAGGGTTATGAATATTGGAGGGACACTATCGATTTGAAGAGTGTATGGGGGACGCAAGATTGGCAGATACAGGGTAGGGAGGCTTTGTTTCGAGCTTGCTTAATTCCTGTGCAAATGATTTTTTTAAATGACACTGTTGAGCAGACATCATGTCTGAGATTAGCTCAAATAAAGGATCTAAACACACCCAGTATCCCTACACCGATAAAATTTAAAGATTGGCAACACTTTCTAAATGTTTCTGAGGAAAGGCTGGATGCATTGGTTAAGGCTGGTGACTATAATTCTTCACTTTCCAGTCCCGGGGGATGGTTGGTATGGCCCACCGATACTGATGAGTGTCAAAGGCGTTTTTTGAACTCTTCAGGGTTTTTTTCCATTCATAGACCAGACCCTCGCTTTTTGTCAGGTCAGCATGCTGGTATAATTACAACTTACAGTGTGGGCAAGCTGTGCCAACAATGGGTACAAACGAACACCTTAACAGTGGTGAAACAACACCTGAATACTCTTTCTGACAGTATAGACCTACAAGATTTCCTATTAGGTCCTAGAAAGCAACGCTCGAAACGTTTTTTATATGCCATGTATAATGAAATTTGGAAACTTTCTCAAATTGAGGCTGCTGCACGTTTACGGCAACTTGATAAAGAGAATTTGGAAAACACATTGGCTGTTGTCGACAATGGCATGAACACGCTATCCAACAGGATTTATTCCCTGTCGAATATAGTGTCATCTGCTATTGATATCACTCAGACTGATTTGTCTCGGTTATATCATGGGCAAACACAGCTGCGTTCCATCATGCAGCTGAGTTGGGCATTACAGACGCTGAAAAGTGGCCACATTCCATGGAAATAACTTAATGGGAGTGAACTATTAGCTGCTTTTAATTTTTCCAGGGAACAAGTGACAATGGCTAAAAGAGAGACTCGTTTCACCTTGCTTCAAGTAGAAAAATTAGATAAGTTGCCCTTCACGGTAGCAGAGAGTCCTTCAACTATCTGGCTCTTACACGCCATTATTAATTTACCGTTTTCAACGTTTCGTTTCTCAAGCTGCCTGAAACATCTTGCAGTGGGACGATATGAACGGCTAGGAGATAGCTTTATTAAGGAAGAGTGGGAGTTGCCCTTTGAGTATCGATGTCTGAACGGCGAACAAGAGGTCTTTCTTAGCGGAAGTGAATGTGAGACTACTGTTCGTCATTCCATGATATGCAAACAGGTGTCTCTTCACGGTCTTTGCAATGCGGGGGTCGCAAATTTGGCCTGTTTTCTGAAGGGTACTCCCGTCCCCTTGATTCGTTCAGTGTTTCATGTTCTTTCTAATGGGAGTTATGTTCTTCTGAGCGATGACAGCTGTTGCGGCTTGCGACCTGGAATTGCCTACGCAATCTCAGTCACGAAGGTCGTTACGTGTTGTGGCCATGTTTTGTTTCCCCCCACACGAGAGATACAAGTATCTGAAATGTGGCCCCACATTGATACTATTAATGTGAACTATGACAAGTTGAGTAGACTGAAGGCGCTATTGTTTCAAAAACAGGTCGCCTTGACGTCCGCAAAAGAGACGTATGCTGTAAGGAAATGCCTCCTTGGCATGGTTGCCCCCTGACTTTTTGCCTTTGCTGATGCTATGTTTACAATTGAAAGTGTGCTGAGGCCTGCTAACCAGGCCCCAGCACCAGTGTTCTTTCCCTAACCTGTACTTTTGTATCCACAATTGGCAGACCCTGGCATCCAGATAAGTCCCTTGTAACTGGTACTTCTAGTACCAAGGGCCCTGATGCCAAGGAAGGTCTCTAAGGGCTGCAGCATGTCTTATGCCACCCTGGAGACCTCTCACTCAGCACAGACACACTGCTTGCCAGCTTGTGTGTGCTAGTGAGAACAAAACGAGTAAGTCGACATGGCACTCCCCTCAGGGTGCCATGCCAGCCTCTCACTGCCTATGCAAGTATAGGTCAGTCACCCCTCTAGCAGGCCTTACAGCCCTAAGGCAGGGTGCACTATACCATAGGTGAGGGTACCAGTGCATGAGCATGGTACCCCTACAGTGTCTAAACAAAACCTTAGACATTGTAAGTGCAGGGTAGCCATAAGAGTATATGGTCTGGGAGTCTGTCAAACACGAACTCCACAGCACCATAATGGCTACACTGAAAACTGGGAAGTTTGGTATCAAACTTCTCAGCACAATAAATGCACACTGATGCCAGTGTACATTTTATTGTAAAATACACCACAGAGGGCACCTTAGAGGTGCCCCCTGAAACTTAACCGACTGTCTGTGTAGGCTGACTAGTTCCAGCAGCCTGCCACACTAGAGACATGTTGCTGGCCCCATGGGGAGAGTGCCTTTGTCACTCTGAGGCCAGTAACAAAGCCTGCACTGGGTGGAGATGCTAACACCTCCCCCAGGCAGGAGCTGTAACACCTGGCGGTGAGCCTCAAAGGCTCACCCCTTTGTCACAGCCCAGCAGGGCACTCCAGCTTAGTGGAGTTGCCCGCCCCCTCCGGCCACGGCCCCCACTTTTGGCGGCAAGGCTGGAGGGAACAAAGAAAGCAACAAGGAGGAGTCACTGGCCAGTCAGGACAGCCCCTAAGGTGTCCTGAGCTGAGGTGACTCTAACTTTTAGAAATCCTCCATCTTGCAGATGGAGGATTCCCCCAATAGGGTTAGGATTGTGACCCCCTCCCCTTGGGAGGAGGCACAAAGAGGGTGTACCCACCCTCAGGGCTAGTAGCCATTGGCTACTAACCCCCCAGACCTAAACACGCCCTTAAATTTTGTATTTAAGGGCTACCCTGAACCCTAGAAAATTAGATTCCTGCAAACAACAAGAAGAAGGACTGCCCAGCTGAAAACCCCTGCAGAGGAAGACCAGAAGACAACAACTGCCTTGGCTCCAGAAACTCACCGGCCTGTCTCCTGCCTTCCAAAGAACTCTGCTCCAGCGATGCCTTCCAAAGGGACCAGCGACCTCTGAATCCTCTGAGGACTGCCCTGCTTCGACGACGACAAGAAACTCCCGAGGACAGCGGACCTGCTCTAAAAAGACTGCAACTTTGTTTCAAAAAGCAGCTTTAAAGAACCCTGCAACTCCCCGCAAGAAGCGTGAGACTTGCAACACTGCACCCGGCGACCCCGACTCGGCTGGTGGAGAACCAACACCTCAGGGAGGACCCCCGGACTACTCTACGACTGTGAGTACCAAAACCTGTCCCCCCTGAGCCCCCACAGCGCCGCCTGCAGAGGGAATCCCGAGGCTTCCCCTGACCGCGACTCTCTGAAGTCTAAGTCCCGACGCCTGGAAAAGACCCTGCACCCGCAGCCCCCAGGACCTGAAGGACCGGACTTTCACTGCAGAAGTGGAGGTTTCCCCGAGGAAGCCCCCCCTTGCCTGCCTGCAGCGCTAAAGAGATCCCTTGATCTCTCATAGACTAACATTGAAAACCCGACGCTTGTTTCTACACTGCACCCGGCCGCCCCCGCGCTGCTGAGGGTGAAATTTCTGTGTGGGCTTGAGCCCCCCCCAGTGCCCTACAAAACCCCCCTGGTCTGCCCTCCGAAGACGCGGGTACTTACCTGCAAGCAGACCGGAACCGGGGCACCCCCTTCTCTCCATTCTAGCCTATGCGTTTTGGGCACCACTTTGAACTCTGCACCTGACCGGCCCTGAGCTGCTGGTGTGGTGACTTTGGGGCTGCTCTGAACCCCCAACGGTGGGCTACCTTGGACCAAGAACTGAACCCTGTAAGTGTCTTACTTACCTGGTAAAACTAACAAAAACTTACCTCCCCTAGGAACTGTGAAAATTGCACTGTGTCCACTTTTAAAACAGCTATTTGTGAATAACTTGAAAAGTATACATGCAATTGAAATGATTCAAGTTCCTAATGTACTTACCTGCAATACCTTTCAAACAAGATATTACATGTTAAATTTGAACCTGTGGTTCTTAAAATAAACTAAGAAAAGATATTTTTCTATAACAAAACCTATTGGCTGGATTTGTCTCTGAGTGTGTGTACCTCATTTATTGTCTATGTGTATGTACAACAAATGCTTAACACTACTCCTTGGATAAGCCTACTGCTCGACCACAATACCACAAAATAGAGCATTAGTATTATCTCTTTTTACCACTATTTTACCTCTAAGGGGAACCCTTGGACTCTGTGCATGCTATTCCTTACTTTGAAATAGCACATACAGAGCCAACTTCCTACATATGCTCTCCAGGTTGCGAGATCATCAGCCGAGATACAATCCCTTTTAAATACCGATTTCCCCAAACACTTTGGAGAGTTGGTGTCCAGAATATTCAATGCTTCAAGCATAACTGGGATTGTTCATTTCTTTAAGGCTGTCGGGTCTGGTTTCGTGTCCATCTTCCAGACTGTCTTCAGAGTCATCCCATCAGCCATCCATTCACTTTTTTCCAGTGTGTTTGGTGGCTTTCCAATTATTTTGGCTTTAATAGGCGGACTACTACTGCTATTTTTTCTGATTCGCGGTGGTTGTTTTTTTCCAGCGACACAGAGCAATGGAGCCGCTCCCGTCAACGCAGCTGTGCCGTGAACGCATGGTTCGGTTCTTCGGTACGCCTTTGCTGGTGGAACTGGAATTTGACTGGTCATTGTCATTCCGGCCTCTACTGTGGTGCGTACAACGGTGTTCCGCTGCATATGGTGTCTCTTTGAACATCTGCCTATGGTCTGTCTTGCTGTTGCACCGACATCTCCTGTGGACCACGAACTGCTGATGTCCCCGATGAGGGTTCATACACGGTCATGCCCCTTGAGACTGAGGTTGCTCCGCGAGGCCACCTATGAGCTTTCTGTTATTCGATCTAACATGGATGAGGACACTACAGCGAGTGTCGATACACCGATGACTATGGCTCACTTCTGCTCTGTGGATCCGTTTGTCCGTCCAGCTCTCGATTTCACTTCAGACGATGTTGACTCATTTTTGAGATCCTTGAATGGTGACTTCGATGACATTCTTCAAGATCCTGCATATAGCACATAATTTGATGAATTTGCTTGCCAATTCCCGATTCTAATCAAAGAAGCAATTATACTAAAAGTTTGCTATACTTGTCATGGTTGATATTAAAGTCTCTGAAATGTTTTTTAGAAACGAATTTTATAACACAGCATTTATTTTTTCGTTAAGTTTTTTGGCTTTTTAGTTCAGTAGCAGCTTTTTAGCGATTGGGTTTTCTTTACCTTCATCATACCTGTTACGGCAATGGGGAGGGTGTAGTGAATCCTAGTTTGTTTTAACGGGTTAACAGGAGTTAGCTTAGCCGTAGGCTTGTAAACTCGTGCCCCCGTCACCCAGTGACTTTTAACCTACTTAGCTTGCTCTGGCTTAGTCCATTTAATTATTTATTTCCTTTAAAATGGCGGCCTTGTTTATAGTTAGGCCACTTGTTATGGGTTCTATTATCAGTGTCACTGCGCCAAGGTGTCAAGATCAAGCACGAAAGACAAACATACAGTAGGCATTCACACTTAGGGATTTTCCCTCTCTATACTTTCGAGGGATTGTTGATATTAATTGCCGTCACAAGCATGCCTGTTATCTATTGTTATGAATAACACTTATGTCAGGGGACCTTGTAGATCTGTATAAATACAACACACTTTTAGACAGATAATCAGAGGGATTCCGACCAGAGGGCATCGCCACCATCGCTGATACCGATGCTGCAGTCATCTTGACACTGATCCAGTCTTCGTGTCCCTGCGGAGTCTGAGATAGAGACCTCATTCCAAGGTAACGAGGGTTGGGGGCTCCTCTCATGGACACGGTTTTGGCAGATTAGGTTTAACGAACCCAGCTCTTCCTTTTTAGGTAGGAGGTTAGACCTACTCTCCTTAGGGTATTAGGGCTTATTCCATCTTTTACATATACATATATTTCTTTCATATATTGCATAATGGTGGGGGTCTTTATAACAATGACTCTCCTCTTTACAATACTGTTGCTTGGTATATTCATTATCCTAATCATTGCAGTTCATGCAACTTATCACAAATTGCAGTTATGTTGAATAAAAACTATTATAACTTTACTGCATCTGTGTTATTGCCTTTGTTTGTATGAGACATAATAAATCTGTGAGAAAAGGGTAATTTCTGTTTAACCACGACAACCCTGAGATATTGTATTTTGAGTCCATGCGTAAGCGACTGCTACATATCACCTTTTACTATTGTGTTTTTGGTGAGGTACTGCTAGTAAGCCGGTAAGGTTTGGACAACAGTTACAAATAGTTGTAGGAAGAGACTTAGGGGGTCATTCTGACTTTGGCGGGCGGCGGAGGCCGCCCGCCAAAGTCCCGCCGGCAGAATACCGCTGCGCGGTCAAAAGACCGCCACGGTAATTCTGAGTTTCCCACTGGGCTGGCGGGCGACCGCCAGAAGGCCACCCGCCAGCCCAGCGGGAAACCCCCTTCCATGAGGATGCCGGCTCCGAATGGAGCCGGCGGAGTGGAAGGGGTGCGACGGGTGCAGTTGCACCCGTCGCGATTTTCAGTGTCTGTGTGGCAGACACTGAAAATCTTGGTGGGGCCCTGTTAGGGGGCCCCTGCAGTGCCCATGCCATTGGCATGGGCACTGCAGGGCCCCCCAGGGGCCCCATGACACCCGTTACCGCCAGCCAGGTTCTGGCGGTCAAAACTGCCAGAACAAGGCTGGCGGTAAGGGGGTCGGCCGCCATGGAGGATTCCCTTGGGCAGCGGGAAACCGGCGGTACACCGCCGGTTTCCCGTATCTGACAGCGGCTGTACCGCCGCGGTCAGAATGCCATGGGAGCACCGCCAGCCTGTTGGCGGTGCTCCCGCGGTCGTTGGCCCTGGCGGTCCATGACCGCCAGGGTCAGAATGACCCCCTTAGTCACCTACAAACGAAAGTACTCTCATCCTGAGACCAGCAGTCTTGCTCAGAGCAAGAGTCCAAACTACGACAAGATAACATCTGTATTTTTGTGCTTTTGTGATTTTTAATTATGTTTTAGTATATTTATCTGCTATATGTCAAGGGGTTTTAGATTGGATGCTTATATGATGTTCTTAGAAATTGTTTTATAGTTTTAATTGTGTTTTATACTATTTATAGATCCGTAATATGTGTTTTGTCTTGCACTTTTATGGCAATTGCCGAATAAAGTTATTCGACTGACTACATAAGCAGCGAACTTGATATCTGGTCTGTTGACTCTCAAACCTGGAATGTCTGTGTTCATCATCAGATGTTTTAGGTATGATTTGAGATGTAAGGCAAATAGCTAAGGAGACCTGGGGCGCCCTTGACGTGATTCACCCAAAAATATCAAATCTAGTTTACAGGATTCCCATAAATCTAATTTAAGCCGTTATTCCTCCAGAGATTAGCAGAATTGTGTGGATCAACAGTGAGCCAAAACTGAAATGATAGAGCACATGCCACAGAAAGGGCAAAGAGACCATATCAAAATGCTTCTTGGTGCTTAGTATGATAATTGCAGTTGGCTTTCCAGTAACCATAGCAACATCAAAGATCGATGTGTCCAAATTTGCCTGATTGGTCACATCTTGTGTTGGAACAAATCTATGCTGCACAGGATCAACCCACTCTTCAAGCAAAGGTGAAATCCTATTCACAAATATTCCCTTGAATTCCTAATAACTAAGAGTGAAAATTTCGAAGCAAAATTGTCTTATATTAGCCAAAATGTCTTTATAAAACATAAAGCGATATTAGTTCCTTTCCAAGAGGGAAAAGGGAAAGTTTTTTGTAGCAAAATAATTAAACAGTAATAGCTTAAAGGGTGCTAGGGTTTTAGTTCAGACCATCAGACGTGGATCCCAATATTTGAACAGATGGGACAGTGAGCAGATAGTCAAACTGGGACCTTATTCTAGACAGAAAAAAAGATCATCCCACAGAACAGGGAGGTGAGAGGGCGCAGTGAAATCTGCAATAAAATAGAGTATCCACCAGAGTTGGAAATGGCCCTTCCTGCCGGGTTATCCCCAAACTTTTTGCCTTTCTTCTCCTATTTTTCTGACCCTCTTTTTGTTGGCTTTAGGACTCTGGGCACTTTACCACAGCTAATCAGTGCTAAAGTTCAAGTGCTCGCTCCCCTACAACTTGGAATAATTAGTTTACACCTGTTTGGCTTATTTAATTTACCTGTAAGTTCCTTGTAAAGTGGTATAACATATACCCAGGGCCTGTAAATAAAATACTACTAGTGCGCCACCCACAGAAGTAGCCTTTGAAACCTGAATCAGGTCTGCCACTGCAGGGCCTGCATGCGCTGTTTACTGCCTTGGCTAGTCAAACTACTTGCCAAGGTCTAAACTCCCTTTTTACTACACCTAAATCACCAATAAGGTACGCCCTATATAGCCATCTGGGCAGGGTGCTGTGTATATAAAAGTTAGGACATATGTCTTTATGTACCTACCCATCATAGTAATGATAAACAGCCTATTTAGTTTCTCACTACTGTGAATGCTGCTTCTCTGATAGGATTTCATTGGAAATGTCCTGACGTATGTCTAGTGGTATCTTCTGATCTATGAGGAATAGCGTGGGCGTGTTTAGTATGTTCGGGATGGTAGTGAGAAATCCTGCTTACTGGTGTAGGTGGATTTTTTATTACTATTTTAGAAATGCCACTTTTAGAAAGTGGGTATTTCTCTGTGCTTATAACTCTAGTGCCTCCAGTGTTTTGTAGGCTGACTCCAATCTACATCTGGGACACTTGTTGCATACTTTCCGGATGCCATCACACAGTAGGGGCTGGGTGTGACAGAGGAGGCCTCTGCATGCCGATAGGCTTCATGGGCTGGGGAGATGGAGGGTTGTTTACACCTTACATGTGAATAGGCTAAGTGCTGCCCTCACACAATGGACTGATTACCCCCTACTGATGTCTGGAGACAGGGCTGGGTTCAAAGGGTGTTGTGCTTCACTTGAAAGGGCTCTCTTGAAGTCCCCCCTAAACAAAGGCATTTCTGAGTATAAGTAGAGGGGCTGTAGGCCCCTGATTTGGAGAGCACTTTTGGAACTGGGACCAAACCTCTGCCAAATGGACTTCTGGACTGCACAAAGGATCCATCTGGACTGCTCTTCTTTTGTTGCCATGTTACCTGGTGTCTACTGGGTGGTCCAAAGGACTCTTCTGGATTGCGTTTCTGCTTGTTGAACTGCTGCCAGCCTGTTCACTGACTTGGTCCCAGTTGAGACACTGTATGAACTGGACACCAGATGCTGCTGCAAGGACTTGTCAGGAACCACCGCTGGGATTGCCCTGCTGATGTGCTGACCTGTGGACTGCTAGGTCACAGGAAGGACTGCCCACTTGATGTTCTCTAGGGCCTTTGTGCTCGCCTGCCTGCACTCTGCTTCGGTGTCCGGGTGTTCTCCAGGGGCAGGGTGGTGTGCCCCATTCCCCTCTGCTTCCTACTGTCTAGCGTTAGTGCTAGAATCTGCTTGTGCTGGAGTGCTCTTGCCTTCCCATGTCAGCGCGTTGTAGAGCGCATGTTGAGCACTTTAATTTCTCTTCAAGAACCCCCTCCGGCTGTGGGACCGTGCTGGGGGAGGGTTGGTGCTTGCCTCGCTGGTTGCAGGCTAAGTGCCGTCATGGTAGCGTGAGGAGACGCTGGCTTTTTAATTTCTATTAAAATCATACTTGAACATCGGGAGGGTGCTCTGAGATGGCAGGCAGACGAGACGCCTCTTGTGGGTGCCCCAAGGAGAGCGCCCCTTTCTGAATAGGAGTGCTTGCTGAGGCTCCCGCTTCCTGCGCGCTACACTGCCCTTACAGAGGAGCTGGGGGACTGCCACTCTGCTTACAAAGGTGACCCTGCTGGCCTGACGAGGAGGATGAGGGAAACTTCTCCACCCCTGCGACGACATGCCTGCTGGAAAACATCCTTAACAATGCCTGCTTAAGGATGTGGACATTACCCATGCAAGCGTAACCACAATTGCCTGAACAACGCATGGCTTTTTCAGTGCCTTAACCATGCATGTACTGAACTATGCATATGCATGGTTAAGGCAGAGAAAAAGCTATGCATTGCTCGGGAGAGGATGCAGAGGACATTGTGCGGTAAGTGGGACTGGGGCAGGGGTTGTGAGTGGATTAAGGGATTGGGTGGGTGGGGGTTTCGAAGGTAGGTTTTTTTTTTTAAGGGGCGGGGTGGGAGTTTGGGTATTTTTTTAAGGGCTTAGGGTGGAGGTCGGGCTATTATTTTTTTGGAGTTGGGGTGTTTGGGTATTTTTTTTATTTAGGGTTTAGGATGGGGGCAGGATAGTTTATTTTTAAAGGGCTCGGGGAAAGTTTCAGGAGGGGTAGTAGGAGGGAGGATAGAAGAGGAGGAAGGATCTGGAGAGGACGCGGTGAGGTAAGTGGGGTTTGGGGCAGGGTTGGTGGGTAGTTTTTAGCAATGGGGGTGTATTTAGGGCTTTGGGTGGGTGGGGGATGTCAGAAACTTTAATTTTTAGAGGCAGGGGTAGGGAGGTCAGGTATTTTTTTTAGGGCTCAGAGTGGGTGGGGAGGTCAGGGTAATTTAGTTTTTAGTGGTAGGGATGGGGGCATGATAGTTGTTTATTTTTAAGGATTAGGGTGGGTAGGGATTTGGGGTAGTTTACTTATTGGGGGAGGTTTTAGGGCTCAGCGTGGGTGGAGGGTATCGGGGTAGTTTAGTTTTTAGAGGTGGGTGGTCGGGTTAGTTTTTTTTTAGGGTTCAAGGCGGGTGCGGCTCGGAGTACTTTACTTTGTAGGGTCGGATAGTTTTTTTTTGGCTCAGGGCAGGTGGGGTTGTCGGGTAGTTTAGTTTTATATGCAAGGGGTTTAGGGATCGGGGTAATTGGTTTTTAGGGTTCAGGGCGGGTGGGGGTGTCAGGGTACTTTAGTTTATGGGGGGAGGTGGGGATCGTTTTTTTAGGGCTCATGGCATGTGGTGGGGTCGGGGTAGTTTAGGTATTAGGGGTGTATGGAGTTTTGGGCCTCAGGGCGGGTCGGAGGGTTGCATGACAGAACCACGCATGCTGTTACGCATGCGTTTCCACACATGCCTTTACTAGGCATGCTTTTACAACGAAATTCGTTCTGAAGACATGCATGATAAAGGCATGTGTGGAAACGACTCGGTCGTGGTAGCGACTGCGTTGTTAAGGCATGCGTTGTTCCGGCCTGCTAGCGCTGCTAGTTCCAGACTCTCATTGTTTGTACTGCCGAGTGTATTCCGCTGTAGCACGCCTCAGCCCCAGGGATACACTCGTGGATCACCCATACTCGTGTCGGAAGGGCACATCCTGAGTCTCCTGCCATTTCGTCTTGTGGCTGAGGATGCAGCGGAGACTTGCTCAATGCACGGGGAGCTGCCCAATAAGGTTTCCCTGCTGAATCGTGCCTGTGGAGCCCCTTTTGCCCCCGTCCTGGTCACTTTAATTTTGGGGCAAACAAGACTCGGCTGGCAGGACGGGAAGGGAATCCTAAACGGAGGTCCCGTCCCTGCCGAGCCACAAAAATAATTACAGGTGTAAAGGTGCAAGAGTTACGGGACCTGTGTCGAGATATTACTGTAATTAGAGAGGTAAGAGCGCAAGAGTTCCTAGACTCGATGTGGTGGGTTTTGCTCACACCGTATACTGTGTAAAGGAAGCGCAGACGTACTACGACCTTCGTTTTTTCATAGGCATTATTGGTGATGACCTCGTAATTCTCAGTTCACAACTGTGTCTTTTGCTCTCAAGCATTTCTTCTGAGTTTTCAGACCTGATATAAGGGGATATATCATGTTGTGAATATTCTCAGGATCTGCCTCGGGTGCACTGGGAGTGCAGTGTTCATACCATTTGTATACTCACTTTTATTTACACTTGTGGGCCTGAGGAGGACGGTTTGACAACTGCTTGCTCAGCAGAGTATTACTGACATGTTGTTTTTGGTCTAATGATGTTTTATGCAATACAGTTTTTTTATATAACTTTTTGTGGAGTTTTCTTTGTGGTGTATTTATTGTGTCACTGGGTTGTGTATCTTGTGCAAATGCTTTACACATTGCCTCTGGGATAAGCCTGACTGCTCTGGCCAAAGCTACCAAGGGAGTGAGCCGGGGCTATCTTGGGTGTGTGACTCCCTTACCCGGACTAGAGTGATGGTTAGTGCCTGGCTTAGGTGCCTACCCTAGCCAACCAAGAACCCCATTTCTAACAACCAGAGAGAGCATTGCTGAAGGTAAGTAACTTATTCTTCTGATGGATACTTACTACTGTAGATTCCTCATCTTGTGAATAGATACGAGGGCAGTACCTCCCAGGTGGTGGGTCAGGGAACTGTCTCAAACCAAAAACGTCCTGCAGGTCCAAATGAGCAAGGTTCTCCTCTCATGGACCTACCTATCAGGGTAGTAGTGCTTCCTGAAAGTATGAATTGACACCCAAGTTGCAGTCTGGCAGATGTCTTTGACAAGTGTGTCACATTCCAATGCAGTGGCAGCAGCCTTGGCTCTGGTTGAATTAACTCTTAGATCCCTCTGGAAGCTGCCCCTAGGCCAATGTGGAGCAGTTTTTAATACAGAGTACTATCTACCGTAATATGATCCTTTTCTGTACCGGTACTTTTTTAGCCACAAAGAGCTGATTGTCCACCCAGTGGTCCTTGGTACGACTGATGTATAAACTCAAGGCTCTTTTGGGGCCCATGTGATGGAGTCTTGCTTTTGAGGGGTGAGGCAGAGCAAAGAATGCTGGAAGAGTGATGGTTTGGCCTACATGAAAAGAAGTCATAACCTTTGGCAGAAATGCTGCTCTGGTGCAGGAAAAAGGTAGTTATTGACGTTGAACAAACAGAGCCTGCAGTTCATTCATGTGGCACTCTGAGGTTACTACAATGAGAAAGATCATTTTCAGAGTCAGGAGATACAAAGGGCAGCTGTGCATTGGCTCAAATGGGGTACACATATAAGGAATGTGAGATCCAAATTAAGTTCCCTCTATAGCATCACAAAAGGTTAGGTTGAAAGCAAGTAAACTAGACATTTAAGAAAACACATCACAACTGGTGATTTAACCAAGGACAGCTGGTCCTGCAAAAGCAAAAGGGCCAGAAGGGTTGAAAAATAGCCTTTAACACTACCAACAGCAAGTTCTTGCTAGGTTAAAGACATCGCAAAGTGCTTTGCAAGGGTCTGTATAGCAGGACCTATACTAACCAACAAACTTATCCCAGTGCCCGATGTAAACAGATTGCTGCTACAGTGACATCTGCAACATTGGGAGGGAGTCAAAAGCAGTTAACTGTTACCAATGTTTGTTTTTCCTCTCGCTTTCAGGATTTTAGGCAGGAACTCTGCGCGTGTTTTGCAGCCTTTGGCGCAGTGATCTTTTGGGAGACGGAGGTTAGAGACCTTGTGTGTGTCCTCCTGCATCAACTTTTGATGCAACTTTAGGAAGAACCTAAAGGAAGAATTCTCCATCTCTCAACAGTCCCGGATCCCATGGTTGCACATTCTCAGACCACGTGGTCAGGCTTCTACAGAGGTAATCTCGTTGTAAGATGCAGTTTTTGTCTATGTTATCATCAGTCCTCGATGTTCCTCATGGTTTGTTGGTTTTTCCTCAAATCTTGTCTATTACGCTTGACATTCTGTTGGTAGATCCTCTCAATCCCTCTGTAGCTCTTTTGCTTACTTCCTGTCCCACTGGTGAAAAACAAGAATCTGATGATGTTGACTAAACAAATGGACTTCCAGGGAGTATGTCTGATGTCATAAGGAGAAAGACATGCAACCGAATGGTCAGCGGTGCCAACGAGAGGAAGAAACAAAAACATAAGGGGCTATAAAGAAAATTCCGAACACAAACACTAAGCAGCGGAATAATGCATGGCATGTAAATTCAGAAAAGATTTGCACAGCAAAACCTGACACAGAGAATTAAGCATGGCATTGTTACAGGATTCTGGTTGTGACATCTCTTGAAGCAATATTTGCGGCACAGAGGGTGCACCTGATGCTGGTATTAGATATTTCCTTCCTCTCTTGTACAGTCTCCTACATGCTCTTCCTCTGTATGCCTAGAAGGTTCTTGAAAAGTTGTTTCATCTACTCCCTGTAATAGCATTCATTCCTAGCAAGCAGAGCCATGGAGTTAGCAAAGCAATATTGTGTTGATGCTCTCAAAGTGTAGCTTTTTCCACCAGCTTTGATCATCTTACTCTCTTTGTCGTGAAGTGGCAAATCTCTGGTACCCCACATACTTTCTTTTCTTTGGTGCTGTGGGAATGACAAGTTAATACTGTGGCACATGCCCCTGGATGAATAATAAATCTTAAAGTGCAGGCTTGAATCTTTCATCAAACCTAAGAGTGATTAATCTTGTTTTGACAGAGTCTTTGAAGCTTTCAATTGAATACTTCATGAGCATGGGTAGGTACTATGTGGTATAATCAGTCTTGGACAGTGTCTCCACAAGGACGTCTTCCTCCCCCTAGTTAGCAAGCATGGGCATGCTATGGTAGGCTGTGGCCCATTACTGCATGATAAGCAAAAGAGTCCTCTAGTGAAGGACATGGCTCTAGGAGTGAGTCAACTTGAGGGTCAGCCCTATAATCGTACTACGCATGCTCCAGTTAATTGGTTGGCATGGATCTTAATATGGTTGGAGGGCATCAGCGGATCTGTGAAGTGGTCTTGATCAGTAATTAAGATACTGAGTGTGGTAGGTACAGCTGTGTTGCTGGTAGTGGTGGGATTGTGTCTGGCCTAATCTTTTTTGGAATTGAGGAAGATTAAGCCCCTCTGAAATAAACTCCTCAAAGTTGAGTCTGCTACTTTTGGTAAAGTTGGAGGCATTATGCTCATTGACTGGGTTGATATAGATTTTCCTCTGTCGAATATCAGGCTGCTCTCCTGCATCCTCATGTTGTGCATGGTTGGAGTCAAGTTTGTGCTCTGATTCAACAGTCTTGGTGCTGAGGGCTGTTTGAATTCCTGTTGCCTTCGGAACTTGGTGTCTCGGCTTCTGACCTGAACCACAGTGGGCATAGCAGACTTCCTGGCCTTCTTTGGTGGAAACTGATTGGTTGAAACATAGAGCTCTCTGGGCAGTTACTTGTTAAGTGGTTCAAGACTGTTTTCAGGTTGATCCCCCCAGGAAATATTTGCTGTCTGTTCGAGGCAGAGCAAGCTGTGCTTGGTCCTCTGTACTAGGGCCTAAAACCAGTTGTGGTTCTTGACTTCGGTGCAGGTATTATGGGAGGCGTGGGAAATTCTTCCTCTTCTGCATTCACGGGAAGCCACATTTGAAGGGCTCCTTCCTGATGGGTCTACAGGCTGCCATAAAACACTTCCTCCTCATTGATGACGTTGATTTATTTGGGAACTGAGGAAAGTGAACTTTGGCTCATGGTGATACATTGTTGAATAGTTTTGAATAAAAGGTATCACATGCCGAGGACGTGATTTTGTCAAAGTCTCTCGGAAAACAGGAGTCACAGACCCAATCCTGGCCAGACCGTGAATATTTACAAGTGCTTTAGAGGCAGAATTTTAAAAAATTGCTATCCCCACACCGTCCTTCCACACAAGTCATTCTCATATAATATTCACTGTAACGGGACATGAAGCACTGATGCAGCTGCTATTTCTTCAGTGACTTGATAAAAGTTACTTACTTTTGATAACACTCTTTCTGGTGGCTACTCTATATAATGGTGGATTACTCACTTTTGGAATATTCCCAGGGTGTCAGACTGGATTAGGAAGCTTTTCAGCAATGCCCCTGCATGCCTGTAGGTGGCACAGTGTGACTCGCACTAGCTCCATACCTCCCCTGAAATGAGACAGGGTGCAACAGCATTTAAGCACCACCCCTGACAACAGTTTCTTGCCTGACTTTCTTCACCATCAGAAGTGGAGGATTAATCAGCTATTGGTGCCAGTATGCAGATATTCCACTTAGGACCTTTTTAGATACCGGTCCACAGAATAGGGAGGTGAAAGGGTAATAAAGTATCTGCTGATAGGATATCCATTAGAAAGAGCTTCAACGAAGGTAGCCTGGTCATCTGATGGATACTTCTAACCGCTGCTTTCTCATTTTTATAATAAATATCAAAATAGTAGCTCCCAAAGAGAGAGGGTCTGGGATATGGGCCCAGACCAACATTTCCTGCAGGACAGAATAGGTGCAATGTCCTTCCTGTTGGATCTGGCTGTCAAGGCAATAGTGCTTCATGAATGGGTCCAATGATGCCCACGTTGTAGTCCAACAAATCTCAAAGACAGGCCCTCTGAGTGCGCACACAGTGGTGGCAGCTTTAGCCAATGGTGTAATGGGCATTCAGTGTCCTCAAGGTTACTTTTTCACCAGTGCATAGCAGATTCTAATGCAGGGGCTATCCACCTCAACAAGTCGTCTTCTGAACAGCCTTCCCTTTCTTCATTCCGAAAAACCCCTCTCAAAGCTGATCGTCCACCCAAATGGTCCAGAGTATAATCGATATAAAGCTTAAAGTCTTCTTGGTCTATGGAGCCACGTCTCCACTTTTCAGGGGCAATCAACGCTGGGAGAGTGATGGATCGTCCAACTAGGAAAGGAGTCCGAACTTTAGGTAAAATGTCTACCAGAGTCCTTAGCATCCAATTTGTTCAAGAGAAAGGTGGTGTAGGGCAGTTGCAGCAATAGTGCCTTAACTTCACTCATGCAATGAGGAAGATCGTCTACAAGGTCAGAAGACACAAGTAATGAACAGCTGTGCATCAGTCTGTAGGGTGTACTCATGAGAAACATCAACATCTAGTTATGGTCCCACTGTGGAACCACAAACAGATTGCAAGGAACGTGTCATGTCTTTAAACCTCACAACAGCTGACTTAAACATGGATAATTGGGACAGTACATGTTAAAAGGCCTAAGATGCTGACAAACAGCCTTTAATAGTACCCACAGCAAGGTGTTAATGGCTCAAAGATGAAATAAACAACAGAACATCCAACAGTTTAGCTTGTAAGGAGTCTGTCTTGCAGACTTCACACCAAGCTATTATTTGTCCCAGTGTCTGGCGTAAATGAACTTTGTGGAAGGACACCTGGCAGCAAGGATGACATCCACCACTTCAGGCAGCAGTGCCAGGAGAGCCTCTTGAAGTGGAAGCCTGATCAGGGGGCAGATGCTCATGCCTAGAAGTTCCAGGTATCACACTCTCTCGACCCAAACCGGAACCACTAGGATGACTTGGGCCTGATCATTCCTGATCTATTTAGGACCTCGGAGCATTGAGGTGGGGGTGGAAAAGCATACAGGAGTACAGTGTTCCATTCCAGTCAGAATGATGTGGTGGAGCTGACAGACTGTATCTCTGCTGTCCTTAAAGTGCTCAGGGGCAAAATCAGCCAAAAAAGGTGTGAGCCATCAAATGGCATATCCATGAGAAGCCTGCAGTCTCCCGAAAATCCAGTGGACAAACGTCCACACATGGTGGCGCAGCATAATGCTGGTGGCTACTTCCCTCCTCAGTCAGTGGTGTCTAAGCAAGCACAAATTGCATATTTAGCTAAATCTTGTCCATCTTGTATTGTTTCAGCCTGAGAGGCCCTAAGGTCTTCTGAAACTGCATGCAAGATCTCACTGGCTATGGCCCATAGGGCATGCATATAGTGGCCCAGTAAACAGACTGGTCAAAGAGAATATTTGTTCCTTAGAAGCCTCAATCTGCTTTGCCTTAATCCAGAGGAGTTGTAGGAAAGGAATTAGGGTTAATCTTACTGGTAAATGCCTGCACCACTAACCTCTCTGGAATAGGGTGCTTAGTGAGACAATCATGGTTGCCAGGTGCTGACCTGTGACCCCTAGCCGCCCACACATTCACTGCTGGGCAGGAACACGGTTCGGACCAAGTACCCATAACATTATCTGTGAGGATCTCATCAAAGTAAAACATGGGCTCAGACATGGAGACCATAGTTGTAGATTTTCTGTGGGAATTAGTCTTGGTTTTGACAGTAGGCAACTGCAAATCCAGGACTTCAGCTGCCTGGAGAACCACTACTGGAAATGACTGCTCTCTTCAATAGGCAGTTCAAGTGGTGAGTCCAACTCTGTTTCAGGGGAGGTATCAAGTGCACTGGCCTCTTGCAAGTCTATAAAGAATAACTAGTTTCTTACCTTCTGTAGGGAAAATGTTGCTTACCCAGTAGACATCTGTTTGTGGCATGAAGCTGTGTAGATTCACATGCTATGCATCCTTCCGCCATCAAATGTTAGGCCCAGATGTGTGCAAGTTGTTTTTCGAAGAAGCCTTTCAAGTCACAAGGTTGGGCTACTCCTACTCTTGTTAGTAATACGCATGGGCATCAACTCCATTGTTAGATTGTTTTCTGGTGTAAGGCGAGTGAGGATGGAGTGATTTACGAAGCTATGCAGAGATGTATGTCCATTCCATCCACAGGTGTCCGGGGAGTAGGATGGGTGCATGTGAATCTACAGCACTACATGCCATGAACAGATGTCTACTGGGTAGGTAAAAGTTTCCATTCAAGGCATGTGTGGCTGTAGATACACATGCTGTGCCCAGACTGTAAAGCAATGCACTCTCAAGCGGTGGCTAACCTGTGGGTGTTGCAGTAGATTGAAAAAGTGTAAGGAGTACTGCTGGCTAACTTTGGCCTATTGTAGAACTGACACATCCACACAGTAGTGTTTTGTGAAGGTGTGTGGTGTGGACCAAGTAGCTACTTTGCATATTTCAGCTACCGGAATGATCCCTAAAAAGGCCATAGCAGCTCCCTTTTTGCTAGTAAAGTGAGCCTTTGGAGGGACGATGAAGTCCTCTTTTCTGCTATCGAGTCTAGTTGAGGGAAAAACACAAGGAGTTCTAACAATTGGTTGAGGTGGAATTATGAAACCACCTTATGAAGGAATTTTTCGATTGGTGCAGAGGACAACTTTGACTCTATGCACCTGAAAAAAAGGTTCTTCTAAGGTTAATTCCTAGAGCTCACTGACACATCATAAGGGAGTAATAACGACTAGAAACAGCACTTTCCATGAACAGAATTGGAGTGGACAAGAGTAGAGAATGTCAAAGGTGGACCCATAAGCCTGGTAAAAATGATATTACGGTTCCATCATGGTGCTGGGTAGGTTCTGGGAGGGATTATCCTTTTGAGGCTTCCATAAAGACTTTGACAACTGGAATTTTGAAATAGGCATATGTTGCCTATTTAGTAGGTAAGCATCTATAGCAGCAAGGTGGAGCCTGATAGAAGTAAATGCCAATCTGCAATTTTGCAGATGTAGCAGTCAGTGTTCTGGTCAGCTGGTGTGAGCGGGTCAGTTTATTGTGAGTGACAATAGTGGACAAAATGTTTCCATTTGGCTGCGTAACATGCATGTGTAGTGGACATATGTGTTTCTTTGAGAATGGCCATACATGAAGGTGGTACTTTAAGATATCCAAATTCTAGGACTTCAGGAGCCAGATTGTAACCTGGGTGACCTGGATTCTGGGTGGTGTATTTCTCCATGGTTCTGCATGAGAATGTTCTGCCTGACTGGGAGTTTCTAGTGAGGAACTACAGATCATTTTAGAAGTGTTGTGAACGATGGTTGACAGGGCCAAGTGGCTGCTACCAGACAGAGATGTTTGCCTCCTGGGGGAGAGGAGGAAAAGCGTAGTCGAATATCCCTGACCAGTTCTTCCATAGTGCATTGCCTTTGGACTGTGAATGTGGGTATCTGGATGCAAAGTTTGGACATTTTATGTTTTCTGCAGTTGAGAATAGATCTATTTTGGGGAAGCTCCACCGCTGGAAGTATTGGTGGAGGACTTACGGGTGGAATTCACACTCGTGGATTTGCTGCTGCATCGGGCTGAGGTTGACAAAGTTATATTCCATTCCTAGGACGCGCTCCACTAGTACATATATTTTGTGATGAAGAGCCAACATACAAATTTGTTGGGTCAGCTGAGAAATCTGTGGAGACCAAGTCTACCGCCTCCCCTTTCTGTGGAAAAAAACATGGCTGCGGTGTTGTTCTTGCGAGCAAGGGCAACTTTTCCCACTAGATAGGGAAGGAAAGATTTTAACGCTAGTTGAAGTGCTAGTTACTCTAATTGATAAGAAGGCCCTGCTGTTTGGGTTCCCAATGGCCTTGGGTGCTCAAAGTTTGCAAATGTGCCCCCCATCTAAAGAGGGAAGCGTCTGATGTAATGGTCTCCTGTGGATCAGGTTGAGAAAAGACGGCCCCTGCAACAAGTTTTTGGTGTTCCACCACAGGAGCGAGTGAAAAGTTTGGCGACTGACACATACTAGATCTTCCCAATGACCCTCCACTGGAGAACATTGTTCCGCTAGACATTCCTGCAACAGATGCATTTTTAGTCGTGCATAAGGAAATTTTGCAATGCATGAGGCCATTATGCCTAGAAGGCCTGTAACCTGGCAGTCTGGTAGAAATTGTGGTAGGAGTGTCTGAAAAGACTATACTCTTGCCACATTGGGGTAAGCCAACCCTCTTTCTCAGTTAAGATTGCGTCTAAGTATAGTTGAATTTGTTGTCGTTGGATGTGAGATTTTGAGATATTGATTGTGAATCCCAACCCGTGTAAAAAATGTAAAGTGGCCTGAGTCTGTTTTCTGCATAATTGGGCAGTGGAACTCTTGATGGTCCAATCATCTAAGGGAAGATGTGAATGCCCTACCTTAGAAGGTGCGTGGCTACTTCTGAAAGGCACTTTGTGAACACTATGGGAGCTGTAGTGACTCCAAAGGAGGGTACTTTGAAGTGATAGTATTTTCCACTGACCACAAACCTGAGGTGACGCCGATGTGCTGGGTGTATAGGTATGTGAAAGTATGCATCTTTCAGGTCAAGAGCAGTCATAAAGTCTCACTGCTGTAGAAGAGGTATGACATCTTGGAGGGTGACCATATGGAAATGTTCGTTCGTTACTTTATTTCGGCAAATATTGCCATAAAAGTCAAGACATGAAATAAATACAACATACACATATACATTTCACAATTAAATATAAGATACAATACATACAATTAGCAAGAAATATATGGATGTCTCCATGGTTAAGCAGTACCGCATATAAAAATATAAGTAACAGTTTATAAATTAATTAAAATTAATTAAAAGCCAGAACTAAAGAGAAAGAAAAAAAAAAAAAAAGTTAATTAACTTGGATCGAAGAAACAGTGCATCATATACCTATACAAGGAAGGGAAAGATCGGGCCACCTGATAAAATATTACAGTTTGTGACCAAGTCGTTTTCTAATAAGGTACACATTGAATAAGAATCTACTCGTGCCAAACACCACTAATTGTGAAGTATTAGACTGGAATATGCGCTCTGCTTCTTTGTAGGATCTAACCCCCACATATTTACAAACGGGTTTGATCCAACAATCCCTTGGTTTCTTGTATACTGGGCAAAAGAAGAGTAGATGAACAACATCTGCTTTAGCCCCTAAAGTACAGAGAGCGCACAATTCACAACCTTTTACCCCTCCCCAATTGCATGTGTATGCATTAGTCTGTAAGACCCCATACCTAAACTGTAAGTATAGTGTTTTTGCCAGTGGAGGACCGATCTCATCCAAAAATTGTTCGAAATAAGGTGTATCTTTTATGTTCAAAAAATTCAAGGTCAAGGTACCAATCGATGAACTATGCAGTAGCTCTCCGTTGACATAAGACCAAAAGGTGTCCCTTACATATTTCTTAGTACATGTTGTCATATTCTGAGGAACTTCCCATAGGTGTGATAAACCTAATCTCTCATACCACTTAGATACATATTTTAACCAAGGGGTATTCATATGACCATCTATCTGAGTTAATTCAGTCAATCCACCCTTGTAATCACTCAACTCCGGGGTTACCCATAGCCTAACCCAATACAGCAGTGGTCTTAATAATGCTTGATAGTCTGCTCTTTTAAGGTTAATATCGAGGAAAACAGGGACTAGAGGAGTTCTTGTCGGTATTTTGAGTAGCCTTCGTACAAAGTGGTTTTCCGTTTTTCCAAAGTTATTGTTACAGTAGTAGCCCTAGAGTTCAGCACCATAAAGGGCGGCTGATTGGGCCTTCGCTTTATATACTTCAAGTGCCGGTGAGATTGCTTTAAAGTAACTAGCTCAGTGTACTTTTAAAATAGGCATTGAGTTTTGTTTAAGGGATAAGATGCTTTTATCCATCTGTCCTTTCCAGGATAGGTTACTATCCAGCATTAACCCCAAATAATTAAAACTCCCTACCTGTTCCAGTTTTTGATTCTCCAAGGACAGATTATTCCTGAGGGTTTTCTTGGGGTTTATGGACATATACTTAGTTTTGGTAGGATTTATTTCTAACCCCTTCCCCACACAATACTTCTGGAAAGAATCCACCAAATTTTGCAAACCTCTCGGAGTTTGAGAAATAAGGATGGTATCATCGGCAAATAATAATGCCGTAACCGGCTCACCACCTAGCTTCGGGGAGTCATGTACACAATTCCTTAAATAGCTCGGAATATCATTAACATATAATGAGAAGAGTGTAGGTGCTAACACGCAACCTTGGCGCACACCACGGTCTACAGGTATGGCTCTTGAGGTTTCACCTTCTTTTCCCCATCTAATTTTTGCATAGTTCCCTGTGTGTAGCTTGATAAGTTCTTTAAGTAGTTCCCCAGGGACCGCCATGTTCCTTAGTGTAATCCACAACAAATTGCGAGGAACAAGATCAAAGGCGGCCCTTAGATCCACAAATGCCACATAGAGACTACCCTTCCTTATGTTTATGTACTTCCAACAGATGCACATAAACCTGAATACCTGGTCAACCGTACTGATTTTTGTTCTAAAACCAGCCTGATATTTGGTTATTATTTTAGTCTCTTCAATCCAATCTAAAAGCCTATTTAAAATGTGTCTGGCATATATCTTTTGAAAAGTGTCTATTAAACTTATTGGGCGATAATTGCTTGGATCATAACGATCACCTTTTTAAAAAATTGTTGTAATTTCTGCCCCTTTCCATGAATCGGGGATCGGTGTGCCTGCCGCAATGGAATTACTCAGGTAATTTATATAAGGCCCCCACACATCCACATCGTATTTTAGTAGATCGCCGGGAATTTTATCAGGGCCTGGGGCTTTGCCCATTTTCACAGCTAATAAAGCCTTATTAGTTTCTTCTACACTAAAAGATAATGGGGCGATACTCATTTCTAAGTTTGTCTCATAGTCCCCGAAGGGCAAACTCTCTTTTTTGTTAGCATAGAGCTTAGTGAAGTGATCACACCAAGTGTTTTCATCTAAAAAAATATCCTTTGTTGATCTACCCTGCTTATTTCCCTTAGCGATTAAATTCCAGAACATGCTCTGATCCCGTAACTTAGCTGCACTCAAGAGATCCTCCCAAAGACTTTCATCCCATACTTTTTTAGCTTGGGCCATAGTGTGTTTGTAGGTTAGTCTACTGCTTTTTATATCCAAACAGTTCCCGGATTTTACTGTCTGGATCAGTCTTGATTTTGCTATTCGACAATCTTTATTATACCATGGGTTCGCTGTCTCAAGATGGTTCCTTATCCTATTACCATCTTTTTTATAAATTTTACTCACTAGTGGAGTTAGTGCATCTACCAGCTTAAGGTGTAAATCAAGAACACCTTGCGTTCCCACTAATGCTGACTGTAAGTCTCCTACCGTTTCAGCAAATACATTGTAAATATTTATCAGCGTCTTTTCTGTTCCCAAGATATATGGCCATCTTAGAGCACGCCTGTTATTGGTTACCTCTAGCTCCGCGACCGTGGTATTTAATAGGGTCTCTTCTTCGGATCTAATAATAAATGGTTGAGAGTCTAGCCATAGTTGGAGGGGGAAATTATCACTCTCCGTCCTGTGGTCTATCTTGAAATCAGTTATTTGGTCCCATATATTCCGGGTAGCCATTACAAAGTCTATATGTGACCTGAAACTTCCCCTAAAATAGGTTGGAGCTGCTGGTCTGTCTGATCGAAATCGACCATTGCAAGCCCTTAGATCATGTACCACAGTCAACTGTAAAATCTGCAGGGCGGCTTTTGTACTTTTAGCTGGACTTGCAGATTCTAAGGGCAAGATATCATTAGCAGCATCTTGTTCATCAAGCAATTTTTCCAACCCCAAGACAGGCTCATATTTACAGTTAAAGTCCCCACCAACTAACACCTTTACATTATCTCCTAATGAATCTAAAAAGGAGTCCAAGAGATCTACCACCTCTGATTCCTTGCTAGATGAGGACGGTCTATTATATATATTTATTAAATATATAGTTTCTTTCCCTCTTGTATCAATTTTAAGGCCTAGTAGGTCCGGAGAGGGGATGGATAATTGGGTGACAACTATTTCTAGAGTCACTTTAACCCAGATAACCAGCCCCCCTGAGGCTCTACCTCTAGTTGATGGAATAGCATAAGAACAGTATGTTTTATACCCCAGCCTATGGGGGGTTTCTACCATCCAAGTTTCCTGTAGGAATATGATATCATAATTTTCAATATAGGAACACCATACCACGTCCGCAAGATTCCTGGCTAAGCCAGCTATATTCCAAGATATCAGTCTAATATTTGTTTTCCCTTTAACACAGGGTGAATCTAATACTACAGGTAAGTTATCTTTTTCTGTAACATCCTCTAGTTCGACTAAAGGATTTAATTCTTTGCCTTGGTTATAGTTTTTACTAACATCATTAACCTCCATTGACACTGCGAGGCACTTATCAGGTACGCCCAAACTGATTACCTCACTCAAGATAGAATAAGGGGATTTAACGATATTTACCAATTTAACTGTCCATGAGTTTCTGGGGCTCGAAGGTACTAAAAGTTTCGGTTCTAAATGTTCTATACTCTGTTTTTGCTCCCACTTCTGGGTATATACTAACATTCTGTGATAGATTCCCCTGCTCGTGGGAGTCAATCGTTTTCATCCAAAGTACTCAGTGCCGAAAATCTATTTTCAATTGGAATATAAAAATTTGTGTTCCTTCTATTAGTCAAGGGTCTGTGTTTTTTAGAAAATTCTGATGTACTGGCTAGATGTCTATAAAAATAACCCAAAGGGTGCACAACCACGTCAGACTCCTCTACGTCCAGAGAAGCTGCTCTAAGAAGAACAGTCGCAACATGTTGAGGGTGCCTAAAGTTAACAATTACACAATCCCCCTTACATTTTTTCCTCGCGTTTCCGATCCATGATACCCGTCTTGTAGACAGTATATGGTCGGATAATTGTGGGGGGAAACCACAATTTTTGTTTAGCCAAGCAACTGATTTCCGCTTGAGAGAATCATGTGATTCCTCACGGAAATTCATTGCTGTTGGATCTAAGGGAGGAACATTCGAAAGGACTATGACATATGGTTAACAATCAGGTGGGAGATTAATATGATTTGGCCTGTTCTCGGGAGTAGTGTACCTCACGGTATTGGATGCAGCTGCTTTCATATGAGAGGTAATATCCACCATACATGGTGGTTCCCTAGATTCTGGTAAACATGACCTCTGCGCTACAACCAATTGTGCAGAGTTACCAGATTGGATGGGTAGCTCAGGTTGTTTCATAGTCTGTTCCTTACATATCTTATCTAAAAGACCACCCAACCTAGATACCTCCGTAGATAACAATTAAATTTTTTCCATAAGAGGTTTAGTCATATGGTCTAGTTTTTCCTCAAATAGCTTAGCGATGTGACCCAAGAGATCACAATTCACATTGTCCTTATTAATTATAATCTCGTTATTAGCTACATTAATTCTATGACCATATTCTGTTGTTGGTTTAAGATGCATGTTCCCCTGCTTTATTTGCGTTTTTCTGCATTTTCTAACAGCTCTCTTAGGAGGAGAGTGAGACAATACAGACTCACTCGGGGGGTCCAATGGGTCTTGAATTGGTGGTTCTAAAACTAAGGACAAAATGGCTGAGTTTTCCAAAGGGAAAGTTTCAGTATTAGGGGGATCCGTCATAATAGAACCGCTACCATCGTCTACAGAAGAAAAAATTTCTGAGGTGGACTCCTTCCCTAAGGATTTCCTTCTATCAATGTTTATCTTGCTCACCATTTTAACTAAGTAATTATCCAGGGTGGAAATATTTTTAGCCATTCTACACCACCCTCACGTATATAACAACCACTACTAGTATTGATAAAATACTCGATGGACTGTCTAGTATTTTATAGCCCTGCCCTACACAGAGCTTTTATATCGCAACAAAGTGTAGGGCACCTACATATATCAACAATAACACAGAACAGCAAGTGTATATGACCCAAAAGGCACAATAACTTAATTAGATAGAGCCCAAGTACACAGCTTACTAAAGCGTTAAAATAGAAGCAGTTAACAGCTTAGCGAATTGCCCCAACCCGACCCCTTCCGGCCCCCTAACGGCTACACAACGGCCCGCCCTTTACCTGCGCTTAGCCCGGTGCGGCCCGCGCGCGGCCCCGCTCAGCCAGGGGCAGGACCAGTTTAATAGCGCCTTCGTGCACGCAAGATGCGTTGGTTCCGCTAAGGGGACCTAGGTAGTGTAGTCCCGTCCTGTCCCGTCAAACGCTCCCCCCCCACAAACGCTCCCCCCACACAGCGGTCGCGATGTCAGGCGACTTCGGAGGGGAGACTTGGAGGCCAACAGAAGGAACAGCAGTCCTGAGGACCACAGGGGCACGCAGGTAAGCAGCACGATGCGGGCGTAGGTAAATTTACTGTAGTCTCTGACTTGGCTTTGTGGCAGAAGTGACCAACCAAGACATTTCCAGTTCCGTTGCTTTTAGAAAAGAGAGGTGTGAAAGGAGACTTTAGGTTTTAGATACCCAAAAGTGAGAGTGGAGACAGCTCCAAATGAGTGAGAACGACAAGCTAATAGGCTATAGTTTCAACCAGACTGCGCCTTTTAAAATGGGGTAATTATTAATTGTGCAAGCCAGGTTAACACCAACCCAGCTAAAAGTAGTTAAACAATCTAGCAGAAAATGATGTGTATAGAGAGCACTTTGCCGAGGGGTAACAATCTATTTAAGTATAAGTTAGAATTAAAAAAGGAGAAAGATAAGAAAAAGAATGAATAAAAAAATAGATTGTCACTTAGTTGTCCCGCGTGTAGTAGCTCCTGAGATGTTCCTGCTCTTGATATCCCAACAGAGGCTGGAGGCGAGTCCTGAAGTTCCCAAGAAGACACTGCTGGCCGGGTCAGGAAGGACGATGGTTCTCCGTTCCAGTAAGTATTTCGCTTTCCTTTGTGAGCTGGGGCCCTCAGAGGGTAAGTGAAAGGGGGGGGCCCAGCCCGGCCTCTTCCGTGCAATGATAGGCAAGGACGGGCAAGGACGGGCCCGCCCTTGGCACGGGCGCCGCCCGCGCGCGTCCCGCGCGGCAGGAGCGCGAGTTAAATTTAAAGGGCTCCTGCCCTTTCACAACAGCAGCAGAGTGTTTCCCCCGGTCTCTGGCGGCAAATGCGCTTCCCGCGACGGCGGGAGCGCGAGTTAAATTTAAAGGGCTCCTGCCCTTTCACAACAGCAGCAGAGTGTTTCCCCCGGTCTCTGGCGGCAAATGCGCTTCCCGCGACGGCGGGAGCGTGAGTTAAATTTAAAGGGCTCCTGCCCTTTCACAACAGCAGCAGAGTGTTTCCCCCGGTCTCTGGCGGCAAATGTTCAGAACTACTGTGTTTTTTAGGGGCCTTGGGTAGAGAATGGGTCTGAGAGAGCCATCTTATTTGGGAATTAGAAAGTACACAGAGTACACTCCTAATCCCTGTTGTTGAGGTGGTACTACTTCGAAGGAGCCTTTGAGAATGAGGGACTGTACTTCTCCCATGAGCGGTTTTATGTGCTCTGGTGAGAGCCTGTGTTTGTGGGGTGCTATTGTGGTAGTTAGCTTTAGCTCCAGGTAATGACCAGGCCTATTAATGTCCAGCATCCACTGGTCAGAAGTGATGTTACACCAAATGGGTAGACATTGTTGAAGAGGACCCCTGATAGGTGTTTTGTGATCAGGGGCATGAGTGGTATGTCAGGTTTGGTAGCTGTGGTAGGGGTAGCTGTTGAGGAGGCACCTTAACCTCGCCCTCTTGAATTATTTCCCCTCTAGGAGCCTCTGGAGTAACCTCTACCTGAGAGGGCCTGGGCATGCAGGCAATTGTACATTGTGGAGGTTTCAGGGGAAACCTGGTTGGAGCCTCCACAGAAGAGTGTGTGGCAAAAGGATTGCCAAAAGTGGGCATTTGAAGTATGCCCATCGCCTTTGTGGTTTCAAAGTCTTTTTTTAAATTTTTTCTAATACTTGATCTCCTTAAGGCCCAAAAAGATGTCCACCAAGGGGGAGAGTGAACAAATTCTGCTGAACCTCAGGTTTAAAACCTGATATGCGCAGCCATGCATGGCGTCTGAGGAGGAGGCTTGAGCTAATGCCCGAGCAGCCATGTTGGCGGCGTCAAGGGCACATCTTATAGTAGTGTTAGAAATTAACTTCTCTTTGGAGACTAATTTATGCTGTCTCTTTCTGTGTTCTTCAGGGTCGTACTGAAGGAGTTCCTCCATTTTGTCCCACTTGACTCAGTCATATCTACTTAAAAGTCTTACAGAATATTAGCAATACACCAGTGGTTAGAAGATCGCAACCCTACTCTCTTTCCCGCAGCATCCGGTCTCTTACTCTCTTTGTCAGGCAGGGGTGCTTCTCAGGTTGCTTGGGAGTTAGGCCTCTTCCTAGCTGAATGGACAACCATAGCGTCCGTTCAAAGCTGATCTTCAATGTAAGGGGGGGTCAAAAGCAGAAGACTTATATTTTTTTGTCTACATAGAGAGTTTTCACCTGTGCAAGGACAGGGTCCTGGAAAATATCCTGTGTGTCGCACCACACCTTTTAACATAGGGAGGTGTTGTGTGGTACATTGTGTGAAGGACAGGGTCTCAAATGAAAAATCCTCCTTTAGAATGTCAGAATGGAAGGGGAACCTTGTGATAAGCTTCGGCTCAGGCAAGTATCTCATGATATGTTGAGGAATCATTTGGGGGGATGAATGCTCTGGTCCTCTAGCATTAAAGTTTCTTTTCAGTGCCCAGTGGTAAAGAGTAGTCAAAATATGTCTGAACCTGATATGAATAAAAATACAATCTATATGAGAAAAAAATAGAATCTGAGGTGGAGACTATGTCCTAGTGTCCTGTAGATTTCAGTGGAGGTATCGCTGAACATCTTCACAGAATATCAACTTCATAGAAAACAACTAACAATGTCCGTGTCCCCAACAAGATAGTACGAGTGTGTATAGCATGTGACTCAAAGCAGCACTTGTTGCAAATGACCTTTTATTCACCATACAATAAAATATATTCATTCATTTTGAGTGCAATGGTTGTGAGGTCCTAATACAATAATGTTAAACAACAGTAGCGCTCCCAGCTATTGTCCAAAAACTTGTCCTCCACAGGACCTTAAGAATACTCCACTCAGTAGACTTATGGCAATGTCCCTTTTGAGGCATTTAAGAGCTTTAGCAGTAGGGCCTTTGATA
The DNA here is from genome assembly GCF_031143425.1 of Pleurodeles waltl. NCBI lineage: Eukaryota > Metazoa > Chordata > Amphibia > Caudata > Salamandridae > Pleurodeles > Pleurodeles waltl. The sequence continues at coordinate 371,804,396 of NC_090448.1, read as the reverse complement.
GGAAGTTCTGAACACTGCTTAACATAAGTTGTTTACTGTCATGCTAGCTAATGTGTTTAACCTTGTATGGGGTGAGAATACAATTGCTCTGGATAATAAAACTGTTTATTAGCTTCCAAAGATAGGAACTGATCAGATGCTGGCAGAGGATAAGGTTTATAATGGTGAAGATACGGTGAGGCGGTCTATAAGCACAATGAACAAATTGTAGGTCTAATCATATAGGGAAGCACAAGAAAGCTCTCTGATAAATATTGAAGGCATCATTGCCTCCTTGATTAATACTGTGCCCTTTGACCAAGTAAAAATGAACCTAGAACTACCAGGAGCTCGACATCAGTAAGTAACAGTAGTGGTATCAGAAAATAGGATACACTGCGTCACCTTCAAACGTATCTCAGAGCTCAAGGGACCTACTGCCAATATTATGCAAAGAGCTTTGCTGCGTTGGATCACTGTACTTCACAAAATATTTATTTCTATCATTGATACTGAAAAGTGACATTTTTACTACTATTAATTTAAAGTTGCACCCCCAATTGGACGGTTTGTGTGTGTGCATGAGAGCTGGGTTTTAGTGCAAGTATGTACCACAAAGTTCCAAACTGCCAGGTCATCCAAATTAGAGAACAAGAGTTTTTAAGAATATCACATGATAGAACGCTGTGGCAAAATCACAGAGAAATCTTTTTAGACTTAAGAGTAGGGCAAACCTCTGCCACATCTTAGCTGTCCCCTGGTATGTTTGCATGCTTGTGTAGCTTTGGAGATGCGGTTTCCAGAGCATTGATATGTGGAGCTCTAAAACGGAGAGAAATCAAATTCACAAAGAAGTTAAACTTTGTCTCCATGGAATTGAAAATGGAGCTCACTGCAATTTCCTTCCTTAAGCTGTGACAAACCGTTGTCCTTGCAACCTTCTGCCCTGAGGTACAGATTTTTGTACTTAAGGCTTATGCTCAGAGACACTCTGATTTCCAGGGTTTGACGGCAAAAATAAAACACATATGTGCCATATTGACTTGACATGATGGAGGTTAATCAACCAACTAAACAATAACCCAGTCCAGAGTAAACATGTTCCTGGCATTTTACACTGACTGAACCAATCCGAAAGCTAAACCTGTACAGTACAACTGGCAAATGGCATAAATTATGAGCCTTGAGTGTAGGACTTTCAGCACCACAGATGAAAGGATATTTAGGCGATTTTGGCCAATCAAAATGGGTTGTATTTGCTGTTCCCAATAGCAATCTGGTGCTTTTAGTTGGCAGGCGGTTCAGCAACTGCCTTACCTCGTCTTGTTATATGGCTCCCACTAAAAGGTCTGACTGCATTAGGACGACAGGAACTTCAGGATGTAGGGACTGAGCCCCTGTACGCCACCAGGAATGGTTGGACCAATTCACCTGGACCCCTAACCTTCATGGAGCGGCAGGTGATTTTGGCGACCTCGAACACGACCACTCTGATTCCCAAGGAAACAATAGAAACAAGTGTTACCCTTTCATTGTTTACTCATGCATGCTCAGGGTAAACACAAGAAAGATAAGAATAAAGGTTTTCAAACGTTTATTGAATTAATCATATTCTTGAATACAGAGAATGAGCTGGTATTATTAGGAGGATGAAAAAGCATTGTATCCAGCATTACTAACATGGTGAGCAGAATAAACAATCCACACATGGCGATCTTTCGTGATTATATTTCTAGGTACTCCTACCTATCACTACCTACACTCTGACAGCATAGTGGGTGTAACCTCTGCCAGATTTCAAAGGGTAGTCTGAGCACCCCCATACCTGGATAGCTGGTCCAGGGAGCCAGTCTGAAATTGAGTTGGCAATCCTCCTTTGCAAGATCAAAGTTCAGCAGAGCTGCATATCGAACACAGGGTCTGGTCCACAACAGTCGTGGCCAGAGTTCTCCTCTGTCCCATAGAAGCCAGTGCACAGTTTATATAATCAAAACCATACAGCGTTAGAGGTGCAGCTCTGATGCGATGATATGTGTAGGTTTTAGAGCTGTCTCCAAACTGATAACACAAGCGGAAGGATATCTTGTTCTATGTTCCTAGCCTTGAACAGGGGGCACAGATTACATGGCGAGACAGGCTTACTGAAAAGAAGCAGTATGTGCAGCATATTCTCAGAATAATATTGTACATGCATAAAAACATGTAAAACACCATTGCTAAAACTATGTCAACCTAAAACAAAGTGAGTCCTAGCAGGCCTCCCAACAGTCTTTTGGTACATTTGAAAAAGGTTATTTAGGAAGGCGGAGGCAGATGTTGCATTTCTGCGTAATGGCATGTGCCGAATGGGAAGATATGGGGAACACGTCAGTATACTGTTTCAGGAAAAGGCCAAGAAAAGACTTTTGGCATCCAAGATGCTTTCATTGAAACAAAAGCTACATAGCAGAGGGCCTGCTCTTCTCAGAGGTTACCCATGAAGATGAGTGAAGTCTTACATTCGGTCTTCATTATGAAGCAAAAGGAAATACATCATGGTCTTTGCTGGCCAGTCACAAGTGCAAGGTTCACAAACAAAAAAGTATACACATCTGGTCCAGAAAAGAAAACATCAGACATCTATCTGTACAGGGGTCCAAGAAGCCTGTCTAAGGATTAAAATGCCATCTTCTTAAGCTTCCAATTTGCCCAGGAACCTTAGGTTGAGGATTTTAAGCTGTTCATCCAGTTCCATCCGGACGATTCCGTCCTCGCCATCAATACTCAGGAGCACACCTGTAGCTTCTCGGTCCTCTCCCAAAATTACCTTCACCTGCAAAAACAAAAAGCCGGAGTCAAACAAAAGGAAAGAAAAAACACCACTTCAAATGAGAATTACATTGTAAAGAAGTCTGAGGAACAGGCACAAAGGGGTATTACCAGAAGTAAGGCATGCGAAAGGGGAAACTCTTGAGTGTTCATCATCTACCACATCACTACTGGCAACAGACACATGGTCCTGATGCACTGCTCCATGTATGACTATATTATGCAATAAACAAAATGGTTGCAAAGTCTTGGTATTGCTGGTTCGCATACTACGTGACATCACAAGCAGAGACATATTACTTCAACTAGCCTCTTCTTAGTAATCACAGGCACTAATAGGGTCATATATTACAAATTCACGACGTATAGACATGAATCCAAATGTAGTGCCTCATGTAAAACATCACACACGTTGTGTCACCACAGCTCAGCAAAGTAAAATCTATTAAATCAGACAAATCAAGAGAAACTTGACTGCATTCATCTCACACATCACATATTCAAGATGCGGGAACTGAAAGGTATTGTATTTTATTACAACACACACCAAACCCAAAGAGTATGGCACCTTTGATATGACACAAAAGGAATATCAGTCAGTATTAAACACTTACAACAGACCATACTGCCAATAATCAGGGTTAGCTTTCTGCATCGTGAGAGTAGTACAAAGTGGCTTAATGAGGTGAGAAGGCACTGATTCCTACCTTATTGTTCTTGGATGGTGTAACGGGTTCCAGGTGTTCCCCAGAGATACTTACTACCTTGTCACCATCCTGCAGGAAAACAGAGCACAATCCGCCCTAGAGAGAAAGAGAGTCAATCAATCGCCTGAAACAATGACCCAGCTTGAGATTATATTTCGACAAAATCTATAAAGGGCCACACTGGAGTTTATCAGAATCCATTGGTAAGGAGTGTGCTCTAGCTTGGAGAACGAAGACCATCAAGTTTTCAGGCATCACCAGCTGACAAAAGAACAGATTCAGATGTTTTTCTAAGTCTATCAGAAGTGGCCTCTTCACTCTTTACATCCGTTTTCTGTACGCTTAAAACTCCCTCATCATGCACATGTAACGCACTGCCCGCGTTCACGTATCTATTTCTACACAGAGGTTTGTCACTGCCTTTGTGCTCATAATTTTCTAATGCAAAGATATATTAATGCCCTATGCCCAGAGTCCCCTCTAATGCAGAGAACAGCAACTGTTATCCTTGAGCACATACCTCTATGTTAAAACATGCAGTCTTTTGAGGGTTCAGTTAAGATTTATAAGCATCTATTTGAAGCTCAAGCGCCTACTGAGCAATTTCATATTCCATGTGACTTCCTAAATATCAGAACGCTCAAGGGTATCTGTTATAACAAGACAAACACTGCAAGTAAAATGAAGATTTATTGCAGGAAAACCAACCCAAGATAGGATCCATGCTCCGTCATCTTACAACTCCCCAACTCTCCCCAACCGCCTTTCTCTCAGAATCTTAGCGTCTCCAAGCTCCAGAAGTAGGTCCTGGAACACAGGGACAGCAAGGTTCCAGGTATGACTCAACTAAGCATTACAACACATCCCCCTCCCTTTACATTGATGTCCCAAAACCCAAACAGAACAAAAACAAAGAAATAAAAGAGATGGGAAAATACAGTGTTGAAATAACCCGCAACTAACAACACGTTAAGAAACCTAGGGCCAGATGTAGGAAGGCATTAGCGCCTCGCAAAGGGCAAAAAAAGCCGTTTGCGAGGCGCTAATGCCCTCACGCGATGCAGAAACACATATTGCGAGTCGGTACCGACTCGCAAAATGTGTTTCAGACTCGCAAATAGGAAGGGGTGTTCCCTACCTATTTGCGAGTCGCACCGCAATGTAAGTTGATTTGTGACCGCGAAAACGGTCGCAAATCAACTCGCAGTTACCATCCACTTGAAGTGGATGGTAACTCATTCGCAAATGGGAAGGGGTCCCCATGGGACCCCTTCCCCTTTGTGAATGCTCACAAGAATATTTTTTCAGAGCAGGCAGTGGTCCCATGGACCACTGCCTACTCTGAAAAAAAACGAAACTAAAAGGTTTCGGTATTTTTTCTATTTGCAGCTCGTTTTCCTTTAAGGAAAACGGGCTGCAAATAGAAAAAAAAAAACTGCTTTATTGCAAAGCAGTCACGGACATGGAGGTCTGCTGTCTCCAGCAGGCCACCATCCCCGTGAGTGCCTAGACTCGCTATGGGGTCGCAAACTGCGACCCACCTCATAAATATTTATGAGGTGGGTCTTTGCGACCCCATAGCGAGTCGCAGAAGGTGTCTGAGACACCTTTCTGCATTCGCTTTTGCGAGGTGCAAATTGCAAGTCGCAGGGACTTGCAATTTGCACCTCGCAAAAGGGAACCTTCCTACATCTGGCCCATAGTCTTTCATCCAGATTGGTTTAGAGCGTAGTCTGGACGGAACATTAGTAGACTCCATGGAAATTTTTGTAGAGAGGTTTCCTCTCCAATCATTCACGGTGGAAGAGCTCTCGACACCAGTAGAAGAGTTCTCCACACCAGATCATTTTGCTATTCTGGATATGCTCCACGCATCCCCATTGTCCACGATCACAAAATTTGTCTTTACTTCCCTGATGCGGAAAGGGCCCTTGAAGGATGATTTACCATTGGTTTTAAAACTCGGATTCTTCACCAACACTAGGTCACCAACCCTCCACCTCACCTTGCCAACACAATGCTTGGCATCAAAGCACAACTTGTAATTGTGTTGGTACTTATCTCGGAGACTAGGTGCCTTATCAAACCTATCTGGGTCCAAATCGACTCGATGTAGAGTGTTGCTGAACCATGCCGGGAATAACTTAGTACGACCCAACCTTCCTCTCATGTACTCAAAAGGGGCAATGTTGGTGATGCTATTTGGAGTGTTACGATGTGCCCACCACAGATCTCTTAGAAGAATGAATAAGGGAGTACTAGTCTCAATAGCTTCCTGCACACAAGCCTTCATCATCCTATTCATACGCTCAGCTAAACCATTTGCCTGTGGCAGGTACAAGGCCGTTCTCAAATGCACAATAGCAAGGGAGTCTAGAAATGTCTTCATATCTTGTGAAATCAACTGCACTCCATTGTCCGTTTCTAAATGACTAGGTATTCCCTCTTTAGAAAACTCTTCTTCCAAAAATTCAATCACAGTACGGGTATCAATTGAATTCACACATTTAGTCACTACCCATTTGGATGCATAATCCACCATGAGCATGACATATCGTTCATTCGGTGGTTACAGATGGAAGGGTCCCATGAAATCAAGACCTAGTTTCACCCAGGGTTTATCCGGGACCTCGACAGGAGAGAGAGGCGCTCTCACCACCACTTTGCTCTTGTCATTATGTGCACAACTCAAGCAATCTTTCACAACAGCTTCAGCTTCACTATCCAGCCCTGGCCACCAATATGAAGATTTATTGCAGGAAAACCAACCCAAGATAGGATCCGTGCTCCGTCAACTTACAACTCCTCAACTCTCCCCAACTGCCTTTCTCTCAGAACCTTAGCGTCTCCATTCAGAAGTAGGTCCTGGAACACAGGGACGGCAAGGTTCCAGGTATGACTCAACTAAGCATTACAACAGTATCTTTACCTTACACAAATTAACAGCCGATCCTGTCTATACGTGGGCACAACAGTAGAAGCTGCAAATTGCATGACCCCCACACCTTGCCGAGAGATCACCCTGTCTGGAGAAGCTTTTTTTTCCAGGTCAATCACTTACTGTCACACTGCGAATTACGCCAGACTGCCCAACCACTTGGTTGTCCACATAGGTGTCTCGAACTTTGACCTGAATGTCAGTGGTGACCCACTCATTGGTACTTTGCTCGATGGATGAGCCAGGCGTGTGTGGGTTATATGCGCCTGGAGACGGGGCACCGGGTGTCATAGGACTGTACCCCACTGGACTTGGACTTGGACTAGCCTGGAAAAACATAAGGGCAGTTCAGAATTTCTTTCCATTCAAAATGGCACAGAATTATAAAATGACAGAGCTGGTATTTTGGTCTGCACGCTGACAACACAGACTTGAATGACTGATAGCAAACGTTTCTTAGTTTTATAAAGGAACCTCATCTTGATTGTTTTGGGGCCTAACAAAAAACAAGTTGTTCCATGCAGATTTGTGTTTCAAGACTCATGAACACAGAATTTAAAGCTTGAAAGTACACAATGAACAACGCAGTCGCATGGATGATTAATTGTGTGCAGTGGAATGAAACAACAGCATATTTCATGGAGAGAGGAGCTAGCAGGGAAACCTTACCTGAAAGGTAATGGTGGATGGCGGCTTTACACTAGGGGATCCTGGCACTATGGAAGAGTAAGAGCTTGGTAACAGAAATGGAGAAACCACAAGAGCCTCCTACCCAGGCTTCCTCACACACAGGGCTTTGAATCTCACTTTAAATGGGTATTAAATGAAGATGGGCTCTTGCTGGACTATATCGGATTAGATGAACTTGTAGCTAGGAAAGACACTTTTCTAAAGTCACAGTGAAATTGTCAATTGGATACTAGTTAAGATTGCTTTGGTCACCAACTTCAATATAATCAAGTGAGCACGTTTTAAGATGGCGTCCACCTTTAAAAAGGTAAGTATAAACATTATAATAGAACACAAATTCAGTTCCAATTAGAACGAAAGACAGTTTTACTTCATTACCTGGTGTAATAAAAACACAGAAAGGATATATAGGATAAGGAAGGATGAAAAGATGGAGCTTTCCGTACTTCATCTGGCAGTATATGAGCATGAAGACTCTAGTTTTGATACATAGGAATGCCTTCATTTTACATAATAATAAGACCAATAAAGAAAGACTTTGGGCGCTGAAATACTCTTGTATATACAATTGGTTTGGACACTGAAAAAGTTGTGAGTATTCTGGATGTCAAAGATATGGGAGAGATTATAATGAAATGATCCTTGGATTTTTGAGTGGAATAAAGGACAAAGGGCAATGTCTTAGGGTGAATGTGACTTTTATGAACATTAAACATTTTTTGGAATTTTGCTTATTTCCTTTATGTTTTTATAACTTCTGGTGATAATTTGAAATTTAAGCTATTTTATAGGTTTTCACCTGTAAGAGATTCTAATGAAACAAAATGCATTGGCATGGAGATTATTAGCCTTTTCAATGTGAGAAACAAATTATATATATATATATATATATATATATACATATATACACACACACAAAAGGAACCCGAAATACTGAGGCTCAAAAAAGTGGCGGTCCGACCATGGTTTCGGGAAAAAACATACATGAGACAAAAACAAATTCTTGTAAAAACAAGAAAGGTCAGGACACTTCCAGTGAAGTTGAAGCTTTTACTTCTGTGAACAAGGCTACGGCTGAAACGCGTTGGGAGGAAGTATCTGTATGACAGTAAAAGCTTCAACTTCACTGGATGTGTCCTGACCTTTCTTGTTTTTACAAGAATTTGTTTTTGTCATATATATATATATGGAAAATGTCTCTTACCCAGTGTACATCTGTTCGTGGGATGCAGTGCTGCAGATTCACATGCTGTGCATATATCGCCATCTAGTGTTGGGCACAGAGTGTTGCAAGTTGTTTTCCAGTCACAAGATCGAGTGACTCCTTCTCTCCTCCGTGATAGTGCGCATGGGCATCGACTCCTTTGTTAGATTGTTTTCCCGCAGAAGGGTGAAGTGAGGAGTGAAGAATTGTATATGTACAAATATATATAGAAAGTAAAGAAGATGTCCATGCAATGTATATACATATCTACATATTAATAAATTACTACAACGACTACAGGCTGCCGGGGAGGAGGGAGGGCGCATGTGAATCTGCAGCACTACATGCCACAAACAGATGTACACTAGGTAAGTGACATTTTCCGTTCTATGGCATGTGCAGCTGCAGATACACATGCTGTGCACAGACTGAAAAGCAGTCCCTCTCCTAAGTAAGTGGTGGTTAGCCTGTGGGAGTTGAAGTAGTTTGAAATAGTGTTTTAAGCACCTCTTGACCAACATTTGCTTGTTGCCGAGATAACACATCCACACAGTAGTGTTTAGTGAATGTGTGTGGTGTGGACCATGTGACTGCTTTGCATATGTCTGCCATTGGTATATTTCCCAAGAATGCCATTGAAGCTCTTTTCTTTCTAGTAGAATGTGCTTTTTGCTTTAAAATAGCAAGTTTGAAAACACTTTACTATCCATATGGCCAATCCTTGTTTGGAAATGGGATTACCCTTATGAGGCTGATGGAAAGCAATACAAAGTTGTTTAGATTTTCTAAAGTCTTTCATTCTGTCTATATAACACATGAGAGCTCTTTTAAGATCAAGCAAGAGAACGGAGAGCTCTTTCAGCAACTGAATCTGGATGTGGAAAGAAGACTGGCAATTCCATTGACTGATTAATATGAAATGGTGAAACCACTTTGGGTAAAAATGTTGGATTTGTCCTAAGTACTATTTTGTGTTTGTGTGCTTGGAAAAAGGGTTCTTCTAAAGTGAATGCTTGAATTTCACTTACTCTTCATAAGGAAGTAATTGCTACCAGAAAAGCAACCTTCCATGAGAGAAACTGACGAGCGCAAGAATGCATGGGTTCAGAAGGTGGCCCCAGATGTCTTGTGAGCAAAATGTTAAGATTCCATGCAGAAGATGGTGGAGCTGTAGGTGGAATAATTCTTTTAAGACCTTCCATAAAAGCTTTTTGACAGGAACTCTAAACAGAGAGGTGTGTTGTTTGTTTTGGAGGTAGGCTGAAATTGCTATTAAATTAATTTTAATAGATAGATATGCAAGATTTGCTTTTTGTAAATGAAGCAAATAACATACAATACCCTGTACTGATGCTTTAAGTGGGTCAATTTGTTTAGGTTGGCAGTAATATACAAAATGTTTCCATTTATGTGCATAGCACTGCCTGTTTGAAGGTTTACATGCTTGTTTTCGAATGTCCATACATTCTGGTGGAAGCTGTAGATATTCAAATTCTATGACCTCAGGAGCCAAATCGCCAGTTTGAGCATACTGTGATTGGGATGCCTGATCTGACCCTTGTTTTGAGTCAATAAGTCTGGTCAGTTTGTAAGCTTGTGATGTGGTGCTACCGACAGATCCAATAGTGTTGTATGCCAATGTTGACGTGCCCAAGTGGGAGCTATGAGTATCATACTGAGGGAAGTGTGACGGATCTTGTTGACCAGAAACTGAATTAATGGGAGAGGGGGAAAAGCGTAAGCAAATATCCCTGACCAATTCATCCAGGGAGCATTGCCCTTCGATTGAGTGTGTGGGTATCTGGATGCAAAGTTTTGGCATTTTGCATTTTTGCTTGTCGCAAAAAGATCTATGTTTGGTGTTCCCCACATTTGAAAGTAATATTGAATTACTTGTGGGTGAATCTCCCATTCGTGTATTTGTTGCTGCGTCCTGCTTAAGAGGTCCGCTAGCTGGTTGTGTATCCCTTGGATGAATTCTGCTAGCAGGTGAATGTGATTGTGAATTGCCCATTCCCAAATTGTTTGTGCTAGAAATGAGAATTGGGATGAGTGTCCCCCCCACTGTTTTTGCAGATAATACATTCAATGTCATGTTGTCCAACCTACACTGTTTTGTGTATGATCTGCAGTTGGAATGCTTTGATGGCTAAGAACACTGCCATCAATTCCAAGTGGTTTATGTGGTAAGTTTGCTGGACTGAATCCCATTCCCCCTGTATTGTAAGATTGTTGAGATGGGCTCCCCAAACTGTCATTGATGCATCTGTGGTGATTATGGTCTGTGGCACAGGGTCCTGAAATGGCCGCCCTTTTGATAAGTTGGTTTGATTCCACCATTGCAGAGATTTGCAGTGTCTGGCGGTCCAACAACACTAGATCCTGTAATTGACCCTGTACTTGAGACCATTGTTGCGAGAGACACTGTTGCAGTGGTCTCATGTTTATACGTGCATTGGGCACTATTGCTATGCATGATGCCATCATTCCCAATAGCTTCATGACAAACCTTACTGTGTAAGTTCGATTGACCTGCAATTGGGATATGAGAGTGTGCAACGCTTGGATTCATTGTGGAATTGGGTAGGCTATTGCTGACTGAGTGTTCAGAATTGCTCCCAGATAAGGTTGAATTTGTGCTGGCTGAAGGTGAGATTTCTGGTAATTGATTGTGAACCCTAATTTGTGTAGGGTATTTATTGTGTATTGTGTGTGCTGTTGACAGTTTTGAATGGTGCTGGCTTTTATTAACCAGTCTCCAGATAAGGGAAGACATGTATGTACTGTCTTCTGAGGTATGCTGCAACTACTGCTAGACATTTTGTGAATACCCTTGGTGCTGTTGTTACTCCAAAGGGCAGTACTTTGAATTGATAGTGCTTGCCTGCTATCAGAAACCTTAAATACTTGCAGTGTGCTGGATGTATAGGAATGTGGAAGTAAGCGTCCTTTATATCTAATGCTGTCATGTAGTCTTGTTTTTGTAACAAAGGAATGACATCATGTAGAGTGACCATGTGGAAATGCTCTGACAGAATCTATTGATTTTAGAGGTCAAAGATGGTCTGAGTGTGCCATCCTTTTTTGGTATGAGGAAGTATGTAGAATATACCCCTGTACATTGCTGACTGATAGGCACCATTTCTATTGCACCTTTGGGGCTGCAGGGAAATTCACCGCTTTAATGAAGTGGAGGCACCTCTTGCGGCAGGAGATTTACCTCTGGATCTGAAAGTGTGTCCTCTGTAAGAGCCTCTGAAAGATCCTCTGGGATAATATTGTTGTCCCTGTTTTAGTTGGGACGTTGAGGCCTCTGAAGTGTGTGGCTTAAACTCTCCTCTAAATTGAGGTTTACGAAATGAGCCCTGAAAAGGGCTCCCATGGCCTTTGCTGTATCAGAGTCCCTTTTCAATTTGTCAATAGTTGTATCCACCTCCGGTCCAAAGAGTTGCTGCTTATTAAAAGGCAAAATAAAGGACCGCTTGTTGTATTTCAGGCTTAAAGCCTGAGGACCTCAACCAAGCATGTCACCTAATTGTGACACTAGTGTTTATTCCTCTAGCTGCCATATCAGCTGCGTCTAGTGCTGATCGGATCTGATTATTAGCAATGGCTTGTCCCTCTTTCACTACCTGCTGTGCACTTTTCTGATGTTCAGGAACTCCTGCATCTCTTCCCAATGTGCCCTGTCACACCTGGTTAAGAGAGCTTGGGAGTTAGCAATTTGTCACTGATTTGCAGCCTGAGTTGCTACTGTTTTGCCTGCTGCATCGAATTTAAAGCATTCTTTATCAAGGGGAGAAGCATCCCCTGTGGACTGGCTATTTGCCTGGTTTCTGGCTGCACCGACTATGATGGAATCTGACGGTAACTGTTGTGAAATAAAAATTCAATCAGTTGGTACAGTTTTATATTTTTTATCTATTCTAGGTGTATTATACCCTGGCCTTCACTGGTTCTTTGAAACTGCCATCAGCATGTTTTAGCATACCCAAACATTGGCAAACATTGATATTGTTCGTGAGTTGAGGAAAGAGTGTTAAATAGAAAATCCTCTTCTATTGGCTCAGAGTGCATGTGTACACTGTGATAGGCGGCTGCTCTGGAAATGACCTGATTAAAAGCTGTGGTATCCTCAGGTGGAGACTGTCTTGTGGGATACAAATCAGGATAACTGAGTAGAATTGGGCCAGAGTCATGCAAGTCCCATGGATCCATGTTGTAAATACTATCACCCATATAGTCCCCATGTGAAGAAGCATGAGACTGTGTGGGTGAAGTTGGTGGTGGTGGAGTATGAGGTGGTGGAGAAGAGGGAAGATAAGGTGAATGCGGTGGAGAAAGCGGTACAGTCTTTGGCTTTATGTTTAAAGATTTTCGCCAGTGAAGGGCCAGCATTCAAACTCTCTTGGAATGCTAATTTCCTCTTTGTAATTGGAGGAGGAGAGGCAATAATCTTTCCAGTCTCTTTCTGGATTTGAATCCTCCTTTGTTTTTGGTCCATGACCTCAAGAATGGGTCTAATGTCTTTTTGATCTCCCTCCTGTTCTAAAGATGAAATCTGTTTTCTGCCTCCTAATGAATGCTCCGAAAGCTTGGTGGCAGCATGCTTCATACGGGCCAACAAAGTGGTCTGATCGGTAGGGGAAAGTGTTTTTTGGCTCTGAAGAGGGGCTTTCATTTTTGACTCCGAAGAGGAGCGTGGATGTTTCGGCTCCGATGTGGTATGAAGCTGACTCGGTTCCAAAGTGGAAGCCTCCATCTTTCGAATTGATGCCAAAACAGGCGTGACAGTCTGTTCGTGGGAGTGATTCTTGGCCTTTTTCAGTGCTGAACCCGAGGGTCGGTTGACGATTTGTTGCTTTTGGGTCAAACCATGGCCAGCAAGCAGTGGTAGACCTATGGCCTTCTGTGATTTCTTAATTTGTTTTTGATGGGAAGGAGTTGGTGTACTCACGTACTATACCACAGAGAGTACCTGGCTGTCTCGAATGGAGACTGCAGTGTGTGCCTGTTCCTCACCAAATATTGTATTGTATTGTATTGTAATCGTATTTATATAGCGCTTACTACCCCTGACGAGGCGTCGAAGCGCTTTTCGATGAGTAGCACGCTACTCCGGTACCCAACAAGAATTAGTGATGGATTAGTATAATTTAATAAGGAGTACAGTTTTAGTATTATTATGAGTTAACTTGAGTTGCAGATATGAGAGTTTGTTAGTTAGATTGACTGGAGTAATGGAGGGGTGGAGGAGGAAAGAAATCCAGAAGTGTTAATTGGGAGTTTATCCTACATTTACTCAATCCAAAAATATGTCAGGTTTTTGTCTGACAGACTTCGATGCTATCTCCAATCGCCTTGCTCTTCGATCTTGTAAGGTCCTCTTCGATCGAAAAGACCGACATGCCTTGCAGGTCTCTTCTTGGTGGTCGGGAGAAAGGCAGAGGTTGCACACCGAATGATGGTCGGTGTAAGGGAACTTGGTGTGCAAGGAGGACAGAATCGAAATGGAGTCCGATCCATGAGCCTATGATGCTGTAGGCACGAGAAGGGCGCGGGCACCCGAAAGGGAGCTTAATCGATCCCGACGCCACAATCGGATTGAGTGTAGTCAGAAACGCGATCGAATACGATACCGACGTTAAGAAAAATGAAAGAGAAGTTCAGATAGTACTGAAGCAAAAGTGCCAGAGCAAGAGGGAACACATCCGAACCCGACCATGGAAAGAAAACAATCTAACAAAGGAGTCAATGCCCATGTGCACTATCACCGAGAGGAGGACTCACTCGATCTCGTGACATGAAAAAAAGCTTCTTCGAAGAAAAACAACTTGTAACACTCCGAGCCCAACATCAGATGGCGATATATGCACAGCATGTGTATCTGCAGCTACATATGCCATTGAACATATATATTTATATGTATATATATAAATATATATACAGGGAGTGCAGAATTATTAGGCAAATGAGTATTTTGACCACATCATCCTCTTTATGCATGTTGTCTTACTCCAAGCTGTATAGGCTCGAAAGCCTACTACCAATTAAGCATATTAGGTGATGTGCATCTCTGTAATGAGAAGGGGTGTGGTCTAATGACATCAACACCCTATATCAGGTGTGCATAATTATTAGGCAACTTCCTTTCCTTTGGCAAAATGGGTCAAAAGAAGGACTTGACAGGCTCAGAAAAGTCAAAAATAGTGAGATATCTTGCAGAGGGATGCAGCACTCTTAAAATTGCAAAGCTTCTGAAGCGTGATCATCGAACAATCAAGCGTTTCATTCAAAATAGTCAACAGGGTCGCAAGAAGCGTGTGGAAAAACCAAGGCGCAAAATAACTGCCCATGAACTGAGAAAAGTCAAGCGTGCAGCTGCCACGATGCCACTTGCCACCAGTTTGGCCATATTTCAGAGCTGCAACATCACTAGAGTGCCCAAAAGCACAAGGTGTGCAATACTCAGAGACATGGCCAAGGTAAGAAAGGCTGAAAGACGACCACCACTGAACAGGACACACAAGCTGAAACGTCAAGACTGGGCCAAGAAATATCTCAAGACTGATTTTTCTAAGGTTTTATGGACTGATGAAATGAGAGTGAGTCTTGATGGGCCAGATGGATGGGCCCGTGGCTGGATTGGTAAAGGGCAGAGAGCTCCAGTCCGACTCAGACGCCAGCAAGGTAGAGGTGGAGTACTGGTTTGGGCTGGTATCATCAAAGATGAGCTTGTGGGGCCTTTTCGGGTTGAGGATGGAGTCAAGCTCAACTCCCAGTCCTACTGCCAGTTCCTGGAAGACACCTTCTTCAAGCAGTGGTACAGGAAGAAGCCTGCATCCTTCAAGAAAAACATGATTTTCATGCAGGGCAATGCTCCATCACACGCGTCCAAGTACTCCACAGCGTGGCTGGCAAGAAAGGGTATAAAAGAAGGAAATCTAATGACATGGCCTCCTTGTTCACCTGATCTGAACCCCATTGAGAACCTGTGGTCCATCATCAAATGTGAGATTTACAAGGAGGGAAAACAGTACACCTCTCTGAACAGTGTCTGGGAGGCTGTGGTTGCTGCTGCACGCAATGTTGATGGTGAACAGATCAAAACACTGACAGAATCCATGGATGGCAGGCTTTTGAGTGTCCTTGCAAAGAAAGGTGGCTATATTGGTCACTGATTTGTTTTTGTTTTGTTTTTGAATGTCAGAAATGTATATTTGTGAATGTTGAGATGTTATATTGGTTTCACTGGTAATAATAAATAATTGAAATGGGTATATATTTGTTTTTTGTTAAGTTGCCTAATAATTATGCACAGTAATAGTCACCTGCACACACAGATATCCCCCTAACATAGCTAAAACTAAAAACAAACTAAAAACTACTTCCAAAAATATTCAGCTTTGATATTAATGAGTTTTTTGGGTTCATTGAGAACATGGTTGTTGTTCAATAATAAAATTAATCCACAAAAATACAACTTGCCTAATAATTCTGCACTCCCTGTATATATGATGGAAAATTGTTGAAAGGTATTTACAAATTGGTTTCAAATGTGAAATATAGATGTGCTTATAAGAATGAAAATCATGCCACAGGACTACAAAGACTTAATGCACGTTACTGTTTTATGTTTAAGATTTTCACCCCCTCACAAAGTATTTTATGATCAGGATAGCAGCCCATTACCAGCAGCACCTAAATTATATAATAAATAATAATAATATAATTGAATAAAGTCTGCGTGCATGGATAACGTTCAATAAAGAGGTCAAAGAAAACCATTTTTGAAAAATGTAATTACTTATTTTGCCTACAGAATGGAATCATTATTTGTAGGATTCAGAACAAAATAGCACATAAAATCACACTGCCAGCCTAAGTCTCCCATGCGTTTGTATTTCTAAAGAGCATATGTGCACAAGCATGCTGCTCCAGCTGTCTTATAGTGGCTGTGCATCACTTTGTGGCTGTAAATCTTCTACCGTGGGCAGGCTGGGATGTGCCGCTGGGTGCAGGCGCTAGTGGACGTGCTTAACAGTAGGATTCAGCTGGCTCCCAATTACCCTATGTGGAAATGTATAACATGCACCCCAAAGTCAGAAACATCAAGCGTTCTCATGACACTTAATACTAAGGTCTCTCCAATGTCAATGCAGATCATCATTTCAACCTGAGCCATCGAATATTAAAAAGAGTGGACACCAGCAGCAACCTATAAGACAAATGGGTACAGAGTGTAACACTATCACAGAAATTATTAATCACATTGCTGCCAAGTGACCCATGGTCATGTGACACTGTCAGAACGTCATGGCGTTTCAACCAAAACCTCGCCTTCTGAGAATTTTACATTTGTTTTGCATGGGTGGGCTTACCAGTGCCAGGATGCAAACATCTCTTGTCTCAATATGAACTTGTTGAATTTGTTTATGGACCGACGGGGAGGGGAGGGGGTTGAGGGTGTTGGAGGCAAATAGCCAAGGTGTTAGGTGGAATGGTTTAGTAAGTTAACTGAAGAATTAATTTCTGATTATAGTACTTGGTAGAAAAATACTGACATCTCACTAAGTAAATCACATCGCATGCTGTTCTCTGAAAGGTGTCCCAATCTGAATCTCAATTATCAGATCACCATGTCAACAAACAATACCTGGTACGCCATGGGTGAGGGGGTTGGATGATAGCTGGCAGGCGAGAGAGTATTTGGGTAGCCAACAGGACTTGGTGCCACTTGGTGGTAACTCTGTGGACTTGGACTTGGTTGGTAGGACCCTTGTGGAGATGGTGCAGCATATGGGGAGAACTGGTCTGTATTGTACCTGGAGGAAGATAGGTTAGTGAAATGAGAGGAGAGTACTGAACTGCAAGCCCATTATGGCCTTATAAAGTGGGGAGACTATTCCTACAATGGGAAGAATACTCACATTGCTGGCGTGCCTGGTGTTTGAGGGTTGTACGGTGGATTAACCGGCGGGGATGGCACATCTGGATAGCCTGGCGTCTGTGGGTTTGGAGTCCCAACATATCCTGTCGGAGAGGGTGAGGGTTCATCGTCAAAAGCAAACTCGTATTCTTCTGCCTCAGCCCTAAAGAGCACAAAAGATTATGAACTTTATAGAAACACTAGTTATGACTCTATGACAAGATTTCCCCACTATAAGCTCACATTTGCTTTTCATCAAAGAATGCTGCCGCTCTGATACGGTCTCATGGAATCAGTTTTGGGACCGGTAGGAAGGGTCTTCAATTCTTATGTAACATTCTTGATTCTTTCAGAGGTATCCATAACTGGTGGGAAAGCCTGAAATACTTAAGGCCTCTTTATCTTTGTTCTGCTCTCAATGACTGGTGCACTTATGCTGACAAAAAGTAATCATCATTTAAGATTGCTTGCCTAGCATGGTGATCATTAAAGTCTCCTGCCTAAAATATTGTACACGGTCAGGGGGTGGTTTCCTTAGGTATGAGGATATAATATAACAGCATGACTAATAAATACTTCACAAAGGAGATGCTTAATTTGAACCTCCGTAGGAAACAGGGAAGGCAATCCCACCAACCTGGAGGGTGTGTTAGGGTTGATTGGATCCCAGGCTCCACTCTGTGCTGGCGTCCGGCTGCCATCATGGAGAGGCGTCTGCGAACCATAGTGAGGTGTTCGGCTTCCTGAAAAGAGTTTAGAGACGGTATCCAGTTTACAGATGTGAAAGGAAAAAGGTAATCCATTAATGATACTAGCAAGGGAAAGTTACTTATATGTAATACTGAGTCTGCAGCTGGTTGTCTTATTGAATTACACAGAATGCAAAATCCTGCGAGCTAGCCATTTGCTTTAGAATAGTCCTTCAAAAATGGAAGGTATCAAGGTGGGAGAATTAAAATAACCAGATCCCTGTGTAATATTGATCAGAAACTTGCATGCCAATGAAGATAGTGCTATATTCAGTTTATTTGTTGTGGAGCAGTTACATAATTTCCCTAATGGACCTAGTAGAACCTTTTAATGGAAGTGGCAAAGAAGTTGCTGCAATTGTATTATATGTCGCACCTGTGCAATGTGTCTAAAGTGGGAGATCGAACCATAGTGTTTACCAAATGTTTGCACTAAGAAAGCACCTTTCCTACCAACACGTTTTAATATTTTGTTCCTCGTTTGCAGGACCATGGGTAATAATTACATCTGCCTGGGGGCTCAGTGGGGATAAATTGTATTCTGTTTTCCCTAAAAATATATTTCTATGATGAAGTAATCCTGCAAAACCAGTTTTGACTGGAAAAGGGTAAAAACAGGACAAAATGAATAAGAAAATATGTGTTTTATACACAAAGAAAGGCAACATTGTAAATGCAGTTAGGAGCCAGAGATGGTAAACAGACAAAGGGGGTGATTCCTACTTTGGCCAGAACACCGCTGCGCGGTCAAAAGACCGCCGCGGTGATTCTGGCTTTTCCGCTGGGCTGGCGGGCGACCGCCAGAAGGCCGCCCGCCAGCCCAGCGGGAAAGCGCCTTCAACGAGGAAGCCGGCTCCGAATGGAGCCGGTGGAGTTGAAGGCATGCGACGGGTGCAGTAGCACCCGTCGCGATTTTCAGTGTCTGCTTGGCAGACACTGAAAATCTTAGTGGGGCCCTGTTAGGGGGCCCCTGCAGTGCCCATGCCAGTCACATGGGCACTGCAGGGGCCCCCAGGGGCCCCACGATGCCCGTTACCGCCAGCCTCTTCCTGGTGGTGAAAACCGCCAGGAACAGGCTGGCGGTAAGGGGGTCGGAATCCCCATGGCGGCGCTGCTTGGATTCCCTAGGGCTGCGGGAAACCGGCGGGACACCGCCGGTTTCCCGTTTCTGACCGCGGCTGTACCGCCGCGGTCAGAATTGCCCTGGATGCACCGCCAGCCTGTTGGCGGTGCATCCGCGGTCCCCTACCCTGGCGGTCTCGGACTGCCAGGGTAGGAATGACCCCCAAAGTGTTGGAGACCCACAGGAA
Organism: Pleurodeles waltl; assembly: GCF_031143425.1. Taxonomy (NCBI): domain Eukaryota; kingdom Metazoa; phylum Chordata; class Amphibia; order Caudata; family Salamandridae; genus Pleurodeles; species Pleurodeles waltl. The sequence goes on along the minus strand of NC_090448.1, from coordinate 371,785,082 downwards.
CAATAGAACAAGTTACTTACCTACAGTGATGCCTTATCTGTTTGAAACATATTCTAGTTGTAGATTCCTTACTTATGAATTTCCCCCAGGCGACACTGGATCCGGAGAATGTTCTGAGCAGTACCCCTGTGCACCCTTAGGCGAAGGCGATCAGTTCCAGGTCCGTTGTCGGTGTTGCCCGCACCAGATATGACATTTCGGGTCCTATATAAGCTCCACCCTGGTGCACTGACGTTAGTTTCTTTTCACGACTTTCCACGCCAGAAGCGCAGAACCATAAAGACCACTGACTACTATTGCATCAAAACTAAGGTCCTTAAAGGGGGAGTCCCTGTCCCTAGAAATCAGTTTGCGGGGAAGATGGGTGGGTCAGCAAATAATCTGCAACTAGAATATGTCTCTACCAGATAAGGCATTATCAAAGATAAGTAATTTGTTCATCTGATAGACTTCTAGTTGCAGATTCCTTACCTTTGAACTTCCTTAGGTATCATTTTAGTATTAATCGTCTCAGACTGCATTTTTTTGTATACTACATGCATCCCACTGGGGCCATCAATGGCTCCATTAAGCTCACATTGTGTAAACCTTAGCTCTGTTGCCGTGCCCAGGTAAGTGTCTTTGTTGCATGCACTCCAAAGTTTATTTCTGCATCCATTCTTAGGCACTGGCTTCTGAAGAACAAGTTACTTGTCCTTTGGTAATGCTTTATCTGGTAAAGACTAACCCTAGCTTCAGGTTCCTTATCTTAGAATTATCCCAGGGTTTAGACTGGATCTTGAAAAGGTTTTTGGGAACAGTACCCCTGCGCACCAGTAGGTGGCATTGTTCGGCTCTGTGTGACATTGTCTGCGATGGAAGTGACATCCACAATGCCTATATAGGCACCACCTAGGCGCGCTGAAGTCAGTGTCTTTTCACAACTTTCCACAACAGGAGCGCAGAGCCACGAAGAACACTGACCACTGATGTGATAAACTAGGGCCCAGAAAGGTCTGTCCCTAGAAATCTGTTCGCAGAGCAGGGAGGATGGGTGGTCGATAAGGAATCTGCGGCTAGATAGAGTCTCTACTAGATAAGGCGTTACCAAAGGTATGTAACTTATTCATCTGATAGAGAGTTCTAGTTGCGGATTCGTTATCTAAGAGTACATACCCAAGCAATACCATCCCAGAGCTGGGTCTGCAAATCAAGATCATACTAGAAAGTCCTGCAGGCCTGAACGGGAAAGTACCCATCTCTATGGACCTGACTGTCCAGGCGGTAGTGTTTGGTAAATGTGTGCAAAGAAGCCCACGTTGCCATCAGACAGATATCAAGGACTGAACTCCACATGATAATGCAGTAGTTGTGGCTGCAGCTTGAGTAGAATTAGCACGCAAACCTTCAGGTTGGTTGCTTTTTGGCGAGTGTGTAGCAGATCTGAATGCAGAGTACGACCCATCTGGATATGGTCCACTTCTGCATTGCCCAACCTTTCTTGGCACCCACATAACCCACAGAGTTTACATTTTTGTACAATCAAGGTAGAACTCCATTGCTCTTTTATGGGTTCAGATGGTGGAGTCTCTCCTCTTCGTTAGCGGGTTGTGGGGGTGCGTAAAAAGTAGACAAGGTGATGGATTGGCCTCCATGAAAAGATGTAACCACTTTTGGTAGAAAAGAAGCCGTAGTGCGAAGCACCATTTTGTCAGGATAGATGGAAAGTTAGGGCAGCTTAGATGACAACGCAGCTCACTCACCCTGCGAATAGACATAATGGACACAGGGAAGGCTGTTTTCAAAGTGAGAAGCCTGAGAGGACAATTGTGGAGAGGTTCAAAAGGCATATCAGAAATGTCAAAAACAAATTCAGATCCCTCTGGGGCATAATGAAAGGGGCTGGAGGAAACATATGTGCAAGACCTTTGAGGAACCTATGTACAATAAAGAAGGTTGATCAGGCAACCTCAGAAAAGGAGAAATAGCAGACAAATAACCTTTGAGAGTGCCCATAGCAGATCCCTGCTGGGCCAGAGAAAGGATTAACAACCGGATCTCAGAGAGCGGTTTTGTGACAAAGGGTCCACAACACCATCCCACCCTGCTTGTTGCAGTACCAAATTGCAGTGGTGGTGTCAGTGAACACCTGCACATCTTTCCATTGATAAAGGGAAGAAATGCTTTCAAGGCTTACTAGATTGCACAGAGCTCTAACAGGTTGATGTGGAGGCCGGACTTTGCCAGATAACAGATGCCTCTGATCTCCACCTCTCCAGATGACCGACCAAGCCCAGGAGTGATGCATCTGTCACTACCGTCAGATCTGGTTGGGGAAGGAAGAAGCTTCTCCCTCAGTCCCAATCACGGTTCATTATCCACCACTGCAGATCCTGCACAGTTCTCTCTGAGACCTGGACCTTGTTGGAGAGATTCCGCTGATGCTGTGCCCACTGGAACTTCAGGTTCCATTGCAGAGCCATATATGCCATCTGGCATTTGTCACCGGCAGCATGCTGGAAGCCATGAAGCCCAGCAGCCTCAGAGTCATTCTCACCAAAATCCAGGATAAAGGCTGAAGCATCGGAAGTGGGAGATGACAGCCTGGGGTGAGCCCGTCTTTAACAGCCAGTCGTAAAGATAGGGGAAGACTGAAATCCCTGATCTGCGCAGATGAGCTGTGCCCACCACCATCACCTTAGTAAACAACCGAGGGGCGCTGGAAAGGAAAAAGGTGAGCATGGTGAACTGAAGGTGCTCATGGAATACTGTGAACCGCAAGTAACCTCTGTGGGCAGGCAGGATGGGAATATGGAAATAATCCAACGCTACCATCCAGTCTCCTGGGGACACAACAAATAAAACCTGACCAAGAGTGAGAATTTTGAACTTCTCCTTCCTGAGAAAGAGATTGAGGGATCGAAGGTCTAGGATATGGCAAAGGCCCTTGTCCTTCTTGGGCACCAGAAAGTAGCAGGAACAGCAACCAGAACCTACTTCTGACATGGGAACCCTCTGTTTAGATTCCTTGACCAAGCGAGCTGTAACTTCCTTGCGGGAAGTGATAAGTTATCCTCCGTCATCCAGTGGTCGGTTGGTGGCATGGATGGAGGGGTAGTCTCGAACAGGAGGGAGTAGCCCCTTCAGACTATCTGCAAAACCCACCTGTCTGACGTGATGGATTGCCAGCGGAATAGGTGATGGCAGATCATGCCTCCAACTGGCCCTTGATGGGGAGTCAGACTAGGAAGGATTAGAGGGTTGGTGTGGTGGGCTGGCCAGACCGCTGGCTCCTGGATCCATAAGGTTGTTGGATCCGACCCCCTCTGCAACGCAGAGGCTGGGCAGCATGCACAGCACAGTGGCTGGCTGGGAATGGACGCAGATGGAGGCCCCTTAGGAAGCCACTAAGCGGGTCAAAGGGAGACAAGGGGACAAGGGGCTACAGCAAGGCCCAAGAATCTGGCTGTAGCACGAGAATCTTTGAAGTACTCCAGAGCCGGGTCTGCCTTGTCACCGAAGAGACAGGTGCTATCAAAGGGCATGTCCATCAAAGTAGCCTGGACATGCCCTGAAAAGCCAGACACGGCGCCTCAGGGCTACTGCCGACAAAATCGCTCTGTATAGCGAGTCAGTCGTGTCCAGTCTACAACAGACGTGAACTTTGCTGTGTCTTTCCCGTTTGCAACTACCTGAGAGAGTACAGCCCGAGCCTCCTCTGGGACCTGTGGCAGCACTTGACAACCGTATCCCACAGTGTAAGGGAGTAATGGCCGGAAAGGCCTGCGGGGTTCATGGACCACAACGGTAGGCTGGTGGAAGAAAACATCTTCTTTCCAAATGTGCCCAACCGTTTGGATTTCCTATCTGGGGTTGCACCCTGGGAAGTACAGGCCTGGATGACCAAGCTCTCAGGGATAGGGTATAGCATCAGAAAGCTTGGGTCACCCAGATTGGGGCGATGGCGGCGGGCAATTGTCCTGTTCACAGGAGCCCCTGTGCTGGGTTTGGACCAGGTACCCAGAAAGACATCTGTAAGAGCTTCATTAAAGGGAAGCATGTGTTATGAGGCTGAAGCTCCAGGCTGAAGCACCGCTGTCAGGAGGTTAGTCCTGACTGCCACTGAAGGCAACTCAAGGTCCAAGACCTCAGCTGCTCTTCTCATCACCATGGAATAGGAAGACCAGTCCTCCGTAGCCACGGTAGGAGGAGAAAGCATGCCAGTATTTGGAGAAGTATCCAATCCGCTGGCCTCACCCACAGGGTCTTGAAGCTGGTATTCTAAAGGGTCCACCAACACCTCCCATTCCTCACCGAAACCTAGCCCATAAGAAAGGGGATCAGGATCGGACATAGGAGGCAAGGATCCTGCCGGAGTTGGTGTCGTATGATGCCCATCCGACTCCATGTCCTAGTCGGCAATGAGAATGGGGATGGCGCTGCACATGGGTGCGGGCGGCGTGGGAGAGTTGGGACCAGAGTCGGGAAGGGTTGGGGTGGTACCACCGACACCGGTCTGGATCCAGGACTGGATCAATAGGTTCCACTCAGTGCTGAGGCCGGAGCTGCCAGCGCGGAACAGGAAGGGACCCCTTCTGACTCCGCAGGGCCAGAAGGCCCTCCATCGGAGTAGGACTACCCAAAAATAAGGCACATTGCCTCATAAATCTCCTTGAGTTGGGCAGGGTTCGCTCTGGCTCCTGGAAACTCAGGGAGGCGGGGAGTCAGCCCAGGTGAGGCCTAGGATGCGCTCCATCAGCTTGTTGGCCGTCGGACGAGGAGAAGTCAAAGAACAGTTCAATTTTTTGCTTTTCTTCTTGTACCTCAACCTACCAGATCACACCAAGGATTTGGAGTGGGATGATGACGATGGAGAATTCCACAAACAATCCCAGGACCTTCCTCTCAACAGGGATCTCGACTTGCGCTGAGCTGAGTATCGGGCCGCCATCAGCTTCAGGGACCCCTCCCTCAAAGCCTTCGGATGCATGTCCCGACAGTTTGAGCACGACTTTGGGTCGTGATCGCGCTCCAGGTACCAAAGACACACAAGGTGCGGATCCGTCATGGACATCACCCGATAACAGGAACTGCAGGGTTAAAACTGGTCTTCCTCAATGACATCCTCAACTCACCAGGAGTTGAATACTCAAAAAAAAATCGACAAAAAGTCAAAAAATGGCAGTAAAAAAATGACTGAGTGGTAGCTCTCTTCGCATCGGCACTAGCTCGCATGGAAAGAATAGAAATTACGTCAGCACACCAGGGTGGCATCTATATAGGAACTGCGACGTCATATCCGGTGCGGATGACACCGGTGATAGTGCAGAGCCCATTAACGCCACCTAATGGCGAGCAGGGGTACTTCTCCGAAAACTCTCTGGATCCAGTCTGATGCCTGGAGGAAATTCAAAGGTAAGGAATCTGCAACTAGAAATCTCTATCAGATTGGGCACACAATAGGTAGATAGTAGAATTACTCTGTAGGTCATTCATCATACCTAAACGGAACCAGTAAATCCTGTGCTTAGGACTGAAGATTCCACAGCCCTGCCCTTTTAGATCAAACAAAAAATTGATGAGCTACTTAGCACTGCAGTCAAAGGTAAGAGTTGCCTTTTGATGTAAGAGACATAAATGTTCCTTTGTTTTCTGTTGAAACAGTTTTGAGAAACTAAACCACTGAGTTCAGACCTTGAACAACAGAAGATGGATCAATAAACTATATCCAAAAGATTAAGGATGAGTTCAAAATAAGTGCCATAAATCAAAGCTGAGAAGAAGAGGAGCTTGGCTGTGTATGTTCTAAGTGGATTGAACTCACCTCACCAGTTATACAAAATTAAAAAAGACAAAGTCATGATTCCAAACAACGATCGTGGTCACCAAATATGTGCAGACAGCGCTAAACCCTGCGTTCTACAGCTTAAGACTCTTCTCAAATTTATAAACATTGAATTAGGGAGGTGTCAGTCCACTCGGACGATAGACTTTTCTAAGCTTAGAACTTGAGAAAGCTATCCACAATAGTGAAATATGATCATAAAGTTCACTTTTCCTACTTACAGAAGGAAGCTCACTGCTACTAAGGTGGTGGGGAGCAGCTGAAAAGTTGGGGTGAGAGGAGAAATAGAGGAAAATACAAAAGCAGGCGTGGGAGGGACAAGCACTCACCATCATGAACAGGTGTCTGCGAGCTGTACATGGGTGTTCTGGATCCAGAGGCATACATGGGTGTTTGGGAGCCATACATGGGTGTGCGACCGTGAGTGGATGTCATTCCACCTGGACGTCTAGCACCACTGCAAACAAAACAAATACTTAGTGGCCCCTGTCCTGTGCTCAAGTCACCCTTCAGAAAAACTACAAGACTCCTTCGAATCTAGCATACTGAATATTGGAAAATTCTTTGAGCAGTCATTCCTCTCTCTAAACAAGGTCAGACCTCTCTAGCCAAGGCTATGTTACGCCTGCCAGCAACATATGGATTAATTTCACAAGGGTATCCTTTTTGCCTCCCACTTCCATATGGATGCTTTCCTCTTCAGACCAAAAATTCCTGGTAATCTGTATATCCTAATTCCACATACACACTTAACTCTAAGTTACCTTGTACCTCAATATCCACATCAAACATATCTTCTTAACAACTCTGAACCTATCGATTCCACACCCTTTATCTTCAAGCGGACGTACTACCACCTGATTTTGCCTTCTTCACCTGAAGTGCCTAGGGACTACACCTAAACCCTTTAATAGACCCATTTCTCCCAAAGAATGCAGCACACTTACACAGTGGTGAGACGCTGACGATCTACTGAGATAGTCTGACAGGTGGAGTGAAGCTCAACTCGAGCTGTGGATTCAGTGGCATCCTTCACGACTCCAATGTACCCTATAAAGGAAATCAGGTCACTATACAAAGCATACAAAGAAGGGCTATAGCCTGGGAATAAACTATAGGAGTACCCAACAGTAAGTTAATATCTAACAATGTAAGCCATGAAGAGAGTATAAGAAGAAAAAAGGGGGTGGGATAGATGGAAGAGAGTAAAGAAACGAGGGCAGAAAAGGGAGGCAGAGTTTAAGAGGGGAGGAAACGTAGCGAGGAAGGGGAAAGGGAAAACACAAGTGGGTAAAAATAAGAAAGGAGACATCTAAAAAAGGAGACAGGAGGAATAGAAAGAGTAGTGGAAGAAAAGAAAATTAGTGGAAAGAAGGAAGATAGGAAGGAGAAAAAAGTTATGACTTCCACTACAAAAGAAGGATGAAAAGGGAAAAAATCTGGAAAGGAAAAATAGAGAAAGATGGGCAGTAAGACAGAGGGAGGAGAAGAAAAATATAAAGAAAGGAAATTAGATAGATGGATAGAACAGGATATGCGGTCAGAGGAGCATACTGTGAAATGCAAGTGCCACTTGAATATGAACTAGGACTGGAAACGTCTCAAAATGCACTTTTCCATTATCACATCCACAGCAAAGGAAAAAGAACCTAGTGCTAAAACGGAATGGACTTTTAGCAAACTGGGGGTTATTGAAAAGCCTGAATAGCAATAAGATGTTCTGGGGAGGTATTTTTCCCACGCAAGTTTCATCGGCTTCCTACCCTTGTAGGGTCCTTGAGAGATGCGCACAGTTTGCCCAATCAGATCACTGTCTCTACGTCCACGGCCTCGCCCCATTCCAGCTCCTGCAGCTGCACTGCCTCTCGGTCCTGCTGAAAAGTAAATGGGCATAGCATACAATGGTAAGATTACACCATGGCATCAACTCCCCACTTTGTAAGCACTACACTATTGACTGGTCATCCTGTAAGAAGCAATTAGGGAGAGAACTGCAAACAAACCTCTCAACTTGCACCAAGCATGAGTGACATGTACAAGTCCTTTTGGGCATGAGATGTGGTGGTGTTTATACAAAGATGACATTTACACATTATAGGTGAACCGGCTGAACTGCAGAAAAGCCCCCCATAACATTAGTACAGAGTACTGGTATTGAGAAATGTTCTCACCTGCCCCACTAGGATGCATAGGACTACTAATGCGAGGACTCATGGGTGCAAATCCTCCTATTGTGAGGTTTGTGACATCCCGAGGCTGTAAATAGAAAAAGAAGTGGAAACATTCTGAAGGAGACTGCTCATATTAATTCTTCGCCTCCAAGCAAAGTGTTAACAATACTAGAGCCTCTGTATAATTTGAATGAAGACCAGACTAACGCAAAGTGCCCCCTTTTAATATAGTCACCCTAACTTTTTGCCTGGTATTTGATACAATTTTGACTGACGTGCAGTGGGTTCCTGAAACCAGGTCCTCAGTGCCAGATCTCTTTCCCTAAAATTGTGCAATTGTTCCCCAATTGGCAATACCATTAGCACCCCTGTAAGTCCCTAGTAAATGGTACCCCTGGTACCCAGGGCATGGGTACTATGGAAAGTCCCTAAGGGCTGCAGCATGGATTGTGCCACCCTAAGGGACCCCTCACCACACTCATGCAGACTGCCATTGCGGGTTACATGACATGGGGTAGACAAATGTTAAAACATTACATGGCCCACATCCTGTGAGCCATGCCTGCAAACACTGCATGCATTATATGAAAGTCACCCCGACAGCAGGCCTTACAGCCCTAAAGCAGGGTGCATTACGCTACATGTGTGGACATACCTGCATGAGCAGATATGCCCCTGTGATGTCTAAGTCAATTCTTAGACATTACAAGTGACCCTGTTCAAGCCAGCTGAGGGTATGTACTGGGCACTGGTCAAAACGAATTTACCAGCTACATAATGGCTTTACTGAAACCTATGGTGTTTGGTATTGAACACCTCATATTAATAAACTAACACTCATTCCAGTTACGGATTTATTAATACATGCACCCAGAGGGTACTTTAGAGGTAGTCCCTAAAACCTACCAGTCCTCTAGTGTGCTGGCTTGCTGGTGCAGTCCAGCCTGCCACCACAGACAGGTTTCTGACCCCCTGCAGGTAAAAGACCGTTTTGGGAGGCCAGAAACAATACCTGCTCAGGAGGAACGTATTCACACCTCCTCCAGCATTATGGGCTTACCAAGGCCAGGAACTTCAAAGTCCCTGCCACCCTTGATATGTGACCCTGGCTTCCCCAGTCCTGGGAGATGCCTCCCCTTGCCCTGAGGCCCCTTTGGTACCAGGACAGGCAGTCATTTAGATAGTCAGGAGGCATGTTACATTCCAAGGCTTGTAACACCCCTAGGGCAAGCTACCTGCAGTGAATGCGAAAATAGCAATTCCATCATCTTGTGTGTGGTGGAATTAGGCACTCTGGGACAGGGTTATGTCTAATTCCTACAGGAAGTGGTTATGTAGGGTGTGTAGTGACCTCAAGGGTAAGTAGCCCATTGGCTACTACCCTTCACTCCACTTAACGCCCCTAAATTCAATATTTAGATGCCCCCCCCGACACCAGGAACTCACAATTGTTGAACCAAAGAAGGAGGACACCTAAGAAGCAAGAACTGAAGAGCAGCAACTGACTTGGCACCAACCCTGCCAGCCAGCCTGATATTCTCGACAACTGCACCAAAGACGACTCGCCCTGCAGCTGATCAGTCTCCAAAAGCCTGGGAAGGCTGCCAGCACTTCAAGAAGCAACCAACATCTCCCTTGGAGCAGAGGTGCTGCTTCCCTACACGTTTGCAGACACCAAAGACAGACAAAAGCGCCTCTGCCAGCGTGACCCCACCGGACAAAGCAACACTGCACCCGAGTCCCACAGCCCAAGGAGGAGTAAACTGACGAGATTTAGAGACCCTCCAGAGTTGAGGTCCCCAATGGGTTTAGCCAGACTTGACCCTCAGTCCCTGCCTGCAGCCTTTTTCTGCAGGACATCAAAACGGTGAGAGCCTTGGACTGTAAAAACCTGACACCTGAAAACACCACTGCACATGAGCCCCCAGCCTGAAAGAAGTGGGCCAATGGTGCCAACGAGGTCCCAACACCCTTGAGAGCTGGGCCCCCCTTTGGGTTTAGCTGGACTGGTCCCCCAGGCCCCACCTGTGCCTCTTTTCAGAGGCAACCGAGAACCACAAGTGTCTACAGCAACGCGATCCGGCCGGACAAAGACCCACTGCAAACGTGTCCCCTTCCAGTCTGAGTTGTAGTAGACCAATGGTGTGTTTGATGTACAAAACCCTTCAGACATGAGCCTCTTTTTGGGTTCAGCCCGACAGATGACCCAGTCCCTACTTGCAGCCTCTTTTCCCTAGGACCGTTTTCCATTAAAGTCGGAACAGCCGACACAGTAAAGGAACTCTGCACCCGGGCCTCCCAGTGCCTCCCAAAGCGACCTGTTGGTGCTGCCATGGACTTTGCCCCATACTTACCTTAACTCCTGAAAAACAGTGCTGTAGGTTGTTGCCAAGTACCCGTATGCAGTTTATATTCTTTTCCAATCGGATAACATAAGGGCCTCCAATGCTAAAAAGCACCTATGCACCTGGATGCCTCAGAGTCGACCAAGATGACCTGTTGGTGCTGCCTTGGACCTTGCCCCACACTTACCTTAACCCCCGAAAGAACAGTCTTGTAAGTCGAAGTCAAGTAACTGTTTGCAGTATATGCTTCTTTTCTCATAGGATAACATTATCACATTAAAGCAAGTATATTTGCTGTATACTTCAAAACTGCTAACTTAAGAAGTATTTACCAATAACAAAATTCTTGGTGCTAAAAAATATATAAAAATATGTATTTTTCTACATTGGTGTGGATCTCCTTATTGAGCGTGTATTTACTGTGTGTATGCAGCAAATGTCTAACACTCCCCAACCATCCTACCACAAATAGAGCACTTGGGAATTTTAAAGCAAGCCCTGTCCACTTCTAAGGGGATACCTGGACTCTTTAAACAGCATACGTCTTTTTGGTATACTACATAAAGAGCCAGCTTCCTACAGAGGCCATGCAGCATGCTGTAGGCAATAATTATATCCTGCAGCACCCTAAACTAAAGTCCTTATGGAACCTTTCCAGAAAAGAACAGAGACTTTATTTAGCTCTTTTTATCACGAGGCCCCAAGTGCAGCCAAAAACGGCAGCATCCAATATTTACAATAGCACCTCTTATATGGGAAGAGACTCGTCTGCTGCAACCATGTCTGCAAGACCAGGTTATACAATAGCATCCCATGTCAGGAAAGCTTTGACACATCCCTTGGTGTCTGAAAGAGGAAAGGATTTGCAACACCCTTTTGATGTTTGAAAGTGTTTAAGCTCTGTATCGCTTGATGTCTCATGGGACGAGACCCAGTGACAACTCCAGCTTTCCAAAAACAGATTTAGAGAGAAGGCTGCCTTATACCACTGTATGCAGCTACTCCTTGAAAACACAAATCTTGTTACACAATAGTTACCTTGGAGCCTCCAGCCAGAACAACGTGGCGAGTTTTACAAACAAACATGCCTCCATTTTCCACAAGTTTCTTACAGTGCAGGAATGCAAATCCCCGAAACAAGTGACGTATCTCCCCTTCACGGCCCTGCAGGAAACGAAGGAAAAACCAACATATATCGGTATTCATGCGCAAAATTCAGTCTCTATCTGAAATCACACCATCATCCGCAAACCTGAACTGGTGGAATGGGGGAATTTCAGCAACAGGACAAAGCTTTGTTAACTTTAATAATAGCATCTTGTACCGAATGAGGCCCGTCGATGACTTTCACAATATCTTTGACATGGATGTTGTTCTGCTCAGAATCCAGGGCCACAGCAAACCGGTTGTCCTTCTTCCTGGTCACAGCCTGGTGCTTTGTTGTGACCACTTTCCCATGCATATTCAGAATCTGTGGGATCAGGCAGAGAGCATTATAGCATGTCTAAAAATGCAAAGATATCGCTGTGTGGCCTAGGGGCATGCCCAAGGTGCCATCAGTAAACCATCATGGAACACCCACCTGAAAAGTCTCTCTCTCCAGACGAACAATCACCCCCACAGTCTGAGGGTCAAGCTGCACCAACTCCCCCCACTCATGCTGACCACCGACGTCCACCCCAGATGCGGTCTCCGAACACAGTTGCAAGTCCCGAGGTAGTACCTTCAGCTGAAGAATTATAAACAAAAAATAGTCAGATTTTCAAATAACAGATGATGAAAGGATTCAATGAAGGAAAAGTCCACACAGTTTTTATTTATGGGAGTCTTCAGCTTTGGAGTAAGGTCGAAGTGGACGGATTAGATGAGCCAGCTCACATTAAACTCACAGGAACAAATACTGAGACTGGCCGGGATGGCTGATGTGCAGAAAGAAATGTGCCAGTGGTCCTCTCCCTAGAACTGCTCTCCACGTTTCCCACTATGCCCACAGGTGGCATGTTGAGGGCCTACTGTACAGCTCTGCCCTGCTGCTGTCAGAATATAGCCAAGAACACTGCTGGCATTATCATTTCATCACATCCATATGTGTTTGCATATATTGAGTGTTACAACGTAAACCAGGCCAGTAACTTACTGGGCATTGTAATGGGAGTGGGTATACGGAGTCAGGAGTGGAAAGGAGTCTCAGCACAAGAGGGTTATTTATAGGTGGCGGGGCTGGTAAGTGGAGTTCAGAGTGGAGGCATGCAGGTGTGGTGACAGCAGGATCTGGGCAAGGAAAGGAAAGAGTTAGCAATTGATGCCTGAGGGGCTATGTGGATTACAGACAATTATCTGACGCACCCTGTAACCAGGAGCTGACCCTGCAACTAGGTGCTGTTTGCAGAGGAGGGTTGTGATTTGTTTTTAGTGTATAAACTGGATCCTACCACATATTTCTTAGGGACTCATGATAGTACGGTAGATCAAGGATTTATCACTTCAGCCACCCTTGACCTGTATTCATTCCATGGTCTGCTCTGTCAATTAGCTCCAGCCATAGAGACAAAGTATTGGCCACAGCTTAAAAAGAACTGCCATCCTGTCATCAAGTGAAGTGTTTTAACACTGTCACTTGTAGTAAACAAAGTCAAAATTATTTGTTTTCTACTAGCTTGGGGTTTATACTGCCTGAATATGTCACAGTCGTTATAACTGGCTGTTTATTGCTTGTCTTTCTATAATTATTGTATTGTCTATAAAGTTGGCATCCAACACCTATCTCTTAAAGCACTCCATGAACTGGATGTTTCATCTCCTTCACTTTATTCTATACATCTCTTTGTGCTCTACTACACGTCGTTCCTTATCAGCTGCATCTGGCAATTGTCCAGTACCAATGCATATTACGATATTCAGTGAAGAAACACAAAAATCACTAAACTTTTGAATGTGGTGTACAGAGCCACAATGCCGAGTAAGGTTAAACGTAGCAAATTTGCTTCAGTTCTGAGAGTACATGATTAGACCCCATCAACATGGGTCCTTCATGATAAGCGAGTCAGCCAGCATTTGGTCTTCAGCTAAGATGAATATGGTAGAGAATACTAGAACATCAACAGCATAATAGGAAAGTCACATGAGTGACTACAGGCGTGGGGCAAGGCTGACCCATGTCTGTCAGATTAATCATCTTTGGTATATATGGTGTGGAACCTTTTTTGCTAAAAGTAATGCATATTTCACAACAGTGCGGCACGGGAAGCCTGGAAGAGTTATCCACCTCTATGAAATGCAAATTTAGTTTGCTAAGTTATTAGTGTGTTGTATTTTATTGGAATAATGGTACATCTAAGTCATATGACACTTTTAAATATTTATTAAGTAATCTATTGGAGATTAAAATAAAAAGAAAGCAAATCAGAGTGTACTGAATCAACACTGTATGCTGAAGAGTGAGAAAAGCTAGTGCAACAAACAGAAAAGGTATGGTGGGCAGGGAGGCAGGCCCTGTTGCAAAAAGAGTAGAGTGAGATATAACCCCATAGTTGCTCACCTCATGCATTGTGAGATCTGAAAACAAGATGACAAAGTTTTCCTCCACTCGCACGATAAGCCCTGTGTCCCCCTCATAGCGCCCGGCGATCACTTTCACATGGTCTCCCATTTTGAAGTACTTTCGTAACTCCTGGGCTGGAAACTCTAGGATATCCTGCAGGGGACACAAAATGGGGATGGGACTCGAGACAGCAGAGTTCAACCAGTGGATCCAATCTGCAAGTGCTTCGCACACATCCCTTGCGTTTGACATCAAATTACCCTGACAAGTCATTCCAGACAGTCTTAAGGGTGCACACAAAAACCTTGTCACTTGCACTTTGGCTCACCTTTTCCTCACTAAAATTGTACAGGCTAATCTTGGGCACAATCTGCATAAATTCAAGAGGGGCACATTCTGAAACGTTGCCTTTTCACAATAACATCAAATTTATATTTGGAATGAACTTGAGGAAGACCCCGAATAAGTTTTGAACAAAGTTTAAAAATGAAAGATCTTAAACCAGTGACTAGCAGAATAGCAGAACATATTTGTCTTGGTGTGTTTAGGACACAAAAACCTTACTACCCAAAGATGCATACTCTGGTTAAAACATAAGCTGCACACAAAATGACCATGGACCTTAAACCAGAGATATGCTCAAAGTTCCCAAGTGCTTGGGAATGAAACCGGGGCACACAGAAGGGAACACTACCAGTAACAGAAGAGACACAGACCTAGGCTTGTAAGATGGAAGGCCAGGGATGTCCTTCTCGTGCCCCTTCTGTCAGAACATTCTATGAATCTATGGAAATCATATTTGAAAGGAGGGTGCAAAAGTGTGGCGATTAATTCAGACAGGTATATAAGCATAGGTGGTAATGCAACCAACCCATCATGAATCACGAGGTCTCCCTCTCCCTACTCTAGAACACATCAAGTTCCATGCTTATTTACCTGGTGGGCCTCTCTGCTCAGTTAACACTATGCCCACTTAGATGGTGTTTCTTTTAGTGACGTGACAAAAGAACAAATTCCTTTCACACAAGCCTCTTAGCAATTGCTACCCAATTAAGAGCTCCTGATCATGACCGCCCTTCATCCTCGAACATAAGCTGGTGACCAAGCTCAAGGACAATACAGAGCATCATGCAAAAGTTCAGCCGAAACCCATTTTACCTTCAGGTCCTCGTGCTTGGGCATGATGGTAATCTTATTGCCGTCCACACTTAAAACTTTACCCTGGAGATTGATCAATTCTCCTTCACAGACTTCCACATTGTCTCCGGGCTGCAATGAGTGTTCACGTTCCTTCCCTACACCAATGAAAACACAAACATGAGGCCATTCTTGCCCCATAAGCACCATGTACAGTGATGTATTATTTTATACAAGGCCACAGAACACCTGCTCCATTGTGGCATAAGAATGTAGTAAGAACAGAAAGGGACGGCTGAAGTCGCATTGGCAATTCTACCCTAAAAAATAAGAAAACAATAGGTGGCTTTAGTTTCCATCAAGTGTTGAGGGGTTACAAGTATGAAGTTATTCAGTCAAAGCTGCACTGGAAAGCACAAAGAGACGCACCAAAACTCGGCAGTACCAACTGCTTCTGCCCTTTTGTAATTTTACATGCAGAGTGAAGTGATAGAGAAGCGTGCTGTGATGTTGCAAAATGCTGAGAGAATGAATTTTCTTCATGCCCTTTCGAATGCCTGCTACTGTAGGAGCATCTTTCTGTGCTCAAGGACCATCTTTTATACATCTGCCTGGACTTGGCAAGCATGGCTGTACCCACCCCATTCTCTCGCCAAACCTCCACCAAGAAGACAAAGGTTGGCCAGGAGGAAGCCCATGCCAGTCGGTAGGGAACTGTGCCAGGAACCTGCTGCAAGTCACACCAAATGGGGCTATTAACAGGCCTACGAGATTTCAATGGAGGCGTAGTGAAGATGACAAGAAATATTCTGGTGGGGTGGATCCTATGGGGGAGGCAAGTAGCAACCTGTAGAAAAAGAGGCGCCTTAAGTAGGGTTAAAGAAAGGTGAAGAGCTGAAAACAGATAGTCTTGCTAGAGATGAATGGAGAGTGATAGGATGTGATAAAAATGCCAATTGCTCAAGTGGAGCTGGGAGCACATCTTTCTTCTTCTTCCAGTGAAAAGTGCACTGTGGACGCTTGTGTGTTGTCTGGGCTAGTAGGTGCTCAGTTACATGCCATATGGGTGTCAGAGGCTGCCTGTTAGTTGTGTATGCAAGGAGAAGAACAGGAGGCCAATGGGGCATGTTTGGCTCTGTAGTTCAGCTATAAGGAGAACTGGGGACACGTTGCAAGGATGAGAGAGCACCATATGTCATAGTGCAACATGTGCGCTCTTGGTGGCCAATTAGTGTTCTGGAGAATCAAGTGGCTTTGTGAGTGGCTCACGGAACTAAACTATCACAATGGCCAATTGAGAACTGAAAGAACTGGAGATTCAGAAAATGTTCACTAGTGTCGGAGTCTTTGCCTAGTTGTTTGATGATGAGCACTGCCTGAGTCCTGGCCCGGTATTTTTCAAAACAGGAAGAGCATAGCTGAGTTAGGAGCA
This sequence comes from Pleurodeles waltl, assembly GCF_031143425.1. Lineage (NCBI taxonomy): Eukaryota > Metazoa > Chordata > Amphibia > Caudata > Salamandridae > Pleurodeles > Pleurodeles waltl. The sequence goes on along the minus strand of NC_090448.1, from coordinate 371,768,632 downwards.
AGGAAGTTATCACCTCCTGTGGTGTGCTCTTTCAATTTTAAGTTGGTGGTGCTGGGTGTTACTGTGTAGATGCATTGCCATACAGTGCCTGAAACTGGTACACTGTGAACTCCATTTGCCTCGTTTTGTGACCTGTGTTTTAAAAACATGTCATACGTTTTCGGGAACCGGAGGACAAATGAGAGCACTGCAAGGTGTAAAGTAGAAGTGTTAACTGAAGCTGTGACAATTAACAAAAGTAAATGTCGCTTTTGGTAAGGCCCTATGTTTTATTATGCAGTTCCCACTAAGGTAACAGGACTGTGTATTAGCACAACAGAACTTCAGAATGTGAGGAACTAACTCCATCCAAACCATCATGAGTTGTTGGCCAAATGCCTGGGTAGCTCATTCAGCCTAACTTGAACCTCCAAACCACCCGGGGTAGAAGGTAATTAGGGCAACCTAAAAATGATACTGACTCCCCAAAGAAGTTGTGGAAACAGATCTTACCCTGTAGTTGTATTACTCATGCATTCCAAGGCGAGGCACAAAGGAGATGTGAGATAAGTCCCACATATTCCTAAAAAAAATATCATGCAAGAAGTGCATATAAATGTCACTGCTACAAGCAGTGTAGCTAAAACGAATAAAATATGACATATAAAATGAAGTTAAAAACAGTAGGAACCAACTTGGGTCCAAGAGGTCCTCACAACACCCCAACCCTGGCCACTGAGAAAGACACCTTCTAAAAGAAAGACAATATAAAATACTAAAAGTAATTGAAATGTTGACACCAACAAGCAGAGCAAACAAAATAAAAATGAGCCAATTAAAAAAACTATTTGCTGAAAAACAAAGGATGAATTTTAAAAATCATCAGAGGCAGCCATGATGTCATTCAAAATATCAGTGGAGATGGAATCCAAGAGGGATCCAGTATCCACAGATGACATAACCACAAAAGTCTCGGGGAGTAAGTCGAAAGAACAGACATGATCACAACCCTCAGCCTCTGCTGAGGAAGTAGCATCCTGTGCAATGCCTGCAGTGATTGAGCCAGAAGAATGGAATCCTGGGAGCAGTAGCATTCATATCCATATGAGATGGTTCATAAAAGACATCTTGAAGCAAACGTAGCCTCATAGGACAACTCCAGAAATAATCCCTCAATGGGAACATTAACAGATTCATGTCTGTAGATAGTACCAATTGCTTTGCAAGACACACATCCAGTGAGCACTCAAAAGGGCACCAAAGGCAGCGGAACATAGGCTACACATAGTCGAACCATACTGTTCAGAAAGGCAAAGTCCAGTTGTCATTTAGTTCCTCCAACAAGGGTACACAAAAGTACTGTATCATTAGCTCCCAACACAGCTGGACATGCAGTAGTTCCATCACCGATTGGCTTTGAAATGAGACATCCATTGTGGAGAAGAAAGAGTAGCAAAATACCACCTTTTAAGAATAACACAAGTGGTATGCCTCCAAATACACTTGAAAACAGAGACTATCAAAGATGGAATTACTCTGAAGACAGAGTAGGAAAGTGCTGATAAAACCACAGCCATGTGCCTTAAAAAACTGTACAACATTCCCGGTGTTGGAAGCATTAAAAATGTGACTCACAAGTTCACTGAAGTGTCTTGAAAAGTTGGTATTTAAAAGCGGCTGTATCTTGGCAGATGACCTTGCCACCTGTAATTCAAATCCTTCACGGGCAGATGTAAGGCCACGTGTTTCTGAAACAGTAGTGTTTTTAATCTGCTCAGCTTGTCGAAGTTAACATTAAAGGTAGAAATGGAAGGCCAAAAACTTGCTTACCTAATCTCATGTGTTGCAGAAAAAGAAAATGTTACTTACCAGGTGAGCATCTGTTCATGGCATGTAGTGCTGTAGATTCACCTGCTGTGCATACTCCTGCCATCTAGTGTTGGGTCTGAAGTGTTGAAAGTTGTCTATCTTCGAAGAAGCATTTTTGAGTCATGGGATGGAGTGACTCCTCCTTCTCGGTGATACTGCGCATGGGCATCAAATCCTTTGTTAGACTGTTTTCCCACAGGCGGATAGGAAAAGGAGTGTATAGGAAGTATAGATAAAGAAATGTCCATGCAAATGGAACAACAAATGTACAAGAATATACAAATATAAAGTAACTGTAATGGCCACAGGCGTCCGGGGAGGAGCAAGGGTGCATATGAATCTATAGCACTACATGCCACAAACAGATGCTTACCGGGTAAGTAACATTTTTCGTTCAGTGGCACGTGTGGCTGTAGATACACATGCTCTGCATAGACTGTAAAGCAGTCCCTCCATAAAAGTGGTGGCTAGCCTGTGGGAGTTGCAGTTGACTAGAAAAGTGTTTGTAGCACAGCTTGACCTACATTGGCTTGTTGATGTGCTAGTACATCCACACAGTAATGCTATGTAAAAGTGTGTAGTGTAGACCATGTAGCTGCCTTACAAATGTCCACAATAGGTATGCTTCCAAGAAAAGCCATAGTGGCTCCTTTTTTCCTAGTATAATGTGCTCAAGGAGTAACAGGGAACTGGCTCTTGGCTTTAGCATAGAAAGTTTGTATAAACTTTACGAACCATCTAGCTATGCTGTGTTTAGATACTGGACTGCCTCTGTGAGGTAGTAAAAAAGCTACAAAGATCTGCTTAGTTTTCCTAAATCCTTTGGTTCTGTCAATGTAAAACATAAGCGCTTGTTTAACATCTAGAGTGTGAAGAGCTCTTTATGCAACTGAATCAGGCTGAGGAAAGAAGACTGGTAGCTCAATGGATTGGTTGATATGGAATTTGGAAACCACTTTGGGAAGAAAACTTTGGGTTTGTGCAAATGACCACCTTGTTTTTATGAATTTGGAAGAAAGGCTCTTCCAAGGTTAGGGTCTGGAGCTCGCTAATACGTCTGAGTGATGTGATAGCGACTAAGAATGCCACTTCCCAAGAAAGGTACTAAAGAGGGGACATGAATGAAGTGTCTCAAATGCAGGGCCCATGAGCATGGTAAGCATAATACGGAGGCTACAGGATGGTGCAGGAGGCACTCTGAGTGTAATAACCCTTTTAAGGCCTTCTATAAAAGCTTTGATGACTTGATTTCTGAACAAGGATGTATGTTGTCTGTTCTGTAGATATGCAGCTATAGCTGCAAGATGTAAATTAATGGAAGTGTAAGCTAGATTTGCTTTCTGGAAATGGACCAAATAACAAACGATGTCTTGGACAGTAGCTTTAATGGCATTAATATGTTTGGGTTGGCAGTAGCATATAAAACATTTCCATTTTGCAGCATAACATGCTCTGGCTGTAGGTCTACGAGCATCCCTAAGAATGTCCATATAATCCGCAGGCAATACTAAGTAACCAAACTCAATGACTTTAGGAGCCATATTGCAAAGTTGAGTGACCTGGGGTGGTGATGCCTGATCTGTCCTTGTTTTTGAATGAGAAGGTCTGGCCTATTGGGGTGCTTCTTGTGGGAACTACTGAGAGATCCAGATGTGTGGTGAACCATGGCTGACCCACCCAAGTGGGAGCTACAAGGATCAGGGTAAGAGATGTCTATCTGATTCTCTGAACCAGAAATGCAATGAGAAGAAGAGGTGGAAAAGCATAAGCAAATGTCCCTGACCAGTTTATCCATAGAGGGTTGTTCTTGGTTAAAGGTGTGGGTATCTGGAGGCGAAGCCTGGGCATTTCATGTTTTCTGCTGTAGTGAAAAGGTCAATCTGAGGAGTTACCCACTTTAGGGAGCATTTTTGAAGAACTTTGTGGGCATGCCCATTCGTGGTCTTGTTGCTGCATCCTGCAAAGTTATTGTCCATTCCTCGGACATACTCTGCCTCCAGGTGAATGTGGTGGTGAAGAGCCCAGTCCCATATTGTCCGAGATAGTTGTGGCGGTTGGGACAACTCTGTCCCCCCTTGTTTCTGCAGGTAATACATGGCTGTCATGTTGTTTGTGCACACAAAGACAACCTTGTGAGACAGGTGATGAAGAAAAGCTTTCAGGGCTAGAAATACTACCTGAAGCTCAAGGTAATTGATATGAAGGGATTGGCGACTGAGATTCCAAAGGCCCTGTACTGTGAGGTCTTGAAGGTGAGCACCCCAACCTGTCAGTGATGCATCAGTGGTCCGAATGACCTGAGGCATAGGGTCTAGAAAAAGCCACCATTTCAAAAGGTTGGTGGTGTTCCACCATTTCAGAGATCGGTGAGTATGGCGGTCTAACAACACTAGATCTTCCAGGTGACCCAGTGACTGAGACCACTGACGAGACAGACACTGCTGTAAGGAGCGATTGTCAAGTCTGGCATGGGGAGCAGGAGGCCATCATCCCTAACAGGTGCATGATAGTTCTGACTGTGTATGTATGATTCTCCTGAAATGGGGGAGAAGAGACTGAAAACAGTGAACTCGTGCTGGATTGGGGTATGCTAGCCCCAACTCTGCAGTGAGAATAGCTCCTAGCTAAGGCAGTATCTGAAAAGGTTGGAGATGGGATTTGACAAAGTTGATTGTGAATCCCAACGTGTGAAGCAGGTCCACTGTCATCTGAGTGTGATATTAGCACTGTCATAGTGTGCTGGCTTTGATGAGCCAGTCATCTATATAAGGGGACATGTGTATGTTTTGTCTTCTGAGGTGTGCGGCGACTACTTTGTGAAGATTCTGGGAGTGGTAGGGATTCTGAATGGCAGGACTTTGTACTGATAACGTTTGCTTGCAATCACAAATCTTAGGTATTTTCGGTGTGCAGGGTGGATATGAATATGGAAGTAGGCGTCCTTTAGATTTAGGACAGTCATAAAGTCACCTTGTTGTAGAAGTGGAATAACGTCTTGAAAAGTAACCATATGAAAGCGTTCTGACAGAATGTAGTGGTTTAATGGTCTGAGGTCCAGAATAGGCCTGGGACGTCTTTTTTGGAAATATGGAAGTACAGGGAGTATACTCCTGATCACTGGTGTTATAAAGGAACAGGCATGATTGCCCCTTTGAGAGGAAGGGATTGAACCTCTTACTTGATAAGTGTGAAGTGCTTGTGAGATAGCTTGTGAGCAAGGGGGAATGTTTGGAGTAGTAATGAGCTCTAGATATTAACCATGTTGGATAATGGAAAGGACCCATTGGACCGTGGTGATGTTGCGCCATTCTGCATGAAAATTTTGAAGTCGCCCCCCAACAGGTGTGGAGTGGGCGGGTGCAAGATGAAGGTAGTCACTGCTTTGAAGTGGAGGTAGATCCTTGGAAGGCAGTGCTCTTACCTCTGCCCTTGTTATTATTGCCTCTGTAGGACCCATAAAGAAACCCCTAGAATAGGAAGGGGAAGGCTGGCTGGTTTGGGAGGCAGATGCCTCTGAGGATGTGCATCTGTAACCTCCTCTGAAGGCAGGGAGACAAAAAGTGCCCCTTTGTGTGGGTGGCCTGTAGAGCATCCATGGCTTTAGCTGTATCCATGTCTTTTCTTAGCTTCTCAAGGGTAGAATCCACTTGAGGGCCAAAAGGATGCTCCTTATCAAAAGGCATGTTAAGCACTGCTTGCAGAACCTCTGGTTTGAAAACAGCGCATCAAAGCCACACATGCCTCCTTATCAAGACACTGGTGTAAACGTCACGTGCAGCATCATCTGCGGTGTCTAGGGCACAGTGTATGAAGTTATTAGTAATGGTTTGCCCCTCAGCAACAATTTGCTGCCCTCTTTTGCAGTGCTTTTCTGGGAGAAAGTGGAAGAGCTACTCCATTTCATCGCAGTGAGTCCGGATATATCTGGCTAGTAAGGCATCTGAATTGGCAATACGCTAATGGTTAGCTGCTTGTTCAGCCACACTTTTGCCAGCAGCATCTAACTTTTTACTCTCCTTGTCAGGAGAAGGAGAGTCCCCTGTGACCTGGCTATTAGCACATTTTCATGCAGTGGTGGCTACTATAGAGTCTGGAAGGAACTGTGACCTAATATACACTGGATCTGAGGGAGCAGGTTTATATTTTGTATCTACTGTAGGGATGATAACCCTAGAGCAGATGGGATCTTTAAAAATTTCATCAGCATGACAAAGCTTGCCAGGCAGCATACAAAGAAACTGGATATCCCTATAAGTAGATGGAAGGGTATTGAACAGGAAGTCCTGTTTGATGGGGTCCCTGTGCAACTGTACATTGTGGAAAGCAGCTGCCCTTGCCACTACCTCCTGGTAGGATATGCTACCCTCCGGTGGTGGGCAGAGTGTGTGGTATAAGTCTAGATCATTTCTCAATATCGGGTCAGGGTCATATGTGTCCCATCGATCAGGGTTCATCTGTGTCCCACCCACATCTTCCCCACTATATAAAGGGGATCCCTGAGGTGTAAAATCTCCTGCACTAGGTGAAGCAGGTGAATGAGGAGGAAAGGGAGGTAGAAGAGAAGAAGGGGTGGAGGAGGTGGGGAAGGTGAATGAGGAGGAAGAGATGGAAAAGGCTAGTGAGGTGTGCTGGTAGCCTTGTCCTTGGTAGTCTTCTTTGAAGGTGGCTTAGTGTCGAAAGCCTCTTGGAAGGACAGTTTCCTCTTCAAAAGTACAGGGGGGAAAGTAATAATGCACAGCGTACCCTCCTGGATATGGAGGCAGCACTGATGAGCTTCCAACACCTTCGAAATGAGTTCCACAGGTGAAGGTGTAGCTGAAGACTGGCTTGGATGTTCTCAGTTCTGTGATTTCTGTACCAAAGTTTTCAGCTGGTACAATTTGGTTGGCACCGAAGCGGAGGTGATAGCTTGTCGGCTCGGAGTCAAAGTACTTGGAGCCAAATTCCAGACCGCAATGGCAATGATGGCTCGGACCGAGATGTTGGAGGTCAAAGCCGAAGACGTTGTTCTTGTCTTGGCTATTTGTGGAGCCAAGCTGGGTGGTGGGGCACCCGGAACAATTTTTCAGATCCGGCCATGGCTTGTTGGCAGTGGCGGTCTGACGACCTCTGCACAGGGCTTTTTAATAGTCTTAGAGTGGGCAGGAGGGGCCACGGTACTCACGGAATGCGCGGATGTTACCTTGTGGTTTTTGATATCCAACTGCACATCAGAGCCCTGATTTGAAAAGCCCTTCTCTTGTTTCAGCTCCTCCTAGGCATGTTTCTCCACAAAGATGTCCGGGGTGTCTTCTGGACTCTCCAACCGATGAGCTCTTCAGCCCCGAAGGATCTTCTTCGTCGGGAAGGATTTACAGGTGTTGCAGGGGTAGCTTCCTGGTGGTCGGGGCAGAGACCCAGGTAATACACCAGATGTTGGTTGGTGTGGGGAAATTCTGCATGGCACTGAGCACAGAAACAAAATGGTGTGCATTCCATGAGCTCAGCTTAATGGTCGATGCTGTGTGGTGAGGTAGGCCCGAAACTGGCGCGGATGCCGTGCTGGGCCTGGGGTCGTTGCCCGGACCAACAAGTGGAGACAAACGTGAAGATGGAAATGTGCGATCGAGGAATAATACAGTCAGTTTGGAGGAAATGGAAAGAAAGATTTTAGATCTGAAGCGAGTCAAAAGACTGAGCGGAGACACACACGTCCAAACCCTATGGCTGAGAGAAAACAATTTAACAAAGGAGTCGATGCCCATGAGCAGTATCACCGAGAATGGGGAATCACTCCATCCCATGACTTGAAAATTCTTCTTTGAAGAAAAACAACTTGCAACACTCCCGACCCAACACTAGATGGCAGAAGGATGCAGAGAATGTGCATCTACAGCCACACATGTCATCGAATGAGTACGTTACCACAGCAAGTTACTATTTGAGAAACAGAAATCACATAAGGGACACCTGCTGCCATCCCACAATAGCCTTGTTCACTCAGCATCAAGTAACTTCCATTGAAAAGTAATTGAAACACAGGGCAAACCAAGGACTGAGAACTCCCTTCTAGTAACATGCCACTGATGCATTGCACATGCTGTAAAATGTCACCTGTTTACAAATCATTGAGTGGCTTACAGAGGTTTCACAATTACTTCCACTGAGAAAGATTTCCTTTTCCCCACACATACGTTGGTAGTTGATAGGTAATTCCCACATCTTGCGTATGAAACTCTCCCCTAGTGCCTCAAATCTGTGTACCACAAAATGTTTCAAACATGATGCAAACTGAAACGTGCAAAAATGGCAGAGAGATAACTCCATGCATTAACCACACTGTTGATGTTTCAGCCACTGTGAAAGGCAATTTTTCGATGTTAAGCATTGTGTATGTTGCATTCTTCTTTGCCATTATCTTAAATTATAAGGAAAGAATAACTCTTTTGAGTTCATGTGCTTCCAGGGCACGCAATTAAATTTTAGAACCCGCAATGTCCAACTCAAATGCATTATGGGTCTAAGCTGACTCTGTCCATGCTGTAAAAAAGCTTTGTTGTTTTGTACAATGTCAATTGCAGAAGACACAATATTGTTTAGTGTGTAAATACGAGTGCACAATGTATTCATTCCGTTATGGCCTGATCTATTTGCCTTAAATGAGCAGAAGCTTCCATTTGAGAATGCTTCCATATTTCAATTTAAATGGTGTACAAGAATCTTTTGGAGCATGTTGATATAGGACCTAACAAGAAGTCTTGCAAATCCATGTCATCAGACAGGAGAGGAAGGGGCTCTTTTACAGGTGGAATGATGTAAACACTGCTGACATAACTTTCTCTCACAGTAAGTAGTGACAATCCCTGTGTTCTGTGTCTCGATATAACAAGGGTCTAGTCTGCTTGCTTTAAAACCCTGCGAAGAATGTATAAAATATGCATGACAACTATTTGTGTCGTCTGGTCACAATATACACCTGTTGGGAACTGAAAGTGTTGAATTAATAGTACCGTTCTTAACAATACCATTGAGCTGATCTTCTGTGTAATTTAGTAGACTTTGCCAATTGTTAAATTACAATTGAAGGGATACTAGGCAGACTCATTTCTTTAACTTTTGCTAGACCTAGGCAAGTTGTCTGCTGAACAGTCTCATTCAGAAAACCCATCTGTAAAGGAATCAGACACATTTTAAGTAAGGCATCCATGCCCTCCATTTGCCAATGTTTTGTTTCCCAAACTGATTATAATCCCTTGTATGCTGATAACGGCTTGGAGCTGTCCTCAGCCATGGTGTGTGTGTGTGTGCTCAGGATGACTCCAAGACGTCCTCGCACACACCTTTGTTGGGAGCGCTGGTGCTCTGCTCATGGGTCCCACTGCAACATGGCTCTATTGTGGATGGCAGCAGAAGTGCTTCCACTGCCACCCAAACCCCTACTGGCGACCTGATGGCACCAATATGTGCACAGAAGACCTCCCAAAGGTAAGGAGGGAAGGGGGGGTTATTTTTTGGAAAACAGTCACGGGGGAAAGAAAAATGTTTTTCCTTTCCCCCTTGCCTGTTTGGAGTGGATACCTGCTCCACGATCACAGTCGAGCAGCAATCCACACCACTGGACCCCCAGGGATTTCCTCTGTGTTGGGGTAGCGACCTCTTGGGCAAGGGGCATTATTATTTAATTATGTTTTGGCAATATTTTTTGTTGATCTACCCCCTCAACCCCATGGCTGGGGGGATTGGTGGGGGGAAGTGTAAAACCCACTGGATGTCAGGCATATTTTTAGGATAAATATGGGAGTGACCCCTTGGGCAAGGGTCGCTTCCCTTCGGGGATATATATATTTTTTTAATTCGGAAATCCCCCACCCAGGAGGGTGGATCGGACATTTTTAGGGCAATCTGCCCTCTGGGAGGGAGAGGAGGGGGAAGTAGAAGCCCACTACACTCCACGGAAATGTGTGCAGAACGAGAGCAGCCCCTTGGGCAAGGGTCATCCCCTTGGGGGGATAATTTATTTTTGTATTCCCCGAAGCCTCCCCCCACTGCCAAGAGGGTGGGTCGGCTCTCTGGGGGGTGGGGGCAGAAGCCCACTAGGTATCAGGGAATAATGTTTTGAAGGGGAGCGACTCCCTTAGGCAATGGTTGGTCCTCTTGGGGCAATTATTTTGCCTTCCAACCCCCACCAGAGGGCAGATCGGCCATTTGTAGGCTGATTGGCCCCCTGGGGAGTAGAAGCCCACTTGCCACCAGGGAATTATGTTTTGAAGGGGAGCGCCCCCTTGGGCAAGGTTCACTTCCCTTGGGGGCCCATATTGTTTTCATTCCACCCTCCCCTGAGGGCAGCTTGGATGTTTTTAGAACGATCAGCCCTCTGGCGTGTGATAGAAGCCCACTATACACTATGAATTTTGTATCGGACCACCCCCTTGAGAAAGGGGTGCTTTCCTTCCAGGCCCTATAATTTCTGCCCCCTTGAGGGAAGATTTGTATTTCATTTTTGTGAAATCTCTTATGAATAAAAGTTACATCTTGAACCTTTCGATCACCGTCGTGCCAAATCCAACCAGTATGTGTGTGTACCTGAGGATGGTTGTGCAGTAATATTTTCTAGTATATTTCTGTCTTTCTCTGTCAGGGTGCACATTGTTTCTATGGAAAATCTACCAACTCTAGATATTTTTGTAAACTACTCACCCAGGGGAGTACAGGGTGGTGTTCCTCTCGTGGACCCCATCAAGTTTTTTTTACACACAATGCCCAGCAAACCACAACATTTGAGTAAAATAACACATTTTTCTTGCACTTCTGTGCCATATTCTTCCGGAATCAGATGTAAACTACAAAATTCCTACCACCCAGCATTTCCCCATGTGTGCAATTAAAAATGCTGCCAAACCTGTGGGGCTGGACCTAGTGCTTGAGACAACGGATCAAACTAAATGGGAGTCCTTGCAAAGGAACCTTAATTGACCTGGGTTTGATTTATTAAGTCGTAGGCACTTGGCCCAGCCAAACAAGTGAGGTACCATTTTTTCTCAGAAGACATGGGAGAATACTGGGTGGAAGGAAGTTTGGGACTCCCCACAGATCCCAAAACTTTCCATCATAAAAATGTGAGGGAAATGTGTTTAAGTCACATTTTGAGGTTACAAATGATTCTGGGTAACACTGCCTAGCGAGAGCCATGCAAGTCCCCCCATCCTGGATTCCTGTAGGTGTCTAGTTTTAAAAAAATGTATAGGTTTCCTTGGTTTCCCTATGTATCAGCTTAGTTAGGGTCCAAAATCAACAGCTAGGCACACTGAAAAAAGGTTCAGTTTTCGGTTGAAAAATTTGATGTATCCATGTTGCGTTTTGGGCCGGTACCTGTTGGGGGCTCTAAGCCTACCCACACAAATGAGGTACCATTTTTATCGGAGGACTTGGGGGAATGCTGGGTGGAAGTAAGTTTGTGGATCCCCTCAGGTTCCCCTTTCCTCTCCAAAATGTGACAACATTTATTTATAGCCACATTTTGAAGTTTGCAAGGGATTCTGGGTAAGACAAACTGGTGAGAGCCACGCAAGTCACCATATCTTATATTCCCCTAGGTGTCTAGTTTAAAAAAATGTACAGGTTTGCTAGGTTACCCTAGGTGCCGGTTGAGCTAGGGCCAAAATCCACAGCTAGGCACATTGTAAAACAAAAAGGTAAGTTATTAGTGGAAAAATGAGATGTGTCCATGCTGCATTTTGGGCTGTTTCCTGTCATGGGCACTATGCCTAACCACATAAGTGAGGTACCATTTTTATCAGGAGACTTAGAGGAACACAGAATACAAGAACAGATGTTATTACCAATTGTATTTTTCTATATTTGTCCCTTCCACATGTAAGACAGCTTGTAAGATCGAAGGCTTTTTTGAGAAATGCCCGTTGATTCATATGCTAATATGGGCTCCCACAAATTCAGAGATCTGCAAATAGCAACTGCTTCTAAATTTCATAGCTTGTGCCCATTAAAAAAATATAGAATTTCTTGATGCCTATTTTTCACTATCTATATTTCACCATATGAATTGCTGTATACAGGGTTCACAGAGAAAAACCATTGCAAGGTGCAGCTCAGTTATTGACTCTGGGGATTTCGAGTTCTTGGAAAACCCACGAACCCTATAAATCCCCCGCAAACAGAAGGATCTAGCAGATGGAATGGTATATTGCTTTTGCAAATCTGCCATTGTGATGAGAAGTTGCCAATGAAAAAGTTGTCACAAGTGGCTTTTTTTTCTTACTAATTTTCAATATTTTTTTTATTTCAAAACTTATTTTCTTTGAGAAAGCCTTGGAAGATTTACACAAATGATTCCATGATGAATTCAGAATTTTGTCTAGTTTCCAGAAATGTATAGCTGTCTGTGTTCCACCATGGGTTTCGCACCCGTTTCCACCACAAACTGGAAGGAGGATGAATGCACAAAAAAAACAGGAAAAATAAATTTGGTTTTCCGAATCAAGTCTGCCTGTTCTTGAATGCTGGGTAGATGGTGACTTTAGCACCTCACACCTTTCGTTGATGCTATTTGCAGGGAAAAAAGGCACTTTCCTATGGAACACTTTTTCCCTATTTTTCCCCCCAAAACCCAAAATGAGGCCATATTTGAGTACTTTCTTGGTCTCCTCCAGACAAATTGACACACCCAGGGTCCCTTTGGAATCCCCAGGGTGTTGTAAAAGAAGGACACACATTTGGTGTGGATAGCTTATATGGGCAAAACGTTATGGAGGCCTAAGTGCAAACTTCTTCAAATAGTCAAACAAAAAGCTTTGCCCACAAGGGGAGTAGGGGCGTACGGGGCCTGGCAAAGAAAGGATAAAATCAATTGTTTCTTTCTAATATTCATAACTTCGAATGACTAGTTGGGAAACAAATTAATTTGAAGAGAATAAATGAATTTAGTAGCGGTCAGCATATTTTTCCCTGCTTTTGTTGATGGTAATTTAAAATAAGATACAGGATCTGAAGGCCGTGCATGGCGCGGTGGTGGTTGGATTAACGTGTAGTAATGAAAATTACTATATGTTAAAAAAACACATAGAAATACACTGAAAAAAACAAAGGTTACAAGGATGTTATAGTTAGGTAATAGAATTAAAAAAATATATAACAATTCACTTAAAAAACAAAGGTTACAGGGACATTATAGTTAGGAAATAGAATTTTAGAAAAAACATAGAAATTCACTTAAAAAACCCAAAGGTTACAGGGACGTTATAGTTAGGCTCACATTTTAAAGGTACAAAACCCATAGAAATTCACTAGTTATAGTTAGGATTATCTCAAGTAACTATAACTCATACACTAAGGTAACTATAACTTGCACTCTCACATGCACTGCTACTTACCCCACAAATTACAGCACTCGTGACATCTTTGATAACATCACTAACCATATCAATGAAATATTTGCAGTAAAACAATGTTAACAGAAAAAATATAGTTAAAGTTCTACTTGTCCGTATAAGGTGTTTTTGTGGCTGGTCTCCCTGGGCTCCCTGCTTCCTTAGGTATCTCTCTGGCTCTTGGTGGGACACATTCTATGCACTTAGGAACCATGGTGCCAAGCTCAGGGAATACTTGTCCATCCTGTGCTGCTAGTAGGTCCTGATGTGCCGGAAAGTTAATGACCTTGTCCTGCGACATTTACATTACATCTAAGAACCATGTCTGCCTGGTCCACTGAGGGGTTATTAGGATTAAAGTCATGTGTGCCTGACTGCATTTTTGTAGCGCATGGTATAATTGGTATCGGTGTAAAAGTGTAGTAAAAAATCCCGGACCGTTCTACCATGCAAGCTCTTCCTAATGATTGTCAGTGGAGAAATCAGGAGGTGAGATTTTGGGATTTTGTGGCTTGCTAACAATTCTATGTGTGGTGTGCCCCACTTCTGAAAGAAGTCCTTCACCACCCTTTCTGTATTATCTTGCATTTGTGTATGGTGCTTGTCTGTCTGCTTAGTCTGTCGCTTCGGTATAGAGTTCCCCGAGGTGGTGGATAGACCTGTGCTAGCTTGGAAAGTACATGCGATCTTGTTACCACCTGTTTGCTAAGGTAGAACATTATGGCTATGTTGTCTGTTTAGATTTGGACTGCCTTTACCTCCATATGTGTCTGGAAGGCTTTCAGTGCTAAGAAGTCTAGTCCTGAATTCCAACATATTTATCCGCTGTACTGTTTTTTTTTTTTCAGTTTCCATAGACCCCATAGGTTCAGTTTTCCCATTTGGGTTACTAAGCTCATGTGAGATGCATCTGTGGTAATGGTTGTTGAATGGTCTTTTCACTGTAATGTTGTTCATATACCACCAATGCATCTCTCACTGTAGACCGTCAGTAACACCACTAGATAGTCCCAACTACCAGTTGATGTGACCATTGTGGTTTAAACCACTCCTGTTGTGGTTTCATGTCCAGCCTTGCTTGGGTTACTAAGGGAATGCAACATACCATCATGCCCATCATTTTTCCCACCACTTTCACTGTCAGATGTTGCCCTTCTAGTAGAAGCAATGAGGCGGCCTTGCTCTATTCTTGCCTGGACCCCCTTTGTCACCAGACATGCTTTGGACTTTCTGTGTTCAGAATTGGTACTAGACAACTTTGTTGTGCTTGGGAATGAATTTTCAAAGTTTAGTGAGAAAACTAACTTGTGGAGCATGCCATGACTGTTTGTATACCTTCCTTGCACTTTCTGAATGACTTTTCTTTTATAAACGTCACACTGAAATATCCTGTTGCTTTTTCTGTCTCGTACTTTTTTAAGCACTACAGCATAACAGTATTTCCAAAACAGGCTGTTCCCGGTAAAAAAGATGTTGATTACGGAGGCTTGCGCCTCTTGTTTACAATTCTTGTCTAAAGTTGGACACCTGTAGCCAGGCATCTTGCAACAATATAGTAGATGGACAGAGCTGTCTGCTGGCAGTGTATGTCGCATCTTATGCAGACTTGAGGAAGACCCCGGCAAAACTCTTTCCGTCCTGGAGCACTATCTTCACCCTCTTTCTGTATTTGCCCAGCAATTTCTGCATTAGCTCCTAAATCTCATCTCATTGTTGACAGTCATTTCTGTTCAACAGCACGTTAGCTATGTGCCACTGCACTTCCATCTTCATCTTCTCTTCAATGTGACCAATTTGATTCAGACTGCTCATATTCAAGCTGAACATCAGAGGTGTCTGCAAACCTCTTTATCTCTGAAGTGCGAGCAGTAAGTGGCATTCAGGTATGAATCTGGCCCTTCCTCTAATGAGTCTGCATATAAGTCTTTTCAGTCTGCTGTACTTTCCTTCCTGAGATGGATATGGATTCCATCCTCCTCCTAATAGTGGAAACAATTCTTATTTGTCTTCTCCTATAGTTCAAGTGTGAGCAGAGACTCTAAGGGGGTCATTCTGACCCTGGCGGTAATTACCGCCATGGCGGAGGTCGGCGGTAGCACCGCCAACAGGCTGGCGGTGCACCGCTGGGCATTCTGACCGCGGCGGTTCAGCCGCGGCCAGAAACGGAAAGTCGGCGGTGTACCGCCGACTTCCCGCTGCCCTTTAGAATCCTCCATGGCGGCGGAGCGCGCTCCGCCGCCATGGGGATTCTGACACCCCCTACCGCCATCCGGTTCCTGCCGGTTCTCCCGCCAGGAACAGGATGGCGGTAGGGGGTGCCGCGGGGCCCCCGTAAGAGGGCCCCACGAAGAATTTCAGTGTCTGCTTTGCAGGCACTGAAATTCGCGACGGGTGCAACTGCACCCGTCGCACCTTCCCACTCTGCCGGCTCCATTCTGAGCCGGCGTCCTCGTGGGAAGGGTGTTTCCCGCCGGCCCAGTGGGAAAGCCAGAATGACCGCCGCGGTCTTTCGGCGGGAATCGCTTGCCGGGCGGCGACCGCCGTCCGCCACGGTCAGAATCACCCCCTAAGTCTGTCACCTCCTGTTCTTTTCTTGTGCGTCTTTAGAGGGATTTTGTATTTCTTAAAGAGTCAACCTCTCGCTTCCTCCTCATTAAGACCTCCATCGAGGCACTGTTTTTTCACCCAACGGTGAGAGACCTTTGGTTGGCTTGAACTATTTCAGTTATCTTCTTCAGCGTCAAAGTCTCCTTCACTGATGTTCCTTGTCCCTCCAACACTCTTGATCCCCTTTTGGTGTCAACGCTGATTCCGAAGGGCGGCTCTCTTCCCTTTATTTTGCTTGTATCTGTGGGAATCTTTTCAATTTTGACTACTTTAGGGAGTCAAATGATTCCTCAGTGGGATTGTTTTAGCATGCAGTGAGCTCAAAGGTTACCTACCATTTCTTTGTTTCAGCGTGTTTGGAGTTTTATTTCTCTGGGTCTTCATGAACTCTTCACCAGGCATTTCCCTCTGCGCAACCTCGGTGACTTCATGTTGGTCTGTTTTTGCTTGACAAACACAAGTCCTAATGGGATTCCTTCTTGCACTGGGAATAAGCCATCACGTAGTGTGGCTACCTCTGCTTTTCCCATCTTCTGGGGCAAGGTTGGACATTT
Source organism: Pleurodeles waltl (assembly GCF_031143425.1). NCBI lineage: Eukaryota > Metazoa > Chordata > Amphibia > Caudata > Salamandridae > Pleurodeles > Pleurodeles waltl. The sequence continues at coordinate 371,752,260 of NC_090448.1, read as the reverse complement.
GTACATGCACAGCACTCTGTGGTCCTTCGAAAGGCAGAGGTTGCATACATCAAGACTGTTCTTTTGCCTGTACAGTGGAAGCTGGGGCAAAATCTAAAAGGGTTATGCTCCATGCCCTAGCTCATTGTCTGACCCATGTGGTCGAAGTAGATATTGGTTTTTGTCCAAAACTCGGTGTTTTGTAGGTCTTTTTCAGCACTTTAGTTTTCCTTCAATGTTCATCGGTAGCTAGGCTCTAATTACCTTCGTCTTAGATATTCTGCACTGTTTTCAGTGAGCTCTGGAGGTCTTGGCTGTGCTTTTAGACCTAACAGTGGAAAAATGATCTACCAGAGCCTGAAATGCTAAGCACAAACTCAGAAAGATTCTCTGTAGCAAGTAACAATGTAGTCCACCACGGCTGGCCGAACTACACAACAGTGTGACACTGCAAAGGGAATATTGCTCAAAGTTAGAAAAAAACTCTGCAGTGAACCTTAGGAAATTTAGTACAAATGCGTACTCTGTAAAAAAACATCTCAGCCATAACAGAGATCAAAGACTGCACCAGCAGTATGAATAAAGAGAAACCAGCATCTTGTCAACCCAATAACGAAATAAAACATGATGCTGGGTCATACCAACTCGACAGAATAGAGGAAAAAAGGTAAGGAAAATGTTACTTACCCTATAAGCATCTGTTCGTAGCATGTAGTGCTGTAGATTCACTCCTGCCATCTAGTGTTGGGCCCGGATGTGTGCAAGCTGTTTTTCTTCAAAGAATTCTTCTCAAGTCACGAGGTACTGTGACTCCACCTCTCGCTTGCATTGTGCATGGTCATCGGCTCCACCGTTAGATTTTTTTTTTCTCCTGCCGTCTGGTTCAGACATGTGCTTCCATGCTCCGGATCAATGCTGTCACGGTGATCTTTTCGTCCACCCACGGTTTCTCTCTCTCCCTCGGTATTGTCTTCGATCACATCTCCCCTGTTCTCTCATATCAGGTCGGTGTTTCCAGTTATGGTCTGGACAGTTCGCCAGCAACTCCAGCTCCCGGAGGTCCACTCTCACCATGCCTTGCCTGTGATGGAACAGGTGACCTTTCAGTATTGCTTACAGCATCATGCAAAGTACCCCTGGCCGACCTCCACCAGGTCTGTAATCTTTGTCTCTCATCTGAGCACGAGGCCTCTTGCAAAGTGTGCAGGTCCTTTCAATCAAGGAAGGCCCTTTAAGACTGCTGAGTCTGTTGACTGGATATGTCGCACAGGAGAGGCAAAGGTACTCCAGACCAGGACCTCGATTGGGAACATCATCCTGAACCTTCGACCGCTGACGAGGAGGCTTTCTTGCCAGGAGAGAGGACCGGTTCTGACCTCGAGATTGAAGGCTGGAGTCTCTGGAATGTATGAGGGAGAACTGTGCACCTGATTCTTTTAGTATTGGATAGAGAAACATGTGGCACACATAGTTTTCACCTGTACTTTCTATCAAGGTTAATAGTCCGAGAAGAATGTGCTTTAAACCCAAGAATACCAATCCAGGCTAATAAGGAAGTGAGGGGGCAATCTGTAATTTATATAAGAAAAGTATGAGAGGAAAATAAGTAAATAAAACTTTACCTGTGGTTTCTGTTACAACCTCCAAATCGATTCCTTCAGGTTGATCTTCAAACTTCTCCAGTTCAGATAGGGTAGGCTTCACTCCTTCAGTGATCTAAAGCACATTTGGTACAAAAAGTGTGCAGTTAGGTTTTGGGAATGCAGATCCCTTTCATTGACATAAGTGGGGCAGATATTTGTACTCACAACAGCAGACATGGCAAAACTCTTGAACAAGAAGCCTTTGCGGCTATAACGATTGACTTCAAAGATAAGGAAATCTCCATCTGAGGTGACCTCTCCACCTAGCGACCTGAATGGAAACAGAATGTGTCTCACTGAAGGTGCCACAAAACCAACCCTGGAAGCAAATGGTAAGGCACTCGAGTTTTACTGTCCATGCCTAGGTATTTATTTGCAGTTAAAGATATTGGTCCACGTATCTGTATTTATTTAGTTCTCCCAGCACTTCGAACAAACATTTTACTTAGATTCCATAGTTAGCCCAAGGACAGTTTGAAACCATTTGTGTAATGATAATTCAGGGTATTGGAATAATTACCAGCCATTATCATACCAAAGGCACAGTCTGTTTGCATGTGACAATCATTTAATCCTTTCAAAAAGGAACAGGGCACTGGTAGATTATGGTGGGGTTTGGTACAACTGTAGAATAAGACAAACATAATCTTAGTTTGTATTCTTACCTGACCATATTGTTTGATCTGGAGCACATCACTTTTATCTTCAGCCACCCTACGTTGCTCAGAAGGGGGAGTGGTGGTGGGGGTTTGGGGATGTGGGGGTGGTTTCAAAACTTTGTATGCAAATAATACCTATGCATGTTTGTGGAAGAAAAAGAAAAACTGCAACTGGATCTAATCAAGCTATGCTCCTAGGAGATGGAAGTATCTGTTATTTACCATTACATTCACTTACATGTATTCAATTGATATTTAAATTACAATAAGAGCTTAAGACTGTACTCTCCGGTTCAACATCTCACTAAGGTTCAAGTAGACCCACAATGAAGGCACACAAGGTCACTGGTTATTCAACATTAATGCCTACTTGAACAGTACACCATCGGAACCAGAACTGATGCCTGAAAAATGATGTTTAAATAATTAAGTGAACTATGCACTAAGCTTTATAGTATCATTTTGCCATAATATGACATTTTTAGAAACACATTCCCACGCAAGTGTATGAGCCTGTTTCTTGTGCTGCTTTCAGGCATCTGGATACAAAACGTGAGCTGATCAGGGTGAACCTACTCATTCCACTCCAAGACACCATCTTGGGTTGGTTGCTTCTCTTCCTCAGAGCCTCTCCTACCAGGGTTGTAAGCCAAGGCATCCAAGAAACAAGAGAAGCGATTAAAAGTAGTCTTTTGGCATTTTCACTATTTGGTCCTGTTAGGGCAATAACCTCCGCCACGCACTCCTCATTCATAACCTTTCCACCTATTGCACCCCATGTTCCATCCTGCCACTTCTGGATGGAGCACATACACTGAGGTTCTGCTGTAGTCTTTCTTTGACTGCATAATTACAGTGTCCCTGGGGGGCTCATACACACACCCTGCCCATCAGGGGGCTGGCCTTTTATAACTCCTGGCTGGACTTTACCAAGGTTGCTTAACTGCACATTTATTGGGGATTAGATGTCTATTGCTCCTGGATTCAGACTTTGCTAAAGCTTAGCTAAACAGTATCAGGGTCACAGAAACTGTGCCATATTATAAGCATTACTATTATACAGTAAAGGCCAAGGGGTAAATCATAAATACAACTTAAGGATAAATAAAACTAAAAGGTATATTCTTAGTTTAGTCATTCACAGAGAAAGTACACAGTTAGGTCTAGTTAACTAAGTGATCTTGAAGCTTGGAACTAAAGATGATGGGTGTGGGTGCAAGTCTTATGTCCATGGCATTCAATACGATTGGGGAGACATGGACCCTATATAGCTTTTAACAAAAACCTGGTTAACATCAGAGCTAGAATTTATTGAACTAGTCCTTTAAAAATGTAACTATACATTTCTCCATATGTTGCTTCCTCCTTCACTACTTTCACACTTTTCCAGAAACACATCTTGCAGATGATCTGGCTTTGTGCACTCAAACTCAAAAACAAAATCCTACAAACTGGAGATTTCTGCCTTTGGATATACATCAGAAGCAATCAACAACCCTGAACTTCTAGATTTCTGCCAACGGAACTCAAAAACTACCTATACAAAGAACACAACACCTGTTGGACAGCTATTGCCGTCACTCCCAAGCCGCTAATCACTTTAAGTGGAAGACTAAATTGCAAACAACATAGGTTTAATATGCCTATGCATTTCAATCCAATGCTGGTCCCAAAGAGAAGTCTTGCCAAGCAGACTACACAAAGCTTTAATTAATTGTCTAGTCCCACCACTAGATGCCCTCACTGAATCTCCGTGCTCCAACATCACAAAAAACGTTGATTGAGTTGCTCTGCTTAACCCCATGAACTCAAGTTAAACAACAAGGCAAACAACATATAACTCAAAAGAAAAGTGTCCCATCTAAAAAAAAACAAGTTTGGAAACAGGAACAATGCTGGAGGAAGCTAGGTTCATCTGTGGATACAGACGTCTGCAGATGCCACATGAAAGTGTATCACAGATTGGTGCTTAAGGATTAGAGAAACTGCCACACTTCAGAATCACATGAATGAGTGATTCAAAATATTTAAAAAAACAACAGACCTAGAAGTCTGAAATAACATATTGGTCACCTCTGAGCAACTTTGGGAAAATATGCTTACTTTCAGGAATAAGATATCAGTAGTTCAATTCAACATCCTCGACAAGCAGGAGCTCTCTACACTCAACACAAATGATTCTCTTGTTATTGACTTATGCCTATCGACCTTCAAAGGGATGACACAGGATCTAGTATATAAAAAGAAGGAAAAATCAGGGCCTCAAATCTTAGTGTCGAACCTTTTTACACATACAAAATAAAAAAACACATTTAGACTCTTGGGCAGGAACTATAAACATCACAGCTACCTAGTTTCAAAACTGCAAAGTTCCATAACACTAAAACTTCAATTATGAACCCACTTATTTAGAAACAAACACCCAACCCGCTACAACTTGCAAATTACATACAAATCAAAACCCCACCACCTTCAAGCAAAATAATGGAGAGGGAATGACCCATACCACACAATTAACAATCAGAACTCAGAGCTGGTAAGTGCATAGAAACAGTAATATCTGCTATCAGAGTACTACTACTCTACCCTTGTGACACCAAAAATCCTCATCTTTCTCAATGGTTTACAACACTGTAGAGCAGGACACAAAATTCTTGTAGAAAGACGGACTGGGAAACTGGACCAGCTCTTCAGTGGTTCCATTCCTACCTTTCGAAGTGAAGACTAAAGGTCAATACTGTTCATACAGGTCTTCAAGAAAAATTCTTGTGGCGCTTCTAGCTCCATTAGTTTCCGATAAATACACTCGGCCTCTAGTGCTGGCCACCTTCACTGACCACATTCAATAGCAAATATATACAGATGATATTATCTACTTCGATATGAAGTTGAATGACAAACAAGGAAAAAGTTGTTGACACACACATCTAGATTAAAGATGAATTCATACAACTAAACAGCCTTGAGAGCAAAATGTTCTTTACTACAGAAAAGTGATGAGGCAGTTTGTCATTCAAGGGGCTGGAAGATTTAAGAAGTATACTAATAGCAGCTAAAAAAAAAATCCAGGATGTGGTCTGCCACTAATCTACAGTCTAAACATCAACCTTTATCCATTGTTAACCATATCATCGAACAACAGATGAAGCTATAAAGGATCCTGTAACTCCTACGTTGGAAATACCATCTATGGCAGGGCACCAAAGGAAAAGATAAAAGACTACAAAATCATTCAGAAATTCTCTGTTGATGCCTGTAAAAAAAGAAACAAGCATTTGCAATGCAACGGGTCTCACATTTGCTGGAGTTAGAGCTATTAGCGCTCTAAACTCCTAACTGGACTTTTCTTGCCACACAAATTACAAGAAAACAACACACAGCGTGATCGCGCTATGTAAAATGCAGCACGATCGCGCTGAAATTGAAAACTGAAAAACCGAGTGCGATTGCGCTATGTAAACCCCAGCGCGATTGTGCTGCATGGAAAATAAAAAGATAAAGTAGTCAGGAAACCATGCTGAACACATGGAGCCTCAAATGGTTTCAGTAGTTTACCGGTGCTGTTGGGGTGGGCTAAATGCCGGAAAAGACATGACGTATGCATGCTTTTCACAAATGAAAGCAAGCGGATTTTAAAAGGCAAGCCCACGAACCAATGAAAGTGACTGACGTGACATGGGCGTGGCTAGAAGCCCAAAGAGAGATTACAGCATGGGACGGAGCGCTTTTCACTCGCCCATAAAAAGGGAGCCAAGTACAAAAAATTTAACAATACGCAGTGAAGTAGGCAGTGTGTGATGGCCCCTGAAGCATTAATTTAGATCAGTGCCTAGTGTCCTGGTGCTGCTGCCCCGTTGCACGACTGGAAAGTACTCCTATGGGAATGCAGCTGCAAAGAGTCAGAGAAGTGTTGTGAGGGGCTATACGAGAGCATTGATTAGAGGGGTTTGTTGTCTCAACAATGTTAGCATAGTTTGAGGTGATCACTCACAGAGGAACAACATTTTTTTAAAGTGCACAGTAGTTTAAGCAGTGTGTCATTATGCACTGGGAGGTCTCTTGTGAGAGTGCAAAACACACCTGTGGAGTGTTATTGAGGGGTCCTTCTGTGCGGGAGGGAAGTCAATAGGTGTGCCGATCTAGTGAGGCAGTTTTAAAATATACGCACGGTTAAGCCCCCAAGCAGAAGAAATACTCTTCTCTGATGAATGGCGAACACATGAAACATGCAGTGCTGGCTCATCAAGTATTTGACTTCTAAAATAATTGAAACGTAAGTTCCCTGCATTGCAAAGTGACTGATCTGCAAGTAAAAGCAGTGCTTTAAATGGGCCAGTACTGTCCGGTACCTAGTACTGGCACTTTTTTTATTTTGAGAGGGAGAGTATCTTCACTTCTCCAAAAAAACTTAATACTTTCAATCGGAGAGTACCGGCACTTCTCAGAAACAATCTGCACCTGCACTTCTTTTTTTCCATTTCACGCACTGAGTAAAAGTGAACTACTTCTGCCCAAGAAGCTGCGGGAAAAGGGGAGTGTGAGGTACACCTGCCCTCTCCTGCTCAGTCTGTCATATTCAAGAAAGATGTTGTGAAGGTATGACGTCTGCATGAAAAAGACAAAGATGTAAACCTATAATATGAAATAACATAGCCTGTTATTACACAACTTAATGTCACTGTTTTATGGACGTCGCAAGGATGAATGACAGAGTCGGCTCCACTAGGCTTCAAAGCTGCACCTGGCATCTATGCATAGCTCTCCGCAGCAGATGCATTAACCCAAGCAATACTCTTTTATTTCACATTGGTTTCTTGATTTTCATGGCTCATCTGTGCCTCATATTGAAAAGCACTAAAAAAATGAAACTAATTCAGTACAAAAATATGTTTTCACTGAGGCCTGTTCCACTGAGGACTCCTGTGGGCGTGAGAGGGGCGCCTTGCTCTCAGTTCGTACACAGCAGCTGCCAAGGTCTACTTCCGGGAGCTTTCTGCTGCTCTTATGCGCTAGGATGGGGACGTATCACCTAGGTTAGACTTCTGGGGAAAAGACCACCACACGTCTCTACCTTGTGTATAGGCACCAGGACAGCGTAAGCCACAGAGTGTCAAAATGCATGTAAACAACCCGTCAAGACTCTGGTGAACCAGCACACCCACAGAAGAGCAGCCATCCTTCATCTCTCCTCCACTTCACCAAATCACCAAACCTAACTAGGCCCGGTGGGTCCTGTTTAAAATTAAAAATGAAGCATTAATTAGGGTCAGTGCTCGGTGTCCTGGTGCTGCTGCCCCTGCTGCACGGCTGGAAATTACCCCCATGGGAGTGCAGCTGCAAAGAGTCAGGGCGAAGCGAGAGAGGTCTATTGAGGGGCTATAGGAGAGCACTGAAAGGGGGTGGGGTGGAATTGTTGTCTTAAAAACGTTTGCATAGGTTTGAGGTGATCACGCACCGAGGCACAACAAAGTTTAACAAGCGAAATCGCGCTAGTAAATTAGAGAAAAAAAGTAGTCCACGAGCGGACAGAAAACAGCGAGCCTTGCATGTTTTCTGTACTTGGTCGATACGCTCGAGGAGGGCTAGCCACCGGAAAAGGCATGACGTATGCATGCCTTCGACTAATGAAAGCAAGCAGATTTTATTAGGCAAGCCCACAAACCAATTAAAAACACTGACGTGAAGTTGACAGGGCTCCGAGCCCTTTTCTAAACACTAAAGCGTCTCGCTGCGATACGCATGCGCAAGCGCATGCAACGCAGGCTCGACCCTAAAAAGGTCATCACCACCGCACTCAAAGACTTCACTGGCTATCAGCAGCACAAAGAATTATGGGCCAGATGTAGGAAACTTTTTGCCTGGCGCAAACAGCTAAATTAGCTGTTTGTGACATACAAAAAGCACATTGCGATGCCCATTCCCATTTTGCGAGTCGGTAACCTGGTTACCGACTCGCAAAATGGGAACGCGACTCGCAAATAGGAAGGGGTGTTCCCCTTCCTATTTGCGATTCGCATCGCAATGCAGAATAAAGCAATTCGCAGTTACCACCAGTGTCACGCTGGTGGTAACCCATTCGCAAAAGGGAAGGAGTCCCCATGAGACCCCTTCCCCTTTGTGAATGGCCCTGAAAACATTTTTTCAGAGCAGGCAGTGATCCTATGGACCACTGCCTGCTCTGAAAAAATGAAACAAAAATGTTTCATTTTTTCGTTTGTATTGCAACTCGTTTTCCTTTAAGGAAAACGGGCTGCATTACAAACAAAAACAAACTGCTTTATTGAAAAGCAGTCACAGACATGGTGGTCTGCTGTCTCCAGCAGGCCACCATCCCTGTGAGTGCTGCGACTCGCAAGAGGGTCGCAAACTGCGACCCACCTTATTAATATTAATGAGGTGGGCCCTTGCGACTCGCAGATGGTGTCAGGGACACTATCCTGCATCCGGGTTTGCTTCTCGCAAATTGCGAGTTGCTCAGACTCACAATTTGCGAGTCGCAAACACGGAATTTCGTACATCAGGCCCAATGTGTATATGCTATGCCCAGTCTCTGGAACTGCATAATGGATTCATCCCTATTTACAAAATTTGATTCCATATCCATCATTTATTGCAACTTGATATGTATCACAGCAAATCTGATTAGACAACTGAATTTGATTGGGAAAACTCAAGGAGGTAAATTAATCCAGGTCAGGGGCACACAACCCTGCAATTCTCTGCAACTGGGCCTGAGGAAACCATATCTAAGACAAATCTGATATATCATCTCTATATCAAGCCATTTTGCATGCCCCACTATGAAGCAAAGGTCCCCAAATAAACTGCAACTTTCAAGAAGTGTAGTTTTGAAATTTAGTCTTTCACACTACAAGGTATCATAACTTTCCAGTGAATGGAAAAAATGGATATATAACCATCAATGTTTTTTTGCAGCTCAAAAGTGATAGCTTGGAGTCATAACACAGGCTATGTAAAACAATAAAATAAATAATCATTAATGTATTTATCCACTTCACTATCTGCCATCCACCCCAGGCAGCGTGTGATTACCTCTGCAAGCCGCATGATTCCCATACCTGCCCTAAGATTTAGAGCGTGCACAGTAGCGCTATGCAGCACCATGAAAATGGAAATGAGAAAATGTCTAAAGGTGCACCTCACCAATACACCTATCCTTGATAATGAGACTGTGACCCCCCAGCGTGCATTGTTCATACCTCCTGATAATCTCATGGAAGCTGGTTGAGGGTATCAGATCGCATAAAAATCAGCACACAGCTTTAAAAATAAATGTAAAAAAGGCACTAGCCAATATGCTATCCAATCATTTATCCTTGTCAGCTAACTCGCAATCAATTTATTTACTTTAGCAGATCCTCTAGCTTGAAAGAATACCACAAGCCACTCACCTAATTTTTTCGGGATCAAAGAGCCTCTGTGGAGGCCTCTTGAACTTCTTCCTTTTGGAAAACCAGTCTTTCTGAAATAAAAGGAAAACAAGTAAACGTTATTCAAAGTAGTAACTACTTTAGTTCCAGTGGGATAGTAACTGTGCCACTGAAAGCGTGAGGAGGTAATTCATTCCGCACATTGTGCAGACAGCTGTGCCATTCTGGTCACCATTTCTAGCATCCACAAGACCAACATTACTCACCGACAAGAGTACTAGACTATGCCGGACTGGAGGCACTCTGAAAATAAAGCCTCATTAATGGATATAGGATATAGGAGGGTGAACGCTGGTGGCAGTATTTAGAAGTACCAGAGATTCAAGACTCTTTTACCAGTATCCTTGGAAGAGTTGTATACAGACATTCTAAATGATATCAGTTCACTCGTCTTTAACTGGCATCATTCACTTCCCCCTGCTTCAGTGCAGTATGAATCAGCTATATGCTGTACATTACAAGAGTATATAGGTTGCATGGAATATAACCCTAATAAGGGCAATTTCTGATTTTCTTAATCTCTGGGCATGTGGCACCCAAGCACTAGCAGTCCTTACGGTCTGCGCTACAGAGAAACCATTCTATAGTATGCTAATGTATGTATTTGGTCTGGAATTCATATCTGCCTGGTAGCATCACCTGAGCAGCCTCTTGTGAACTCAACTATGCAAAGCAGCAGCCTATTGTCAAAGATGTCTGCACTGAGATGCTCCATCCATATCCATGTGGACAGCTGTCCTTCTCCTCTTCCTTACCTCCTCCCATACACCCATTGCCTCCATTATTTGTCTGCAAAAATGGTCCCTGCTTTGGTTGGCTAGATAGTTTGAATCCGAAAGTAGCACACTCTTCAGCAGTCACTAGATTCCAAGAAATACCCCAGTACTGGTCCTCTGCATCTACCACTTTGAACAGGTCTTGAATTCAATGTGAAGCTCCACAACACCAGCTGAGGGGAGACTTCACACCAGGACTCCGTCACGCCTCCTCCCAGGACTAGTAACAAGCCTCTTTACCAAAGACAGATTAATGGTTAGTGTCCACCCAGGAGTGCACGCCTTTGGAGAGGATAGAAGTAAGAGAAGAGTGGGCTCAAAAGGCACGCAGATCAAAATGCCTAGCTGACCATGACTGAAGTCATCACCAGAAGCCCTAGGATTACTTATGAACTCCGAACAAATGCATGCACATTTGAACCCTTACCTTCCTTGTCCATCAAGCTGTACATGCACATCACTCTAGGTTCCTTGGTACTTGGCCCCTGTGCCCATGACCCTGACCGAGTGAGCAGGAGGAGATACACTCAATTCAGTCCAAGTCCCCTGCCACCTGACATATATAGAGTTCCACAGCACTTGCTGGTATAAACTGCACTGCACTGGATCTGTAATTATGTACAGTCGCCCATACCCCTTCAATGCCCAAAGCTCATTCTCAGTGGTCCGATTACATCATTTATATTGTGCCTCATAGCACAGTGAGGTTGAAAATACTCCTATCTGTACTGGACTCCGTGGTGCCTTCTGGATTTCATGGCTGAAAAGGGTGCTTGCAGTTTGAGTTACATGGGACATGTCAGGTGAAGTGTGGAAGGGATGAACAACACGGTGGCTGCACAGTGCATTTAATGTCTGCTGAGACGGGAATGCCCACTGCACAGCAAACAGGAGTATACCCAAGCACTAAAGGGCCTGGATGCAAGTTTGGCTGTTATTTCTACTTTTAATTAGACCTGGAATCATGCTAATGTAGCTCGTGGCCAGAGGTCTGGAGCTCTCTTTGACAAGGTCTTGATGGGCATACCAATAATGCTCTCGTAGTAGGAAGTGGACTGCTGTTTTGCATACACCACATTAAGTATTGGCCAGCGTGCTGTGCTTTTGGTTTATAGTGTGACCAGGCCTTTTTCCTGTGCCTGTATGGGTATGGTCTAGTGACTCCGCTGGAGTAAATTTGTGCTGTGAAACCCAGAATCTGGCACTGACAACCCACGTGCCTGGAAAGAGAGAGCAAGAGATAGAGAATATTCTTTATATATAACCGCCTGATGGTCGCCAGTAAGTAGTTATAGTTAGGACCATGTTTCCATAGCTAAAGCATTTTTTGACTTGCCTATATTTTTGGCACTTTTTGACGAATCTTGACAAAGTTTTCCCAAAAAAGTGTGCTAGTGATTCTTGTTGCACATAGGATATTTCGGGGTGATCCGTCAAGCGGGGGCTAAGAAAAAGGGCGGGGGGTCAAAAAAATGTTTCCTATGTTAATTCCCATAGCTGCTTTTAACACGACTACAGCCCGAACTGCTGGACGGGATTACACCAAATTTGTCAGAAAGGAAGATTTTGGTACGCAGATTCTGCCTATAGATATTTGGTGTAAATCATCCAGTAGTTTTTGAGAAATTAAAGGGGAAATAAATGTGTATATTTAGGACTGTGGTTCCTTCAAGATGATTTTGCGATGATCGCAGCGTATTTGCTAATGTGCACGCCACTAGGAATGCAGTGATTGGCTGGCCACAACCTGACCAGAAAGTTGCAACTGCCATTTTAAGGTCTCAGGACATGGTTCCCGGGACTGAAAAACAAAATGAAAAGTGGCACAAGCGGTCAGGGTGGAGGTACCCTGATCCCAGGGGTGTGACATAGCAGTGCTTGATGGTCAAATTATGGGTTTATTTTTTATTGCCACATGTGATATTCGCGAATATGTAGTTATGCTCAGCATGGGCCCCCCATATAACGTTGCAACAAATTTGTGAATGTTGGTTTCAATAAATTTGCGTATAGGCAAATAAAAAACACTCACAGACATTCATACACTAATTAATTCAGTCATAGATACACTCAGAGACTCATGCGCCCACTCACACACCCACTCACTCATGCACTCACTTAGACCCACTTACACACCCACTTTCAGATCCACTCACTCAACCACCCACTCACAGAGAGAGGCCCTGTGACCAAACCCTGCCGTGCACAGCCGAAGGGCGTGCCCGGCACGGGGTTGGGTGGTTATGGGGGTTGGCTTAAGGCCTTGTGGCCTACCACTGCCGTGCACGGCAGAAGGCAGTGCCCAGCGCAGGGTTGTATGGTTGAAGGGATAGGCTGCAGGCCCTGCCATCAATCCCAGCCATGATTGGATTAACGTATAATAAGTAAAATTACTTTACGTTAAAAAAGCCATAGAAATTCACTGAAGAAAAACAAAGGTTACAGGGACATTATAGTTAGGAAATAGAAATAACAAAAACATAGAAATTCACTGAAAATACCAAACATTTTAGTTAGGTTCTGAATATACTCGTACAAAACCACAGAAATCCAGTAGTTAGAGTTATTTCAAGTAACTATAACTTGCGCCCTAAGGGAACTATAACTCACGCCTTCGCCATGCACAGCTAATTACTCCACATATTATATCATTGATGACACTTTCTATGGTATAATTGAAATTATCACTACAACATTTGCAATAAAACTATTGAGGAGAAAACTGTGCATGGTGAGGGAGTGAGTTATGGTTACCTTAAAGTGCGAGGTATAGCTGCTTTGAATAACACTAACTGCTGAATTGTTATGATTTAATACGAGTAAATTCAGGACCTATCTATAACCTCCCTGTAACCTTTGTTTTTTTCCAGAACATACACACACATATATATATATATGTATATATATATATATATATATATATATATATATATATATATATATATCCACCATGATTTCTCCGGTTGGAACCTAATCTCAAACAGGGCGGCCTCTGCGCTGCGGATTCGAAGCACCCTCGCTAAACATCCAAACGAAATTCTCCACATGAAGAGATGCGCTGTACTCCTTGGTTCACAGCAATATGAGGCACTTTATTCACCACATTCAAATTGCGAAAGTGAAATCGGGTAAGGGGAGTGAATGCGATATAGATTTATTCCCATTCACTGTTTAACAGCTGTTGAGCGGCACGGAAGTGAAGCGAAAACTTAAATCAGAAGGCCATCTGTAATTTTAACGCATTGATGAGGCAGGAATACAAGGAAGAGCTGTAGTGTGCTTTTAAATGGAAATGCAAAGACACTGTTTTGAATAAAGAAAAAGTATGACGACGTTTATTGAGCACTTTGAAAGCATGATAATGACACTGCAAAATAGCAAGAAGAAAATTATATTTATAGTGTACTTTGGAATAGGAGACAAGGAAAATAAACTAAGTAAGCTAAATTAATTAATTGCACTCAATTCAAATGCACTACTAATGAAAAGACTGCAAAGAGACTCTATGACTTTAAGCCCACAGGACCATAGGGTGGTCGGTTTTATCACGTGGTCATTTTCAAATTGGAGAACTATGCACCTATGATTAAGGCTATTGTTGGTAGCCAAAATGCGTCAGGAAAGAACACTGTTTTTTACAATTTGAATGTGGTGAATAAAGTGCCTCATATTGCTGTGCTCCCCACGCATCTCTTCATGGGGAGAATTTCGTTTGGATATATATATATATATATATATATATAGATATATATATATATATATATATATATATTAATAACTAGTGGCGGTTGCCACTAGGTAGTTATAGTTAGAACCAAGGGCCAGATGCAGGAAATGGATAGCGACTCGCAAACGGCAAAAATTGCCGTTTGCGACTCGCTAATCGCGTTTCCCTATGCAGAAATGCATATTGCGAGTCGGTACCGACTCGCAATATGCATTTCAGAATCGCAAATAGGAAGGGGTGTTCCCTTCCTATTTGCGATTCGGAGTGGTAAGCAATACCATTTGCGACCGCATATGCGGTCGTAAATGGTGTCGCAGTTACCATCCACTTCAAGTGGATGGTAACCCACTCGCAAATTGGAAGGGGTCCCCATGGGACCCCTTCCACTTTGTGAATGGACCCACAAATATTTTTTCAGGGTAGGTAGTGGTCCAAGGGACCACTACCTGCCCTGAAAAAAACCCGAAACTAAAGGTTTCGGATTTTTTTTAAAGTGCAGCTCGTTTTCCTTTAAGGAAAACGGGCTACACTTACAAAAAAAAAAAACTACTTTATTTAAAAGCAGTCACGAACATGGAGGTCTGCTGACTACAGCAGGCCTCCATGTTTGAGAATGCCTAGACTCGCTATGGGGCCGCAATTTGCGACCGACCTCATGAATATTGATGAGGTGGGTCATTGCAACCCCATAGTGAGTCGCAGACGGTGTCTGAGACACCGTTCTGCATTGGAAATTGCGACTTGCAATTTGCGAGTCGCTCCGACTCGCAAATTGCAAGTCGCAATTCCCAACTTTGCTACATCTGGCCCCTAGTTTCTATAGAAAAAGAGTTTTTTGTTTTGCTAATAACTTTTGCCCTTTTTGATGAATCTTCACCAAATTATCTAAAATGCAACGGTGGTCACTTCAGCTGCTGTCGGGAAAGTTTCAGGGTTATCCATCAAGCGGGGGCCGATACAATGGGGGGGTCTCAGAATGCGTTTTCCCCATTCAATTTTCAATAGAGATTTTGAACAGCGACTGAGCGGAAACCACTGGACGGAATTACACCAAATTTGGCACAAAGGTAAATTTGGGTTCAGAAAGATGCCTTTTTGTTATCTCGTGTAAATCCATTCAGTAGTCTTCTAGTTATTAAATTAAAACCAAATTTGTGTATATGAGGACGTAGATCCTCCTCGGATTCGGAGACAAAGCAAGAACCTGATTGGCAGACAGCAATCTGACAGCAAAGTTGTGGCTGCGATTTTGTTTCTCGCATTGTCAGGGGAGTGGGAAAAACAGTGTAAAAACATATAAAGGTTCAGGATACAGGTATCCTGACCCCATAAGCCATGGGCAAAAAATTGACCATTTTTTTTCCGGCCTATCTGCGGATTCAAGGATCCTCCTCGGATCCTTTTGCCACAACCTGACACAAATATTAATGTGTGTGTTTAAAAAAAAAAAGAAATTTGCTGAAAAAAAAAAAAAAGTTTACAAGGACATTATAGTTAGCTTAACGTTTTCCCATACAAAACGACAGAAATTCAGCAGTTATAATTATAGTTATACTTATCTGAAGACACTATAACTCATTCCAGAAAGTAACTTTGGGCAAAGACTTATAGTTTCTTAATGTAAGTATAACTATAACTATAACTGTTGAATTTCTATGGTTTTGGATGGGTAAAATGTCAGCCTAACTATAACGTCCCTGTACCCCTTGGCTTTTTTTGAGTATATATATATTTACATGACTACTACTGACGTACATGTTTAGCAATTCAAAAATATACAAATTGGAGTGCTGTTTCTCCTGTTTGTTGCTGGGGCAGGAGCCCTTTAATCTTTTGGAGCGCGCCCGCTCCGCAGGACGCACTGACTCGTTGTTGCTGCCTGGGGGGCAGAGCAGGAGGCCTTTAAAGACCCGGAAGCGCTCCCGCTGCTCGGGACGCGCTGTTTCTCCTGTTTGCTGCTGGGGCAGGAGCCCTTTAATCTTTTGGAGCACACCTGCTCCACGGGACGCACTGACTCGTTGTTGCTGCCTGGGGGGCGGAGCAGGAGGCCTTTAAAGACCCGGAAGCGCTCCCGCTGCACGGGACGCGCTGTTTCTCCTGTTTACTGCTGGGGCCGGAGCCCTCTAATCTTTTGGAGCGCGCCCACTCCGCGGGACGCACTGACTCGTTGTTGCTGCCTGGGGGGCGGAGCAGGAGGCCTTTAAAGACCCGGAAGCGCTCCCGCTGCACGGGACGCGCTGTTTCTCCTGTTTACTGCTGGGGCAGGAGCCCTCTAATCTTTTGGAGCGCGCCCGCTCCGCGGGACGCACTGACTCGTTGTTGCTGCCTGGGGGCGGAGCAGGAGGCCTTTAAAGACCTGGAAGCGCTCCCGCTGCACGGGACGCGCTGTTTCTCCTGTTTACTGCTGGGGCAGGAGCCCTCTAATCTTTTGGAGCGTGCCCGCTCCGCGGGACGCACTGACTCGTTGTTGCTGCCTGGGGGGCAGAGCAGGAGGCCTTTAAAGACCCGGAAGCGCTCCCGCTGCACGGGTCGCGCTGTTTCTCCTGTTTACTGCTGAGGCAGGAGCCTTCTAATCTTTTGGAGCGCGCCCGCTCCGCGGGACGCACTGACTCGTTGTTGCTTCCTGGGGGGCGGAGCAGGAGGCCTTTAAAGACCCGGACGCGCTCCCGCTGCACGGGACGCGCTGTTTCTCCTGTTTACTGCTGGGGCAGGAGCCCTCTAATCTTTTGGAGCGCGCCCGCTCCGCGGGACGCACTGACTCGTTGTTGCTGCCTGGGGGGCGGAGCAGGAGGCCTTTAAAGACCCGGAAGCGCTCCCGCTGCATGGGCGGTGCCCGGGCAAAGCCCGGGCCAATGGCGGGCCCATCCTTCGCCCGTCATCGCCAGGAAGAGGCTGGGCTGGCCCCCCCCCTCTTTAATTCTTCGTTGGGACGGATCCGGGTAATTTTAATTTTGATTGAAAAGGTGACCCTACGAGGAGGGGAAGCCTTAGTCATTTGGGGTTAGTTGACGGCGTATTCAAAACACTACGGTTCTTCCTAGTTTTGTCCAGCTCTTGATAGGATACCAAGGTTTAGGAGCATTACAAGAGCCCTGTACACTGGATAGACAAGTGAGAACGTTTTGTTATATGACACTTGATTTCTGAGTAGTTTGGGAACTGGCATCTATTGACTGTTGATTGTGACTGCACATTTTAATTCCTAAGCCATCTACCTGGTGCAGTGTGTTGTAGAGGATTGGTAAGCCAATCTAGTTGGTATTCTCCGCCTAGTCTTACCTACCACATTGGAACAAGCCTGATACTATACATAATATGGGCAAAAGAAAGCACTTAACATTGAAGCCCTCCACAAATCTAAAAGACAGTACATCTATAATGAAATATATTTCAGGGGCAATGGGGATGATAGATAAACAAATTGCTAATGTTGAAGGAGAACTGTTGACATCTAAAGAACAAACTTCCCAATCATTAAAGCATACTGGGATGCCTGATGATACTATTTATAGTGATCACAGGGCTGTGAACATAGAAGCAAGGCACACAAATGGATGCATTCAAGACACTTTGAATTTAATCTATACTCTGGATGACCTTTCCCCTATAGCTAAACACCCAAGGAAACCGGTGGTAGGAACGGTAGATAATTCTCCCAATAAATCGTTAAAGAAAGATTCAACAACCACACTTGGTAGACAGCCATTAAAGAACCTATCTCAAAAGAAAATTTTAAGTAATTCAGCAGACACGACCCGAACTCTCCTCACAAAACTTTATGATCTAGTAAATACTCTGAAATCATCAATTGGGGCTTCATTGGACTCTTTGTCAGAACGTTTAAAAGCGGTGGAGAGCAGTCTCGAGGCAGGCTTAGGAATTATAAAGTCTCTACAACTTGAAGACACATATTGTGTGAAAAAAGTCTTTAGTACTCCACTGCTGACTCCAAACTATGAATCTAATATCCAACTTGCTACGCAAGACAGGATAGATGATTCATATTCGAACGCAAGGCCCCTGATAAAATTACACCCACCATCATCATCATTAAACTCTAATCAATTACACCTAACCTCAAAGTCTTTGACCAAATCACAACCACCTCTACCACCACTTAATGCTAGATTATTAAAGACAGTAAATAATTCTATACCCAGGGCAGAGATAAATCAGTCCCAGCTTAACTTAGGAGGGAGTCAACGGCCCGAAATAAGATCTTCGAGTGGAGGCAACTCCATATGTAGTGGTCCTGGCTAATGTTCCATCTCTAGATGACCGACAGCAGGAATCATGGTCGGCTTTGAGGAACAAGGCTCTTTATTGGGTAGGAACACGTCTGGGCTCTGGAATGGTGGGGGTCCTATTTGATGATATGAAAATGGTTAGAAGAGTTAAGTGGATCGGAAGTAGCAAAAAAGCATTGGAAGGAGATTGTGTGGTTCTTTCATTCAGATCCCCAGATTTAGTGGATAGAATTATCCGCGATCTGGGAGATAGGCAAGCTACTTCTCAGGGAATTTCTCTACTACCCTTGGGCTTTTTTTTACCAAAGACCTGTGGGCATAATTTTAAGAAACCACAATTAGTAAGTAGAATACCTTCATTTAGTCCAGATCCTATCTCTTCTCGTAATAGATTCCAACTTCTTACTACCTTAGAAGGTCTGGATTGACTCAGCATGAATAAGAAAGACCCTTCCCATGAAATGGTCCAGGAAGTACATACAGAAGGGCTTGGTACGAATAAGGAAGATATATTTTATGATGTGGTACTGGAAAGGAATTCAGCAGGAACCCAGTTAAAGCAGAGAAATTTCCCCTTAAAAGTAATTCATACAAAAGACGGTGGCACACCCCCTTTAATTACAAATAATGCGTATTGTCAAACCCAACAGAAACCGGAAATAGCCTTACTTTACTGGAACATCGCAGGCCTAGCTAACAAGATTAGTGATGAGCTTTGGGTGAATTTTATAGAAGACTTCTCATGCATATGTCTTCAGGAGACCTGGCTATTAAACCCTGCCCATATAAATGGTTACAAGACATTCCACACACCGGCTGTACAGACCAAACACGGCAGGTCAAAAGGAGGCCTATGTACATATATCTACAATAAGCTATGGCTGCAGAACCTAAAGATGCAAACTATGAGATCGCACTATCAAATGATAGAGAGTAATTTGGATCAGAAGACTCACTTAGTAATCATAAATTTTTACAATAACGCACCATCAGGAGAAATTCCCAATATCCTAACGGCGATGGGAGAGGATTTAAAGAAAAATGTGCAAGTAATAGACGTGAGACACTCATCGTTTGGGGTGGTGATTTTAATGTTCATCTCTGTAAAGAAATCTCGGAAAAGATATGTGGCTGGGATATTGAAGATATTGGTCCAAGACCTCACTTCTCACACAACATTCAAGGAGATGCAATTAACTTAATAGCTCAAAAATATAACTTGTCTTTTATAAATGAATTATACTTTGAAGAACCTCAGTTTAAACCAACTTTTAATGGAAGGGGCGCTGATACAGTGATTGGTTATGTTTTAATATCAACCCACTTTGCACATTATCTCACTAAGTATATACTTCATGATATTGCAATAAGTGACCATTTCCCTCAGAGTCTGAAACTCTTACTAACTCCCTCTACATCGGCCAAAGCTGATAGGGTCATATTGGCAAACGACATCGAACTAGTTCCGCGCCATGGATACACACTTAGATGGTCCCAGACAGACCCAAATACCTTACTGAAACAGTTAATATGTGACCATAATCAAGCCTTTGTAGGCTGTCTTACCGAGAACACAGAGCCAGGAAAGTGTTTAAGTGCCTTTTTGCAGATTACGCAAGGCGTAAAAGAAGCTCTTACCGTTAGAACGGGAAAGGCAGGACAGAAAAGGGAAATGGGTTGGTTTGACTATGACTGCTCAAAAGCACATAAGAGACTAAAAAAAGCTTTAAGTGCCCCAACAAGATGCCTGACTGAAGTACGTACGTGTAGACAGGAATATAAGACAGCTATAGGAAATCTGTGGGAAACCTTACACAAAGCTAGTTGTATTAAGGACAACACCCTCTTCTGGAAAACAATAAATTCTCCTGTGCTAGGGGATAGAGATACCCCTAGGATGGAAATTGCAATTTCGGAAGTAGAATGATTGCCTATTTCTCTAAGATATATTCGCAGCCCAGTGATGTAAATCCTACAGATTCCTTAAAAGGCCCAGGTTCCCAGGAAGGCCCACGTCTGATTATAACACCCCAGGTTAGCCTCGAGGAGGTAGTGGAAGCCATAAATTTAAGTAAAGCGGGGAAAACACTGGGTCCTGATGGTGTTCCAATAGATTTATATAAGAATAACATGCAGCTATGGGGCCCCTTATTGACGCAGACATTGAGGGCCATTTGCAAAGGACCCCCATCATCGTGGCGAGATTCTAATATTGTCCCTATTTATATAAAAGGTGATCACCTCAATCCAGCCTGCTACAGGTCAATCTCCCTACTTGATACATCAGCTAAATTAGCAGGGAGAATTATCCTGAACAGACTTCAAACATGGGCAGAAGAAAATGGTATCCTATCTCCAGTCCAGTATGGTTTCCGCACAGGAATAGGCACAGTGGAGCAGGGTCTGAATCTAAGCATCATTATTGGAAAGTACACAAGGATAAGAGAGGGTAATCTGTACTTGGCCTTTATAGATTTATCATCAGCATTTGACTGCGTACTACATGAGAAGCTATGGGACATCTTAAGCAGTATGGGAGTAGAACCATCAATAATTCAGTTTATACGGGACCTGTATACTGGGTGTAGAGCAAGAGTGAGGTACGGGCTAAGAGGGGAATGTACCAGGCCATTCGACATACATAGAGGAGTGCGCCAAGGCTGCGTACTCGCTCCATTCCTGTTCTCAATATATATAAATAATTTTGAATGTGAGCTGATAAGTAAATGTAAAGATCTTCCCCAAATAGGTAATCGTGCTGTCCCGCCGCTACTCTATGCAGATGACGCAGTGCTTATGGCCAGGACACCACTTGCCCTCCAAAAACTTTTAACTGCCTGCATTACTTTCATGACAGACCTGGGACTTACCGTTTACCGTTCTAAAACTTTTATAATGAACTACGGTAGGAAATATGTTAAGACTTATAATACTACTATCTAGGAGGGGAAGGTGGAAATAGCCCGAACATTCTCATACCTGGGCATACTGTTTGACAAACAGGGTTCCTGGTCACATTGCATAAAAACAAAAAAAGATCAGATTATTAAGACAACGGCGGCTCTGAGTTTTTTTTCAAAAAGGCTAGGGGGATTACCCCGCTGAACATGGTAAAAATCTACAGAGCCAAGTGTATCCCGGCTGCCATGTACGGATCAGGTATCTGGGGGTATATTAACTGTAAACCGATCCAGACGGTGGAAAATTATTTCTTCAGACACCTGTTAATGGTACCTAACGGCACATCGTCATGTATCAGTCACATGGAGCTAGGGGTCTCGTTTTTAGCTGATTTGATAACGATCCAGCCAGTACTATTATGGCACAAAGTCTGGACTTCTGAGCATACTGGATTAAATAAGGCTATTTTATCTGACTGTTTGATGTCAACATACTCGTAAAGGGTCCCCTGGTTGAAATATATTATGACCTTTTTTGAAAACATGGGCAGTAAAGAATATTATACAAACCCAGACTCACTGGGGAAAATCACCAGGAAGGAACTGAGGGCCTCGACATTAAAGTATCTAGAAGAATTGCGATGGGAGGTAGAATCAAAAAAGTCCAGCGTTATGTCTAACCAACTAATTTTGTATGTGGAGGACATGTAGCCCTACCTGGTAAACGTGGTAAATCACCGGCATCGCTTTGTTCTTACAAGATTGAGGCTGGACACCTTACATCGCTTGGTGACCTTTCCAACTATGAATGACTGGAGCACTACCTTAAGGCCATGTCCCTGTGACGCAAAGGCACCCCAAACCACGATTCATGTGGTTTTATTTAGCAAATTTTACGCTGAACAGAGAAAGCGCCTTTTAGTGCCCCTTTTAAGATCGACTAATTTGCGTCAGTGCCGTAGCGCGTATGTTAGACTTCGGGTTTTATCTTCTACAGAAATGTGTGGAATTTTAGCAGATTTTTTATGTTCTGTATTAACTGTAAGAAAGTTCAATGGGGGTATTGGTGTAATTTTAACCAGTCTATTTAAATACTTGTGATTGGGAAATCTGATGATATGTTTTTTATCTTTGATATTTATTTTTATTATTTAATTCTATTTATTGTGCTATTATATATAAATGTGTTTTTTGATACTTTTATGACTTGCTGAAAGTCGAATAAAGTTTGCACTACTACTACTATATAGATATAGATATATTATATATATATAATATATATGTGTATCCTACTGGCAGTCGCCAGTAGGTAGTTATAGTTAGACCTAGGTTTCATAGGAAAATCATTTTCTGACTTGGCTATATCTTTGGCACCGTTTGACTAATCTTAATGACATTTTTCAAAGAAATTGTCCTCTAGCATCTTTTGTGCATAGAAAATTTCGGGGTGATCATCAAGCGGGGGCAAGGAAAAGGGAGTGTCAAAAAAAGTGCATTTTGCATGTTAATTTCCAAAGAGATTTTAAATATGACTGTAGCCCAAACCGCTGAATGGAATTACACCAAATTTGGCAGGAAGTTAGCTCTTGGTCGAGAAAGCACGCTTTTTGTTATTTGATGTAAATCTGTTCAGTTGTTTTCAGGATATTAAAGGAAAAAGAACTTTGTATAGCTAGGCGGAGCCTAAGTAGAGATCTCATGGTGAAATCGAATTGGCTGTCAGCACTTCAACCAGAAAGTAATAGCAGCCATCTTGTGATCAATATACATGATACCATTCCATTGAAATGCATTGTAGTGAATACCAGGTTTTGAGGGTCACAAAAAGGAGAACGTATAAAGGGTAATAACAGATTTTAGTTACAATATAAATCGTTTGTTGCTAAGGTGATTTTACCCCATGAAAAAGCCTTCTGCTGGGATCTCATGAATCATGTTTGAGAGAAAACTGTTTCTATAAGGTTTTGTGCAAGTAAAATCTGGATCTAATTAACGTCCCTTTAACCTTTGTTTTTTTAAGTGAATATATATATATGAGGCATATGGTGATAGTCCAAGTACTAGGGCCAGTCAAATCATTCTGGATGCCCCTGGTTTAGGATGGCACAAGATGGAAGATGAGGGAAGCTTCCCTCAGCTAGTGGAAGTGTATTGTCAGCATTACACAAGCTAGACAGTAGAGCCCAGACAATGAAGTGAAGAGGATCCAGACTAAGACCCCTTTAGAAATTCCAGGAGGCAAAGAACTGCTTATTAGTTCTTTATGAGCATTGCCATTTTGTAGCTTGTAGGGTGAGAAATGGGTCTGTAGCTTCTGTTCAAGGTAAAGAAGTTTCTAGGGCGGGTCTGCCCTTTTTCTCTGGCTCCGATTGCCGCTTCATGAAGGTTGATGACAGTAAGGTACAGAAAACTTCATCTTACCCATGTTTTGTATACTTATGTTTGAAATCAGCCCATTTTAACCTGTGTGAAAGTCATCACTTTGCACAAGGGCTGTGTGAAGAGCTGCCAGGAAGAATAGGAAAACCAACCCAAAGAGGTTCCGAAACCATAGACAGTGGATCCAAAATATCTCTCTAGAAGAAGTGTATAAAATTGGGATCCAAACTACCTCACTTTGTTATAGTTCCAAGTTATTTTATGAACAAGGAAGAGAGTGCTCTACAGGGTACATGAAGGCCTGCTGAGTGACCAGAGCTGGCATCTGCCCAACAGCCATTCTTCCAGAGGTGAGGGGACATTGCATGAGGTCTGATCTTTTGGCTGGAGGAGCGGAAGGTCTGCCTAGAAGCCTGCCTGGCTACTGAGAGAGGGAAAGAGTGTGTTTGGCCTTGCAATAGGAGAGACTGTCCAAATAAAAAGCCCAGCTTGTTCCTGGTGTGGGAATAGTCGGGAGAGCGAGTAAATACCAGGCAGCAAACCAGGAGTGACTTGTATGTGGAAGGGGAACCCTGATCTCCCTAAACGGTTCTCATTGTGAGCTGAATCAAGACATCTACAAATGCAAAATCGGCAGTCTGTCTTGGTTGAATCACTGGAACAGCAGCATCAGATTTCGAGTGCACCTATGCCACCAAGGTGTGCAATCTGCCCAGAGGCTGCACTTACCGAGGTCACCTTTAAAGTATAAGATTAGCAAAGAGGGCACACCTGCAAAATCCAGAATCCCACAAGTTCCCGGCCTAGGAAGGACACAACTGTAAAAGACTGGAAGCTGCTGGAGGAGGTTGCTGTAGCGAAATCGCACAAGTCTTTACGTCCCCAGCCATCGTATGGTCCACCCCAGGTAGCTCCAAAGTCACAGCTGAAGAGAATCACTGCATGAGTCTATCTATCACCCTCCAAGAATCCAGCTGCTGCAACCAGGTAACTTCAGGGCTGCAAAGCATGTGCAAAGGAGTGGTTAGGAGCAGAGAGAAGTCTGTTGTATGAGCTAAGACTTTTTCTATGACAATATGACATTGCCAGAAAAGAAAATTAACTGTTGGTGAGCTCACACCTTAGGGCTGATTGACTGACTGCAATTATGCCCAGAAAGTGCTGCGTCCCATATTAGATGTCAGAGTTCCCAAACACTGGGGAACACAATTAGTAGTCGGTGAGCAAAGAATAGTGTAGTGTCTTGAGATGCAAGTGGGTTTGTATTTTACCCCTGTACTTTTCTGCCCTAAATTTCACTGTGTAGTATAGAGTAATTATATGGGATTAAAGTAATTTCATAAAGTACTTTCTTTTACACAAAAGACTAGCTCTGGGCTGGACCCTTGCTCTGCATATTGTCGTATATTTAAATGGCCCTGTTTGCAGAGTTGTAGTAGGATGCACACCAGGACACCATTGGCAAACAAACTCAACCACCCTGTGGATCAGTGGCAGTATCTGATCTGTGGTCCAAAGAATGGGATCTGACAATGTTGCTGCATATAAGCACAGGAAGTGTGGAGATTCTGAGAATACACATAGTCATGCATGTACATATTTATCATCTTTAGGGTATAGAGGTGACAGCAACACAGGGACAGCTCATTGGAGGGGCTCAAAAGCCACTAAAGAGTGGTCTATTGAGTCCACTGGGAGCAACAAAGGGCAACCGGTAGGTGCAACTGTTAAGCAAACCGAATATCTTGAACACTGATGGATTCCACCAAACTTTCATATCATTTATCAGGACAGGGTTTAACGGACAGGAGGAGGCCATGTGATTGCTTTTAGAGACATATTTCAATGCTCCACCTTTCCTCTGGACAGCCTTATTAATTAATAATAAGGTTGGGTTGTCTGTAAAAAGCCACCATTTTTTTTCTCTAACTGGGGCGCTTATTTATTATTCCCCTGGACCTCACTCAGAGTTTGTTAACTTGATTGGGGAAGCAATTGCACCCTTCTGCGCCAGGTATGCAAACATCCGAGTAGTTGGAGATAGCAATCTTCACATAGATATTATGGAGGATACACAAGCACTCAACTTTGTGGACACTCTAGCAGCCCTGAAACTACACCACTAGATTTCAGGACCCACACATAAGGCGGGACACACAACTGATTTACTGCTGTCCAATTTAGAAAACGTAATAGCAGAAAGACTTTTACCTCTTGTTTGTATGGAACATAGACTCATCTCTTTTAAAGTAAAAATTTCTATTTTGAATGTCAGCTGGCAACAACAGTGCGTAAAGTGGAGTAAAGTTTATTAACAAGACCTTTTGAACTTGTTAGATCAAGCCCCAACCTTGCTTAGTGGAGCTATCGAAAAAGATGCAGAGCAATTTAGTAACTGACTTACCACCGCAGACAATCAATTTGTCCTCCAAAATACGTACAGTCACCTAGGTGACCTGCATCGGCCCTCTGGTTATCCCCCGCACTTTTGCTGGGAATAAAAATATTGAAAACATTTAGAAAGGAAATGGAAGGCAGATTATAAAGGATTGGACACGAAAATATAAAATCAAAAACAAACTATATAAAAGCAATAAAAGCTGCTCCAGTGGAGTTCTTCTCGAGAAGAATCAGTACAGCTAATAAATCCACTCATTCAACTTTTCAGATTGTTGAAGCATTTCTTCAGCCTAAACCAGTTAATGTCAAGATTCCTCCCAGTTAAGAGCTCTGTGATAACTTCTTTTTTGAGGAGAAAAGTGAGAAAAATAAAACAATCAATAATTGACTCTACTTCTACCAGAGCAAACAAGCAGAGCTTCTAGTATGCTCTTACAACTTTGCCTGATTACCGGCAAAGACTTGAGGCAGGCCATATTAAAATGCAAATCTGGATCTCCTAGGGACCTCTCTCTTCCTGTGCTCTTAGCCCTGACAAATGACACGATTGATCTGGTCTTAAATAATATCTTCAATACTTACTTAGCGACCGCTACTTTCCCAAAAAATGTGAAAACAGGCAACTGTGATACCACTATCATTGAAAAAGTCTTCAGCTAATCCAGCCATGACTTCTAACTTTAAGCCAACTTCTCTGCTGCCAGCTGCTTCAAACATGTTGGGAAAGTTTGTGAATAGTCAGCTGTTTGAATATCTTGGACGTTTTGAACTGTTCAACTCTTCTCTTTCGGGCTTTAGGCCAAGATGCAGCACTAACACAGTGCTACTAGAGGTATATGAATACAGCAAGGAATTTTTAGATCAGGGCCTGGCAGCTGCTCCAATTTTGCTGGACTCATCGGCAGCATTTGACACGGTCACTAACAGATATTGCTTCAGCAGCTGGAAGCAATAGGGGTAGGTAGATTAACTTTACTATGGATTCCTTATTTTCTCAATATAATAGAGGACAAGTAAAATTGTGTCACTTGAACCATTTACATCAGCACTTAACAGCAATTAATTATGGTGTCCTGCAGGATTCATCACTGAACCATATCATTTTGAATGTTTATCTGGTTTTACTTTCTTCCCACTTAGGGCAACTTTAGCAACACAAAAGGATGATGGACGGAGTGCTGAATAATGCAAACACTCACCCCCAGTCACAGATCTGGGTTTAATTCATCGTTCTTTTGCTCACCATGCCACCCCAGTTTGGACGTGGGTCCCTTGCTCACTGTGCCACTGGATTCCAGATAGCCTGGCTGGTGAAGGGTGAAACCCTGAAACCGGTCCCAGGATGCTTGTTTCCGGTCCAGTGAGGACCTGGCTTGGCAGTTCGGGCTGGACTGTTCCCATGAGGTACAGGGTCAAGACTGATTTGCATATGGCTAGATCCAAACTGGGGTGGCATGGTGAGCAAAAGAATGATGGATTAAACCCAGATCTGTGACTGGGGGTAAGTGTTTGCATTGTTCAGCACTCCGTCCTTTTGAGTTGCTCCACTTTCTTCCACCATTGAATCCTATTGCATTTAAATTATCTCTAATGCCAATGATACTAATTTTATCTTTATTACTTAGGCACGAAGGCAGAACGAGCACAGCTGGCATTCAAGAGATGCCTCGTACATTTTGTTGAATGAATGAGAAAGAGCTGCCTGCAATGCAACTCCGATAAAATAGAGGTGATGCTGTTTGGTAAGGCGATGGAAAGACTGGTTCAAGGATAGATGGATGGTGGAACTCGGTTCTGCACCAGTGCCCACAACTAGAGCCAGAAATCTGGGGAGTTCACCTGTTGTGTAGCCATTTTAGTTATAGCTCCATGCACGTTATTTTAACACACTAGGCCGCTGTGCACTTTATCCTTGATATATTTTATTCAGCTTCGCCTTATTATTGTTACAATAACCATTTTTACAGTCTTGTTTTATTTTCGTCTATCTAACTGTTTTTGCCTAGGCCAGCACTCTGTTCTCAAACAAGACATTCTTGATCACTCTATGCTTCTCCCAAAGCTACAACACGGTACATTGCCGGTGAACGTGGTAGAAGTTTAGTCTCCAACATTCGTAGAAAACACACATCCTTACGTAGGGACATTTTCTCAGAACATCAGCTGTGTTCTTATAATAACACTTCCTTGTCCCTTACATGTTAGAGGGAGATTCCAACCAGGGAACCACGACTGTATGGTGATTGCCGAATGCTTTGCTACTGATGCTAACGCAGACCGCAGGCCTTTGCTCAGGTGTGGGGGTTGATGTCTTCCCAGGGGAACCAGAAGGGCAGAATTAGAGCTTAACATGCTGTGCTCTATCCTAGCCTAGGTAGGGAACAGTGACAATATGAAAGCGTTGTTTTTATGCTTCACTCTTCTCGTCACAATTTTAATACTGTCCTGTTGTGTCGTTCTGGTTATTGCGGCTCATACTTTGCTTTCTAAGATGCAGTCGTTTTATTATTAAACTTATTATTGAAACATATACTGCTTCTGTTTGTTATTTATATATGAGACTGAATTGTAAGCGAGAGAACCGGATGAGACCTGAGTGACCACGACTTCCCTGAGAAGCCCAGTATGTCATGCGCTCGGCTGCCCAATCATCACCATCTTCTGATAGTTAGCAGGAGCAAAACCCAGATTGGAGGGACAGGTGTCACCCGCAGTGGGTTAGATTCAGTCTCCCACACCGCGGGTGATTCTGCCGCTCGAAATCCAGTAGTCTCATTAGAATAATGACCCTTGATTCGGGCCCTAAGTAAAACTCTGAAGTTCATCCCTATTGAAATAGGAAAACAACTGAACATGTAAAAATAACATCTAGGTTCAATTGACTATGCTAGTTCTCTGTATTTGGGGCTTCCTAAATATCTACACAAGTGGTTGAAGATAGTACAGAATGAGGCAGCAAGGCTAATTTTACAACTTCCTCGCAGACAACCGATTGCTCACCGGCTTAAACTTAAAGAACTGCACTGGCTGACAGTTAGATAGACAATCCTCTTTAAAGCTCTAGTTACCATCTATTAAGCCTCCTATAAGCCCACCACTAGTTACTTGAATAACAGGCTTGTTCACTACCAGCCAGGATGAGCTCTAAGTTCATCAGAAGATCTGCAATTGAAAATCCCCCAATTTTACACTTGCCACTTGCGGAGGTCGATCTTTCACCTATTTGGCCACCTTGGCCTGGAAGAAGCTACCTCTTCCACTACTTTGAATATCAAAGGAGAACATATTTAGATCTCAGCTCAAAAGCCAGCTATTTGATGATTAAAAGGAAGTGTGATGCATACTCTTTGCTTCTCAGCACCAGAACGCCTCGTTAGGCAGCTGTGTATAAGTCTGACTGATTGAACCAAGGGAAAGCTATATTAAAGCTCACTCAAGAACAGTTATGGCAGTCGTGACACAACCACTTAAGACATCCAGGAGTGAACTGGCTGAGGGAAGGAATTCAGAGGTTCAGGCAAATAACCATTTCCAGGTCTCAAAATGCCCAAATAGGGAAGACAACATAGGAATATGTCAGGCAAAGTGCATCAACAACAAATCAAGCTGTGGCAACAAGGTGCACATGCATTCTCAGAATAGTTTTAGTTATGGTTCACTGTGCTGACAACAGACCTGAGGTGTTGTCTCCTGCACTGGGTGTCCAAGCAAAGACAGAGTGGCTGCTCAAAAGCAGGACAGGAAACCCTGTGAGCTGGTCCTTTGACGTTTCATATATTATTCGTTTTGCAGCGTGACAGCAACACTAGGTTTCCATTATTCCCCTTAAACATCCAAGAGTCTAAGTCCATTTTAGCATATGGGCTTGGCAGAATTGAACTCCAAACTAATAGTAAACCATCAAGTGAGTGCAGTCTCATCCAAAGTTGCTGATGGCACTATAACCTCTTGACCCTACCCAACAGGTTTCAAGCTCCAGACACTTGAAGTTTTCCAACTTCTGGGAGACCACTACTTATTCAGTTTCATTCCCAGAGCACCAGCCAGAGCTGCCCAAAGCAGGAACGCAATCTGTTGAGCATTTTCATGAAGACCCCTTCACAAGCATGGAAAAAAAAGAAAAGGTAAGACAGCAGAGATACAATTGTTGCAATAATCATGTATTGCCTTTGTTTCTTTTTTGGGGTTACCACTTTGTGAGAGACTGTGATTTAGGAATCTGCCATGGCCTCTTAAAAAATTCAGAAGCTGTCCCCTGACATTAGCAGAACATTGGCAATATACTTCAATGCTAGATAACCTGAGTCTAAGCACTATTAGGATATTTGGTTTTGTACCTCAGGCAACCAGGCCCATTGCTCATTCACAATAAGTGTTGGGACACATAGGGGGTCATTCTGACCCCGGCGGTCTTAGACCGCCGGGGCCAGGGTCGGCGGGAGCACCGCCGACAGGCCGGCGGTGCCCCGCAGGGCATTCTGACCGCGGCGGTAAAGCCGCGGTCAGACCGGCAACACTGGCGGTCTCCCGCCAGTGTACCGCCGCCCTTTTGAATCCTCCAAGGCCGCGCAGCTAGCTGCGCCGCCGAGGGGATTCCGACCCTCCCTACCGCCATCCAGTTCCCGGCGGTCCGCCCGCCGGGAACCGGATGGTGGTAGGGGGGGTCGCGGGGCCCCTGGGGGCCCCTGCAGTGCCCATGCCACTGGCATGGGCACTGCAGGGGCCCCCCTAAGAGGGCCCCTACAGTATTTCACTGTCTGCTTGGCAGACAGTGAAATACGCGACGGGTGCAACAACACCCGTCGCACCTTCCCACTCCGCCGGCTCGATTACGAGCCGGCATCCTCGTGGGAAGGGAGTTTTTCCCTGGGCTGGCGGGCGGTCTTTTGGCGACCGCCCGCCAGCCCAGGGAAAAACTTAGAATACCCTCCGCGGTCTTTCGACCGCGGAGCGGTATTTCGGAGGGGGGAACTCTGGCGGGCGGCCTCCGCCGCCCGCCAGAGTTAGAATGACCCCCATAGTACTTAGTATATTTCAGTTAAGGGAGGATGCCATGTTCTGTGTCTTTTTCGTGTTTCACTCTATCACATGTCTTTAGTGAGCTTAACAACCATGCAAATCCAATGATGGCCCGAACTCGCCAAACCCTAGCTCTTAAGTGGAGGGGCCACCCAAACGGTAGCCCTCTTTTAGGGAACAGAGACTGACCTCTCTTTCCAGGCTAGACGAGACCGACAGTAGTGGCAGCTTGATTATAGTGAAAGGACAGCTTTTTCACCTGTACACTTCAAGTGAGATGCCTATTTGATCCCCCCATGTTAAAGGCACATCTAGTCTTGCTCAACATCAATATTTCTCTGCCATACTTTGTCGAGTGAGAATGTACACGCCTGTGTTTTTTTGTGGATAAATGTAAGGTATGTGTCTATCTATGACTACCTAAATGCATGTTGGCGCCAACTGCACTCCACCTGTGTTTGGCATTCAAGATGGTGGCTGGCTGAGTGAGAGGCTGCCCAGAGCATGCCTCTGACCTAGGGGTATGCATGTAGATCATACTCGTACAGTTTTTCCTATGGGCGGGATGGTGTTGCCCTACCATGCCTTTAGAGATGCTGATGCACCTCTGCCTAAGTGTTCTCTTCTCTTCCTCTTTGACAGGATCTCAGTCTCTTAGGTATCATACCTTGGTGGATATATATTTTAGCTGACCTGTTTAAAACTAGCATAGGAGAAGCTACAGTTCACCTGAGCTCTGCATCCTGTGACCACCCAGAACACGTGCTCCTCCAGGAAAAGAGGAGAGCTCCAGTTACTCAAACAATACAAGAGCTTTCAATGGGGCAGACATGACCATAAGCACTTGCTTCTTTGCCCAGCACATTTTTCCAGGATTTACTAAACACACAATGTGAAGCTTCACATCCGTGAAGCTGAATAAACAATCCTGGTGGTTGCTGTCTGCTAATAACTACCTTCCTTTGAGGCTGGTACAAGCTTGGACAAAAGACTCAAGGAAAGCGGCCTCTGAGTGTCCTGTGCAAGAAGAGACTAGTGCCTGTGGAATAATAGGCTGGATTGCACATTTCATGCCAGTGGAGTCTGGAGCCCAGCTGACCAGAATAAACATATGGCACCCATCATGGGTGTGCAACAACTCCTTATTATGAGGTCCTTTCCCTGCCAGCTGCTTGAGAATCAACCACCACCATGCCTGGATCACCTGGTGCCAGAATGTCACCCGGTCTCACAAAGTCAAACTGATTGCATTTACATTTGCTGCATAAGCAGACAGAGCCACTGTTTAATAACTAAACATCATTAAAGTTCCCCCACCGCTCCCCTGAATACACTCATACAAAATGTCAAAACAAGGAGCGTGTGAACAGATGTGCAGCCTACTGCTGAAAATTAAATACATAACACAATTCAAATCAATTTGCACTCTGATTTTGGGTGTTTTTTGTAGTAGCCAAAAGGGTGCCAAGAACACATATTTTGAATTCTTACCATTCTATTGTGCTGTTCTCAAATGTTTCCCTAAATTTCCCCAAAAGTTATTCAACTCTTCCACTGGATAGACGGATTTATCCCATTTCTATAAGGCTCTCACATTCCCTGAATACTGTTGCTGTATACAGTGCTTGCTTAATAAGCAGAGCTGGGAAAACGCTCTCCACTCTATTTAAGAAAGTCCTTACCATGGTAGCATGAGCTTTTATTCTCTCATAGTCAATCCTAGGAATCATTTTCAGAGAGATTGTGTTCTGGCTTGGCTCCACATAATCCACCTGTTGAGAAGCAAAAGACAAGAAATAAGTCTGAGCAATAGATTGCATGTATCATTGTGCAGGGATTACTTTACCACAACTTCTCTGACCCTTCATTTAATGGGAGCCATAGCTCTAGAATGCACAGGAAGAAATGGACAAAAAACTGGAAGACACATAATGGCAGTGAAAAAGTGGCAAAATAATAAACAGGAATAGGAAAGACACTGGAATGGCAAGTAAGTCAACGTACTTTCAATCACAAACTTCAAAGCTATTAAAGGAATTCACTCTGCCGACATGGCATGATCAGCCTTACCTGGGCGATGTCATCCTTGTAGAGTCCACGTTTTAGTCTCACCCAGGATTTTGGCTTTAGAATGGATACCTCCTTCACTACCTTCAACACGTCTGTCATTTCCTTGATGGGCACCATCTGCTGGTTCCAGAAGCCCATCCGCAGGTTTCCTACTCCCTCAATTGCCTGCTTCACGTGGGTCTGTTTATAAGCCTCTATATAGATGTATCCCTTCACATGCTCAGGTGCTATCACAGCCTTGATCTGGAGGGGCTGTGGTGGTTCAGAAGGCAAAGTTAGACACAGTTAGACTCATTCTTCAGCAAAGAAAACCTAAACCTATGTTCTGTCACACAACATCTTTATCAACCACAGTCAGATTTTAATGCTTACTCATGCAGTCTAACTCTTTAAAGTAGAACATCTATGAAATAGTAATTGTAAAGTGATAGTGACAAAATTCTCCAGTGTCGAGCAGAGTCTAATGTGATTATAGACTGATTGCTCTGTCTTCCACACCACTGAAGTATCTTCTTAAAGTCTTTAGTAAGGGCACTATAGGGTGTTCAAAACCTCTTGCCAGTTGTGAGTGAATTCTACAATTTAAACCTTTTTTAGGGTCGATCGCACAAGCGCTCCAAGCCCTTGTTGTGATCTCTCTGTGGGGTTTTAACCATGCCCATGTCACGCCCATCAGTTAGGTTGCTTCGTGGGATTGCCTTTCAAAATTCGCTTGATTTCATTAGTGACAGGCATGCATATGTCATGCCTTTTCCGGTGTTTAGCCCTCCTCGAGAGCACCAGTAACCTACTGAAAACATATGAGGCTCCGTGTTTTCTGAATGGCTTTTGCACTACTTTTTATTTTTATTTCCTAAGCAGTGCGATCTCACAGGGCAGTAGTCGAGCGCCTTGCATGACTTCGACCCTGTTATAGCAGATAATTGCACTTCTGCCAGTTACACGGATAATTGTACTTTTGTCGATATGCTTGATTGCAAGCCAACTTTGGTTTCCCTCTGTGTGTCCTTCATGCTCATGGCAGCCGTCGGCTCGCTTATGTGAAACTGTTTTACATTTCATTTTCAGTTTATGTGTTCAAGAAAAGTCCGGTTAGGAGTTTACAATGTTAATAGCTCAAACTCGAGCAAATAGGAGACCCATTGCATTGCAAATGCTTGTTTGAAGGTGATGCCAATAAGACAATCTTTAAATTGTACACAAATATTAATGTCCCATCATACTGTTCTATCGGCTGAACATAAAGATGTTTAACTTGCATTTAACAGTATTTATTACATTCGGACTTTTACATTTAAATCCATTTAATATGGAAAACAACGTTCCGATTCATTCTGCACCTACACACGGTATTTATGAAGAAAGGAGCTCACGGACCAAGGGTGCCGCAGTGGGGCAGTAAGAGAGGGAGGACAAGGAGGGAACAGCATGTCTTCAAGCAAATGTTTTGCAGAACATTCTAAAAACATCTGCATTTCTGGATCTGGCACCTAGAAATAATGCTAGCAATAAGCATTAGGATAGTTAATGATGCAACTATACACTTGTAAGAAATAGGCACATGCCCTTGAAAAGGACTGTTCTGATTAGATGGCATAAAGTTCCTTGCATTTACTGAGACTAAATAAACAGGAGCACAATAGTGGCCTTGATGACTCATCACTTCACGTGAAGGTGCAAGTAAGACTTATACATCAACATATTTCTGCATAACGGAAGCGAGGATTTACTTCAAATTTCATTGAGGAGCTTGCTCTCAAATAAGGGGGTACAGATTGAGTAAACACTGATAATCATGTTTTACAGTCTCATCCCTTAACAAGTTAGTGTTGCAAGGTGTTAGTAAATATTGTTAACAGAATACTTACATGCATCCATTAAGCTACCTCCACTGGCCATTTAGCGAAAAGGAACAGGGCTTCGACCAAAACGGCATGCAGAAGACAGTCTTTCTTAAAAGGAAAATGGCAGAACCTTAGCTACTGGCTCTTGCCTTGTTTCCTGGAACCTTTCATAGCAGCATGCATTACAGCAAGCCTGACATCCGGCTGCCATTTTGTTTACCTATTTATAGAGCACTACTTACACCAGAGGGCGTAATGGCGTGAGGAACAGGCAGAGGGTCACTTTGCAGCATAGGCAGGTGCAATAAGTGAGGAGCGGAAGAGACAAGTCTCTGTGGAGCTGAGTCGCTGGAACCCTGATTCAAATGATCAAGTATGCAAGACAGCTCCATAGTTTAGGCAAACCAAGAAGCAAGAATCTCTCTATGCCCCCTATTCAGCTGTAAGCCCTCTACACTCCCTACCCAGCTATAAGCCTGCTTAAGCAGGGGGACCGATGTATGCCTAACCCAGCTAATTGAGATCTCTTTTGGCACATGGGGCGCAAGCAGCATTCTAGAAAAAAACTGGCCGTATTCTACAGCAGAAAAAAACAAAGGTTCGAGGAGGCATTTTTTTTTTTTTTTTTTACAAG
The DNA here is from genome assembly GCF_031143425.1 of Pleurodeles waltl. Classification (NCBI taxonomy): domain Eukaryota; kingdom Metazoa; phylum Chordata; class Amphibia; order Caudata; family Salamandridae; genus Pleurodeles; species Pleurodeles waltl. The sequence goes on along the minus strand of NC_090448.1, from coordinate 371,716,532 downwards.
AACAGAAACAATTTACGGGTTGATGAATAATTTCCTCAGAGATCAAGAAGGCGGCTTCACATTTAAAAAGAGAGTCTGTGTCATTATCCACAGTTTAAAGCTTTCAATGAAACACCAATATGATTAATAAAGCTCAGAAGACCTGCTCAAGTGACCACACAGTGAGTGATAAAAACATAAGACTTTATTGTGCAGTAGTATTCAATTCTCAGTTCCTGAAAATGAATCCTAATGTTTTATGTCAACCACGTTTTGACCTAATTTTTGGTCATCATCAGGACCTAAAGTTGGGGAGATTGGGCACAAATTTGTGACGCGCTGATGAATGCGCTGAGGGGTGTGTGCCAGTGCCAGCCTAACTCTGTGGTAACTGAAATAAGGGCACATCAACAGGTCACAAACTGTCCATTTCATAAAAGAGTACTTTTTTTCATACTGCAGACCTATTTACTGACACATTTGTCAGCTCAGGATAATTCTGACTATCCGAGCACCACCTTGCTTAATTCACCTACATTTCACACGTCATTCTTCTGAATTGGAAAGTTTTTGCTCGGTGGATGTGTCCTTACTTCAACTACCACACTGTTAGTGTGTCTAGCTGGAGCACGACTTGAGGAAACAGGGTTTTTGTTGCAATACCACCCCACACACGTTTTGCCCTCTTTCTAGCTACTAGATGCAGACTGTTGGACCTGGCCCTTTTTGCAGGCTCATCCCCAAACGTTTTTGCCTCCTTCCTCCTATTTGTTCTGACCTGTTTTTGTTGGCTTTAGGACTCTGAGCACTTTACCACTGCTAACCAGTGCTAAAGTGCATATGCTCTCTGTGTAAATTGTACTGTTAATTGGTTTATCCATGATTGGCATATTTGATTTACTAGTAAGTCCCTAGTAAAGTGCACTAGTGGTGCCAAGGGCCAGTAAATCAAATGCTACTAGTGGGCCTGCAGCACTGGCTGTGCCACCCACATAAGTAGCCCTGTAATCATGTCCCAGACCTGCCACTGCAGTGTCTGTAGGTGCAGTTTTAAACTGTAAATTCGACATGGCAAGTGTACCCACTTGCCAGTCCTAACCCTTCCCTTTTCCTACATGTAAGACACCCCCCAAGGTAGGCCCCAAGTAGCCCCATGGGCAGGGTGCAGTGTATGGTTAAGGTAGGACATATACTAATGTGTTTTATATGTCCTGACAGTGAAATGCTGCCAAATTTGATTTTCACTGTAGCAAGGCCTATCTCTCTCATAGGTTAACCTGGGGGCTGCCTTTACACATGATTAAAGCGTAGATTCTCTTTGGGAGCAGATAGACATGTGGAGTTTGGGATCTCTGAACTCACAATTTAAAAATACATCTTTTAGTAAAGTTGGTTTTAAGATTGTGTTTGAAAATGGCACTTTTAGAAAGTGGGAATTTTCTTGCTTAAACCATTCTGTGCCTGTTTGTGGATTCCCGATCTGGGTTAGTTTGACAGTTGGGCTGTTGGCACCTCTCTCTAGACAAGTGGCACAAAGGGAGCTGGGGTGTAGCCTGCATATCCTGATGAGCCATCTGTGCTAGGAGGGAGGGGAGGAGTGGTCACTCACACCTGAAAGGGCTGTGCTTGCCCTCACACAATGTAGTCTCCGACCCCCTGGTGAGTGTCTGGGGCCTGGCCTGGGCAAGGCAGGATTTCACAAACAAGTGAGACTTTCCTTTGAAGTAAGCATACTTCAAAGGCTAAAATGGGTTTAAGAAGAGCACCCAAAACCACAGACTTTAGACACTTCTTGGGGTAGACACTCTACCTCACAGACACTTCTGGACAAGAAACCTGCTGGTACCGAATCCCTGAATCAGACCTGCCAAGAGGAACTGCCTGGCTGCCCAAAGGACTCACCTGGACTGCTTTCTGTGAAGAACTGCTGCCTTGCTGTTGCCCTGCTGCCTTGCTGCTCTCTGGATGTGCTGAGAAGTGCTCTCCAAGGGCTTGGATAGAGCTTGCTCCCGTTCCCTTAAGTCTCAGGACCAAAAAGACTTTACTCCTGCAACTGGACTCCTTGTGTGGCAAAAATTTGACGCACAGCCTGCTAAAAACCACGCACAGCCTGCATCACAGTGAAAAATTCACTGCACGCCAAACTGGAACGGCGCAGCCCGACTTCGCAACAAGAAGATCGACGCAGCGCCAGCGTAGTGACCGGAACTTCGATGCACAGCCCACCAGATCGACACACAGCCGACCCGGGACAACACAGCCCGACTTCCAGAGAGGAATCGACGCAGCACCTGCCGTGAAGGAGACATTTCCACGCAACACCCACCCGATCAACAGGGCGCCTGTGACTTCGCTCCGCAAGCCCAGTATTCCACGCATTAACCCCAGGGCATCTGAAAACCCCGCAACCCGAAGAGGATCCAAGTCTGCACGCCACAAATCGACACAAAGTCTTCCCGTGCATGTAAAATAACAACGCAAGTCTGTGTGCAAAGAGGCGAAACTGACGCACACCTCCCTGTTTTCCACACATCGCCTCCTATGCAGTCGCTTGCAGAGATTTTGAACGCAAACCAGGTTCTTTGTGCGTGCAAGAGACATAGGCCCTCATTACAACATTGGCGGTAAAAGCCGATTACCGCCGTGCAGAAGACTGCCAACACACCGCCGCGGCCGCGGAAATCCGCCACAGCTATTATGACCCACATCACGGAATCCGCCAAAATTCAGACACCCACACAAGTCCGCCACACCAAAGGTCAGTGATAAACTGGCGAAAACAAAACCTCCACCATCACACCAACAGAAATACGCCAACACTATCACGACACACAAATCCACGCAGCGGTCTTTCAACCGCGGTATTCCATTGGCGGTCCGCGCTCAAAATACACACACACATACAAAACACAGCCACATTGGACCATTCGAAATACACACACATGATACACATACACACACTACTCCCACACACCCATTACAATATAAAACACACCCCCATATCACCCACAAACCCCTACGACCACAAGAAGCACAGAGAGAGACACCACCATCAACAATACTAGCAGGCACACAACACCATCACCCACATAACTTCCACGCACCTCACACAACACCCCACTACATATCAGCACACTTATCACCACACACACCACCCCACACATCACCCACACCACCCCATGGCACGGCAAAGACACCCCAGGTTCTCCTCGGAGGAGCTCAGGGTCATGGTGGAGGAAATCGTCCGGGTAGAGCCACAGCTATTCGGATCACAGATGCAGCACACCTCCATTGCAAGGAAGATGGAGCTATGGCGAAGAATAGTGGACAGGGTCAAAGCAGTGGGACAGCACCCAAGAAATCGGGATGACATCAGGAAGAGGTGGAACAACCTACGGGGGAAGGTGCGTTCCGTGGTCTCAAGACACCACCTTGCTGTTCAGCGGATGGCGGCGGACCCCCACCTCCCCCCCAACAACTAACAACATGGGAGGAGCAGGTCTTGGCGATTCTGCATCCTGAGGGCCTCGCAGGAATAGATGGCGGAATGGACTCTGGTAAGTCAAATCTTAACTATTACATTCCCCACCCTACCTGCATGCCAACACATACCCCCACCCTCACCCCCATCACTCCAACTCCTCACACATGTCTCAACATCACAAACCACACATCCCAACACCAAGCCCTGCATGCAACACCAAAGCATGGACATCCATCACCAAAGCATGCCCACTGCACAAAATCATACACCCCCCTAAACCATCATCACACAAGGTCCCACACAGGAATGCAAGCACTGGGGTACACGGTCACCCACCCATTGCACACCATGGCACACACAGATGTAAAAAACATCCTTTTATAGCCCTGCAGGACCCCTACCCAACGTCACCGGACAGGAGGGTCCACACATGTCCACACCACCAACAGAAGAGGCCCACAGTGATGACAGCAGCTCTGTCCAACTGGATCTAAATGACCAGCACGGCCCATCGGGGACCTCGGGACAGTCGGTTCCCATCATACAATCACAGGCCACTACAGAGCTTCCCCCCTCTGGAAACACCAGCACAGCACCCACCCAGCGGTCCCATACCTCTGTCCCCAGGACACGCCAATCAGCAGTGTGTCCATCACTACAGGGAACCCCGGCTAACCCACCACCCCAACAACAACAGGGACCTGGGGGCAGTGGCAGTGGGCACATGGTCCAGGGGACGGAGGCCCAGGAACACAGGGGAACTGGGAGGGCTGCTGTGCGACAGGGGGAGGACAGGCCAAGGGAACCCACCATCGTGGGAGCCTACCACCACTCCCAGGAGACGATGGCAACAGTACTGGCCAAGTTTCAGGAGACCCAGCGCCTGCAGGAGGAACAGTATCTGGGCTTTAGGGAGGAACTCAGAGCCATCAATTCCACTCTGGGCACCATTGTAGGGGTGCTGAAGGAAGTACTCAACACCAGGAGGGACACTGTGGCACAACAAGGTGCCCCTGACACTAACATGGACGATGAACTGCCCATCACCTCCGCTGGCGCTAGTGGACAGGAGGCACCGCCACAGGACCACCACACCAGCACCCCACCCCCTGCAGAGGGAGAACCACCCCGCAAACAGTCCCTGAGATCCAGGACAAAGACAGAGAATGATGCCAAGACCCCTGCCAAGAAATGAGACCACCCTGAATGTCACCCTTCTGTCCCACTTTGTCACCCTGTCCATCCTTAAACTGCCCCAGCTCCACTTCCTATGCCCATTTTGGCAATGCACCTGTGAGACTAATAGACAGTACTCTGCCATGGTATTCCTCCAACATCACCCCTCACCATTTTGCAACCCCTTCCAATGTTTTGCACTTAAATAAACACCCTTGAAGCACAAAACAATCTGGAGTCAGTCTGTGATTTCGGAATAGTGTATTAGCAATTACTGTGGCAAAAAGCTCTTTCAATTGTAATGTCAACATACCTATGTCACACAGCTCTAGTCCATGAGGAATCAAAGCAGATGTCACACAGTGGGACCCACATCTGTGAAATCGTAAGGGAAAGTGACAACTCAGTGACCATACACTGGGTGAAAACGACAGACAGTAGAGAGGTAGTGGTGTTAAAGTACATGTAGTAGGCAAGTTGCAGGATCACTGAGTCCCTGTTGTCCATGTCCTCTTCTTCTGCTTCCTCGTCTTCACTGTCCACAGGCTCCACAGCTGCAACAACACCGCCATCTGGACCATCCTCCTGCAGAAAAGGCACCTGTCATCGCAATGCTAAGTTGTGAAGCATACAGCAGGCCACGATGAACTGGCACACCTTCTTTGGTGAGTATAATAAGGATCCACCTGTCATATGGAGGGACCTGAACCTGGCCTTCAGGAGGCCGAAGGTCCGCTCGATTATCCGCTGTGTTCGCCCATGGGCCTCATTGTAGCATTCCTCTGCCCTTGTCCTGGGATTCCTCACTGGGGTCAGTAGCCATGACAGGTTGGGGTAACCAGAGTCATCTGCAAATAAAGAGGGACAACTGTTAGACACACACTAACCTGTAGGGATAACCCCAGACCCAGACAACAATTCCCACTGTCTTGCTTCCAGGTGCTCACCTAATAGCCACACACGGTGCCTCTGGAGTTGACCCATCACATAAGGGATGCTGCTATTCCGCAGGATGTAGGTGTCATGCACTGAGCTAGGGAACTTGGCATTCACATGGGAGATGTACTGGTCTGCCAAACATACCATCTGCACATTCATCGAATGATAACTCTTGCGGTTTCTGTACACCTGTTCACTCCTGCGTGGGGGGACCAAGGCCACATGTGTCCCATCAATGGCACCTATGATGTTGCGGATATGTCCCAGGGCATAGAAATCACCTTTCACTGTAGGCAACTCCTCAACCTGATGGGAAACGATGTAGCTCCGGATGTGTTTCAGCAGGGCAGACAACACTCTGGACAACACGTTTGAAAACATAGGCTGGGACATCCCTGATGCTATGGCCACTGTTGTTTGAAATGACCCACTTGCAAGGAAATGGAGCACTGACAGCACCTGCACTTGAGGGGGGATTCCTGTGGGATGGCGGATAGCTGACATCAGGTCTGGCTCCAGCTGGGTACACAGTTCCTGGATTGTGGCACAGTCAAGCCTGTATGTGATGATCACATGTCTTTCCTCCATTGTCGACAGGTCCACCAGCAGTCTGAACACCGGAGGATGCCACCATTTCCTCACATGTCCCAGCGGACGGTGCCTATGAAGGACAACAGCGAGCACAGAGTCAAACAACTCAGAGGTACGTACCCACAGCTTACACAGAACACGAATCCTAATCCGAAAAGTGGCCTGTATGTGTGTTGAGTCTAGGCCTAGGTATGTGTGACGCAGTTAAAAATTAAGCCATGTGGGCCCCTGAAATGGCGGCTGCCTGACCTCTAAAGTGGGACAGTGGGATGTGAGGTAACTGCGCTGACGTTGTACACCGTCGTGGTAGGCGGTCGAAGACGGCGGCGCAATGCTGCATTAGTTAACATTGGACCCTATGGGACCCAGGAGCCAATGACAATGTACACCCGCGCGGTGACTGTACTCACCGCCACGGACGTGACCGCCATTTTCTATCTGATCAATCACTCTATACCTGATCTTCGACAGGAGAGGACCTACACTGTAAGTGCTGCTGTGACCTCGGTATGGAAGAGACAATGGCTCGAGTGTCTGGGGAATGGGCCCCTGCCTTCACATCGGAGGAGTTGGAGAAACTCGTGGACAGGGTCCTCCCCCAGTACACGCTACTCTACGGTCCTCCAGACAAACAGGTAAGTACACTGGGAGCATGCTGTATGAGCTATGCCTGTGTGGAGTGGGGTGGATGAAAGAAGGGTGGGGGGAGATTGAGGCATGCATGAAAAGACGGTGAGTGCATGTGCCACACGGCAAGGGTAGGGATGGGGGCCAATGACTCTGACGGTGCAGTTGGTAATAAGTTTCTCTTCCCCCTGTACAATTCATGTAGGTCAGCGCCCACCACAAAAAATATATTTGGCGTGCCATCGCTAAGGACGTCCGGACCCTGGGGGTCTACCACAGACGGAGCACCCACTGCCGGAAAAGATGGGAGGACATTCACCGCTGGAGCAAGAAGACGGCGGAGGCTCAGCTGGGGATGGCCTCCCAACGTGGGAGGGGTGCCTGTCGCACCATGACCCCCTGATGTTCAGGATCCTGGCGGTGGCGTACCCGGAGCTGGATGGGCGCTTGAGGGCATCACAGCAGCCACAAGGGGGTACACTCTCATCCTGCTGATTTTGCGCGCAGTGGAGGTGTCTGGGTGTGGGAGGTGGGCTGTGGGTTTCCCTAGGCCATGGCGAGTTTAGTAGGCAAGGTCCCTCTGTAAGGCAGGCCATGTGGCACCCCACCTCTGTAGAGTGCCAAGTACACCTAGTCATGCCCCTGTGTCATCCATGTGTGCAGATGTCATCCATAGCCTAGTAGGCCATTTCCCAGGGATTGAACAGTGGAGCCCAAGAGCGCGGCGTAGTGCAGGGGGCTTCTGTGTCTGTCGTGTCCGCCAACGGTAGCGGTAATGCATGCACTGAACATGTCTTTCTTCTGTCGTCGTCCTCCCTTTTTGTGGTCTCCCTGTTCTTGTGTGCATTAGCATCATCAGGCGGAGGAGCAGTGGCACCAGAGCACGCGGAGCATGAGGGAGCTGCATCCCGCATGGCCCTGGAAGGCGACACTACGGACTCAGAGTTCACCAGTGGGACGGAGGGCGAGGGGAGCTCCATGGCGGGGACAGGAGCTGACACCAGCGACACAGACTCGTCCTCTGATGGGAGCTCACTTGTGGTGGCGGCAACATCTGTGACCCCTGCATCTACAGGGACAGCCGCCACGCCCCCTACCAGCACCGCCCTCCCAGCAGCCCCTCAGACTTTGCCCCGTGCCCGCTCACCCAGGAGGGTGGGCATCACCTTCGCCCCAGGCACCTCAGCCCCTGCCCCAGTCACCCCTGCTGCCCTCAGTGAGGAGGCCATTGACCTCCTCAGGTCCCTCACTGTTGGGCAGTCTACCATTTTGAATGCCATCCAGGGTGTCGAAAGGCAGTTGCAACAAACCAATGCATTCCTGGAGGGCATTCATTCTGGTCAGGCGGCCCTTCAGCGAGCTTTTCAGACTCTGGCCTCAGCACTGATGGCAGCCATTGTCCCTGTCTCTCGCCTCCCCCCTCCAACTTCCTCCACCCAGACCCAATCCCCTGTACCCCAGCCTATCCTAAGCACACCTTCAGACCAGCATGCACACACGTCAACACACAAGGGAAGCTCAGGCAAACATAAGCACCACACATCCCACAAGCACTCACGCAAGCATCACACACATGCAGACACACCAACATCCACTGCCTCCACTGTGTCCCCCTCCTCCTCGTCTACCTCCTCCCTCCCAGTCTCGTCTGCACTCACACCTGCATGCACTACATCTACAGCCACTACTGCCATCACCAGCACACCCACCACCACACCCCGCTCACGTGCAGTCACCACCCCCACTACCATTCACACATCCCCTGTGTCCTCTCCCAGTGTGTCTGTGACGCCACCTCCCAAGATACAAAAACGCAGGCACACACCCACCCAACAGCCATCCACCTCATGACAGCCTCCAGCACATGTACCTTCACCCAAAGTCACCAAACGAACACCTCCTACAACCACAACCTCTTCCTCCACTCCCAAACCCCCTCCAGCTACCCGTTCCAGTGTCTCCAAAAAAACTTTTCCTGTCCCACCTTGACCTCTTTCCCACACCTCCCCCACCCTGTCCGTCTCCTAGGGCCCGACTCTCCAGGTCCCAACCTAGCACCTCAGCCACAACATCTCCGGGACCAGTGGTGCCTGTAGTCACTGGAATCTGGAGTGCACCGGCCACCAGGGCAGCCAGTGTGGCACGGACCCACAGCACGGACAGTCCCCCACCTGTCAAGCATCAAAAGTTGGCCAGTGCCCGGCGGGAGAGGGGGAAGACTCCAGCCACCAAACCCTCTCCCAGGGGTCCCAGTGGGAGTGTGGGGTCAGCTGCGACACCTTCCAAGGAGGGGAAGGGCCACAAGAAACCCAGAAAGTCTGGGAAGAGCAGCACAGCGGAGGAGACCGCCATCATCCCCATTGCCCAGTAGGCCATCACCCGCGCTGCCCCCCGCCTCAAGCACCGCTGAACAGGGCACCGCCGCCTCAAGCACCGCTGAACAGGGCACCGCCGCTCCAAGCACCGCTGAACAGGGCACCACCACTACAAGCACCGCTGAACAGGTCACCGCCGCCTCAAGCACCGCTGAACAGGGCACTGCCGCTACAAGCACCGCTGAACAGGGCACCACCACCACAAGCGCCGCTGAACACGCCACCGCCGCCTCAAGCACCGCTGAACAGGGCACCGCTGTTACAAGCACCGCTGAACAGGGCACCGCCGCCACAAGCACCGCTGGCCCATGAGCGCCAAGGGCACTGACGTTACTGAGTCCATCACGAGCAGGATGAAGCACTCTGGGCACAGTGCCCCCTCCAGAACCAGTGGATATTGCCATCCACTACCTCTGTCCTTTATCAGGATGAAGCACTCTAGGCACCATGCCCCCTCCAGAACCAGTGGAGACTGTCATCCACTACCTCTGTCCTTAGCAGGATGAAGCACTCTGGGCACCATGCCCCCTCCAGAACCAGTGGAGAGATACATCCACTACCTCTGTCCTTAGCAGGATGAAGCACTCTGGGCACCATGCCCCCTCCAGAACCAGTGGAGAAAGGCATCCACTACCTCTGTCCTTAACAGGATGAAGCACTCTAGGCACCATGCCCCCTCCAGAACCAGTGGAGAGATACATCCACTACCTCTGTCCTTGGCAGGATGAAGCACTCTGGGCACAAGGCCCCCTCCAGAACCAGTGGAGACTGTCATCCACTTGAGAGACTGTGGATTTGCACTCCCCAGGATGGCACAGTGGGCAACCCACCAACTGTATAGACTTGAGACACTGTGGCTTTGCACTCCCCAGGATTGAACAGTGGGCAAACCACCCACTGTATAGACTTGAGAGACTGTGGCTTTGCACTCCCCAGGATTGAACAGTGGGCAAACCACCCACTGTAGAGACTTGAGAGACTGTGGCTTTGCACTCCCCAGGATAAAGCAGTGGGCAAACCACCCACTGTAGAGACTTGAGAGACTGTGGCTTTGCACTCCCCAGGATAATGCAGTGGGCAACCCACCCACTGGAGAGACTTGAGAGACTGTGGCTTTGCACTCCCCAGGATGGAACAGCGGGCAACCCACCCACTGTAGAGACTTGAGAGACTGTGGCTTTGCACTCCCCAGGATGGAACAGTGGGCAAACGACCCACTGTATAGACTTGAGAGACTGTGGCTTTGGACTCCCCAGGATTGAACAGTGGGCACATGGCCCCCTCGTGGATTTGGCGTCGTGCACTCAACTGCCTGAGGTGCCCCCCCTTTCCCTCCCCCTGAGATGCCTGTTTTCTTGCTCTCTGATGCCCCTGCAGTGTTCTCTCCGTCATGGTCGGGGATCTTGTGTGGGCCTAGCCCATACCGTGTGGGCCCAGTGTTCCACGGACTTCATTGGAGCACTACCTGGACTACTACGCTTGGTGTATATTTTGTTTATGGTGTATATATATATTTTTGCTTTCGTCGATTTTCATATATTACAATGGTTACTCTCATTTCCTTTTGTCTTTGTATTCTTCCAGGGGGTTTGCGGGGTGTAACTATAATGTAGAAATATGTATTAGTGTGTGTGTGTTGTAGTGGGTGAGGGTGGGGGTGGGGTGTTACGTGTGTGTGTCCCTGTTCCCCCCCCCGTGTCGTAGGTGCAGTACTCACTGTTGTCTTCGCTGCTGGCGTTCGTGCTCCTGGTAGAGGAGAAAGAAGATGAGGGCTGGCAGGATGTGCAGCTCGGCTTCCATGGCGTCCGGATTCCTCGTGGGGTGTGTAGAGGTGGGCGTTTTCCCTTTGGAGTCCGGTTTCCGCCGTGTTTTTGTCCGCAGTGAATCCGCCCCGGAAAAGGTGGCGAATTGGTAGGTTGTGATACTGTGGGCGGTACTTTGTCTTCCGTCTGTCTGTTACGGTGACCACCAAGCTGTTTGTCTGTACCGCCGTGGCGGTCAGAGTGTTAAAGTGGCTGTCTTTGTTGGCGGTTTCCGCCAAGGTCGTAATTCCAATTTGTTTACCGCCGGACTGTTGGCGGTCTTACCGCCACTTTAACACCGTCCGCCAGGGTTGTAATGACCACCATATTGTTTTTAAGAGACAAATGACACTTTATACCACTTTTACAGTGATATCTCAACATATACTTATTGCATTTTAATTGTTTTGACCTGCATCTTATCAGAAAAATATTATATATTTTCCTAACACTGTGTGGTGTATTTTTGTGATGCTATACTTTTTTATTGCATGATTTATTGCACAAATACTTTACACATTGCCTTCTAAGTTACTGCCTTCTAAGTTAAGCCTGACTGCTCAGTGCCAAGCTACTAGAGGGTGGGCACAGGATAATTTGGATTTTGTGTGACTTACCCTGACTAGAGTGAGGGTCCTTGCTTGGGCAGGGGTTAACCTGACTGCAAACCAAATATCCCATCTCTAACACAGATTTTATACTCTGACTGTGCACGGAGGCCTGCCAACTAGACCTCAATGCCAGTGTTCTTTCTCTAAAACAAGGTGATATCTAATTATAACACAATTGGCAAAAAACTTTTGACCTCCTGTAAGTCCCTAGTAGTAGGTACTCCTGGTACCTACTGCATGGGTAGTAAAGAGGGCCCCTTAGGGCTGCAGCATATTGTATGCCACCCTAAAGGACCCACACACAAATTCCACACAGACTGCATTTGCAGGATGCATGACATGGTGCAAACCATGAAGTGAAATCATAACATAGCACACTCCTGTGTGCCATACCAATGTCACTGCATTTAATTTAAGTCACCCCTACAGCAGGCCTCTGAGCCCTAAGGCAGGTCACATTATATTTTACGTGAGCACATATCTGCATGAGCAGATATTCCCTTGTGATGTAAGTGAACAGGGAAGCCATCTTAAGGTACGTACTGGGCACTGGTCAAAACGAGTGACACAGCTATATAATGGGTTCACCAAAAACATATGGTGTTTAGTAGTCAAACATCTTGTATTAATAAACCCACACTGATTCCAAGAAGAATAGTAGTGCTTGATGAATGTGACCACCATCACTTTTGTGAACACACGAGGAGCACTAGTGAGGCTGAAGAGGAGCAGAGCCAACTGAAAATCCTCTCTGCTGTATATGAATATACATACTGCAGAAACAAGGCTATCATCCTGTCACAAGGATCCAGAGCTACAGAACCTGTGCAATGTGATAATTTTTAATTTATTTTGCCTTATGAATATAGGCTGAAGCCTCATCCTTCAGCAGGAGGAAACAGCAAAGAGTAAACCTCACACCTATTGCATCAGAATGAATGGGTGCTTCCCAGGTTAGTATGGAAAGAACTAGGATTTGATTTACAGTTCCTACAAATCAAGTAGGACTGTGTATCTGGTCAACATAAACTTCAGAGTATAGGGACCCAGTCCACGTATACCATCAGGAAATGTTGACACAATTCCAAACTAGCTCACAGTGCCACGTCTGAACCCCTAAACATACCAGGATACCAGATGGGTTTTGCAACCTTAAATACGACTAATCAGAATCCCAAGGAAATCGGGGAAACAGATATACTCTTTCATTGTCAGACTACCCAAGAAAGTTACAAAAAATGTTGTTTAGAGCATTTATTGCAACAATCTTACACTTGCATAAAAACATGATCTGTGATTTTTTTTAGCAAACGAGACAAAGCATAGTAACCAGCATTACAAAAACGGTGAAAAAGATAAACAGTTCAACCATGATTTTGTGATTGTGTTGGTACAGAGATAGAGGTATAGAGAGCATAGTGGTAGTACCCTCTGCCAGATCTACTGCGACAGCTCAACCCCCCCATACCTGGGTAAGATATCCGGGAAGCCACAAAGCCGAACTGATGTAGTGCAGGATATTTGTCCCGTGCAGGGTAGAGGTCAGAATCCAAATCAGTATCAGAGTCAGCTAAGCTATATTTCGGGCACTGCGAGGTGCGCTCCAAGATAATCCCAGTAAAAGTGCTCCTCTGCTGCACATGGTGCAGAGGCAGCTTTTATAACACTAGCCCTGTTTGCGCAACACTGTGTCAGAGGGACAATGTTATGATATGTCTGCAAACACGGAGCTGTCTTAACAGACAATCAGAATAATTAGCTTTGGACATAGTGTACAGACTAAATAGCATCAACACATCAATATCACTTGAATGAAAAGCCAAGTAAAAGGTTACCAGCAGAAAAAGAGACACTAAAATAAAATGTGCATTTAAAAATGGAGACTCTAAGCGGGCCCTATTGTGCTTTACCACAGGTTCACCCTTCTGTGTTGTTGAAAATCTAGACCACCCGACTCTCTAAACCTGGAAGCAGTGGCAGGAAATCAGGATCACCAGGGCCAGGTCTATGACATCTAGCAACCTGCCCATTCACCGGTGGCCAAGAACAGAGTTTAGACCAAGTTCCCATTAAGGTATTAGTGAGGGCTTCAAAGAGAGAAGGTAAGGCTGGCTCACATTGCAAAATTACTGTGAGGACATTTTCTTGACTTCAGCAGAAGCCATGTGTACGTCCAGGACCTCAGCCACTCATCAAGTTATGATGGCAAAAGAGGCACTCCCCTCCATTTGGGGGCCAAAAGGCAATTTCAACTCTGTATCACGGGAAGTACCAAGCACACTAGCCTCCTGTACGTCCTTGTAAAGGCTGTTATCATCATGGGGTTGGGGGGAGTAAAACATCCCCATCATCTTCTCCGAGTGGGTCAGGCTCGGGTACTGTGGGAACAAGGTTCAGTGTAGCAGATTCAAAGCACAACCTTGTCAGGATTGGACCAATGCTGGTTTGAAGTCAGACATTGTCACCTGTATCGGACTGTCCTACAGCATCAGCAAAAAGGAGGCACCAACATCGGTCCTAAAGCCGGTGTGAAAGTAAGCACCGGAGTCTGTTTCCGCCCGCTGGCCCAAGAGAAACTCAAAATAGGGCCGGCGGAGTTTAGCTTGTAATGGAGGTGTAGTGGCGTTATGAGTTTGTCTGGAGGCCTCCGCTGCCAGGGAAACTCATAATGAGTGCCTGTGTGTCTAATATATCAAATAGCTGGGATAGTTGTGTTAAATTAAATCTATTTTGTATGCTATCTGTAGCACTGAAGAAGAGAGGAAATGTCCCTTCAAAAGTTAGCTCCTGAACACATCACTGAAGCAAGCTTAGTGCTTGATCAATAATGACATTTTTATTTGTGCTAAGACTGACCCCAGTGTAGAACACCAAACCACTGCACAGTATACATCTGTAATATGATCAAAGAAGATCTGTTAATGCATGACACAATAAGCACATACAGCCTGTGGAACCACAAGCGCTCATCTTGGACAGTTATGTGGGTCTTGTGTTCTAAACTCAAAAGAGAATCATGAGCCACCAAGTGCATCTTCTGAAGAAGAATCAAATAGGATATTGTTTTGGCTTGTATGAAATGTGCACAGTAGGAAGGTGCTAACCTACTGAAGGTTTCATAAAAGATGTAACAGATCCTTGATAGGTCGGTGGAAATATGCATTTTTGTGGTTTAATTATTTTCTCCATTCTCTCCATGTGAATACCTCGAAATTTAGCAACTGGCAAAGATTCGTACAGCTGAACTCTGTGGTCTGCAGCATACCCTAACGCACAGTGTCACATAGGCATGGTAGGAAGGAGGCAGACAACTGGTCTTGCTTACGTCATTAGAGAGAGGATCTCTCCCTTAAAGGATCTGAACTGTCACAGACACACAAACATAAAACAAGAATCGAACCTGGGCAAGGCAAAATCATATATGTGCTAGGGCATCATCATGTTTAGTTGAAATGAAAGTGGGCCCAATAAGCTGACCAAATACATGTTAAACATCCAGGGTCCCAGTCTATGCCATGCAAGGTCCTCTCTATGGCAGGGATATTTCAAATATAACAATCGGCCAAGGCGAAAGTATTGTGCATTGTGACAGAGCAAGAGAAATATATTTCTCACACTTCTAGAACTGTACTTATTTCCTTCGTTAATAAAACGCTACATGCAAACTAGTTTAACCGAATCTCAGTGCTAGCTGGGGACTGAGCTAATGCCAAAAGATCATTCTCTCTAGGCCACAGTCGGTCAACAATCTGAACTGGTCAGGAAGCGGCAGAAATATGCAATGTCAACAGCAGTAACACATGACTTACTGTGTCAGTAAACTGGTAGGCGATATACTTCCTCATCAATAAAAAGGTTGTTGCACGTTCCTCACCGATCTAAAGAGAGGAGGAGAGTGACACCAATTGAGATCTGACCCCATGTCCATTCTAACCAACAGGTGCTAATGGCAACCCAAATTAGGGCAGATATGAAAGGGGCAAAATTCAAAGGGATAATTCCTCAACAGGAGATTTTGGAAATTTCATTATTTAACTCGAGCAAATTCTATACTGTTGTGTTCGGTCTCACTGGCCATTAAACACCAATCAATTATTTTAGAAAGAATACTCTGTCATTATTTGAATTCTCACACTCAAATGTGAAAAATGGCTTGCAACTCATCCCCCAACACCTAAATGTCACAGTAATAATAACTTTTAATTTAGTTCTTACTGTCCGATTGAAGTTATCAAACTCCGTGGTATTGAAATTTATTGATCTTTGTAGCCTACCTGATACTGAATATAATATGAAGGAAGAATACAAATTTTGACAGCATGTGAGTCACTCCCTGAGCAATTTGTTCCACTATATTATTGTATACCTGAAGGGAGACACAAATCCTGTACATACCTTACATTTGACTGTCCAGAGGTTAGGGTCTCTGTTTGGAGAGGAGAAAAGGCATGTTAGCAGAGCAGACACAAATATGTGCCACTTACATTTTCTAGAGGAAATACTTAGTGTATGAAAGTGCCCCATTTGACATGGTCACCCCCACTTTTTTGCCACTACTACCTGGGTTTTGCGACTGAAGGTGCACTGGGTTCCTGCTAACCAGGACCCCAGTGCCAGTGCACTTTGCCTAAAACAAGGTAAAAGGTCTAATTGTGTAGAATTGATGCACTCTTTAGTACCTCTGTAAGTCCCTAATAAATGGTACCCCTGGTACATAGGGCCTCTGTACTAAAGAGGGTCCCTTAGGGCTGCAGCATGTATTGTGCCACCCCAAGGGACCCTCCCCCTACAAATTGCACACAGCCTGTCATTGTAGACTGTGTGTCATGGTGCAAGCCATGAGTGAAATGTCTCAAACCACTGCATCTAATATAGGTAAGTCACCCCTACAGCAGTCCTTAGAGCCTTAAGGCCGGGTGCATTATATTTGATGTGAAGAAAAATCAGCATCAGCAGATATGCCCCAGTGATGTCTAGTTTGAGTCCTAGATATTAAAAGTGAGCAGGGAATCCACCTTAAGTTATGTACTGGGCACTCGTCATTATGAGCTACCCATCTACATAATGGATTCACTGAAACCTATGGTGTTTGGTATCAAACACCTCGTCTTATTAAATCCATACTGATGCCAGCATTGGATCTATTATGACATGCACCTAGAGGACACCTTAGGGGTGCCCCCTGAAACCTGCCAGACTCTTAGTGCAGTGTCTGACTGGTATCGACCAGCCTGCCACCACAGACAGGTTTCTGACCCCTGGAGGTGAGATCCAGCGCTCTAAGAGACCAGAAACAATGCCTGCTCAGGAGGAAGGTGTTATCACCTTCGTCAGTAGGATGTCCAGTAAATCTGCATACCAAGGCAAGGGATTTCAAAGTTCTACCCCCTTTGATATGTGGTCCCGGCTTCTCCCAGACCTGGGAGAGGCCATCCCCCATTCCCTGAGGCCCTATTCGCACCAGGACAGTCAGGAACCTAGCTATGCAAGGAGGCGTGCTGCACTACCAGGCTAGTCACACACCTAAGGTGGGCAGCCTGATGCGCTCCATGAAAGAAGGGTTCCACCATCTTGTTTTTGGTGAAATTAGGAATTCAGAGACAGGGTTATGCCCACTCCCTGTAGAACGTGGTCATATAGGGGGTCTAGTCACCCCAGGGGGCAGGTAGCCAATTGGCTACTACACTACACTTAAAGCCCCTAAATTCAGTATTTAGGTACCCCTCTGACACCAGGAACTTAGTTTCATATGTTGGAAGAGGATAAAGTAGAGCCAACCAGCGTGCAAACGGTGGGCCAGCCTGGGCTTTTGCCACCAAATCCTGTCTACCTGCTGCTGTCCTGACAATCGCCCAGGCCCAACTCGTCCTGCAGCTGTGCATCTCCCAAAACGCTTGGAGGGCTGCCAGCACTTTGCAGACCAGCTAGAATCTCCCCTAGAATGGCGGAGCCACTTCCCTCCAACCTGGGAATGCAGGATGCTGAAGACACATTAGAAATGTTGTGAGTTTTTTTGGGACCACCAGAGGGTCCACAAACTTCAGGGGTTGTGTCCGATCTCAGGACTCGATCTCCCACAACCCACTCAGGTAGTATAGTGCCAGTCCAGTCGCCACTGATGAACTGGTCTCTCTGTTACAGCAAGTCCAGCAGTTGCTCACACGAAAGCAATGCTATTCTTTCTGGGGAACAGAAATCACTTCAACTTCAGGTCCAACGGACTTGGGGGTATCTCTGGAAGGGTGGAAATTGGTGGCGCAGTAAGCACTTCAGAATCCAGTGGTAGGCAGGCATTCCTGGCAGTTGAGCTCTTAGATTATGTTCACCCTGAAGCTTAATAGGAGGCTAGCCAACTGGCCCTTGGAGACACTTCTTCCGTCCTGGCACAAGTGGAGTTCATTTCCACAAGTAGCCACAGCAGGAACAGTCATCTTTGCAGGCCCTTCGGGAGCAGTCTGAGCAGTCCATCCCTTGGTGAGGCCTCTCTTTGCTGGGTCCAGGGAGCAGCAGGGAAATCCTTCTTAAATCTTCTGTGGACTGTGTGTTTGGGGTGCCTCTTTTTTGCCATCTCCTCATTGGTGGGACTGGAGGACTCAATAGCCAACTGGTTAATAGTTCCCACAAGGCTGCCGTTCCCACTTTACATCACTTCCTGAGGGTCTGGCCGTCAAACAATCCCAGGATATCCCTCTTTGCCATAAACCAAGATAGCACAAGCCTTCTTCCCTGTGACAAGCCCGGGGCACGCCCTGGGGGTGTATTCAGCACAGTGAGATACTTCTCCTCGAAAAATGGTTGTGCAAGGACTTTCCCCCCCTATTTCTATTCTATTACTATTTTGGGATTTTATAAAGCGCATGGCTGCCAAAGGCTTCCCAATGCTACTGCAGGTCGAAACAGAAAAGAAACAATCATCAAGAGACCTATAGATGAAAGAGAATGGTTTTCAGAGTTTTCCAAAAAGAGAGTTCAGAATCTACTGTCCGAACTTGGGCCGGGAGAGAATTCCACAGTTGGGCTGCCTTAAAAGCAAAGGATCTACCTCCCCATCTTGCTCTTTTATAGCGGGGTATGCTAATCAGGGATGCAGAGGAGGATCTGAGCAGACGTTGGGGGATATAGGGAGTGATAATCTGTTTGAGAAAAACAGGACCTTTGTTGTCAAGAGCACTATGAACCAGTCAGGCTGCTTTATACGCTGTTCTACAGGTAACCAATGAAGGGTGGCCAGGGCAGGTTTTGCTGAGGTATGGATCGGGGTTCCCAGCAGAAGACGGGCAGCGGCATTCTGTATTACCTGTATCCTCCTCAGGACTTTCCCCCCTCAACCTGTGTATCAACACAAAGGAGGGGTCAGGCAAAGGTGTAATCGTCATATGCTTCACCGAGGCAGTAGCATCTTTGAATCTGGGCCATTTGTGGCCACTGGCCAGCAGCCATCCTGCTGCCAGAGATCACACCCCCTGCCTTCAGAAATTCTCTTTGTTTCCTGTGCCTGGGAATGTTTCACACTTCCTAGCAGGGAGGCAACATGTTCTCTTGTGTGACAACTACTGAAGATAAGATAAGAAAGGCTACCAAAGGTTTGGGACAACAAAGTGGTGGCTTTCTAAAGTTACCATTGTATTACAAATTACCTTGAATATGACCTCAGCAATGTCTTGAGTTTAATGTAACAAATAATTTGATAACTTGGAGTACTACCTTTGGTGGTCCAAAATGTAAGGTGGCTAGTCAAACTCCATGTAAGCCAATGGGACCACTGAAAAACAATGAAAAGAGCAATTTTGTGATTTCGCTGTCAAGGCATGTTGAGCACGAAAGGAACATACCCTTCATTTTAATAATAAGCACATTGCCTAGTGGGCTAGCAAGGCCTCTTCTAGGGGTGGCTTATTAATACTAAAAAGGAAGGATCTGACCCAGCAAAAAAGGGTTTATTTCACCAGGTCGCTTTGGCCGGTTTAAGCTATCTGACCAGACTCCAATGGCAGGCCTAGAATCACGTTTTCACCTTATCATAACAGTAGTAGCATTATTAAGTGCAGCAGTCCACGTGTGACATTTAACTCACTAGCCCTGGGTACCTCATGTACCATATACTAGGGATTTACATTTAAGTTAAATGAGCAAAACAGTTATCAGCCAATTGAACACATACTTTTTATGTCAGAGCACATGCAATGGGGCCTGGACAGCAGAGCCTCGTGCACTACAGAGTCAGAAAACAGCAGCATTATCCCAAAAACAGAGGGGGTGATCATACAAAAAGAGGTTCTGTCCCACACAAACTTCATTTTAGAGCACTATGTGCTAGATGGATAACAACGGCCCCACACCTTGGTTAGGACCAACCAGGGCAGCATTCAGATCTTTAGTTTTTTATGCTGAAGCTTATATCCTGCAAGGGGTCTGGAAGGTATGCAAAAGGATGCTAATGCAGGGATCCTGGACCCAATCTGGTCCAACTCTAGTCCTGACCAATTCTTGATATCACTCAAAAATCAAGACCAAAATAAAAGGTGTCACCTCATAAAACAAGAATTCCTAAAACTCCCAATAAAACCCAACCCTCAAACTGCTTCTGGTCCCATCTGGTGGTTCTGATTTTTAAGAAGACCGGATGACTAGTGAGCCAGGTCTCACTATGATGGACACTTGTCATGAAGAGCAGACATAACTATAATAACTGCACTGGAGACTGTCTCGATTCCTTAGAACAACATCATCACAATCTTCCCTCCCTTTATGTTCTATTTCAATGTAATTATAAAAAATATACTAAGCATGTTTTCCTGGAAGACAAGCATATCTTTTTTTAAAAATAATATAAAAAGTTACAAATTCCTATATTTAAAATGTGTTCTGGGTTCCCACAAGTAGGTGGTGAAACTGCAGTGCTTTAGAATATCAAACATTATCCCTTGACGACAAAATAACAACAGGTAAGAGTTAAGAGAGTTATTTTTCACTCCCTTTAGCCAATTGTGTTGTGAGAAGCTAGAACTATAAAACAAATTAAACATTTTCATGCAACCTTTCTCCAAAATTGGCCTGAAAAACATTCTATGGAACAAGGTGTCAAAGAGGCCATTTTTAAAAGTGGAATTCTGCTGCAATTCCTCGGCAATACTTATTTTCATGACAGAAAAAATCCAAAGATGCTGCTGAAGGTTGACACACACTATCACTGGTACAAATCAGAAAATTCTTACTACAGATATCTTTATGGTCAAAAACCACAAGTTAGAAGAACTTTGAAGAAAAACAAGATAAACTGTCTGGACCATCATTAAGACAAAAGGACAGGAAAATAATATTCATCAATAAGGGATGCTGCAAAACAAATTTGGGTGGGAAGTTTGAAGGTTCGCCAAAAAAGGGGGAGATTCTGCTTATGAATTAGTCCAAGAGTCATTTGGAGCTGGCAAGATTAGAGTTGTTTGGGGCTGTGCGGATGTAATATTGTCTTGAATGAGTTACATTTTAGATAATATGACATGCAGTTGTTTGTGGTGGTTAAGATGTTGAACATGCTATAAACAGGCCAATTTTAAATAGTCTGTGGAAACCTTTAAAATACGTGTCTAAATACAGACATAACCTTGAGAAAGTACCAATGGTACATACTAGCCAGAATCTTTCATTCAAAAATGTGAAACATCGGTATACATTCTGGTGTGCACAAAGAAC
The DNA here is from genome assembly GCF_031143425.1 of Pleurodeles waltl. Classification (NCBI taxonomy): domain Eukaryota; kingdom Metazoa; phylum Chordata; class Amphibia; order Caudata; family Salamandridae; genus Pleurodeles; species Pleurodeles waltl. Next base: position 371,695,255 of record NC_090448.1, on the reverse strand, counting down.
AGTATTTACAGGTTATAAAAAAGGGAGGGAATGTAAAAGTTAAAGAAGGAAATAAATCAAACAGAAGAACTGGCCCATGATGACTTGCAGTGAAGCACTCTAAATTTCAGACATATGTGCACATGTGATGAGGCAAAATGCCATTACTCACAGCACAAAGAGAAAATGACTAAGAGGGTTGGCCCACTGCCCCATGATTTATGCTGAGATGGGCAGAATCAGAATATGAATGGCACTGGCAGAGGAGGGCTGCCCCAAAGCCACTCTACATATGTATATGAATGTATATGTATTATTTCAGGCCCTCCCTTTGAGGGCCTGACACTGATCATCACATAAACCCACATGATTTCTCAAAGGGAGTAGTCAACATGAAAACAATCACCTACTAAGGTAACTTATGGGATCCCATGTAACCAAACAACTGTCTACAGACTTCAACAAAGGCCTTAAAGGCCTCTTGGATTTAAAATAGGCTTTTTATGTCAAGTCTAGGCAGCGCTTGCGCTGTCTCTTTGAGACATGTTGTATACACTTTGTGGGTTTACAGCCTGCTTATCGCCTTTTTATTCATCCCTTCATTGGCCATTGAAAATGCTTACTTGCTAATGGTGAATCCTTCCGTATTGTCCACCTTTTTGAGTTTTGTTTCCTCCCACGGAGCACCGCCCAAATACTAGTATCTTTACGCTTTGGTGTTTATGTGTTTGTTTTGCAGGACTATTTTTTTCTTTGTTTCTTGCTTGTGTTACTGTTTGCCTGTCTTTGGTGGGTGCATGTTCAGCTCCGGCACCTGTCGCTGCTTGCATTTTATTACAGCATTCGGAGTTCACTTAATAACCCAGTGCCATTCCGGGCCACCACTTCCCGCCTGTTGCCACTTGCATAAGTTTAAATAAGCAAGTAGATACATTTTCATAAGGCACAAATGCGAAGTACAATGAAAATACTGTACCAGTTTAACAAAAAGTAGAGAGATGAGATACGCTGATTTTCAATTTCCACAAAGGCAGAGTTAAATGTCAAAGCTTAAAAATGCATATAATTTTACTATTTTTATTCTACGCTGCGTTTGCACCATCAGTAAAAGTATGTGCTTGTTTATTCAAACTTTGACATTTATCAGTGCTTTTGGCAAACTGAAAGGCAGCCTGTCTCTCTCTTGTTTGCTAAACTGGTATAGTATTTTCATTCTATGTCACGTCTGTGCTTTTAGAAAAAAAGTATGTGCTGAGCAGATACTTTTTCATAAATCACTGAATGCAAGTTAAAACACAACAGGGCGAGCCATCTGCTCAGCAGGGCCTGTGTCGCTTCCCCCAGCTGCTCTCATCAGATCGTTTGTACAGCGACAGTCTGCAGCATCCTTGTATTCACTGCCCATTGCTAAATATTTCACAATGACAAGATTTTTCTGATGATTGATAAAAAGTGTAAAGTGAAGTGTGAAAAGGTCAAAGTCTTCGCAAAATGAAATATTTCTGAATTTTCATTAGCATATATTTGCAATGTAAGTGATGCTTCAAATTATGCCAATGGGGTTAAAACAACTGACCACAACAGCCTCTCAAAGTTATTCATTGTGTTGGAACGCACAACCATGTGCTCATTAAAAAATTCTATGCCTGAGCCTACATCGACATTTAGCCATACCCAAAAGGCAGGTTGTGAGGCAGAGAAACGGGTGTGCATATTGTTTTCCAGTTGCTTGCATTATAAAGGGATATTTTATCAGTCTGATACACCTATAAGTTGTGAAATGTTAACACTGTTGCATATAACATATGGAATTCACGTGCTAGAATGGTCAAAGGCACGCCTATGAATACATGTCTTTACAGGCCACACTTCGGGATCTGATTGGCCTCAAGGCACAATTTCTGGTAGATAAGGGGCATAGTCACGTATTGTGTATGTCTCCTTATAATCTTTTTCAGATGGCATCAGTTCATGTGTTAATTGTCAACATAGGTAGCAGGTTTATGAAGGAAAATAGAGAAAGTTTGTATTCTGATAGTGAGGCTATGGTTAGCATTGCTGTTGCTATCATACGGCATGTTCTAGGATTGCGTGGAAGCTATAAACCCCAATATGTCAGCCTCTAAGTAACTGATTTAACCAGGCGGGGTTGATGTAATCTAAGGATTAGGAAGGTTAATTCCTTTTTCAATAAGCTTTGGTGTATGTACTGATTGTTAAACCAGCTTCAAAACTGATTTAATCTAAGACCGCAAGGCAGTATGTTATGCCCAGTGCTTCCCAGAATGCCAAAACCAATGGTTGTAACCAATCAAATAATTCATAGTTTTCACAACCGTTTAAAATTCATAAAATATTGTCAACCTCAGGATTTTTTAAGAGCATTCCTGGAGACGACAAAGTATACCTTTTTATTGCTCTTATCATAGTCTTAAGTAGAATTGTGACAGTGTGTTGATTCACTTACCCATATTTCATTTTATTTGGTCTCCGAGGGATTGGGCGTAGGGCAGAGAGGAGAAAGCAAGCATGAGGGTTGAAGCAATTGAAGCAGAGCTTTCACCCCACCTATGCTCCGCGTGTTTAATGCCTCCCTGCCACCTGGCCTAGTCAGGGAGGCACACATGTAGAGACACAGGCGCCACAGATCACCTTTGTAACAAATAGATTGAGAGGAGCTGGGAAGCTCACATAGTATAAGGAATAATGCATCCCTTTACTTTACATTAGAAAGGAACTTAAACGTCACCTCAGAATTCAAAGAACTCGTCTGTAGCCTCGTTCTTCTATATGGTCCCAAAACATCCCTCTAATACGTAATGTACGTTTGTGGAAACTTTAGCCAATAAATAGCAACACCAGTTGACACGTTCATTTCCACAAGGGGAGTGTTGCCACTCAGAACAGACATTATACAAGTCATATGGTGTATGGAGATAAAGAGAAGATAAGAAGGTCACAGCGGTTAAGGAGGGGTGTCAGGTTACATGCCACAGACCCTGCTCCTTCTAGATGATGTGTCAATTAGAATGCCCTCCAGGAGCGGTGCAAATCATTTGGGGCACAAAAGAGTTTGGCAGTAACCTGGAGAAACGGAATATTTGAAATAAAAGCAAACAAAAACAAAAATTAGGTTTTCTGAATTCAAAACAAGCCCTCACATGAAGTTTATTGCCCTCATTTTCAGTGATGCTTAGTCAGCTACCACAATATATATTCTAGAAAAATTAAGCAATGCCAATATGGACGTCTGCCTAAGAAGGAAACTGTTGGGCTTTTGGAAGCTCTGAATACAGATCTACTCCACTGCCTCACATCTTCCTTCCTGCCAACCATGTTTTTTCACTTCTCGTGCATGGGCTGTGTTAATGTTGTAGTCGTATCATTTGTCAATTTAATCTTGTCCTTCATGAAGAGCTCTATTGCTTCTGTTGCAAGGCAGGCGCTATGAAAAAAATAACCACCATAAACAGACAATCGTACAGCTGGTAAAAACCAGGATTTTGAGCTTCTTTGCCAGTGCTCAGAGCTCTGTATTCCTCCCTCCCCCATCGCTGCTTGCTTTGTGCACGAGAGCTCGTGCGAATTCTCTAAACACCATAGCGTCTACATCGTGGTACTTAGGTGTTGTTGGGGGTTGCTCTTTCTGTACCGTGTTCACTCTCTGAGAAAATACACAACCTGCTTCCAATAACTCAGAAAAGACTGATTGCGGAGACTCAAAAATTCCATTGACATTGCGAAATGCAAAAGCTCTCGTATTACCAAGACCTATTGGCTTTTCCAACGTTTTACAGCTTGAAAAATATTTTATTACTTACAATTTTAAATAAGTGTTTAAATGCAATAAAAAGAAAAAGATTTATTGTACCACATTATTTACAAACGCTTAATAGCCAACATACATAAATTATTAAGCAAGCCATTAAAGGCTATTTTAATAACAAGAACATGTACAATATACAATTAATATACACAAACCCTACTGTATAACCGCAAACAAAAAATCTTGAAAACGCAAAACTTATTGGCTTTGCTAATGCTTGTTATGATAAGCAAGGCAGACCTACTGCCCTTGTCGTCACTTTTCAGAATATATGGATTAAACCAATGGCACATGACGGAGCCTTTCCCAGTGAACTCATCAGGCCTATAGCCTTTGAAATTGACCTGCAGACCATAAACTACCCAGGCCTTCTACATTGAGCATAAGCATTTCCCAAGGCAGCCATCAAATTTTAAATATGTACAAAATCATAGCTAGGAAAACACCACACACCTTTTCTTATAGCAACCTAATAGGAATTCTAACAATGTAAATCGCCTACCTCCAGGATTTGTCAGAGAGGGTAACCAGCAGCAAAACCATTGCCTAGTAAAGTACACTGTAAAATGTCAGATAACAAAACGTTTGTTTGTAGGTGTTAACACAGTGTACTATTAACAATCCACTCTTAAATGCCCTTAAAGGCATTCTGCTTTCATCATATGCTTTTCATATAAATACGTCAGACCTATAAATGCGACCAACTTCCGCCCAATCAAATGCCGTATTCAAGGATATCGACATTAGGGAGCAAGAACAACTCTCTCAGTACTGCTTGTTAAATCTTTTTCTCTGTTGATCACAAAGTAGAGAGACAGCTGTGCTGTCAAGCCAGACATAACCACCAAAACAATATACTCAAGACCCATCACTTCACGGCTCGCGGTATAAGACAAATAATGTTCCCATTGTTTCCCCATATTTACTTTCACTGCCTTCTACAATGGGACTTCATCCACTGATCCCCCGCCCCCCCCCCCCCAAATCTTCTATGCTCCATCTAATTACAGAAACATATTTTGTAAACCTCTCTACTGCCCCTGTGCGGATGTCTTCAGTCACGAAATACAGTTGATACATATGTTTGCATTAGTGCATGTGCCAAGGAGCCAGCCACAGACAAACCTTCCTTTAGACCAAATCACTGAGTAACACACTCATAGCAAGCAAGTCTCCGGCATAAACATTCCTGTTCCTAAATAAGGAAGATGAAAAGATCATAATAGCCTCTCTGGAGGACACATGAAAACCATCTGCTTGATAGGACCACATGCTTTTTATAAGATAGTTCAAAGCAGTGAAAGAAAAATAAGGGTGTGCTGCAACCACATTTATATTTGTGTGGCACTTATAGAAAAGTATCCCTCGACCCCCACCGTGGGAGGACACGACAATCACAAACACCGAATGATATAGTGACACACAATCCTTCCAGACTCCAATTTAATCCAAGGTACTTGGTATTCCTTACTTGACACCGGGCAGTAACTGCTGCTGGGTGATGTCGTCAGACAGTTCATCTGATCCCCCAACGACTCTGCCAATCAAGAAGAAAGAAGAGAATGGAGGTACAGGTTAGCAGAAAGTCACTGCACTAGCAGAGACATACAGGCAAAGAAATACAACAGGAGAAGTGTTTCAGAGTCATTTCTACAGAAAGGAGAACAAGCAGGCAGCACGTGGCTTGGGGTACTGTTAGAAAGACACAGAAACGCCCTTCCTAAAAATATCACTGCGCTTCTTAGTGGTCAGCAAGGGCTGAAACTACCACAGTGTTGTGGGTCTCAATGTAAAGCTTCATAATCCCCTAAACAAAGACTACTCTGTTGTGGATTTCAAGAACCATCCATAGGCCTTGGACTGTCATGCTGTGGGTCCTGATGAAAAACTCAGTCAACCACACAAAAAAGAACTTGTTGCTTACAATAAGTTTCAGTGCAGCACCGTGCTGAGGAAGACCTGGGACAGCCCCCCTGTAGGCCTCAGTGCAGAGCATCTCATCAGCATGACCTTGGAAGTCCTACTGTGGATCAGAGTGCAGCGCTCCATTGTCAAAAGGGGTTGAAGTTGCCTGTTTACTGTGGGTTTCACTGGGATTGCTCTGGTTAGGGAAGTAATACAGTGTTGCACTGCCAGGAACACCTGTGACTGGCCTGATGCCTATGGTGTCAGGTCAAATTTCCACTATCCAGAAGAATTAACAATATAAACCTGCATGTCTACAAATAAGTGATGGATAACTAACTAGTCGTTTTCTAGGCAACACACACACCAGTCATGCTTGCCAACCGCTAGGTCATGTCAAACAGATGGTCTCAATCACCTAACAAGAATTCCGCCAAATGAGCCGCTAGTGGGCTGGATTAATGCAAGCAGTAACATAAGGCTAGGTAAGGAACAGTATAAACAGAGGCCATCAGGAAACTGACACTGAGGTGGTATACACCATGTGTGCAGATTGTTAAAAACAAAAGCACTGACAGACTATCACATGATGCTGAATGGCATCTTAAAGATGGAGTTTAACACCAGTAATAGAAAAAACCCTTAAGCAGCGCTACTCCACCCCGGTACTCACTGTTCTACAGAGGGCTTTGCATATTTCTTCATGTAATATTCTGCCAACTCCTCTTCCCGTTGGTCCCTGTTAGAGGAAACAAAGCACATACAAGTAGTCAGTGAATGGCACCTCAGATTTACATATTTTGCATCTAAAAATAAAGTTCTTTCAGTTTATTCCATTCCACATAATGAATATTTGGATTAGTTATTAACTAAGCAACCTGAGATCACTTGGCACACTGCTCTCTAATCAGTGTGTAAACCACAATCTTAAATAAAACAACCCTCGAATGGTCCTATAACTGACTTGCACTGTACTTAGAGGCTAGTTTTTCAGTGGGCCTGGCTATTTATTTAATGCAGGTATGAAGTAGCAATCTGTTGTCATTCAGTGCTAACTTCAGATGGCCCATCAGGTGACCAGCTTGCAGTCACTCCTTTCAATTGTGGCCTTTTATCAAGGTATATGGAAGTTGTAGGTTGTGCAAGGAAGAACCTTCAAACCCCTGCACTGGCGTGGACTACGAGTGGGTACTGCAGGCCATGTCATACTGCTAGAGTCCTACATGGAGTAGAAAACACCCTACAGATAAAAAGTAAACAGCAACACCGAGCAGACGTTCGGGGGTATTGTGAGTGAGGTATGTGCTAGCAACAGTGTCATTTCTGAAGGTTTAAATTCGCAGGTGCCATCTTCGCAAACCTATGACTAAAAATGGAAATGGCACTCCTTATATTTTAGAACATTTGTGTGATGTTCCAAAGCCATGAATAAAACTACAACGAGAATCACCTTACTTTCTTCCAGAGGTACCACCGCATTCTCATATGTATATGCAGTAAAAGGTATAAACCTACTTTCTGTTGGATACACATTTACCTGCTGCGGGGTTGAGGCATTTTGATAAGGGAAAAGTCAATCAATTAGCTTTTTAACCATATTTAGGTTTTTAATCATAAAATCATTTTATTGTCAATCAAATATACTTCGTATATACAACCCTAAATGCTGTCACGTATAAAGAAAAATCTATATCTCCAAATCTATTAACTATTGTATTCACAAAAAACATCATCTATGTAGTACACCATATCTATATGAGGCTGAATTTATTTTGATGCGAGTCCGTGGTTGAGAATAGGCCATCACTCGGGAGGCACCGAAAATATTTGCATAAATATCTTTCTCACAAGAAGGTTCACATTAAGTGGTTTTCTTCCGGATCTCAGTGGGCTGTTATAGAGGCACCCTATAACTTGCATCAAGTGCGAGGCCTTGATCGTACAGAAGAGGCCAACAATTGTGAATGCAGGCTAACCACATTTTGTCCCACAGGAAACATCTCTACTTTTTTTTAATGTCTGACATTGTTGACCAAACACACATATTAATAACATACTCATTAGCCAAAAATCTTGCAACTATCAATTTTTTTCAAGGCTGTATGAATCACCTGTATGCACAGAACTGCAGCGTTACTGGAATAGACTTAATCCCACGCTTTTAAAGAAAAATTACATGTAATCGAAGGGGGAGGGTAGAATAAAAGGCTAAACTTGTCAGACTCCCTGACCAATATCTAGACTTGGGTTAATTTCAATCAAGTAAGGGACTCTCTATTTAAATATACACAACATATGCTGTTAATGACCTTAAAAGCAGGGTATTTCAGAGGCCTTAACAAGACCCTGTAAATGAAACAGTCAGGGCCAGTAACAACCAGGAGTAGGAGACAACAGTTACTTAGCAGAGCCTTGAAAAGGGGTTGACAGAGATAACCCACCAGAGGGTAGCCCAGGGTAGAATTAAACCATCAAGTGACCTGTGACCACCCCTTTTCGAAACCCTAGTGTATATAACAGGCTATCTACTTTACTCCTGGAGCCAGCCACAATTCGTTTTAGCTTTACATCCTTAACTCGCACAGCTGAAAGTGGGTAGGTGAAAGGTCAGGTCCAGCACCAGGGATTGCCTCCTGTATCGCCACATATGACAGAGGGCACAATGCAAACTTGTGGAGAAGAGGCCCCGACAGAGAAAAGGTACACTAACTATCGACCTTAAAAAATGTATATTAACTGAGAGTGTGAAGTTCTCCTGCATCTGTGGGTAAGGGAAAAGAGCTCGAGATGGTTTATTAACACTAACTGATGTACCTTTCAACTTAAGAATGTTCAGAATCATAGTGCACCTTATCTGACTATTTATTGTAAAATCCCCGCCATCTCCTGCAAATAAACTGCACAGGACAGACGTTAAGTCATACTACAATTGACCATCGATAAGATCTGGAGATAGCCATCTGGAGCCACCAAGGTTATTGCATCATACATGGTCAACCATATGACCAGTAACTATAACTCTAAGGAGGACAAGAGATGTATCACTAGCAGGAAATATTGCTCAGTCACTTGCAGAAGGTGGAACTGAGCCTACACATCTGTCCCAAAATACTTAGAGTAGATGAATGCACATATTGATGAGGAATGCCCAAGAAAAAAGTTAGGACAACTTTTAATAGTAAAGGGGCAGACAGAAGAAGAGTGGATATAAAACAAGTTCCAAAAGGCAACCAGAAGAAGCTGACAGTGCTGCTAAGCTGAAAGAAAGGCAAGACTCTACTAAAAAAGATCCTGTGACATGCTTCAAGCCTTTGAAAAAATAGACTATTACATTGAATTCTCTATCCCAAGCAGAAGGAAGACGTCTACACCCAAAGGAACATTAAGGTAAATAGCAGGTAGAGTAAAACATATAAGGCACCGCATCAGCAATCATCTCTTGCTGCGTGGAATAAGATAAACACAAAGGCAGTAGGACTTCAGCAGTCAAGGGACCATGAAGTATAATTGAACAAACTGGAAAACACCTACAAGGCAAGGAAAGACATTCAGCTGAAAGACTGAATCCATTCTTAAAAGAAGGTGCTTGGCAAAGAAATCACCGAAGATACATACTTCGCAATAGGCATTAGAGGGAGAAGAAGAATAAAGGCAATATATTGTAAGACGTGTTAAGATGTCATCCTTTATTTTTGGTGCCACTTGCATAGTACAGACCTGCCCTAGTGGGCCAGAAGACAGCTTTTGTTGGGTGGTGGTCATATTGGAGGGGGTGTAAATAGGCGTGCTAAAATACATCACCGACAGGATGTTTCAGAAGCAATGGAGGCAGTTAACAAAATATCAGTTTTGTTTTAACAGGTTTAAAGGTTAGACATCGGTTCACATAACAAAGTGCAGTATTAATGTGCATAACTCACAGAACAAATAAAAACAATTTTACCAGCAAACACCATTTCCGTGGAAAGATGCAGTATGCAGAGATGGAGGGGCCTGCAATACCACTTTAAAGAAGGTTGAGGGAAACAAATAGGGCCCAGTTGCTAGAAAGTCAGATAAGTCTACCAAGAAGCACACTGGTCCCACCGAGCCATATGGGGAGATAAGGTCAGATGCCCCAGGATATTTCTAAAGAGAACGCATCTTCTGACAGGCTGGCTGTGGTTTTGAGACTAAATGTGAGGGTGTTTAATTTCTCTGAACAAGAGGGGATAGGTTTGGCAATAAATAATTAAAAAGGCATAAAATATCATATTTAAGAAACAATTTCTTGCATCGGTAACAGATAGATTTAGACACAAATCTTTCCCACACAGCTCTTCAGGAGTTATTCAGAGGAGATCTCATAGCATTTAGCTCTGAGGACAACTTAGCATTCACCTGCATTGAAACAAAGAAAAATAGAGGTTGATAGATTTGTAATACTGATAAAGGGTGCAGTCAACTGCATATTATATGAAGTGCTCACCGCATTCCAAGCAGCAAATACTTCTGGTAAAATGGTTGGCTACTGTATAATTAAAGGAGACGACAATAGTGATGACGAGTAAAATGAGGCAGATGGGGTTAAGAGACAATGGAGCCTGGTCCACCTACAAACTAATAACTATAGTTTTCCTACATCCACTGCATATGCAAAAGTACATACCGCATCAGGGTCAGCAACCTATTGCTGATGGTGGTTTCAGCGACTACAGGTTCCATACTCCATATGAAAAAATAATGATATCACATAAAGAAGCAATTTGGCATCTAGACATTCAATTAAAAATTACCCAAATATCCGTCTGTGGGCCTTTAATAAAATAAAATTAAAAAACAGGCAATTAATTTTATCAAGATGACACAACCTAGGTCCCCATTGTGAGTGGGCCGGTGTTTGGGCCCATATTTATCTGTCCCTAAAAAAGCTGATTTAGCTCGGTGGAATTTATTGGGTTCGAGAAACATTTCCCTGTTATGAGTTTTTCCCCGATAATGGGGACTTAACAAGCAGATGTTTAAAGTTTAATGCTTCAAAATCAGCATGTCCTGGTAAGCTGCATTTATATCCGCCCACCAACACACCCCAATTCTACCCCCACTTCCTAGCCCGCTACCCAGGATGAATTTCAAAAGGTTTCACCTACCGAAATGTACTGGTGGAAAACTACTTGCACGTGGTATCAGCCATCAAAATCCTGGATTCGATATTTCACAATTAACCAAGCCATGCGTAAGGAAGGACAAGGTATAACCATGCAACTTGACAGCCCACGTCTCAAGGGTGCATACATTTATGAAAGATATCCCATTAAAAGAATAGATGCAAAAGACTGGTTGACAAGCCATACAAGTATTGATGACGGCTACCATATGATTAAACTTGGACCGAAACATGATGATGTAAAAGTTGTCTGAGAAGGCTGAGATGATTGAAATAAGACCCTTCACCTGCCAGAACTGTTATCAAAACAAATGGAGGCTCGCATTCACCTGTGGTATAAGAAATTCAAGATTAATTCTCTTGTACCCATTCAGTGCAGATACAGGCACGTTCTGCATTTTGGATACAAAGTCTGTTCCTCTGCTTTTTCATGTTGAAAGTCTGAGTGGCTACTTAGCTCTCCACTTGAAAGCAGGCTCAAAAAAGACAACCATATAAGGTTTAACAAGAAAAATCAGATGCAGAACAAATGCACCAAGTGAAGCCTAGAGCAAATGTTCACTTTATTGTGGACACTGATGTCACATTGTGATCATCCCACAGCCTGAAAATAGCCAGAGCATAGTGAGAAAGCCATACCTCCATACGTTCTGCAGCCTGCGTGCTCCGGACCAGTCCTCATTCACCATGGCATTGTCAATTTTGGAGGCTGCAGCAAAGATACAACAACTGGTTTTAACAGGCAACAAAGCAACCACTGCACAATGTAGGGTAATGGGCCTAACATCAACTGGGGACTACCAACCCACTTCAATTACTCGTTTCTGAAGAAGAGCTAATGGGCACATGAGGGTGCATGCCTGGTCCTGCACACAGACTGAAGATGAGGAAGCAGGTGGGGAGACAGCAGGCAGTGTGCCATGGCGTAATAAACAGCCATGTGACAAAATTGTGAAGGTTTATCCAGCCAATCAACAAGCAGCCAATCAATAAGCAGCCACTCCGCTGCAGCTAGTCCAGTGTTACACACAATATGTCAACTAAAAGCCCAATGCTAACAGCACGCATAGCCTTAAACAGCCATTAGTTCTGGGCTGTTCTGAACAACTAGTCGCTGTTTACAAGAATTCTTCCAAATAAGCTCCTATAGAGCCCTGGCCCAACAGCAACTGAGAGAATGGGCAGTTTATTTGCGTGCTTAAATTATTTGGGACTCGCTTAGTCACAGAGCACAGGCAGAGAGGCCTATTTGCTCCAAGAGGTTTTACAATACCATAGAATTTCTATTAAAAAAATTGACACAATCACATTACAGCCACATTACATAAAGCAATTATAAAAGTCAAATTTCATAGTCTCAGATAGTGGAATGTTTTAATCTTCAAACCAATGATTCCCAAACAGACAAGGGGCCCTCACTGGAACTAATTAATTTGAAGTGTGTCCCCCAGTGTTAGTACACCTGCTATTACATGGAGTCAGTGAATATATCTCCCCTGATCTCACACATATTAGTCACTGTGAATTTCTCAAAATCCATAAATATGCAATTTCCACAAGTTACTTGAATAGCACATGTGTGATCGGTGTTAACCATCAGCGTGAGTGAAGTGCGCATATAAATCAATTCAAGTACTTAGGCTCACATAGAGGGTCTTCAAGACCTTAGAAAGCTAAAACCCCTTGTGCAATGACCCTCTTCCCCACTCTCACTCAGAAATACAGCACCGCAAGTAGGCTGGGTGCTGGTAGCACAGCATGAGTGGAAGATGAGAAAGCAACATGTACTCACCCTCGATCTCTTCTGCTCGTGGTGGAGGCGGCGTAAAGACAGGACAGCATGAACGAAACAATGGCAGCAAAACCAGCCACGGGGTGAACAGGAGGATAGAAAACGGGAAGGGCAGAAAATTAAAAAAGGGGGCACAGTAGCGCGAATGAATGAAATATTAAAAACTAAAACCCGATATTCTCACGGAGAGGAACACTTGCTGGAGAGGCACACTGGTCACCACACCCAGTCGCTTGTAGTCACCCACCAAGAGATGATCCACAAAATGCACCTGCATGGCTGGTAGGAAAGCAATCACTCACAAAAAAACACATGCATCAGGGAAAGGCTTGTAAGTAATTCACCAGCCTCAACAAAGGCAGTCATTTATAAACTTGAAGAGCAAACGTACGAACACTAACAAAATTCTGCCAATGACTAAAGGGCTAAATAAAGTAACTACGTTCATCTGGACCTGACAGTTACTGCAACATACTATTTTGAAGTTATCAGGAGAGAAGCTGCAATAGGCTAAATAGAACAGAGACGCAACGGTCATCTGGAAGGCCAATAAATATTTAAATCAAAGGGCATAAGGAACATCAATTAACTTCTTGGATGAAGCCTTTGAATGTATAAAAGGACCTAGGGGTCTTGTATCTATAAATACATTCTAAAGGTACCGTCATGCAACATTTGCTCAAGATCATTACCACCTGCTAACAAGTAGGAAATTGCATTGATTATTTCCTGAAGCAAAGAATTCTAACAACACTCTTACCCACAGTTGAAAGGTCAAAGGTTAAAACTCAGTATTCCCTATCGGAGGGCATTAAAATGTCTCTGCTAGTGGCTTTCAGATGACAAAATGTAAGCATGGCAGGAACTATGACTGGAAACACTTGAAAATCTAGAGCCAAGAACACCTCACAAGAACATAAGCTATTGCAACTCTCTGGCCAAGTGTGTTTTACAGTGGAATTAGTTAAGTGTTTATAACTAAGCATTTGCTCTCCACAAAGGAGAAATCAAGGCCAGTATACTTACTAGATACTCCCCAGCCAACGTTTCCCATTGAGCTACGCTTTCCAGAAACAGCTGAGTGAAAAGGATGTCTTTTGGGGTTGGAAAAAGGAATCCAGATTATTGGAGGGGAGGTCTAACAGTACATACTTGCAGGAAGAACGTAAGAAATGGAATAGCCAAAGTTGCAGAGATCTCAAATAGCAGAAGACCCCCCTCAACTGGCTTTAGTAAGTGCACCTCATGTGTCACTATATCATTGGCTGTGTTTAACTTGAGATTAAATACCAAACCAGCTCTATTTGAAGCTTTCCAGTCTCATCTGGTCAACAGGTTACTGAAGCTGCCACATAGAGACCCAAGTTATCAGGGAAAATGCTTAGCTTGGGTGAAGAAAACACCATAGCTATTGTGTCAGTTTGCAGAAAAATTAGACTTTAGACACTCTGAGCTGTGGAGACTACGGCCCTAATTAAGACTTCGGTGGATGGAAAAGGCTGTCCGCCAAAGTCCCGCGGTCAGGATACCGCAAGTGCGGTCCCCTTCCCAAGGCCCCTATTACCAGTTTCCTGCTGGGTCAGCAGGCAGAACCAAAGTCCAGCGGGAAACAGCCCACAACATTGATGCAGGCTCATAATTGCAATGTTGTGGTGCGTAGGGTGCACCAGCACCTATCGCACTGAAAAGCGCGACGGGGCTGGCCATGGGGGCCCCTGCACTACCCATACCAAGGGCAAGGGAAGCGCACTGGCCCCCATGGGGCACACTGCACCCTGTCTCCACCAGCCTTTACATGGTGGTGGAGAGGGGGGTCGTAATCCCCAGGGCAACGCTGCCCTGGCGAATTAAGACTGCCAGCACCGCCAGCCCCCCCAGTGGAGGAGAAGTGGCAGTGCTGGGGGTCCGACCGTGGCGCAACCGCCACAGTTGTAATTGTGGATGTCAGACTGCCACATTCGTGGCGGTTCGACTGCTACTGCGGCAAACCACCAGGGTCGTAATAAGGCCCTATGTTATTTCTAATGAGGGATAAAGTGTTTATCAGATTACATCTTCCTTTTGTTTGTATGAAGAGATTTAAGAGATTCATTTAAGCCATACAGAAGTGAACCTTCATACAGAGATTCATTTAAGTCAAAAAGAAATGGCTCTTTATACCAGAAGATCAAAAAGACAGCTTTTTTTCTTTTAATGTCAAATTAATAGTTCAGAAGGGTTACAAATTTGGAAATGGTGTGTTAATTAAGAACGCTGTGCCTCTGACAAGAAGAGCATAGTTTTCCATAGAAGCTAGACAGATATCTGCATTTTAGAAAGCCATAAAGTCTGGGATATTTCTCTGACAGTTATGAATTCTAGGTATACCATGCTACAAGACCTACCTTTCCATTTGTCCAGCTTCTGGGGTATTCTTAAACAAGTGGATGTGTAACTCAAAGAATGCCTGTTTTCGACCCTGTACAAGGCTGATTCGGTCAAAAAGAAGATATATGGGCATTTACCTGATTTAGAGACTGCAAATTAGTAGGGTTCATAGTGGTTAATGGAGGAGGTTCTGGTGAGATTTGCAGTCTCTAGCCCTGAACAAGATGGAATAGCAAAAATGACCAATATCCATGTTAAATAAAAAAACAGCATTTCTTTTACTCTGCCCCTAATTCAGTCTTCAATCTGTTTATTGACTAAACTGTCTTTGCAGGGCCAACTAGGGGATGGTTATGCATATCCTAAAAACAAGGGCTTTTTCTTAATTGGCATTTGATAAGGTCTCAAAATAACGTCCTTTGTTACAAATGTCCTGTTGCCTAAGTGGTACCATTCTTCCTTCATATAGTGAAATATACCATCACTGCAGACGTTAACCAAGACATTTGCCTGAAAAGTATTTTAAGACATGTGGCTAGACCTCAGGTTTTGAGGGTTTGCCCTGAGGAGGCAGCGAGGAAAGTGCCGAAACCAGTCAACACTTACAAGCAAGGAATCCACTTACAAAAAGACACAAGCATTTGCAATGCAACGGGTTGCACATTTGCTCGAGTTAGAGCTATTTGCGTTGTAAACTCCTAACCGGACATTTCTTGCCACACAAATTACAAGAAAAAAACAGCACGATCGCGTTATGTAAAATGCTGCGTGATCGCGTTTTGTAAACCAAGCGCGATTGCGCTACGTAAACCCCAGCGTAATCGCACTGCGTGGAAAATAAAAGGATAAAGTAGTCCAGAAACCATGCTCTAAACATCGAGCCTCAAATGGTTTCAGTAGTTTACCGGTGCTGTGTAGGTGGGCTTATCACTGGAAAATACATGACGTATGCATGCCCTTCACAAATGAAAGCAAGCGGACTTTAAGAGGCAAGCCCACAAACCAATGAAAGTGACTGACGTGACATGGGCGTGGTTAGAAGCCCAAAGAGAGATTACCGCATGGGATGGAGCGCTTTGCGCTCGCCCATAAAAAGCAGGAATTACAAACACTGATTTGACCAGCCAAATGTCAACCAACGAATTGGAACTGTTTCTATCTGGGATTGATCTATGGGACTACCTTGGGTCGGCTCTAGATCTCAAAGGAATATACTAGATCGTCCAACTGTTATGAACTTCTAAGAGGAGTTTGCACCCTATATTGGAAATAGATTCTTTAATATTGGAATGTGTCTTAGTGATATGTGTATGTATTGTGTTTTGTACATTGTGTATATATAAGCATTATATGATTTTAGCTCTGGAACCTCATATACCTGACTTCACTGTCTAGAGAGTTTAGGTGTTAAGAAGATTTTTTGGTTCAATAATAAATAAAGTATTACTCCTGCCAGACACAGATATGGGAGGGCTTTTAGTTTTAGCTTTCTGATCCAGAGTATGGGGTGCCCGGGAGAGGGTTGTATGGGCATCCTTTCCACCCTTATCACCTCCCAGGTCCAGGGTCTTCTCAACTGCCTCTCCACTGTACTGTGCTTTTTAAGAGGGGGTGGAAAGTTTTAGAGGCCAGGTACCTCTGTCCAATCCTGCGATTGCTCCAGCCCTCCCTGCCCCAACCCTTCTGCACACCATTCTGGGACAATGCAACATGGGGACTTCAGGTTTTCTCCACAAAGAGCTCCTCTGAGGACCTCTGCTCCACCCCAGTGACATCACTGCTTGACCCCTTCCCACCAAAACTTCAAAGGCAAGCCTCAACTGTGTTGACTAAAGAGGTCTGGCCCTCCTCCTTTCTTCCAGTGGGCCTGGGCTGTCCCAGCCCTGGTGCAGAATGACACGCTAATTACCAGTCGCTGATTTATCCCATGCCGCTTTCCTACCCCAAGAATTGTGTCAATCACTTATAATTGCTCTTTTTGTGTGGGTGGGAGTTTTTTTCCCTCTGTTGGGGAGCAGAGTAATTAGCTTGCTCCAATACTGGGGACAAAGGCCTGGAATTTAATTATGAGTTGAGCCAGACAAATATGGCAATTGCTGAAGTCCCATAAGATATGGATCTAGTGTGTTGGTGACTGCTAATTCAAACTTGGAGTGCATGTTCACCCCCATTTGAAAACTTGCTGGACTGTGTAGCCTAAGTGGAGCAAAACTGCACTTTAGGGCTGTTTTCGTCTGGATGTATAATATAGTGAAATCACTAAGGTTTTTCAAGTAAGCCCTCCAGACCTACACTACGAGTGCTTAGTAGTATTATATGGCCTAGGTCAGAACCAGTCCTTGCAGAGCCCCTTCTGCACCACGCTACCTGTACGCAATTTCTGGGCTGCGAAGATGGTAGTCTCACACGAGCAGCCTGTATACATGGGTGCACACATATTCAGATGTAACCAGCGCAGTTCCCCCTACCCTAGCTGTACAGCAGTGACATTATCTTAAAAAGATGGACACTGGCGGTACACACACTCAGTGCAATTACACTGAATTTATGGTGAGTGAGACTCAGTTTTTATCAGGTAAAAATCAAAAGACCAGGTAGTCATTTGCAAAAAATCCTGGTAGAATAAACAAATAGAACTCTTTTGTTAAAGCCCAGATGTCAAATTGAAGACTCAAAATTGTAGTTTAGTTTCTCATTCTATCAACTTCCCTAGTGTGCTTCAACAAGTTCAGAATGTAATGCAGAAATGTGAGCTTTGCAGACAAATTTCAAGATATTTAAGCAATGTATGATGTACATTCCCTTTATTCCTTCTTGTGTTTTTTACTTTGAAATTCTTTTGTGCTTAAGGTTCCTACACACATGCAAAGTGACAGGAGTTTCAAAATACTCACCATTGAAGGCTCACCCTTCAGCGCAATTTGTACTTTTATTTTGAGGTTGTAAAATTCGTACTGATTTTAAAGTCTGAGTTACTTAAAAAGAATCATCCTTTTTTAGGGCTAAGAACCATCGTAAATTATGTTACCCTCTGCTGCACTTAGTCTGTCTTGATATTAGTGGCCTCAGTGCTGCAGATCCCAATTCTGGAATGATAAAACAAGACTATTTCCTAGAAAGATTATCTGTTAATCTTCGATTTATTTTAATGGTAGCCTAAATCATTTTCTTTGGTGCATACCATAATTCTAGTGTGACGTTTCACATCATTGTGTCTTTAATTTGCCTATGGAGAAGTCTATCCTTTAGATCTCAGAATGGAAAAAGGTTCAAAGAGTGCTCTGAAATCTCAGATCCCTTAGACTGAATGCTGTGGACAAAAGATAACTATAGATGGTGGTGAAATTGATCTTTCTAATCCAACCACTAAATCAGCACGAGAAGGTGAACTATATACAAGTCTAACAGGCTCACACTGGAAAATGTATGCGTGCATAGGCTCTGTGGGTACTGTTTAAGCTCGTAACCTAAGTGTGCTAATAGCACATCACAATTATTTTTACAACACTGCATTCTAAGCAACTTTTCATTGCATCACTTGATGTTGCACTTTACATATAAAGTACACTTGAAGGCAAAGTAATATGATGAAATTTCTTTAGGAGTGACCTCTAAACAAAAACACTATTACAATAATGGACCAATCAACAAATTACAAGACGAAACCTAAGGCAGAACAACCTTCATATTTTGTAGAAGCTCTCTTCATATGCATGGCCAGTTAATGGGGACAGAAGAGGGGTGGAGACATGTTTTGATTCCAACAAGCCCAGAATGTAATGCAGAAATGTGAGCTTTGCAGACAAATTTCAAGATACTTAAGCAACGTAAAGCGTTAATTCCCTTTATTCCTTCCTGTATGTGATGCTTGCTTTTCAGGTACAGGAAGAGTAAATGTTAACACAATAACGAAGTAGAAGGAAGTTGTTTGATTAAGGGCATCACACCAGCAGTTGCAGGCTTTCTCCCTCAACCTAAGGAAAATGTCCTGTGTCTCGATAGTCACTGTGAACAGTCAAGTTAGGTACTCACAATGAAATTTCACACCACAAAAGTTATGAACGTGTACATTTGAAAGCAAGGGTGTAGTCCTCCTTTTCGGGAGAATGTAGGCCCAACACACTAACAAAAGGAACCGGTAGGCATGAGGAAATGATATCAGCCTACTGGACATTGTGGCTGCGGGGGCCCATTCAATATCTCAAAGCTTCACCATGTTCTGCTAGACTGAGCAAAAACTGATCACCCTGGCTAAGGTACCAGAGATCTTCTAAAAGGACATCACTTTCCTGCCTGCCCTTTGGCTCAGGATAAGCAGTGTTTTTGTGATGACTTTATTGGATCTCATACAGCTGTGAAAGACATACTGGCTACAAAGCACATACTGCACTACTTGTTCATGATGTGACAGCTTTGTCTACCTCAGTTCAATGCTCCTTCTTCATTGGCGTACCTCCCTATTCTTGTTTTTGCGACACCCCTGGAGCACAGATTATTTGTAATCATTTTGATAGGATGAGTTGTATCCTTCCACTGCTGAGAGCAAGAAGCTTTTTTTTATTTGTCTTTTGGCAATCCATTTGACAACAAATATCCGAAATAACCACTAGTGGCTCAAGACACGTGCACAAATCTTTCTTTAAAAAACCTCCATCCTAAAATAGCCGCTCATATGCACACATGTACCATGACTCACTAGCGGGCATTTTGGATTTTTTTTCTTTTTGTTCATAATGCAAATGAGCAATGGCAAAGCCAATAACTGGGCACACCCCTTCTAAATGTGCTTCCTACTGGCCTAACCAAAGCGTGTTTCATAAAGGTGGTTTCTTAAAACGTTCTTAGGGTCTCTTACACTGTGCTTGTTTTATCTGAGAATCAGGTCTTTGGCGGGGATACCTACAGTTGAAGTTCAATTCTGCCACAGAATGGGTGCATGGTGTCCATTATCACCTGTAGTGCTTCTTTCTGACAAATGTGATATTTAATAAAATATGTTACTTCTTCATAAAATCGCAGTACTGTATTCTCTCATCTCGCTAGTTGCAGCTGTTAATTTCCTTTGGTGGCATAATTTTACCTGTGGGCCAGAATGCTCAAGCTATGCTACAAGAGAAATCACACTGCATCAATAGAATAGAGATGGCCAAGTTAGGCTATTGGAACACAACTGGGGTACGTGTTTAAAGTACCAACCACGGGAGAGAAAACAATTATGCAAATGAAAAGGAACTGAATGCAGTTAATGACAATTTATTGCTCAGAATAAGATTCACCGCCAAAGTCTTATACAAAAGCATGGCTAGATAACTTAACGATTTTTGCTTTTCTTGTTGTGTGTTCATGTTGTTAATGACATAAGTAATTATTTCACTAAGTGGATCGAGTCTTTTTGGACATCAGTTGCTTCCGTGATCAGTAACTATACCACCTCAGTGATTTACAATGGTCTACATATATGAGCCTTTAAAGGAATCTTAACTTCAGGCGCATATGCTTTGTCCGTACCCCAAAAACTAAACAAAAGAAGCACTGGCAAAGTCAAGGGATCTGGCTTGCCTGCAATATAAACAATATAAACAACACACCACCATTATTTTATTCATGCTAATATGTGAAGCAAAAACTTTGTGTAGCCGCTCCACCCATGACATGTTTACAACAGCTCAATGTAAACGTCCATAATATGCTCTGGGTCTGAATCTGAAGTTTGAAAGTCGTTACAGTTTCCAAAGTCAGCCGAAGCTGCCTGTAACCAGGGGCTTCTAATATACATGTCATCCTGTAAGCCATGCAGATGACAAAACTGTTGCTCCGTACGTATCTCCTAGAAAAGACTGAGCTAAGAGGGGTGGTTAGGAGGGTGGTGGAACAACCTTTTTATGTTGCGGGGTTATAAAGTTAATATTAATTGTTTCCCAGCAAATGCCAAACTGTCGTAATATATATGTATCTACAGTGGATAATTTCTGAGATAAAACAGTTATGATAAGCACTCTGAATGGGACACATCTCGAGGTCAATCTGTCACATTTTGCGTATAAATTTCATCCTGATTTTTGAAGCCTCTGACATTTTACATTTGTGACTTTTTTCTGAATGGCACCTTACCAGCTATTAGGCCACACTATTTTGTTTGTTTGGGAACGTTCATATTCTAACCTAGTCTACAGGGCTCAGGAATTAAGGTCATAAGGTACGTGCATCCAACAGCGTTTTATTTTTTATTTTGCCACCTAAGGTATAAAGATGCGTTTGTAATTCAGAAAATGCAAATGCTATACATCAGGACTGCTTTTTTAAGAGGAAATGCTTCACAGGAACCTGTCAGTCTGCAATAACACATCTGGTCTGAATATGCAAAGGCTCTCTCTTAAAAGTGCCTTTACACTGTTTGCCCATTACCTAATAAAAAACAAACAAGGAACATGCCCAAGGGTGACTTCAACAGTTATAGAACACCAAACAAAATGCAATCATTAACTCGTCATCGCTAAACAATGTTATGCAATCAACAAGCAGATTACTTAGCAAAGTCTAGGAATGTTTTTCCTACACACACACACACCCGTGCAGTGCCCGAGGATACCACACGAGGTGTTCTCACCTTTGCCGATAATCTGCTCCATCTCGCCATCCCACTGATCTTCATCATCGTCATCCCCATCATCCACGTCTGCAAAAAGAAACATAAAGTTGTATTTTGAGGCACGAAAACAGAAACAAGCCAAACAGAAATGCTTTCAATCAGATCAGAAATTCCCCAGGCCTAAAACATTTTTAAAAGAATCATGAAAGCCAGATAAACTAGCAACACCAACACTGAATCCCCAACTCTGGGGTTCACTGAAGGGCAGTCAAAATGACAACTAGTTGATCAACACACAAGGTCAGCCTGGCCTCAGGGATTCCAGTTTACCTGAAGCTGCAATTCATTAATAAAACCCATGACCTCCTACACCAACCATTCGCTTAGAATGCCGCAGTAATCCGGGGAGGAAACTGAGTTGGTTTGAGGTGAGAACCTCATGGACAGACAAAAACATTTGAGGAGATAGAGGAACTTGTCACTGTCTGGAACACTACCGGCTTCATCCAAGATGAGTCCTCTAAGCAGAGCCTTTTTTCGTGGCCTTTCATTATAGTCATCCTCCTCTTCATCATAATCATCTTCCTCCTCAGCATCTTCGGCACCTTCATCTCCTTCCTCTGGTTCATCTTCCTCTTCGTCATCATTTTCCTCAGCTCCCTCTTCATCCCCTTTATCACTGCCAGTAGGGCTCACTCGCTTCTCTTCTGCATCCTGCTATAAAAGGAAATAAAGTTTAGCAATCTGTCAGATCCGCTGAATATAGAAATAGAAATTATAGAAATTTCTACCTATTTTGGACTTGTCATAGGAGCCTTAAAAATATACATGCTCCCTTGCCTTTCCTTCCTAAACTCCCCACTTCATTACTTCCATCCCTTCAACCTTCTGAAGCTGAAACTTTACATCTACTTTGGGACGGTCCTTTTCTCTGTCAATCCCATGGCTAATCAGCCTTCTTGCCAATGTAAGGATCCTACTAATCATTCAGTTTTTACACCAGCCATGTTCTCCCAAATATTTCCTGGGACTAAAAAAATCATTTATACACAGCTATTCTCACCATTTATAGGTTCTGAACGTAGTTTAATTTAATCTGCTTCAGATTAACAAATTCAAAAATAACTGAGAGAATAAACATCATTTTAAATTTAGAGAAAAGTTATCAAGTCAAAGACAACCTGTCCTGCAAAGGGGGATATATCTGGTAAGGAATCATGTAGTGGGTGAGCCCTAAAGTGGCATCAGCTTTCTTTTACTCAAACTCTTCCATCAATTTACTCACCCTCTCTGTAATATCAATTAACATATTCCCCTGCCATTCCACAGTCCCAATTTGCTCTTCATCCCCATCAGACCAACCTCATTCTCCCCTGCGTCCTCTGGCTCACTACTTTTCTCACTCTCTTCCTCGGAGAAGTTACTGTCCTCACTGTCTGACATCTTGAAAGATTTTTATTCGTGTCCTGTCTGAAAAAACAAAAAGTTGTATATTTCACACACAGTTGCAAAAACCTACAAAGTGACATTTTACATAAACTATCATGTTCTTCAATCTGATAATGAAAGCAGCTGTCTGACATCAAGGTCCACAATCCCCAGAACACTAAATGAGTTTATAAAATACATTCAACCTAAAGAAAAGCAGTTTTAAAACTGCAAGTATCCTAACGAAAAGAATAGCAACATCTGAAGAAGGACTCATTGAGATACAAGGGCAAGCAGGAAAATATAACCAATTGATCAAGGGGCAACTTCATGACAGAAAACTGAATGAGAATAATGCACAGAGATATTATTGGAACGGTTAAGTCAGGGTAAGGACATCATTTCTATAAGGAAATGCCTCTTTTTTGCATGGTCCCCACTAATTGTTTTGGACTGATGTTGCTGAGGTTTCGACAGAGTGCACTGAGGCCTGCTTCCCATACCTCAGTGCCAGATTTCTAACCACTTACAAAATGTATGTTGAATTGGCTATCTTTGATTGGCATAAGTTGTCTTATGTGTAAGTCCATAGTATATGATAA
Source organism: Pleurodeles waltl (assembly GCF_031143425.1). Taxonomy (NCBI): domain Eukaryota; kingdom Metazoa; phylum Chordata; class Amphibia; order Caudata; family Salamandridae; genus Pleurodeles; species Pleurodeles waltl. The sequence goes on along the minus strand of NC_090448.1, from coordinate 371,671,621 downwards.
TAAGGGTACCTAGGACATGTAAGTTAGACTGTCCATCCAGGGTTGCAGCACTGATTGTGCCACTCTGTGTGTCACAAAGTATAAAGCAGCTCCTGGCCTGTCACTGGAGCCTGGAAGAGCAGGAAACTGCTAGTTCGAATTTGCCATTTAAACCAATGGCAAAGCCCCCACTTCCTTTAACAATATATGCAAGTCTCTCCTAAGAAAGGCCTATCGCGCAGTATGGCAGGGAGCTTGATATTATTAAGTGGGACATATACTTTAATATGTCCTAACAGTAAAGTCCCAAGTTGTCGTATTACTGTGAAAAAGTTAGTAGCCTCATTGGCTAGTACAAAGTTACAGGCTGACAAATCAGTCCTGCTAACTTGTAAATGGGTCTACTGAAATGGGTACTTTAAGGTATCAAATTAAATGTGGCATTTAACCTGACTTGGTCCCCAAGCCTAATTCACCCCAACTTTTAAAGAAAGCAACTTTCAGAAAGGTAACACTCTGTTGCCCAGTTTATCTGGCGACCTTTTACAGTTGCTGGCCATCAGAAAGCATATGGCCCTCTTGGAGAGTAGTGTTAAGGATATCCAGGGTCATGTACAATAGAGGCCTGCCACAGAGGGAAGTGTTACCTTCACCTTGCAAGGAGCCAAACAGTGTGCTGGCCCAAGAGACGTATAGTGCACAGGTAGCCACACCTCTTGGGTGGGATACCAAGCTCCTAATATCCAAGGAAGGGTTCAGACATCTTGAGAGTGGGCAGAATAGTGCACTCTGGGATTGCTAGATGCCAAACATAGTTGGATGTCGTCATAGGGTGGGAGGGATCCTGGTAGGCCGTTGGCTGGTGATTGCATCATCCACCTCAGGGCACTTTTTGGGCATAAGTATGGCACCACTGGCACTCTGAACCACAGATCACATCTGAACAGCAGAGGGGACCGAAGGAGGGCTGCCCTGCTGACCTCTTGCTGGACTGCACCTCTCAGCTCCTTAGGCTAGTAAAGAGAGGACTGTGCCTGTGGTGCCTGGCTATTGGAAAAGTCGCTCCCAAGCCCCAGACTGCAGTAGTGACAGCAAGGCTCAGTCAGTTGACCCCCTGTTCCAGCACCAGGGCCATAAAATATGAGGTCACCATCCTGGCCAGTCAGTAGCCACTCACAAGGAATCAGCGGTGACTGCCGACATGCAGTCAAGAAGTCCTCCACGCAGGACTCAAAAGTTGCATCAGTGTCTGCTAAACCCAGGAGAGTAACCAGAGGGAGGATTGGTCATCAAAAACGTACACTGGTCCTCACCAAAGTATAACACAGGTTCTGATGTGACCGGAGATCGGTACCCCATCCATTGCTGGACTTCTACTGGCACAAAGAGGACTTCAAGAAATTCTGACCCCTGTGGCCAAAGTCAACCCACCTTATTTGTGGATAGAGGAATAACTCCCTTGACCACACGGCACCCACAGCATCTTTCTGACTCCTCAGCACACTGCATGAGGACTACTCTATTAAACTATATGGTGGTCTTGATGCAAAGTGTGGAACTGGACCCAAGCTGCGTTGGTGACCATGTAAATGGCCCAATACTCCTAATTGGCCCCCATGACCTTCTCCCTGTCAGGTCTGGACGCCCAGTACGGGTCAGAATAGCCGAACACAGCTCTTTAAAAACTTTACCCACTTTACAGTTACCATGCTTGTTTGTGATTTGAACTAAAAAGATGAAATTTACGGTTTGCTTAAAAATCTATATCTCTGGAACCCTCCGGTGGGTTTTGCCCACTTTAAGAATCTTAATCATAAAAATATATTCTATTTTTATAAATTAGTGTTGGATTTATTTTGTGTTGGGTGACACAACAATTATCACGTTTTTTGGAAGTTAGCCTCCTAGCACTGTACACAATATTGAAAGCTGTCAGCTTGGTAAAGGTCCTGTGCCCCTGCTTCTCACCACCAGCCTCTCAGGTTTCGTTTGAGGCAAAGATGTTTTGGGAGAGAAAGTGCTTGGCCACTGGGGGAAAATAAAAAGCAGTCAATCTAAGCATAGATTACAGCATGAAGACACTCCTTGATCTCCCTGAACAATGTAAAGCGGCCATCAGTTCTAGCTGATCAGAGCATTAAGAGTTGATGCCAGCATGCAAAGCTGCTTCATCTTTATGAGGGTTTCTTTCTCACTTCCAAAAAGTCACCCAGCTGGACCAAGAGCTTCCTTCGAAACCATACTTAATTTTAAGACAACCTTATATTGGGATCCCATTATTCTACATATTCTATCTATTCTGGCTTTTTAAAACAGACTCTAGAGCAACAAACACTCCACAGGAAGCTTAAGAAAGAGAACGATGTACTTCAATAAATCCTCAATACCAACAATGAATAGTTATATTTTGCATGGAAGCAAGTGAATGACTTTTGATGAACAATGTCCTTTCTATTGCTCAGATTGCAGAGTAAATGGCAACAAATCTAAGGACCCCGTTCCAAAGAGAAATAGACATGAAGAGAATAATTGTACATTACAGCTTATTATGCAAGTGTCTCAGTAGGAGACTTTCAAAAGTTAAAGCATCAGGTCTCCAAAAAAAGATGAAAAATGCTGGGGATACCTCAAAGCAACCTCTTGACATCAGAACTTCAGTAACTGAAGGTTATACAATTCAATGCCTGAACTGCTGAAAGTAGTTCCACTTTTTGGAAGTTTAAATATTTCCATAGCTACATTTCTGGGACTAATGGTAAAGTGGGTGCTACGGAGATGCCAAATGACAAAAATAAATGACTTTGATAAAAACAAACATGAGACCATCAGTTAGGTGAGGTGATAGCTGAAATCATTCTGCTTTACATTTTCCGTCCCAGGAGTTCAACAGGCAGCCCAGCCAAGAGTTTGTAAGAAGACTAATCTAGACATGAATATACATGGAACTTCAATTTTTATTAAACACTATGCAATTGATTACTTCTCTGGAGTTACAACTCCGTAGATGGTTTCAGCTGAAATAATGCTAAAAGAACTATTATTTTGAGAACCATGAAATGTGAGCATGGATTTGCAAGAAAGGTAAGCTCCCAAATGCAACAAAAAAGGAATCATTTCTAACACTTTGACTAACGTGTAAAACACATAAGGTGTTTGTTTTGTGCTGTATAAAAATCGTGTTTTCCTCGTTTGTTGTTCAAGTATGCAGGGTTTGCTTGATGCAGCCTTATTTGGAGTCTTCAAGGAGCATGCCAAACCAGACTCCTTAAATTCTCTTTGTCCATGTCCTTTAAAACTACCAAAAAATACAAATAAAGTCAGGAGGATAACAATGGAACCAAAACACATTCTGGAGCCTAAAGCCAGCCACCTTTTTGGTGCACTATACTTGAATTCCATTCTGGGTATGAAACTTGTCCACATGGGCACTTCAAAATCTCAGCGGCTCGAAGTCACCTGCAAATTAGTACATGATCTACTTTCCCCCCTCAGCATTTTTAGCTTTTACATGAAACAACGGGGGTCTTGCCTGGTGATAGCAATACAAAGGCTTAGTGGCTAAAGGAGACCGGCCCAAAGCAATTCTCTACGTATGCATTTTTTTAAATTTATCATAAGATCTTATTGTCAAGTGTCAAGAGACAGATATAGCTGTTTCTTAAACCTTAACAGAAAAGAGCAGATAACAAAAACACATCAGTAGAGCCACTATGTAAAACCGAATAGGTTCAAATGGATTAGAGTAATTTTACAAAATATAATGTGGGCTGGCATTCTGAAGATACCAACAGTGAGATTACAACTGATAATAATCGGAGTCACTTATGGTCACCAAGAAGCAGTGCTTAATTTGTGCTTGTTGTTTCTGGTGCAGAGCACCAGCACTTATTTTTTAGGGCTGCCGCTTATTCTTCTGCCTCAAGCATTTCCTGCGAGCAAAAGACACATATGGGAAAGATGGAGGAAGAGAAAAACGAAAAAGCGTCACAAAGGTAGAAAGGAGAGAGCTGCAAGAGTGAGCTGAAGGGGCAGGGAGTGGCTGTAAATGGATTAAAGAGGCCCGAGATGGCTTCAGGATTATGCTGCCTTAGTATTCAGTGTCCACACATGTAAATGCAGCAGCCGCATGTTTAAGAGGAGAGCTTTGGGCAGCAGCATGTTTTTATTTACAAATCAAGCACTGCCAAGAAGACTATAATTCAGTGTTGGAATATTGTTCTAAAATAGCTCAGATGTTGGCCCAGCGGTGATGTTACAGCTTAGTTTAATAGTTAAGAAAGAGGGCCACATGTTAGGAGAGTCTAACACATAAGGTTTGAAACTTCAAAAGTAAGCCAACTGTCTGGATCTGGCACAAATAGAAAAGATGTATTCATTGGATTACTCCATTAAAATAGATATAACAAACATAAATTCCATCTACAACTACATTGTGCAGTAAAAGGTATATCCATTATACCCAAAATCTAGCTTACATAGGTTCCCATTTTACAAAATTAACCCTCTGCATACATACCATCAAGGTTACTCCCACTTCCATCAAAGCAGAAATGCTTCCTACATGTTCACAAGTTGAAATTTCAAAAGGATGGGGATAAGATATCTCCTTTGAATCTTCACATAAATTGTACATAGCAAGCGGAAACGCATTAGATCGTCCTCGACCCCTAAGTAAAATTGCACATAACAGATCCAATTCCAGCACTTTTCCAGTTCAATATTCGAGCCCCAAATGGGAACACATTCAGTCTAATTCTGCCAATAATGGATCATAAATCAAGAGAAAATATTGGCCTCATGTAGCATTCACCTTCAAAGGGAAACTCGTATGTGCTTCAAAAAGGGAAAAAATGATTCTTGTTGTTTCCCAGTCACTAAGTTTAACATTATTTCTGCCTCAGAAAGAATCTCTGAACCATATTAGGACACCAACTTCGTAGACACAAGTGTATATCAATAATACACTTCTAAGCCCCCACAGTCTGCCATCTCCTTCATTCGGATTTCTTGGCCTACAGCAACTGATACTAAATCAGATCGAAAAACTAGGCGGCTTCAATTTGATCATGCGTTTAAATAAACTAAAATTCCAACCATAATAAAAGGAAGGGGGCATATTTCAGCATCCACAAACCAACACACTCAACAGGGCTGGCATGAATGTATATTGTAAGAATTCCAGTGCAACAATGCAGGGATCTCAGGGGGTAATAGTGATTCCTATGAGAAAACTCACTGACAGAATAAATCAGAGTTTAGTCGGAGTATTTTCGGAAGGCCCTGATACAGCGAGGGTACAGAGGGATGAAAATAAACCTCTCCAGTCGATGTTTCAAGTTTGATTTAAAACACACTTTGGTCACAAAGACTTTTAGAAAACCGGCAAACAAAAACTTCAAACAGTACTGAAAGCAAACAATGTGAAACAGGGTGATGCATAACAAAACTGAATCAGAAAGAGCCAAGATCTATGCTTGACAGCTTAGTTCATCAGGGAATGACAAAAAAAAGAAATGGGACAGCAACATTTTTGTTCGAATCTGCCCCATAAAAGACGTGTTTTCTCTTTAGGGATTCTAGGAAATGTATTTTTTAATGTCCAAAGATGACACACTGGTTTGTGACATCGCACTGTCCAATCTGCCCTCTTGCTAGCCTTCAGAGTTTACTGAAGAGGGAGGTATGGGGCCATATCATATTATATTATATTTCATAATACCTCCCATAGTTTCTCGGATTCGGTTTAGCAAACACTGTTTGTATCAAGTAATGACTATCTCACAGCTAGAGCGTGCAGCCTTTGAGATATTTCAAGTATTTCATTTTTTAAATGTACAATATTCCTGGACCTAGAGATGTGAGGTGTAGAGGAAAAAACGTATTTCCTTCAGATGCTTAGAGGGCGATGGTTAAATCATACAACTACTTTGTAGACTGTTGTAGTGAAGGCCAACTTGTTCTTAGAGGTCCAGCACTGACGGGCAGCAGCTCTATGCTCGCCTTTGAGGGCATTCTTCATAGGTTTAACAATTTTTCATGATGTAGACTGCATCAGTGCACTTAAAGGTATGCAATTGGCATCCACATTTGTTTCAGAACAGATATTTGACATACTGTACTGCCATTTGTTAAATTTTGTTTTGACCAATGACTTTGTGTTTCACCACTGCGCATATTAGTTGCTCAATGTTCACCAGTAGCACATGGTATGTTGTGTTCAGTTTAGCCGCCTATGGGCTTTGACATTGCATTAGTCATTACATTCTGTATTCTGCCTATTGGCTTTGACATGGCATTAGCCATTACTTTCTGTATTCAGTTGAGCCGCCTATGGGCTTTGACATTGCATTAGCCATTACATTCTGTATTCTGCCTATTGGCTTTGACATGCTGTATCCAGTCTAGCCGCCTATTGGCTTTGACATTGCATTCCTATTGGCTTTGACATGATGTATTCAATTTAGCTGCCTATTGACTTTGACATGCTATTAGATATTCTGCCTATGGGCTTTGACATGATATTATATATTGCATTTTGTATTCAGCTCCGCTGCCTATTGGCTTTGACATGATATCATATATTACATTTTATATTCAGCTCAGCTGCCTATGGGCTTTGACATGATATAAGACATTGCATTTTGTATTCAGCTTAGATGCTTATTGGCTTTGACATGACACTAGACATTGCATTTGATATTTAGGTTAGCTGCCCATTGCCTTTAACGTGGAGTTAGACATTGCAGTTGAGAATCCAAGCTGTATTTTTCCAAGCTGTGTTTTTGCACCAGAGAACCAAGATGTTTTTCTCACAGTAGACTAGACATGATAAGAGAGAGTACATGGGTGTTGTTCTCTCTGCTTGAGCTTGGGAACAGGAGTAGTCTTGGAGACCTGGCCAGTCTCCAAAAGGCTTGCTCAGTTTCCCAGGTCTGAGAGGAGGGGGCACACCTTTGTAACGAATGACACAGGCTGCAGAGAGTCAGATTCGAATCTGCCGGACCTCGTGCTGGAGCTTGGCGCAGGCTGCCAGCAATCCCGTGTGGGTAGATGAATCTCTTTCTCGCGGCTGACAGGGGTCATCAGCTTGCAGACCTTAGAAAGATGAAGCTGTGAATAGTTCCCACACGGTGAAGTATTTGTTTTGCTTTGCATTCAATATCTTATAAATATAACCTGCTGTGTATATTGCAAACTGATATATTTTGTTTGATTAACGCGGACTTGAAAGCTACTAATTCGTCATACATAAATATTGTGGTTGGGGAAGAATTAACAACAATAAAAGTCTTCTTTGACCTCAGAAGTGCATTTCTGTTGTGTTATGTTAGTGCTTAGAAACTAGATAAGAGGAAAGCACTACAATTGGTACCAGGAGTCATGGGGTGTCGGTCATTAAGAGGTGATTAAGAGGGTGTTGACGAGTTGGTAGATTTCTAAGTGCACACTTTAAAAGTGTAATTGTTTTTGTTGTTTGGAGAATTACAGAAATTGTTTTTTTTGGAGAATCACAGTAGCACGGCAGACCATGTCTGGGAATGCATGTATTGGTAAACTGCCTGATGGTGCTACGAAAAACTGTGAATTGTTTTCTGTTTGGGGAATTACAGAAGCACTGCAGACCATGTCTGAAGATGCATGTGTAGCTAAAATGCCTGATAATGCTTTGAGAAATAATTTCTGTTGTACATATGTAGAAAAAGTGTCTTTTGGAAGTAATGATGACAGAAAGGTCTGGATACCTTTATCTGCTTACAGAGAAATGCAGGAGAAATGTAGGAAGTTGGAACATGAAAATAGGAATTTACGTGAGCAAATTAGCCCGACTGAAAGTTATAAAAGGGCTGTTTTTGAAGAATCTTTCTTGTCCCATTCCAGTAATGATGGGGTTAAGACAGCTCCGAGCTGCACTGAGTTTTCGTGTGAGCCAGGGTTTTTGGCAGCCAAAATGCATTCCTTAACTGATAACACGGACAGAGAGACCAGAATGTGATTTACGAGTTAACGTTGCAAAATGCACAAGTAAAACGAAAGATTTTAGAGCAAGAGCGAACTTTCATTAGCTTGTTTGATTTTTGGAAAAAGAATATCCCTCATTTGAGTGAAATCCTAACACTTTTGTATATGGTCACTGTGAAAAATTATATGCAGCTGCGCGCTTGTGATTTGGCAAATGAAATAATGCAGACTTTAGGTTTCTGCGCAGTGCAAGAAGGAAATACTTATGTACATTTAAATCAAGAACAAGGAAAGAAAATAGTGCCCCTAGCTAGAATCATACAATGGATCTGGTACTTGCAAGACAGGGCTAGAGTACCACAGGTAAAAGAATTACCGGTGAAATTGTGTGCACCATTTGAATTCGTGTCCACTGAAGATAAAAAGCATGTTTGTTTTACTAATGATTCATTGACTGAAATGTTGTTTTCTGGCACAGTAGAAGGAACAGCGTTGTATAATGTGTGTCAGATTTTAAAGCAAGAGCTACGTGAGATGTGTCATTTTTACGCTGATTTTTGGTTCATTGCTAATGTTTTAGCACCTAACTGGTTCAATTACCTTGCAGATGTTAATGAGAAAAATTCAGAGAGAGAAGTGTACACCCAGAATTCTTCCTTAGTGGGGATGGCTAAGTGGGTGCCCCAGAAATGTGAACAGCAGAGAGAAAAAGCCACTTACAGGTGGGCAGAGATGAGAGAGATGCACATTCCCCTAGATTTGATAAAAACTGTGCAGCACGCACAAAAGCAATCTGTCATGCAAGCAGTCACAGAGCAGTTGGGGAGAGGAAAGTTACCAGAACAGAAATGGCAAATTGATCAGGTTTTAGGGAGAGTGATTGCTGCAAATTACCAAGGAAAAATCGAAATTATGCTGATACCTAGAAAAGAATCTGTTTCATTCATACAAATTGGAGACAGAATGGCCCAAATTGGCAAAAATGCAGTGAATGGAGGTTTGGTAAAGAAGGAGTCTGCCCCAGCCCTTCTGACAGTGCAAGAAAAGGGAAGCTGTGGTGCAGCAGATAAAAACCTCAGTGCGGATGTGTGGGCTGAAGCCCTAAGTGATCCTCCAGAACCTGCAGAAAATATAACAAAGGGCCTCAAAAACGTCCTGCTGATTATAAAACAGGGAAAGAAAGAGGAAGGGTGCAGTTTAAATGAAAAATGTTATTTGCAAGAAAAGTCATACTTGTTTCTTTTGCAGATCCTACCACGTTTCGCCACTGTCCCTGAGTGTGCTGTGTGGTCCCCCTTCCGGTGTGTGCGTGTGGGGTCGGGGAAGGGACCGAATCCCCAACCTGAACCTGGCTGAGTAAAGTGCCAGCACCATGGATCCATTTTGCGCAAACTGCACCTTCAGTTCAAGTTCAACTTGTTTGATTGCATTCTTCCACTGGAACTAAGCTGTGTTTTTTTTTTCCCTTTCCCTTCTCGTATGGAACTCTGACTTTTGCTTACCTTCCAGCAAACCTTTCAGGTGGACCGTGCATCTTTACATGAGTAGAACTCATGCCACATCAAATTGCTAACACTGTTGAATTAGAGACTCATTCAGAGTATAAAAATTGCCCAGTCTTCTCTATGTAGATGTATCTGATGTGAAAGGTTATGAAATCAATGTGTTAATCCACTTCTATTGCTTTACAGGGATTGCTTTGATCTGATGTTTTTTTTTGTTTTTGTTTGAAACAGGATATATGTGAAACAAAAATTCATTGGTCAAAGGGCGGAATGTACTGCCATTTGTTAAATTTTGTTTTGACCAATGACTTTGTGTTTCACCACTGCGCATATTAGTTGCTCAATGTTCACCAGTAGCACATGGTATGTTGTGTTCAGTTTAGCCGCCTATGGGCTTTGACATTGCATTAGTCATTACATTCTGTATTCTGCCTATTGGCTTTGACATGGCATTAGCCATTACTTTCTGTATTCAGTTGAGCCGCCTATGGGCTTTGACATTGCATTAGCCATTACATTCTGTATTCTGCCTATTGGCTTTGACATGCTGTATCCAGTCTAGCCGCCTATTGGCTTTGACATTGCATTCCTATTGGCTTTGACATGATGTATTCAATTTAGCTGCCTATTGACTTTGACATGCTATTAGATATTCTGCCTATGGGCTTTGACATGATATTATATATTGCATTTTGTATTCAGCTCCGCTGCCTATTGGCTTTGACATGATATCATATATTACATTTTATATTCAGCTCAGCTGCCTATGGGCTTTGACATGATATAAGACATTGCATTTTGTATTCAGCTTAGATGCTTATTGGCTTTGACATGACACTAGACATTGCATTTGATATTTAGGTTAGCTGCCCATTGCCTTTAACGTGGAGTTAGACATTGCAGTTGAGAATCCAAGCTGTATTTTTCCAAGCTGTGTTTTTGCACCAGAGAACCAAGATGTTTTTCTCACAGTAGACTAGACATGATAAGAGAGAGTACATGGGTGTTGTTCTCTCTGCTTGAGCTTGGGAACAGGAGTAGTCTTGGAGACCTGGCCAGTCTCCAAAAGGCTTGCTCAGTTTCCCAGGTCTGAGAGGAGGGGGCACACCTTTGTAACAAATGACACAGGCTGCAGAGAGTCAGATTCGAATCTGCCGGACCTCGTGCTGGAGCTTGGCGCAGGCTGCCAGCAATCCCGTGTGGGTAGATGAATCTCTTTCTCGCGGCTGACAGGGGTCATCAGCTTGCAGACCTTAGAAAGATGAAGCTGTGAATAGTTCCCACACGGTGAAGTATTTGTTTTGCTTTGCATTCAATATCTTATAAATATAACCTGCTGTGTATATTGCAAACTGATATATTTTGTTTGATTAACGCGGACTTGAAAGCTACTAATTCGTCATACATAAATATTGTGGTTGGGGAAGAATTAACAACAATAAAAGTCTTCTTTGACCTCAGAAGTGCATTTCTGTTGTGTTATGTTAGTGCTTAGAAACTAGATAAGAGGAAAGCACTACACATACTGACCATTTCCTCTCAAAGGTAGACGATCCTTCCAAATCTTTAACAGAGACTCCACTCATGGAGAGACTAGAAGGGAAGCCAGGAAGTCGAAGAAATTGAGTAAACATCTGCCTCCATATGACGGTACCATTACTCCCTGCTCTCTCCATCTTGGAAGACAACTGGGAGCCCAACAAATGTATTTCCCTCAACTTTTGGTGCTCTCTGCTTCTTTACTGCCTTTCTGTTTTATTTACAAATTCATAAATTTTTTGCTTACTTGTCTTAAAAACACAGACAAAAAATGGAATTCTCACCTCTGTCCAAAGTGGCTTGCTGTTTTATTGCCACTTACCTTCCCAAAACAGTCTCCTTATTTCTCCTCCCTATATACTTTTTTAGGGTTGAGCGCAAATGACTCTGTCCCTGGTGTAAATCTCTCTGTGGGCGTGTAACCACGCCTATGTCAAGCCCATCAGTGTGGTTGGTTCATGGGCTTACCTTTAAAAATTAGCTTGATTTAATTAATGAAAGGCATGCCTATTTCATGCTTTTTTCGGTGTTTAGCCTGCCTCGAGCGCACCGGTAACCTACTGAAAACATACGAGGCTCTGTGTTTTCAGTATGGTTTCTGCACTATTTTTTTCTTTTTATTTCGTAGGTAGCGCGGTCTTGCTGGGCACCAGTAGAGCACTTTGCATGACATCGACCCTGTTACATGGATAATTGCACTTTTGCCAGTTACATGGATAATTACACTTTTGCAGATATGTTTCACTGCGACCGAACTTCTGTTTCCTTCTGTGTGTTTGCTTTGCGCTCATGGTGGCTGTCGGCTCGCTGATGTGAAACAGTTTTTCAGTATATGTGGCAAGAAAAGTCTGGTTAGGAGTTTACAAAGCTAATAGCTTTAACTAGAGTAAATGTGAGACCTATTGCATGGCAAATGCTTGTTCTTCCCTGGGGTCAATTTCTCCTCGGAACACTCAAGCGTTAAGCACACACTGGAATGGTGACAAGCACCACTAAGGGTGTGGCCTGTCTCAATACAGGCAGGTTTTAAAGAGCATAAATATCTGTTGGCCAGGAGTCAATTTAACTCTTTAGATTTGAAAAATGGCTTAAGGAACAACATATCGGTGTGTATTTGGCAGAAGTTGGGGAGGTTAGGTAGCAGCAAAAGCCAACATCCTAGCAATCTCATTCTTCCGCTTGTTGATAAAGTGGTGACAGCAAAAGTATAATATGGGAAAACAGAGGTTATTGAACAGCTTGAAAATGGGCCAACTGCAAGAGAAATCAGCAAGCAATAAATGGACATGTCAGAACGCGAAGCACCTGCTAAACAAAAGCAAAAACTAATCATCCTGAAAATGTCTCGATCCCCGCTTTGGGACCACTCAGTCTAAAATCCTGTGGCTATGCTTTCCTCTCCTCACAGCTGTGAAAAATACTGCTACCAACTTGCTAGGTAGAGCAAGTACTCTCTCCTCCACCAGGGTAAACACATCTATAGAGTACCCGGACTGTATGGATAGGAGTTGAAGCCAAAAGCAACCAAGGTACCAGAGCTGCACTTAATCCAAATTCACAATAGCCAAACCAGGCAGCAAAGATGACAGGACTGAGCAGCAAGACAGACTGGATGAAAACCCAGGACAATCAGTAAGAATCTCCATACACTAATCTGGCAAAGAAAAATTCTACTTGGGTAGTAAGATAGCCTCGCCAGTTAAGTAGACTACAAACATTTACACAAAACAGCAGAATACTATTTATCAGTCTTGTTTAGCCAAGCAACACCCAGACATTGGAGGAGGTGCATGGGATGATCACATAACAGAGAGAACTCATGCGAAGAAAATCATATGCGACTATAATTCATTACCATATTCTCCATCATTCTCTACTTAATTTCAGAAACCTGCCATTTAGACGTGCTTAAGAAGTAAGTTATTTTGCAGTAAATGTAAATCTAAAACTATCTGCATTAGGGGTGTAACTATTAAGACACTATGGTCGTCATTACAACCCTGGCGGACGGTGTTACAGCTGCGGTAATACCGCAAACAGGCCGGCGAAAAAAAAAAGGGAATTATGACCGTGGCGGAAACCGCCTACATAGACAGCCACTTTAACACTCTGACCGCCACGGCGGTACAGGCAAGCAGCGCGGCGGTCACCGGCAACAGACAGGCGGAAGACAATGTACCGCCCACAGTATCACAACCCGCCAATCCGCCACCTTTTCCGGGGCGGATTCACCGTGGATAAAAACATGGCGGAAACAGCTCTTACAATGGGAAAACACTCACCTCAACACACTCCACGAGGAAGGAGGCCACCATGGAGCCGGAACTACAAATATTCCCTGTGCTTGTCTTCCTGCTCCTCTACGAACACCAGCAACGTAGGCGCCGAAGACAACGGTGAGTACTGCACCTACAACATAGGGGGGGGGGGGAGGCAAAAGTCAGGGACACACACACGCGACACCCCCACCCCCACCCGACCTTCACCCACTACAACACACACACCAATGCATTTCCAAACAGCACAGTAACAACCCACAACCCACCCGGAAGAATGCAAAGACAAAAGGAAATCAGTTCAAACATTGTAATGTATCCAAATACAGTAACCAAATATATACATATATATATAAACATTATAAAAATCATACATCACGATTAGTACTGCAGGTATACACATATCAATGTCCGTGGACCACTGGGCCCACAATGCATGGGCGAGGCCCACACTAGATACCTGTCCACAAACGGAGAGAACACTGCAGGGGCATCAGATAGAAATACAACAGGCACCTCAGGGGGGGGGCACCTCAGCCGGATTAGAGCACCACGCCAGATCCACGACGGGCTCCATGCCCATTGATGTATCCTGGGGAGTGCAAAGCCACAGTCTCTCAAGTCACTCCAGTGGGTGGTTTTCCCACTGCTTTATCCTGGGGAGTGCAAAGCCACAGTCTCTCAAGTCACTCCAGTGGGTGGTTTGCCCACTGCTTTATCCTGGGGAGTGCAAAGCCACAGTCTCTCAAGTCTCTCAAGTGGGTGGTTTGCCCACTGCTTTATCCTGGGGAGTGCAAAGCCACAGTCTCTCAAGTCTCACAAGTGGGTGGTTTGCCCACTGTACCATCCTGGGGAGTGCAAAGCCACAGTCTCTCAAGTCTCTCAAGTGGGTGGTTTGCCCACTGCTTTATCCTGGGGAGTGCAAAGCCACAGTCTCTCAAGTCTCACAAGTGGGTGGTTTGCCCACTGTACCATCCTGGGGAGTGCAAAGCCACAGTCTCTCAAGTCTCTCAAGTGAGTGGTTTCCCCACTGCTTTATCCTGGGGAGTGCAAAGCCACAGTCTCTCAAGTCTCACAAGTGGGTGGTTTGCCCACTGTACCATCCTGGGGAGTGCAAAGCCACAGTCTCTCAAGTGGATAACAGTCTCCACTGGTTCTGGAGGGGGACTGGTGCCCACAGTGCTTCATCCTGTGAAGGACAGACAGAGTGGATGCAGGTCTCCACTGGTTCTGGAGGGGGACTGGTGCCCAGAGTGCTTCATCCTGTGCAGGACAGACGGAGTGGATGCAGGTCTCCACTGGTTCTGGAGGGGGAATAGTGCCCAGAGTGCATCACGCTCCCCATGACTGTCCCAGTTCCGTCACTGTCCCAGCTGCACATGGGCTAACAATGCTTGAGTTGGCGGTCTTTGCCCTGTTCAGCGGTGCTTGAGTTTGCAGTTTCTGACCTGTTCAGCGGTGCTTTGCCATGGCGGTCTTTGCCCTGTTCAGCGGTCTTCACCATGGCGGTCTTTGCCCTGTTCAGCGGTGCTTGACTTTGCTCTCTCTGACCTGTTCAGCGGTGCTTTGCCATGGCGGTCTTTGCCCTGTTCAGCGGTCTTCACCATAGCGGTCTTTGCCCTGTTCAGCGGTGCTTGACTTTGCTGTCTCTGACCTGTTCAGCGGTGCTTTGCCATGGCGGTCTTTGCCCTTTTCAGCGGTGCTTTGCCCTGTTCAGCGGTCTTCACCATGGCGGTCTTTGCCCTGTTCAGCGGTGCTTGACTTTGCAGTCTCTGACCTGTTCAGCAGTGCTTTGCCATAGCGGTCTTTGCCCTGTTCAGCGGTCTTCACCATGGCGGTCTTTGCCCTGTTCAGCGGTGCTTGACTTTGCTGTCTCTGACCTGTGCAGCGGTGTGTGGCATGACGGTCCCTCAGTGCCCAGCGGGCTGTGGCTGCCGGGGCCCTCCAGGGCACTGACACTGGCGGTGATCTCCGGACCAGTGACGATAGTGCTGCCCTCCAGGGCACTGACTCTGGTGGTGGTCTCCGGACCAGTGACGATAGTGCTGCCCTTCAGGGCACTGACTCTGGCGGTGGTCTCCGGACCAGTGACGATAGTGCTGGCGGTGGCGTCCCGGCCGGCATCGAGGATGGCGGCCTTCTCCGCCGTGCTGCTCTTACCAGACTTTAGAGACTTCTTCTGCCCCTTCACCACCTTGGGAGGAGTCACAGCTGACTCGCCACTCCCCCCGGTACCCTTGTGAGCTGTTTTGCCGGCAGGAGTCTTCACCCTCTCCCGTCGGGCACTTTCCAACTTAAGGTGCTTTACAGGGGGTGGACTGGCAGTGCTTTGTCTCCGTGTCACACTGGCTGCCCTGGTGGCCGGTGCACTCCACAGACCTTTAACACGCACCACTGGTACCGGACTTTTTTTGGCTGAGGTGCTACTACGGGACCTATGAATTGGAGGGGTGGGGGTGGTGGGAAAGAGGTCAACGTTGCTCAGGAAAAGTTTCTGACGAACACTGGGATGGGTAGCTGGAGGGGGTCTGGGAGTGGAGGAAGAGGAGGTGGTTGTAGGAGGTGTAACTTTAGGTGATTTGGGTGCAGGTGCAGGTAATGGAGGCTGTCGTGAGGTGGATGGATATTGGGTGTGTGGGTGCCCGCGTTTGTGTACTTTGGGAGGGGGCGTCATAGATGCACTGGGAGTGGACACAGGGGACGTGTAAATGGTAGTGGGGTGGTGAGTGCAGGTGAGTGGGGTGTGGTACTGGGTGTTCTGGTGCGAGTCCTAGTGCCTGTAGATGTAGTGCATGCAGGTAAGAGTGTAGACGACACTGGGAGGGAGGAGGGAGACGACGAGGAGGGGGACACAGTGGTGGCAGTGGATGTTGCTGTGTCTGTATGTGGGTGATGCTTGTGTGAGTGCCTGTGGGATGTGTGGTGCCTATGTTTGCCTGAGCTACTTTTGTGTGTTGAGGTGTGTGCATGCTTGTCTGATGGTGTGGTTGGGATAGGCTGGGGTAAGGGGGATTGGGTCTGAGTGGAGGAAGTTGGAGGGGGGAGGCTAGACACAGGGACAATGGCTGCCATCAGTGCTGAGGCCAGAGATTGCAGGGATCGATGATGGGCAGCTTGACCAGAATGAATGCCCTCCAGGAATGCATTAGTGTGTTGCAACTCCCTTTCTACACCCTGGATGGCATTCACAATGGTAGACTGCCCAACAGTGAGTGACCTGAGGAGGTCAATGGCCTCCTCACTGAGGGCAGCAGGGGTGACAGGGGCAGGGGCTGAGGTGCCTGGGGCGAAGGTGATGCCCACCCTCCTGGGTGAGCGGGCACGGAGCGAAGGCTGAGGGGCTGCTGGGAGGGCGGTGCTGGTAGGGGGGGTGGCGGCTGTGCCTGTAGAAGTGGGGGGCACAGATGGTGCCGCCACCACAAGGGAGCTCCCATCGGCGGACGAGTCCGTGTCGCTGTTTGCTGATCCGGTTACCGACGTGAAGCTCCCCTCGCCCTCCGTCCCACTGGTGTATTCAGAGTCTGTGGTGTGGCCCTCCATGGCCATGTGGGATGCAGCTCCCTCGTGCTCCGGTGCCACTGTACTTCCGCCTGATGATGCTGATGCACAAAAGAACAGGGAGAGCACAAAAGGGGGGGGGGGGAACGACAGAAGAAAGACAGGTAGAGTGCATGGCTTACCGCTACCATTGGCGGACAATACAGACACAGCAGCCCCCTGCACTACGCCGTGCTCTTGGCCTCTACAGATGCAATTCCTGGGATATGGCCTACATGGCTATGAGTGTCATCTGTCCACATAGATGACACAGGGGCATGTATACCTGTACTTGGCACTCTACAGAGGTGGGGTGGGGGGCCACAGGGCCATGCCTTATGAAGGGGCCTAGCCTACGTAACTCGCCCTGGCCTAGGGAAACCCACAGCCCTCCTCCCCCACCCAGACCCCTCCACTGCGCGCAAAGTCCGCAGAATGAGAGTGTACTCACCCCCTTGTGGCTGCTGTGATGCCCTCAAGCGCCCATCCAACTCAGGGTAGGCCACCGCCAGGATCCGGAACATCAGGGGGGTCATGGTGCGACGGGCACCCCTCCTACGTTGGGAGGCCATCCCCAGCTGAGCCTCCGCCGTCTTCTTGCTCTAGCGGCGGATGTCCTCCCATCTTTTCCGGCAGTGGGTGCTCCATCTCTGGTGGACCCCCAGGGTCCGGACGTTCTTGGCGATGGCACGCCAAATGTCCTTCTTCTGGTGGGCGCTGACCTACATGACATGTACAGGGGAAGAAGAGAAGTCATTACCAACTGCATCGTCGAAGTGAGTGGCCCCCATCCCTACCCTTGCCATGTGGCACATGCATTCACAGTCCTTCATGGTCGCAGAACTCTGCCCCCTTCCTACTGACATCCAGCCCTCTCCACCCAGCATAGCCCATACAACGTGCTCCCTGTGTACTTACCTGTTGGTCTGGAGGACCATAGAGTAGCATGTACTGGGGGAGGACCCCGTCCACGAGCTTCTCCAACTCCTGAGCAGTGAAGGCAGGGACCCTTTCCCCAGACGCAGAAGCCATTGTCTCTTCCAGACCGAGGTCACAGCAGCACTTGCAGTGTAGGTCCTCTCCTGTCGAAGATCAGGTATCAAGTGATTGAACAGATAGAAAATGGCGGTCACGTCCGTGACGGTGACGTCCGCGGCGGTGCGTATCATCACCGCCGGCGCACTTCATCATTGGCTCCTGTGACCCATAGGGTCCAATGTTAACCAATGCAGCACGACCGCCTACCGCGACGGTGTACAACGCCAGCGCAGTTACCTCACATCCCATTGTCCCAGTTTAGAGGTCAGGCAGCCGCCATTTCAGGGGCCCACATGGCTTCATTTACTACTGCGTCACACATACCTAGGCCTACACTCAACACACATACAGGAAGAGTTTTGTATTTGGTGTCGTGTTCTGTGTAGCTGTGGGTACATACCTGAGAATTTGTTGACTCTGTGGTCGCTGTTGCCCTTCTTAGGCACCGTCAGCTGGGACATTTGAGGAGATGGCGGAATCCTCCAGTGTACCGACCGCTGGTGGACCTGTTAACAATGGAGGAGCGACATTTGATCATCACCTACAGGTTTGACCGTGCCACAATCCAGGAACTGTGTACCCAGTTGGAGCCAGACCTGATCTCACCAATCCGCCATCCCACAGGAATACCCCCTGAAGTGCAGGTGCTATCAGTGCTCCATTTCCTTGCAAGTGGGTCATTTCAAACAACAGTGGCCATGGCATCAGGGATGTCCCAGCCTATGTTTTCCAACGTGTTGTCCAGAGTGTTGTCTGCCCTGCTGAAACACGTGAGGAGCTACATCGTTTTCCGTCAGGTGGAGGATTTGGCTACAGTGAAAGGTGACTTCTATGCCCTGGGACATATCCCCAACATCATAGGTGCTATTGATGGCACCCATGTAGCGCTGGTCCCCCCGCAGGAGTGAACAGGTGTACAGGAACCGGAAGAGTTATCATTCGATGAATGTACAGATGGTATGTTTGGCAGACCAGTACATCTCCCAGGTAAATGCTATGTTCTCTGGCTCTGTGCATGACGCCTACATCCTGCGGAATAGCAGCATCCCGTATGTGATGGGTCAACTCCAGAGGCACTGTGTGTGGCTATTAGGGGACTCTGGTTACCCCAACCTGTCATGGCTATTGACCCCAGTGAGGAATCCCAGGACCATGGCAGAGGAAAGCTACAATGAGGCCTATGGGCGGACTAGGAGGGTGATCAAATGCACCTTCGGCCTCCTGAAGGCCAGGTTCAGGTGCCTCCATATGATAGGTGGTTCCCTATTCTATTCACCAAGGAAGGTGTGCCAGATCATCATCGCCTGCTCGATGCTTCACAATCTTGCTTTGCGACACCAGGTGCCTTTTCTGCAGGAGGATGGTCCAGATGACGGTGTTGTGGCAGCTGTGGAGCCTGTGCACAGTGATGAGGAGGAAGCTGAGGAAGAAGACATAGACAGCAGGGAGTCAGTCATACAGCAATATTTCCAGTGACACACAGGTGAGAACAGTTTTTTTACTATTACATTCACTTTCACACTTCTACCTCTATCCTGTCTGTCAATTTGAAGCAGTATTTGGTAACTGAGTTGTACATTTCCATTACGGTTTCACAGGTGTGGTTACCAACGTGTGTCATCTGCTTGCATCCTTCATGGACTTGTGATGTGTGACATAGGTATGTTGGCATTGCATTTGAAAACGCATTTTTGCACTGTCATTGCTAATACACATTTTCAAAATCACAGACTGGCTCCAGATTGTTTTGTGGTTCAAGGGTGTTTATTGAAGTGCTAATTATTGGAGGGGGTGGCAAAATGGTGATGGGTGATGGTGGAGGAATGTCCATGGCAGAGTCCAGTCTATTAGTCTCACAGGTGCACTGCCCATATGGGCATAGGAAGTGGAGCTGTGGCAGTTCCAATCTGGACAGGGTAACAAAGTGGGACAATGGGATGACAATCAGGGTGGTCTCATTTCCTGGCGGGGGTCCTGTCATCTTGCTCTGTCCTGTTCGTGGATCTCAGGGACCGCTTGCGGGGTGGTTCTCCGTCTGCAGGGGGTGGGGTGCTGGTGTGGTGGTCCTGTGGCGGGGCGTCCTGTCCACTAGCGCCGGCGGAGGTGGTGGGCAGTTCATCGTCCAGGCTAGTGTCAGGGGCCCCTTGGAGTGCCACGGTGTCCCTCATGGTCTTTTGTATGTCCTTCAGCACCCCTACGATGGTGCCCAGGGTGGAGCTGATGGTTCTGAGCTCCTCCCTGAACCCCAAATACTGTTCGTCCTGCAGGTGCTGGGTCTCCTGAAACTTGGCCAGGACCGTAGCCATCGTCTCCTGGGAGTGGTGGTTTGACCCCATGATGGAGGAGAGGGCCATGTGGAGAGTGGGTTCCCTTGGCCTGTCCGCCCCCTGTCGCACAGCAGCCCTCCCAGTTGCCCTGTGTTCCTGGGCCTCCATCCCCTGAACCGTGTGCCCACTACTACTGCCCCCAGGTCCCTGTTGTTGTTGGGGTGGTGGGTTATCCTGGGTTCCCTGTAGTGGTGGACACACAGCTGATTGATGTGTCCTGGGGACGGAGGTATGGGCCCGCTGGGTGGGTGCTGTGCTGGTGTTACCAGAGGGTGAAAGGTCAGTGTTGGGCTGTGCCTGTGCAAGGGGAACCGACTGTCCCGAGGCCCACAATGGTCCGGGCTGGTCATCTGGATCCAGTTGGCCAGAGCCGCTGTCGTCACTGTGGGTGGAGTGGAGATGTCTGGACCCTCCTGTCTGGTGACGTTACGTAGTGGCCCTGCAGGGGTATAAGAGCATGATTATTGCATGTGTGTGTGTCATGGTGTGCAATGGGTGGGTGTGCGTGTACCCCAGTGCAAGCATTCCCTTGTGGGGGCATGTGTGATGATGGTTGGAGGGGTGTTATGGGTATGTGCAGTGAGCATGCTTTAGTGAGGGGTGTCCATGCTTTGTTGTGTCATGCAGGGCTTGATGTTGGGATGGGTGGTTTGTGTTATTAGTACATTGGTGAGGAGTTGGAGTGATAGGGGAGGGGGTGAGGGTGGGGGTGTGTGATAGCATGCAGGTAGGGTGGGGGATTTGATAGTTAAGATTTGACTTACCAGTGTCCATTCCTCCACCGACTCCCCCGAGGCCCTCTGGATGCATGATGGTCAAGACCTGCTCCTCCCATGTTGTTAGTTGTGGGGGAGGAGGTGGGGGTCCGCCGTCAGTCCGCTGAATCGCAATGTTGTGCCTGGAGACCACTGAACGCACCTTCCCCCGTAGGTCGTTCCACCTCTTCCTGATGTCCTCCCGATATCTTGGATGCTGTCCCACAGCGTTGACCCTGTCCACGATTCTTCGCCATAGCTCCATCTTCCTGGCTATGGAGGTATGCTGCACCTGTGATCCAAATAGCTGTGGCTCTACCCGTACGATTTCCTCCACCATGACCCTGAGCTCCTCCTCCGAAAACCTGGGGTGTCTTTGGCGTGACATGGGGTGGTGTAGGTGATGTGTGGGGTGGTGTATGTGTTGATGACTGTGGTGATGTGTGGTGGTGTGGGGTGTTTGTGTGTGGATGTTGTATGGGTGATGGTGTTGTGTGTCTCTGTGTGGTGGGGTTGTCTATTGCTGTGCTCTCTGTCTGTTGCCTTCGTCTATAGTTTTTGGTCGTAGGGGTTTGTGGGTGTGTGTTTTATATTGCAGTGGGTGTGTGGGAGTGGTGTGTGTATGTGTATCAGGTGTGTGTATTTTGAATTGTCTAATGTGGCGGTGTTTTGGAGATGTGTGTGTATTTTGAGCGCGGCGGTGTGTACCGCCAATGGAATACCGTGGTTAAAAGACCGCGCGTGGATTCGTGGGTCGTGATAGCATGGGCGTGTTTCTGTTGGCGTGACGGTGGAGGTTTTGTTTTCGCCAGTTTATCACTGACCTTTGGTGTGGCGGACTTGTGTGGGTGTCTGAATTTTGGCGGATTCCGAGATGTGGGTCATGATAGCTGTGGCGGAATTCCGCGGCGGTGTATTGGCGGTCTTCTGCACGTCGGTAAGCGGCTTTTACCGCCAATGTTGTAATAACCCCCTATCAGTAAACATTACTGTTAGGCCTGACGTCCTTGGCATGGGAGTTCCACAAACTTTCTTTCACCCCATGTTTTTGTTGGCATGTGCAATTTTCACATGTAACAATTTGCAAAGTGCTTGTGCTCTCTCGCATACATAGCAGAATTGAAATACACACAATTGGCATATTTAACTTAACTATACATCCCTAGTAAATGGTACTACCTCTACCCAGGGGCAGTACATTACATGCTACCAGTGGGCTGCAGCACATATTGTGCCACCCAATAAAGTAGCACTACAAAACATGTCTTAGGCCTGCCACTGAAGTCTGTAGTAGAGTTTTAATCTGCCATTTCAACCTAGTACTTATACATCACCCCTAGAGTAAGCCCTAAAGGCTCATAGGGCTGGGGCACAGTATTAAACCCGACACCACACCTTGCCTTTGTTTCTCAGTTTGGAGAAAGGGGCAGGGGAAGAACTGGCCAGAAGAGGAATTCCCCCACAGAAAGGCTGGCACCAGGTATAGAATTGTCACCTTCATAACTTTTCATCAGAACACTCCTAGGCCTGTGAATGATTCAGAAGAAGGACTGCCTTGGTGTTTGCAGTAGGATGGACCTGCTTGCCTTGAACTAAGGCTTTCCAGAAGCAACTGCAATGGTCAGATGGCTGACCACCTGTTTGAGCTACACGGACACAAGAAGACTCACGAAGCCTTGCCTTCTTGCAGCTGGCCAGCGCCAACTGGACCTGCCTGAGGTTCCCTCTGCTAGAGTGAGTCCAGATCCCCAAGAGGTGTCCCTCAGGTCCTGGACTCGTGGATGGCATCTGTGTACTCCCCCTGAGGAAAAGGTGAAGATACAAACGTTTGGGTGCCTTGTGACCATGAAGTGACCTCTTTGCGCTGAGAAACAACCATCTGAGATAACAGCTAATGTGAAGATCCAGAAAGACCTATTCAAAGCACTGACAGTGACAGCCCACATCGACCGCCAAAACAAAGCTCCAGTGAGACCTGCTCTTCGCACCAAAAGCAACAGCTTGTGCCGATGACCTATGCAAACCTCCTGTGGCACTCAGAACTTAGCACTACAGCATGGTGCCTGACCTCTTCCTCGCAGCCCTCAGGATCGGTACTCTTTGCATTGACTTGAGAAGGCAACTGTTCAGCAGGAGAGAACTAATATCTGTATTCAACCTGTGCTCCAAAGCGGCTTGCCTCAACTTGTGACATTACCCCACTCCGGTGCAACCAGATAACTGTGAGTGCCGCTTTGTGCTTTTTGGTGCTATTTTTACTTAAAATGTATATTTCTGTTTTTTCGACATTTTGGGGTAATCGTATTAATTCAAATTTACTCTAGTTCCCTAAATTGATTTGGGATTTTTCTTAGGTTTTGTTTTCACTTTATTACTTTTGGAGTGCAGCATAAATACTTTACACCTTGCGTCTAATTTTTTTTAGTGACTTATATGGTTCACCCATACAAGGAGTGTGTTTATTTGAGTGGGGCTTCCACTCATCTCAACTAATAACTCAATTTCTTATAATTACTTAGCAGGGTTAACAGATTGTTCCAATGACTTGCTGCAAATAGAGTGCCTTAATGTTAGAATAGGTTATGATGATAGAGTACATTATGATTTTGTTCCTCATTGTGAGAGAAAAAATATTGCATTCCTTGCCTGCCACTAATGACTACTTGACTTGACTTAAAGAAAGAGCTCAATGTTGGAAGATAGACCTATCTTTCAGCCATGCCACAAATCCTTTAGAACATAAACTCATGTAATCTGCAGTTTGAATTTCAAGCTACATTTTGGAGCTATATTATAACAAAGTTACCTTTATCAGAGCTTCACCATTTGACCAAGACTTATGCCTATCTTCATGCAAAAGGTAGTATTTGTCAACCTTGGTGCCATGATTCTTGTACTAACAGTCATCCTTAAGTAGAGTTACATTTTCAGTGAAGAAGAGAGTCAGTACTTCCCTCCTAAAAAAACATGAGTGAATCAATATCAACAGGGTTTTTACAGCCCGGATCCCAAATCTTCTTTGCAATCACATTCCCTCTATGCCCCTCGACTTTGTCCAAGTGATTACTTAAAAGGACATCTAGCTATTTTGGAGTTTTTTAGATCTTGGCTAGACAGCACATGCGCTGTCTCTAAAAGACATGTTGTTTATACTTTGTTGGCTTCAGCTCACCCACAAGCTTCATATTTGCTGGCTCCATTGTTGCTCTGCTAATCTTTCTCCTCATTTGTCCAGGGCGTACATTTGTCATGCCTCTTGTGTTGTTTAGCCCTACCCGAGAGCACCGACCAAGTACTATATAAATGAACTAGTAACCATTTTAACACCTGGTCAGGAACTACTTTTCTCTGTCATCTGGAGCTCTTGAGACGAGTGCCTGTGATACTCTGTAAACAGGTCTGTAAATCTTGTTATCTGGTCACATTCGTTGTGCATTCAAAGACCGAGATCAAATGTCAGACGCTGTTTTCTGTGCCGGTGTAGCTTGCTTTTTTTTAAGTGTTGGGTGCAGTCTAGAGAGGAGTGGGCTCTTGAAGCACGTGCCTCACCCCCGGTGTTATGCAGCAACCTGTGGGCAAGGGAAGCCTCTCTGACGTGCCATGATTAACATGGGTTCACTTGGAACTGACCTTTTTACAACGCAGTGCGCAACAATAAAGAACCCAACTGCAAGCAATCAATTTACCTGTAGCAAGATTTAGTTATTTTCCATAAATCTCTTGTGTGTGTTTCATTTTACATGATAGAGATCTTTAGTGATGTTGGCAATATAGACATCTTGCCCACTCTGCATGGTTACTAATTGTTGCAGTGTTAATCCAATATCTGGTACTGTGTTTTCATTGAACAACTCTTTGCATTCAGGGAGTTGGAGTTTAGGGAGAGTTAAATCAAGCCAATTCAACAAACGTGCATGACTAGAATTTGTGAAATGTTATTCCAGGGTTTGAGCATGAACATTTTCCTTTTTCATGGTGATTAAATTTATTTCACTAATTATGTCATCTTAAAGCAAGGCCCGCAGTTGGCCTCATGCATGCTGTTTCTGGATGGCCCGTGTAGGGAGGAAGCTGCATTTTGAGTCCTGAAGTTTATGTTTTTAGTCTTATTTTCACTCAAGCTACCAAGTGCACCGCATTGCCAGCTTCAAATACTGCACCACAGACAGATTATTACACTGCTGACCAACGGCAGCTTCTCAGACTGGCCTGAGTCAGATAGTCAGAGCACTTATTACATAATATAGTTACAATGCAATGCCCCCACTTCCCTCCCTCCCCTCACTGCCTGCCAGGTACCACCAAAGTCACAGTGTGACACTACACACCCGTGTGAGGTACACACAAGGCCCTCAGTATCTCACGTTGCCCGCCAATGACAACTTCTCAGGCTGCCACCGGTGCTAAAATCACATGGCTTTCCATTGCCTAGTGCCAGGTTCAGCCATGCCCCGCTTGCGGCATTCCACACCGGGGAGGTATACACATAATGCCACTCTTACTTGCTTCTCACACTGCCTGCTTCTCACATCAGAGCTAAACAGTCACAGTGCCAAATGCTTCCTGCCTTTCAGACTGCTAACCAATGTCTGTTTACCCCACTACCTATCTGCTCATGCTAAACTCTAGCACTTTGAGTTCAAGAGCCTTCATCTTTTGCAAGTACACAGCTCTTTCCACTGCAAGGAAGAGGGAAGCTGCATATCACATGCCTATGACAAAGTGTC
This sequence comes from Pleurodeles waltl, assembly GCF_031143425.1. Taxonomy (NCBI): domain Eukaryota; kingdom Metazoa; phylum Chordata; class Amphibia; order Caudata; family Salamandridae; genus Pleurodeles; species Pleurodeles waltl. The sequence continues at coordinate 371,645,979 of NC_090448.1, read as the reverse complement.
TGTGTGCAACAGCAGCTGCTCTGCTTGCACCAGCGGGCTGACTTACGGTTTATAATCTCCCTCATAAATCAGCTTTCTGGGAGATAAACAGAATGTGAGAGCTAAGAGGTAGAATAATTTCTGCAGCCCAGCTGGTGTTCGGCACAAGCATTTATTTTTGCATATGCCCCACCACAGGCATATTAATGTAACAAGATCTCAGCAGTCCGAAATTTTATTTGAACATTTTTTACTTTTATAATGAAAGATATTAGGCCTTAGAGCAGAGGTCTTCAAACGTTTTGATGCCGGGACCCCCTCTCAAAACATTTTAGGTCTAAGGGCCTTCTCCTGACAAAAAGTTGTAGAACCTGGTAGTCCTCATCATCAACAATCATAAACGTCCCCAATTCCCACAGCAAAATAATTTTTATGATTAGGAAATAATATTAAACAGTGTTTAGCAAGACAAAGGTCAGTAAGTGTGGGAGTGTGGTCAAAGGTGTGGCTAAAAGCAAAGGTCTTAATTTATGATGAATTGGCATAGGGCAGTGCTGCAAGTCTTCTCGCTACACAGCCCTACGCCAATATAAAAGGGCAGGAATGGACAGTAGATATAAAAAACAGCGAATTCCTGTCCTTTTCCCCTGCGCTTGTGTATAAATTGCTGCCTAGCGCCAAGGAATGCAGGATTGTTTTTGTACAGGAAGGTGTACCTTCCTGTACAAAAATAATCCAAAGAGGCATTTTTCTCTTTCTATATATGCGGTAGAATGCAACACACATGGAAAGATGAAAAAACTAGGAGAAATTAAAAAAAAATCCTAATTATGCCTGCTCTGCGGAGGGTAACGTTTTGGCACTGCTCCAGTTTACATGATTTTGTCAATCTGGAAGAGCGTCAAAACCCATGGGTGTTGCATGGGAACACCCACCACAACGCCCATGGAACCCCTCCTTGACGCACAGTAAGGCAACACAGCGGCCTGCGCTGCTTTGCCTTACTCCATATCTATGAGGCCATGCAAATCCATTCAGGGTGACTTTATGTCGCGTTATAGGTATGACTGAGAGGCTTGTGCCGCCGGCGCATCAAAAAGAGTGATGGTCTGGGAGGTGCAAGCCTCTCATAAATAAGCCCCAAAATATTCTGTACTTTTTTATGTCTTTCACCGTCAGGTAGCTACATGTAAAATAACAGCGTGCTTAAATAAAAAATAAATAAAAGAATGTTGTTCATCATTAGGAAATGAACTGTAGTGCATAATGAAACCTCTATTAGTTAATACACTGCAGAGGTCTGTGAGTAATCAGGGAGCAAGAGAATTAAATCTTGATTTGTGCAGTGGAGAATAGTGACCTGTGTATTTTTAGTGCCACGAGGTCACAGCCTGTGACAGAAAGCACTGTGAATATGTAAGGCATTATTTAATACTTGCATTATACACAGTACAAGATAAGCCATTACACAAAGGTTTATGATAAAAGAGTGCTTCCAAAATGTAGATTTAAGTAATAACAGACATATGCAATACCATTTTTTAATAGCTGTCCCTTCTACACCTCCAGGTGAAGTAAGCACTATGTTAATACAATGACAATTAAAATCACACACTTCACAGCACAGTTAAGGCTGCACTACCACTCAAAAAGAATACATGTTTGCCATCACAATGCTTTGAGTGACTCAATCATTTAAAGCCAGAACCAGCATCTTTTACAGTTGTGGATTACTCTCTACTTTTGCAGATCTACTCCTAGTGCACATTTGCATTTCATTCAGTAAGCAGGTGCCCTGGCACCAAAGGCCTCTTTAGATGTCTGTGTGCCCTCCTTTCACAGAACAAGAGACTCAATAAATCAAAGTTCAGCTGAGGCATTTTAATGATCAGACAGATGAAGTGAGGCTGTGGAAATGTGCGACCCCCTGCCCAGGACTCCAGGGCCCCCCTGGGGGTCGTAACCCACAGATTGAAGACCTCTGCATTAGAGTCTTGTAATCACAATGTTTATGAAGCATTATGTTTAATACTATTAGAAGAGAGACCCTGCACACAGTTTTTCTCTTAACGGACCATAAAACAAATGACATACCTCAGCAGCACATTAGTACAGTAGGCAGGATGTATGCTTAGGCTTTAGCAAAGCTAGTCTTTAAGGAGGTTATTGGCCAGCATTCTTGACAGTGGTAACACGAGTTGAGGGAACCACAGAATTCAACATCATGTTACACAATTTAACAACACACCACATAACTCCACAATACACAATATCACTCTGCATAACTACACCCCAGAACACACAATCACATGCCACATAATTCCACTATATTAAATACCACATAATCGCTAGCCACATAATTCCCTACACAACTCCACTCAACGTCACACTATTCCACAATAACCAGTTCCACACTAACCCACATAATTCCACTCCACATCACATACATCCACTGCACTCCATAACACATAGCTAAAAGATACTAACATTGACAAAGCCTACAGGTATCGAATTGCCGAGACCTATTGGCTTTGCCAATGGTTGTTTTAATAAGGAGGCAGACAGAAAGGCACAGTCACTGTGCATATCAAAAGATGTGTTTTATATAGGTATTATGGTTACTATTGAGTGGATACATGACACTGAAGGCTGGGGGATATAATTGTGGGGTGGGGCAAATTGTAGTTTTCTTTAATTAAAATCTAACAAACTAGTCATACGCCAACATGATAAATCAATACACCTTCCAATTTCTGAAACTTTCGTCCTGGAACATTAGAGGTCTTAATAACACAACAAAAAAGTGAGGCTAGTGTCAGCGTATTTAAATCAGCATGGAACTGACATGGCTCTCCTGCAGCCAAAACCCTTTAATTTCTCCTCAAAGTGGTTAGGGGTCCAACATTTCTCTTGTAGCTCGTAGTCTGGGGGTTCACCATTCTCATTATGAAATAAATTAACTTTAAACCTCAGAGAGTTCAGAGACACAACGGGGTTAGGATTATTTTAGTAAGCGTTGCTTTTGTAGACACACCCTGCACCCTAAATTATACATATGTATGCACAAATACAGACACTCCCTGCTTTGTTCAATGATGTGTCTGAGGTGTTTGGGCAGATAATCCCATTAACCATAATCAGGGAACCAGATTTCCATCTACTGCTCCATTCAACAATACAATGCAAAGGGATACACCACCCTTTATTCAGGGATTCCCGAAGTCAACTCATAGAGGAATTCGATATCCAGGATATGTGGAGGATACACAAGGGATCCCAGCTAGTGATCTATTACTGTACTGTATGTAACTCTTATTATTGAACCGATTATTGAATATGTTCCTGTGCTTTACTTTCCTACGTGAAAGACATTACATACTTGCTGTGCACACTGTCCAACCAATCCCTTGTTCTATACCCAGCATAATTGTTGAAGATGATTCCGCTTGCCAGCTTTGCTGGATGCGTTTTGGGGCAGGCTTTAGCTCTGGAATTTCTGAAATGTTCACATTCAGAATGGGATCTGCCACTCAGTTCACTTCAATTTGGGAAGCTTTTAAGCTTTATATTTGAGGCATAACGATTTCCAACTGTGAGGGGTCGTGAAGTTCATCAAATCTCAAGTACACCAACTCTAATGCAGCATGCAAGACACTGAGACACGGTGTCTGAATAAGTCAGACAAAATTTTGTCATGCATCAATAAACTATTAGTGAACTTTGCGAAACCGCAGACAGAGAGGTGCGAACCCTGAGTCACTTGCTCACAAATTTAACTGGAGGAGAAACCCAGTGCAGCCCTTGCTTGGGTTCACTGTAACAATACCAAATACACAGTTATACCTTTGATCCTTTCATCAGACAAGGAAAGGGCCATCACTAGCAGAGATATTGTCAACACGTTTACAGGCTACTAGAATATCCTTTATCCCACACCAAAATAAACAAAACACCATACGACTACCACATCTTGCGGTTCCAAATACCTTGAGCTACTGACACTTGCTGAATAGATAGGGAGTGTAGGGTCACTTGGTTTGAACCACTAACAATCCAAGAAACTGGGAACACTGTTGAACGCTATTGGTAGTCTAGCCAGCGACAAGTCCCACTGTCTGGATGGCTTCATTCTACAAAGAATTCAAAGATATGCTTGCAACATACCTGCTGATATAGGAGGAAGCAACTGCAAGGGGCAGGTTGCCTACATCAGCCAGTAAAGCTGTCACCACGTCACGTCTGAGAACCAGCGAGGACTGTGCTTCATACTGCCCACTATCTTTATCCACTAAGAACAATAACATATAAGCTAAAGTTGTGGTTGCCTGAGCCCTGCCTCTCATGGACAAACTGGTCCTTCTGGATCAATTGACCTTTGGGCTGGTCCCTAACACCACACTTACATACCATTTTCACAATGATACACTAGGTAAGGCCCAAAGAGAGGCTACGTCGGGTCTTCTGGACTCAGAGAAGACCAGTGACTCCCCATAAAGGCCAACGTGCTAAGGAAGATGAGAATGGGGGCTGGGATTCTCTCTCTCTACTAGAGCTATTACACACCTCAAGACAGCAAGATTAAGGGGGTCATTCCGACCCTGGCGGTCATAGACGGCCAGGGCCGGGGACCGCGGATGTACCGCCAACAGGCTGGCGGTGCATCCAGGCCAATTCTGACCGCGGCGGTAAAGCCGCGGTCAGAAAAGGGAAACCGGCGGTTTCCCGCCGGTTTTCCCCTGGCCTGAAGAATCCTCCATGGCAGCACTGCAGGCAGCGCCGCCATGGGGATTCCGACCCCCTTCCCGCCAGTCTGGTTCTGGCGGTTTTGACCGCCAGAACCTGGCTGGCGGTAACGGGTGTCGTGGGGCCCCCTAACAGGGCCCCACAAAGATTTTCAGTGTCTGCATAGCAGACACTGAAAATCGCGACGGGTGCAACTGCACCCGTCGCACCCTTTCCACTCCGCCGGCTCCATTCGGAGCCGGCATCCTCGTGGAAGGGGGTTTACCGCTGGGCGGGCGGGCGGCCTTCTGCCGGTCGCCCGCCAGCCCAGCGGGAAACTCAGAATGACCGCCGCGGTCTTTTGACCGCGGTACGGTCTTCTGGCGGTTCCCGCTTGGCGGGCGGCTAGAATGACCCCCTAAGTGTCAATAGCTGCCTTTCTAGCAGCTTAGAAATATGCAGGGGACATAGCGAGAGTATCCACTATCCCCGGTGCTCTTTGCCACATCCAGGGGAACCCTTGAGCACCACTTCAAAGAATTTAATTCTTCAAAGGCATTTCCTTTTCCACCAGAAAAGTCCTACCATCCAGGTATGTCTAAGATATAAAGCTGAGTGAAAAGGATCCTGATAGAAAATGTACTCCCCCCTCCCTCTTCAAACCCTCCTGCCCACTGGTGAGATCCAGGAGCTTGGCCAGTTCTCTGCCATATAAATTAACCGAAGTATATCTGAAATGCTACCCCTCACCAGAATCATTAAACCGCCACTTCTGTCAATCCAGATCCAGTGGCACACTCACTCTGTTCAGTATCTGGGTATCCTTCTACATCATGACCCTTACAGATATCCATGACCCTGTGCTCAGCTTGATAACTGAGAAAATTGTGCGCTGAATGAAGCTACCCTATCCATTGCAGGCAGGGTTGCCATTATTTCAGTGGTGATACTTTACACGTTTTCATACTTCAAGAACATCTCGATCCCGCTCAGGAAGGCAGTATCAATTATATTATGTTCTCTACTCATTAGACTTTCAAGAGCAGGGGGAAACCTAGGATGGGTTGGTCCACACTAATATTCTCCTGTGACAGAGGTGGGTCTGATATCGTATAGACATATTACTTTGCCTCACAAGCTCAGTTTGCAATAGAATGGTACCATCCACAGATATGTATCCAAGACCACCAGCTGAACATTGGCTCCATACCGATCGCACTTGACTGTCACAAGCCCACTCACCATTCTGATACACAGTGTACAATACACGGCATTGGCATGGCTGGGATGTATAGAAGAGCTGGGCATAGATTGTGGTATTGCTCAGGTATACCCTGGATAACCCATCACTCACCCTGACATCCGAAGCACTCATCAACCAATCCCAATGGAGAGAGACTACACTATCATGGGTCATCACTTCAAGGAGGGCAGATTCGTCACACTTGCTGTATATTTTTTTGTTATTTATAATTGAGTTTTTCCATGAATGAACCCATATTATAATCTAATACAAAGAAGGAACGAAGCACATGCCAGTAATATCTGAAGTACAGCACTCAGTAAGATCAGCACAGTCATCCTACAGATAGGGATCATGCAATACAGCCGTCCTTCTATATGACCAAATGCAATCCACACGTCTGTTCCCAGCACAAGGCAATGCTTTTCATTGTATCTCCCATGGGCCAATGAAATCCATTCTCCACTGCCACAGTGTATCACCCTCGGACAGTTATATCTTTACTTGCACCAGACCATCTCACTCATTACATCCAAACCAAGTATCTTGATGTAGGGAATAGACAAGCAGAGGCCCATATATCATTAAGTCGCTGAGTCTGTGGGATCATAGTATAGTAGAGTTCCAATTGGTCAATATAGTACACCATATCTCACAACCAGTCTTGTAATATGTCTGCAGTCTCCTCTCCACACACAGGACACCTGTCTCTTCGCCAGCATCAGAGCCAGCGAGACAAATCACCTCACAGAGCTCAGCACAATTTTGGTATATCCCAGTAATGCCATTTTAGGGGTTAAGTCTACCACATCGTCTATCATAGTCGACAATATACCACTCATTTCATGCCAGTATTTTGCCATGGCCTGGCACCTCCATGCCAGGTGTAAGAATTCTGCATCTGATGCAGCGGAAATGCTCTCCGAGTTTGTTTAGAAGTAATGTATGAGGGATGTAGTAAGCTCGCTGGATATAATTACAATGAATAAGTCTCAGTCTGCAGTTAGGTGGCAGTTCTCCAACTTGGCTACAGCAGTAGGCCTACTCAGAATCTGAGAGGTCCCCTCCCAGATCCATTTCCCACTGTGCTCTTGACTTGAGGTTTGGCATGGGGGTTTCAGCTTGGATGGAGAAGTATAGGTTTGTCAGCAAGAGTTTAGCTGTGAGTGTGAATAGAAACAGTGATAGTGTTTTTGATTCTGATGGTTCTTGTGGAAACGTCGGATAAACTTCTTTGCACAGTGCTTGAAGCCGGTAATATGCACAGGTGCCCACTGGAGGAGATTCCAGTTCGGTCATCGCCTTTGGGCACTCCAGAGATGGACTCGATGGGACTAATCCTAATTCTTGCACCCATTTCCACTAATCAAATAGTTTACTGTATGATTAATTAAAATCTTCACAATATCATTGCAACACATAAAACGTATTTTCAGTACATCGCATTAAAACAAAAAGAAACAAAATGAGATAAACCTTCCATAGTGCCGTAAATCGTTTCAAGTTTTATTACAAATGCATTTCACAAAAAGTGGAACATGCAATACAGGAGCCCCAAAGAGATGCTATATTCTTCCCGTGCCAAAGTTGCGAAACAATGTATGCATTAATTTCCTTTCCATGCTTAAAAATGACGCGCGGGGTAAATGATACGTTCAGAGTAAAAGCATTTAATTTCAGAAGCATATTCATAAAAAATGATAAAATTTAGTTTCAGAAAATAGAGGTTATCATACTTTGCACACAGCTCAATAATGGAAATGGGAATCTCAAACCATTAAGACAGCGTCAGGCTCTTGTCAGAGTTTAAACCAGTGTGAAATTCACAAAACAGAGTATTTTCGTTCCAAATTTTAAGAACAGTGCAAAATAGCAATAAGTGTAATGTGCTGTACAAACATAGGCCCTAATTACAACCCTGGCAGTCGGTGATAAAGTGGCGGTAATACCACCAACAGGCTGGTGGTAAATACCGCCAAATTATAACCATGGCAGAAAGAGCTCAGACAGACTGCCACTTTACCACACCGACCGCCAGGCAGGGCGGAAACAACAGCCACCACAGAGGTAGCCACCAACAGCCAGGCGGAAGTCAATGGTCTGCCCACCATATTAAGTTCCTGCAAACCACCACCTTTTCCAGGGCGGTACCAACGACATCAAAAGCTTGGCGGAATCACTGCACAGAAGGGTAACGACTCATGTGTGGAGACTCAGGGAAGAACCACACTGCCATGGAGCCTGAACTGCATATATTCCCAATGCTGTTCTACGTCCTGCTCCACCATGAACACCAACGACGGCAAAGACGACCACAGTGAGTACAACCGCCTAGCACACAGGGGAGAAAAAAGAGAGTGACACACACACGCACAACACACACCCCACACACACACACCATACACACAACCAGATGCAGTAATAAAACATATACATCCCGTAACCCTCTGGAAAAATGCAAGGACAACACAAATAGATAAAAGTGAGTGTAATGAGATAAATAAAGTAGTAATACGTGCATCCAATCCAAAAGTTAATATATATTTACAAATCAAGGGACACTGCCCAGTCCGCAAAGTTCATGGGCCACAGGGCCACATCACAGAGTCCAAGGCCCCACTTGACTCCTGCAACAACACGGAGAGAACACTGCAGGGGCATCATTTCGAAAATAGGCAGGCACCTCAGGGGGACGGGGAATGGGGGGGGCACCTCAGCCGGCAGATGGAACAACACCACTGGTCCTGGAGGGGGCAACATGCCCTGTGCTTGGTCCTGGGGAGCACAAGGCCACAGTCTCTCAAGTGGTTGACTTGCCCAATGGCTCTGGAGGGGGCAACATGCCCTGTGCTTGGTCCTAGGGAGTGCAAGGCCACAGTCTCTCAAGTGGGTGACTTGCCCACATGCTCTAGAAGAGGGCAACATGCCCTGTGCTTGGTCCTGGGGCGGGCAAGGCCACAGTCTCTCAAGTGGGTGACTTGCCCACATGCTCTGGAGGGGGCAACATGCCCTGTGATCTTCATCCTGGGGAGGATGGGTTGAGTGGATGGCCTCTCAACTGGTTCTGGAAGGGGCATCGTGCCCTGTGATCTTCATCCTGGGGAGGATGGGGTGAGTGGATGGCTTCTCCACTGGTTCTGGAGGAGGCATTGTGCCCTGTGATGCAGGTCTTGGGGAGGGCAAGGTCACAGTCTCTCAACTGGGTGTCAATCCCACAGAATTTGCAGGGGCAGCCCGCACAACAGGCCATTTATGCAGGACTACACACTGTCTGCCGGCGGTGACGGCTGCTCAGTGGTAGTGATGGTGATGTTGCCGCTGGTGGTGGGGGAAGCTCCTGCCCATCCCCTGCAGCCTCGGATGGCTGCCCAGTGCTGGTGGGTGGTGGTGATGGTGCTGCTGGTGGTGGCTGTGGGGAGAAGCTCCTGCCTATCTCCTGCAGCCTCGGACGGCTGCCCACTGCTGCTGGTGGTAATGGTGCTGCTGCTGGTGGTGGTTCTGGGGGGAAGCTCCTGCACATCCCATGCAGCCTCGGATGGCTGCCCACTGCTGCTGGTGGTGATGGTGCTGCTGCTGCTGGTGGTGGTTGTGGGAGAAAGCTCCTGCCCATCTCCTGTAGCCTCGGACGGCTGCACCACCATGGTTGGTGGTGGGTGCTCTGACTGAGTCCCAGCACCAGGCCCCTTGTCCTTTCTGCCTGCGGGTGCAGGCTCTTTGCCCTTCCTGGCAGCAGCTGGTGATGGCTCCTTGCTCTTCTTGGCAGCAGAGTGGGATGGCTCCTTGCTTCTCCTGGCAGCAGCTGGGGATGGCTGCTTGCTCCTCTTGGCGGCAGCTGGGGGTGGCACCTTAACCTTCACGGTAGCAGCTGGGGGTGGCACCTCGACCTTCCTAGCAGCACTTGGGGCAGGCACTCTTTCGGTGTGGCTGCCTGGTGCCCGGGATCCCTTTCCACCACAAGTTGCTGGGGACACTACTGGACCCGTGGACTGGGTGGCTGAGGTGTTTGCCTGGGTTTTACACACCTTGGCCAGACATGAAGGGGGGAGGGGTAGGGAAGAGGCCTATGGTGAAGAGGAAAAGCTTCTTAGGGACATTGGGGCGGGAAGAGGGAGAAGGTCTGGGAATGGAGGAAGAGGGAGTGGTTGTAGGAGGTGTCGGTCTGCTGTGCTTGGGTGCAGGTGCATGGGCTGGATGCTGTTGTGAGGTGGATGGCTGTTGGGTGTCTGAGTGCTTGCATTTGTGTACTTTGGGAGGAGGGGGCACAGACACAGTGAGAGAGGACACAGGGAATGTGTGCATGGCTGTTGGGGAGGTGACTGCCTGTGAGGTGTGTGTTCTGATAGGTGTGCTGGTGATGGAGGAAGTGGATGAGGATGTAGTGCATGCAGGTGTGAGTGTCGACGCAACTGGGAGGAAGGTGGAGGATGAGGAGAAGGGGGCCACGGTGGAGGCAGTGGATGTTTGTATGTCTGCTTCTGGATGGTGTTTGTGTGAGTGCCTGTGGGATGATGTGTGGTGCCTGTGTTTGCCTGTGCCACTCTTGTGTGTTGTCTTGTGTGCATGCTCGTCTGCCTGTGTGCTTCGGATAGGTTTGGGTTGAGGGGAATGGGACTGGGTAGAGGAGGTTGGAGGGTGGAAACAGGGACAATGGCTGCCATCAGAGAGGAGGCCAGAGCCTGGATTGATCTCTGTTGGCCCGCCAAGCCAGTGTGAATGCCCTCCAGAAATGCATTGGACTGTTGCATTTGGGCTGCCAACCACTGGATGGCATTCACAATGGTTGACTGCCCAACAGAGATGGATCTCAGGCGGTCAATAGCCTCCTCACTCAGGGCAGCAGGGCTAACTGGGGCAGGGCCCATCCTCCTGGGGGAACGGGCACGGGCAACTCGCTGAGGGGCTGCTGGAAGGGCAGTGCTGGTACAGGGGTGACGGCTGTACTTGTAGCTGGGTTGGCACAGAGGTGTCTGCCACCACCAGGGAGCTTCCATCAGAGGAGGTATCTGTGTCTGAACTGTCTCCTCCAGTCTCTGCCGTGGTGCTCCCCTCGCCCTCCGTCGCACTGATGCCCACACCGTCGGTGAACTTTGCCTCCTGGGTCCTGTGGGATGCAGCTCCCTCCGCCACCAGTGCCTCTGCTCCTCGCCAGATGGGGGGAGAGAAAAAGGATACACTGAGTCAATGGTTGCACCAACACCACCGTTGGTGTACACAGCACCCTCACACACAGGGAACAGCCCTACGCACTATGCAATGCACTACCAGTAACAATGCTAGTCACAAGGGCATGGGGAGGGACACATACCTCCCACCTTAGCATACCTGGGACCCACACACCCACGCCCAGTAGTGGATGTCTACCAGCTAGGTTGGAGGAATGTCAAATCAGAACCCTGCCCAACTTGGGACCTACACTGCAATGTCAGCCCTGGCCTAGGGGCACCCACAGGCATACTTCCCCCACCCGGGTACCACCCCACCAGACGTAAGTTGTAATGATGGGCACTGTATTCACCCCCATGTTGCTGCTGTGATGCCCCCAAAACCCCATCCAGCTCCGGATAGGCCACTGCCAGTATGCAGGCCATCAGGGGGGTCAGGGTTCGAAGGGCACCCCTTCTTCGTTGGGAGGCCATCCCCAGCTGGGCCTCCGCCGTCTTCCGTGCCCAACGTCTCAGGTCCTCCCACCATTTTCCCACAGTGGGTGCTCCACCTGCCGTAGACCTCCAGGGTCCACACGTCCTTGGCGATGGCACGCCATATACCCTTCTTTTGATGGGCGCTAACCTGCAGAGGAAATACACACAGGAAAATTGAATTAGACTAACAGTCCTGCCTGTTACACTTGTGGCCCACCATACCCCTTCACATCACCATTTACACACACATGGCCCAGCACACAAGCTGTACGCTGCCCAGGGGACATCCACCCACCCTCCGACATGAGGCCTTCACATACACCACTCCATGCATTCATGCCCCATGCATCGTGCTTACAGTGTACTCACCTGTTGGTCTGGAGGCCCATACAGCAGTCCGTACTGGGGTAGGACCCCATCCACCAGTTGCTCCAACTCCGCCGAGGTGAAGGGAGGGGCCCTTTCCCCAGTCACACAGGCCATTGTAGGTTCCAGACGCAGGTCACAGAGGCACATGCAGTATAGGTCCTCTCTTATGGAAGGTCAGATAGCAAGTGAGTGAACAGATAGAAAATGGCGGTGACGTCCGCGCCTGTGCATACCGTCACCGCTGGCGTACATAACCATTGGCCACTGTACCCCATAGGGCCCAATAATAACCAATGAGGAGTTGCACGGTGGTTACCGACCGCCTCCCGCAACGGCGCACTAGTTCAGCGGAATTACCTCACTTACACCTGTCCCTCCATACAGGACAGGCGGACGCCATTTCAGTGGGGGGGAGACCATGGATCATAACTGCCTCACAGATCACAAATGTACATTCAAGACATATGCCACTAATACATAAAAAACATCACATCATGCATTGAACTGTGGTGGCTAGAATGTACGATTATGACCAGCTCCTCACTCTTTTTCCCCATAGATTGCAACCGCTGCAGATTAATAGGAGATGGAGACATACCCCTGTGTACAGACCCCTGGAGGGCTTGGCAACAATGGAGGACAGACACATTATCCACGACTACAGACTTGACAGGGCCACAATCATGGAGCTGTGTGCCCAACTGGAGCCTGACCTGATATCTGCTATCCGTCATCCCACTGGGATCCCCCCTCTTCTGCAAGTGCTATCAATGCTCCATTTCTTGGCAACTGGTTCTTTCCAAGTGACAGTGGGCTTGGCAGCAGGAATGTCACAGCCAATGATATCAATAGTGCTGACCAGAGTGTTGTCTGCCCTGATTAAACACGTGCAGCTACATTGTTTTCCCCCAAGTGGAGGATTTCGCCCCCGAGAAGGCTGACTTCTATGCAATGGGACATATCCCCAACATAATTGGGGCAATTGATGGAACACATATTGCATTTGTCCCCCTCCAGCAAAATGAACAGGTCTTCAGAAATTGAAAAAGTTTTCACTCAATGAATGTGCAGATGGTGTGCTTGGCGGACCAGTATATCTCCCATGTCAATGCTAAGTATCCTGGGCCGGTGCATGATGCTTTTATCTTGAGGAATAGCAGCATCCCAAATGTGATGCCCCAACTACTGAGGCACAGGGTGTGGTTAATAGGTGAGCCCTGGTACCCACCCGGTGGATGTTGCCCTAGTTCCCACCCAGTGGATGTTGGTGGATATGGTGTGGGCCATATTGCATAGTGTGTGGCTAACCGTTGTCCCTCGATATTTGCAGGTGACTCTGATTACCCCAACCTCTCATGGCTACTGACCCCTGTGAGGAATGCCAGGACAAGGGCAGAGGAACGTTACAATGAGGCACATGGGCGAACAAGTAGGATAATAGAACGTGCCTTGGCCTCCTAAAGGCAAGGTTTCGGTGCCTCCATCTAATAGGTGGATCCCTGTGCTACTCACCCAAGAAGGTCTGCCAGATAATCGTGGCATGCTGCATGTTGCACAACCTTGCCTTGGGACGCCATGTGCTTGTTCTGCAGGTGGAGGAGGCTGGAGATGATCGTGTGGCAGCAGTGGACCCTGTGGACAGTGAAGATGAGGAGGCAGGGGATGAGGATGAGGACAACAGAACTGCAGTGATACGACAATATATCCAATGACACACAGGTAAACAGTGTAAATTCACATTTCTTTGACAGTTTTGTGTTTGACATTGTCACTGGCAGGCTGTGATTTCCCATTTCTATGGCCACTCACTGTACCCTTTGGAAACTCTATTTTGCAGATGTTGGTGCCCCACTATCGCTCCTGATGTGTTCACTGCAGCCAACTACAGGTCTTTCCTATGTATACATTACTGTACAGTTGAATTGTAATGTTCAATCCTTGTTAAACAAATACATACTTAAATCTTTTGACATACTCCATACTTGTATTTTTTCAAAGTGGGTTTATTTCAATGCTCTGAAGAAAAGTGGGAAGTGCAATGGGCTGGGTTGATGATGGAGTAAAGTCCAGGGTATAGACCAGTCTATTGGAAGCACAGGTGCATTGTCCAAGGGGGCATAGGAAAGGGAGCAACGGCAGCTCAAGGTGGACAGGGTGACAGAGTGGGACACAAGTGCGACAATCAGGAGAGTCTTATTTCCTGGCGGGGTCTTGGCAATAGTCTCTGGCTTCTGCCTGGATCACAGGGAACGTTTGAGGGGTGGTTCTCCTTCTGCAAGGGGAGGGGTGCTGGTGGCCTGTTGGTCCTGTGTCGGGACCTCCTGTCCACTATTGGCAGCGGAGATGGAGGGCTGGTCAGTAGTCTCGCTAATGACAGAGGCCCGCTGGTGTGACACTGTTTCCCTCATAATGTTGGCCATGTCTGCCAGCACCAATGCAATGGACACCAGGGTGTTGTTAATGGCCTTGAAGTCCTCCCTGATCCCCTGGTACTGTCCCTCCTGCAGCCGCCTGTTCTCCTGCACACTGTCCAGAATCTGGCCCAGCGTATCCTGGGAATGTTGGTATGCTCCCAGTATCTCAGGGAGTGCCTCCTGGAGAGTCAGTTCCCTGGGCCTGTTCTCCCCCAGCACACAGCAGTCATCCCAGCTTCCCTTTTGTCTTGTGCCTCTGTCTCCTGAACCGTGTGCCCACTGCCACTGACCCCAGGTCCCTGATTGTCTTGAGTTTGTGGTGTGCCCTGGGGTACCTGTAGTGGCGGGCACACTGCTGATTGACGTGTCCTGGGAACAGAGGTATGGGCACGCTGGGCACGCTGGGTAGGTGCTGTGGTGGTGTTTCCTGAGGGGGGAGGCTCTGTGGTGGTGTGTGACTGCACCTGGGTAACCGACTGTCCGGAGGTCCCTGATGGGCCAGGTTGGTCATCCAGAACCAGGCGAACAGAGTCGCTGTCATCACTGTGGGCCTCTTCTGTGGGGAGACTGGATGTTGCTGGCACCTCTTCTCTGGTGACATTGGCTGGGATACATGTGGGGATGTAAATGCAATGTTATTTCTGTGTGTGCCATTTTGTGCATGGGTGGGTTGCCCTTTATGGTTGTTACTGCCCTGGCAGCTTTTCCTTGTGTGAGTTGTTATGTGGTGGGCTAGCTGATTCTCTCCAGTGTGTGTGCTTTAGTGATAGTTGACCATGCAGGGCTGTGCGTGGTGTCCATGCACTGGTGGTGCATGCTGGGCTTGGCATTGGGATGAGTGGGTTGTGATGGTGGGGTGTGTGGGAGGTGGTGGAGTGATGGGAGTGAGGGTGGGGTCGGGTTATGTGTTGGCATGCAGGTAGGGGGGTGATAGTAATAGAGAGTTGACTTACCAGAGTCCAGTCCTCCTGCTACTCCTGCCAGGCCCTCAGGATGCATGACTGCCAAGACTTGCTCCTCCCATGTTGTTAGTTGTGGGGGAGGAGGTGGGGGTCCACTGCCAGTCCTATGTACTGCGATATGGTGTCTTACTGCAATGGAACGCACCTTCACCCGTAGGTTGTTCCACCTCTTCCTGATGTCATCCCTTGTTATGGGGTGCTGCCCCACGGCATTGACCCTGTCCACGATCCTCCGCCATAGCTCCATCTTCCTAGCAATAGATATCTGCTGCACCTGTGGTCCAAATAGCTATGGCTCTACCCAGATGATTTCCTCCACCATGACCCTTAGCTCCTCCTCAGAGAATCTAGGGTGTCATTGTGGTGCTATGGGTGTAGTGTGAGTGGTGTGGGTGAGGGTGTGTAGGGTGATGTGTTGGGGTGTGTGATGTGGGGTGCGTGGGTGGTGTATAGGGGATGGTGATATGTGGCTCTGGTTGTGTGAGTGCTCTTGCTGTCTCTCTCTGTTGGCAATGGTTTGTAGTCGTAAAGGGTTGTGGGTAGTGTGGGTGTGTGTTTTATAGTGGTGTGGGTGTGGTGTGTGTATGGGTGTCAGGTGTGTGTAGTTTGAATTGTTCATTGTGATGTTGTTTTGTATGTGTGTGTATTTGGAGCGCAGCGGTATGTACCCCCAATGGTTTACCACCATTGAATGTCCGCCGTGGTGATTCATGGGTCATAAAGTTGTGGGCGTTGTCCTATTGCCGTAACGGTGTGGGTTTTGATACCGCCAGTTTATCACTGACCTTTGGTGTGGCGGAGTTGTGTCTGTGGCTGAATAGTGACGGATTGGTGTGCGTGTGTCATTATATGGTGAACGGATATCTGCGGCGGCGCGGTATGTTGGCGGCAGTCAGCATGGCAGTAAGTGGGATTTACCGCCAATGTCATAAAGAGGGCCATAGTATTTCAAAATGATAGGCCATTTATGATTTTGTATTGATTATTAAAACCAATGTAAGTTCACAAAGTGCAACAGGCTGGGCTAGCATCCCATTCCATGAGGGGAGGCCCCTAAAGAGAGTAAGGAAGCACTTTTTATATATACACACGACCACAATTGCAAATTTGTTTCATAAATTACAAATATTGTGAGGTGCAAGCAATGTTTTAGATTAAAAGCTGAGGGAAAAAAAAACATTAATATTTGCCCAACCTCAGGTTTTCAAAGTCGAGCTCAAGGAAAATATTTGCACCCCCACTATTAAAGTGCACCAGTGTTCAAGCAAGAGTCAAGGATTACGAACTCCATTCCCTCAATAACCCTCCAAAAATAAGGAAGAAATAGCAATTCATGCCAACCCCACGGGAACATAACACGTTTGTACATAAGACACTGCCTCCTTGCATGTTCTGATACTGTGCAGCAAGAATATTGGCATTGGGAATAGGTGCCTTTATGGGGCAGTACTGGCCAGCAGCATATCACGTGATCTACAGATTCCGAGGGTTATGCACACAGCCTGCGCTGCTGTTGACCTGGTATTTTGTTTTTCCAGTGTGCTCTGAGTTCCCATATTGGCAGTGTTGAATGTCTGGTGAGTAAAATGTCCCTTAGGGCTTTCCTCCCCAGGACGGCTTTCAAATATGACTGGCAGGCAACATCCTCATAAGATCTATAGAGGCCCAAGGCACCTGGGATGTACCTGATTTCTTTCAGGTCTTGATTTTATGAGAGGTGCTTTTTTTGTTTCTTTAGTATGGTCTTCAAATTGGGCAGTGTCACGGCTGGATCTTTCAGATTATCTGTGACAAGATTTGATGTGGTTGATACCCTATTAAAATATCTTGCCCATGGGCTCTTTGTGTCATTAAATATCACCAGCAAAGCACCCTTCATGGAACCTTCTTCTGCCCTAGTAACTTAGTGGTTGTATTTTACTAAGTCCTTCTTGCATTCAACATCCATATTAACCAACCCAAACTCCAGCCGTATCAACGTCTGTCTTGTTGTTTCAGGGAGCCAAAATATTTTCCTATAGGCTGCAATGTGGCAGTGCTCTAGTGTGTTTGTGAGTGATCCTGGGAAGGCGAGATGCCCATAACTGATAGCAGGTAGCAATTTAGCACAGATTACTGTATGTATCCCTTCAGCTGTTGGACTCTGTAATTCATGATGGAGCTTAGCTAAGACAAATGATGTTTTAGCTGCCTTTTCCTCAATTGCCCTCGCTTGCAGAAAGGCTTAGCCTGATGCGGGCAGCCAGACACAAGTTAGTCACCAGTTGTGGTTATATTTAAGGGGCCCAGGCTCCATGTCAGCTGACTTTTTTTTTACCCGTTGTCCGAAAATTAAGACCTTGGGTTTTGCAGCATTTGCTTTTAAGGAGTTTGTAGTGTTGTAATTATGTATAATTCCCAGTACCCTCTTCAAGCTCAATGCGTGTAAGATCTAGTATTAAAAGAATATCTGCATACTGTATAGTATGTAGCTTTGGCGGCCTGAGTCCTGGGGGAAAGAGGCTCCCTTTCAACAACTCCAGGCCTAAGTCTGCCATTTACAAGTTGAATAAAACTGGAACAATGACACATCACTGTTTCAACCCTTTGTTTTGTATATATTTTTGGAGTGATGTGGGTTTGTGTTAACTTGATCTGCACCCAGGTATTTGTGTATAGGGATGTTGTCGCTGCCAATGGATGTTGTGGGATTTCCCAAGCCGCGACCTTGATCCACAATGTTATTCCGTAATTAGAATCACCCAGCATTGCCCCATTTGTGCTGATAAAAATGTGGCGCCACTTGTGTGGCTGGGCATATAGCCTGTGACAAGAACAGATCAAACCAAGAACAATGGGAGCCATTGAGTGGGGACTACTATTGACCTCGGTTGGAACCATTCCTGTCACTGGCACTAGGCCCAACCACACAAGCTGTGCAGCATTGTTATCGGCAAAAGTGGGGCAACACATGGTGATAGGAAATTTGTGGAATCCTGCAGATTCCAGAAGTTTCCATCACAGAAATGTGAGGAAAATGTGTGTGTTTTAGTCAGCATTTGAGGTTGCACGGCTTTGTGTGTAAGAAAATGGGGTGGGATGCATGTGAAGCACAGCACCCTGGAGTCACCCAGATGTCTATTTTTCAGAACTAGCTGGGTCTGGTAGTTTTTCTAGGTGGCAGCCTATCCAAACCAAAAAAGTGCAGCTGTTCACTACTGCAAGTGGGATAACACTGGCCCATTTGTAAAAACAACACCCACAAGAAAAACTGCTGAGATTTTAGGAGTGGGGGGGGGGCTGATTTTAGGCTGGGAAGGACCCACCCCATTATTTTATAAAAGTATATATTGCTGCCATACAGTAGGCTTTCTACCCCCCCTCCGCCAAGGGCAGATCGGGGATAATTACCCCATCTGCCCTGGGATGGGTGCATAAAGGCTGTTTCCCCATTTTTGAGGGGGTGGTACAAAAAAAAAAAAAGAAATCTCTTGTTTCTAGTGGGCTTTCTGCCCCCTCTATTCCAGGGGGCAGACAAACTGTTTCCCTTTTTTGGAGGGGGGGGAGGTGGGGGTGGTATGGCCATGCCCATGCTTGGTAGCCCCCAACCCTAGTAATACAAAAAAGTAATCCCGGGTGTCAAGTGAACTTCCTGCCCCACGGAGGGGGGGAAGGAGCAGATGGGATAACTCTCCCAATTTATCCCTCTTGGGGGGGGGGGGGGGTGCCAGAAAGTCTGTAGGATTACATTTGGTTTAGGGCGGTGTAGGAAGTTGGCTCTGTATGCACTATTTCAAAGTAAGGAATAGTAAGGGTTCCCCTTAGAGGTAAGATAGTGGCAAAAAGAGATAATACTAATGCTCTATTTTGTGGTAGTGTGGTCGAGCAGTAGGCTTATCAAAGGAGTAGTGTTAAGCATTTGTTGTACACACACAGGCAATAAATGAGGAACACACACTCAGAGACAATTCCAGGCCAATAGGTTTTTGTATAGAAAAATATATTTTCTTAGTTTATTTTAAGAACCACAGGTTCAAATTTTACATGTAATACTTCAAATGAAAGGTATTGCAGGTAGGTACTTTAGGAACTTTGAATAATCAAAATAGCATACACAGTTTTCAAATAAATCACATATAGCTATTTTAAAACTAGACAGTGCAATTTTCACAGTTCCTAGGGGGAGTAAGAGTTTGTTAGTTCTTGCAGGTAAGTAAACCACCTACGGGGTTCAAGTTTGGGTCTAAAGTAGCCCACCGTTGGGGGCTCAGAGCAACCCCAAAGTTACCACACCAGCAGCTCAGGGCCGGTCAGGTGCAGAGGTCAAAGTGGTGCCCAAAACGCATAGGCTTCAATGGAGAAGTGGGTGCCCCGGTTCCAGTCTGCCAGCAGGTAAGTACCTGCGTCTTCGGAGGGCAGACCAGGGGGGTTTTTTAGGGCACCGGGGGGGACACAAGTTAGCACAGAAAGTACACCCTCAGCAGCACGGGGGCGGCCGGGTGCAGTGTGCAAACATGCGTCGGGTTTCAAATAGAAATCAATGGGAGACCAAGGGGTCTCTTCAGCAATGCAGGCAGGCAAGGGGGTGGCTCCTCGGGGTAGCCACCACCTGGGCAAGGGAGAGGGCCTCCTGGGGGTCACTCCTGCACTGGAGTTCCGATCTTTCAGGTCCTGGGGGCTGCGGGTGCAGAGTCTTTACCAGGCCTCGGGATCTGAGAGTCAGGCAGTCGCGGTCAGGGGGAGCCTCGGGATTCCCTCTGCAGGAGTCACTGTGGGGGCTCAGGGGGGGCAACTCTGGCTACTCACGGTCTCGCAGTCGCCGGGGAGTCCTCCCTGAAGCGTTGTTTCTCCACAAGTCGAGCGGGGGCGTCGGGTGCAGAGTAGCAAGTCTCACGCTTCCGGCGGGAAACACAGTTGTTTTAATGTTGCTCCTTTGAAACAAAGTTGCAGTCTTGGGTGAACAGAGCCGCTGACCTCGGGAGTTCTTGGTCCTTCTAGAGCAGGGCAGTCCTCTGAGGATTCAGAGGTCGCTGGTCCCTGGGGAAAGCATCGCTGGAGCAGTGTCTTTAGAAGGGGGGAGACAGGCCGGTAGAGCTGGGGCCAAAGCAGTTGGTGTCTCCGTCTTCTCTGCAGGGTTTTTCAGCTTAGCAGTCCTCTTCTTCTTAGGTTGCAGGAATCTGAGTTCCTAGGTTCTGGGGAGCCCTTAAATACTAAATTTAAGGGCGTGTTTAGGTCTGGGGGGTTAGTAGCCAATGGCTACTAGCCCTGAGGGTGGGTACACCCTCTTTGTGCCTCCTTCCAAGGGGAGGGGGGCACATTCTTATCCCTATTGGGGGAATCCTCCATCTGCAAGATGGAGGATTTCTAAAAGTCAGAGTCACCTCAGCTCAGGACACCTTAGGGGCTGTCCTGACTGGCCAGTGACTCCTCCTTGTTTTTCTCATTATCTCCTCCGGCCTTGCCGCCAAAAGTGGGGCCGTGGCCGGAGGGGGCGGGCAACTCCACTAGCTGGAGTGCCCTGTGGTGCTGTAACAAAGGGGGTGAGCCTTTGAGGCTCACCGCCAGGTGTTACAGTTCCTGCAGGGGGAGCTGTGAAGCACCTCCACCCAGTACAGGCTTTGTTACTAGCCACAGAGTGACAAAGGCACTCTCCCCATGTGGCCAGCAACATGTCTGGTGTGTGGCAGGCTGCTTGAACTAGTCAGCCTACACGGATAGTCGGTTTAGGTTTCAGGAGGCACCTCTAAGGTGCCCTCTGGGGTGTATGTTACAATAAAATGTACACTGGCATCAGTGTGCATTTATTGTGCTGAGAAGTTTGATACCAAACTTCCCAGTTTTCAGTGTAGCCATTATGGTGCTGTGGAGTTCGTGCATGACAGACTCCCAGACCATATACTCTTATGGCTACCCTGCACTTACAATGTCTAAGGTTTGCTTAGACACTGTAGGGGCACAGTGCTCATGCACTTGTGCCCTCACCTATGGTATAGTGCACCCTGCCTAAGGGCTGTAAGGCCTGCTAGAGGGGTGACTTATCTATACTGCATAGGCAGTGTGAGGTTGGCATGGCACCCTGAGGGGAGTGCCATGTCGACTTACTCGTTTTGTCCTCACCAGCACACACAAGCTGGCAAGCAGTGTGTCTGTGCTGAGTGAGGGGTCCCCAGGGTGGCATAAGACATGCTGCATCCCTTAGAGACCTTCCCTGGCATCAGGGCCCTTGGTACCAGGGGTACCAGTTACAAGGGACTTACCTGGATGCCAGGGTGTGCCACTTGTGGAAACAAAAGTACAGGTTAGGGAAAGAACACTGGTGCTGGGGTCTGGTTAGCAGGCCTCAGCACAATTTCAAATCAAACCTTAGCATCAGCAAAGGCAAAAAGTCAGGGGGTAACCATGCCAAGGAGGCATTTCCTTACAGGGGGCACAAGCCCTTGCCCAATGGTCCAATCCGCCCTCCCTGGTGTCTAGTGGGTGAATTCCCAAGCAGGGATCAACTAGGGAAACGTACCATTGGAAAGGGGAGATTCTCCCCTTTTCATTGATACCTCTCTTGTCTGAATCAGTGCTCAGGTTGCTAAGATTGCCCACTCAAGCACCGATGCAGTGAATGTGAAATGAGCCGATCGGATCATTTCACTTTCATTTTCAGTTGGATGACAGCAGCGCACCATGCGCGCTGATCGCCAATTCAATGAAAGAAAAAAAAAAAATTGTCTCGGGAGGTGGGGAAGCTCTTCCCCAGCCCCCTCAAAATTTTAGTTAAAGGAAACCCCTCTGGTGCACGCACCAGAGGGATTTTCTGCTTGTGTGTGAGGACGGCTTGAAGTCGTCTTTTGCACCAAACTGGTTAAAGCCCCCTAATCTTTCTCTACTAAAGTAGTTTTTTGAGCGAGGGTGCTATGTTGTGCTTTCCACTTTTGATACTGGTGTTTGCTAGCAGGCCACCACTTTATTCTTTTTAGTAGGGGGTTGGCTTCGGCTGTCAGCGGTTGTCCAGCACGGATGACACACACATGGGTATTAGAGCTCAAGTTGAACTTAATTGACAAGGGGTGATGGTCACTTTCTGTTCTAGTTAGGAATTGATATGCCTTGCATCTTGTTTGCAGGTGTTTACTCAAGAACATGCAGTCCAGTGTTGAAAGATTTCTGAACGTGGGTTGTGATCTGCCCACTGAGCAACCCTTCTCATTGCATGTGCACAGGTCAAGTTCTTTAATGCAAGACTCTAGTTTATTTCGGTTTACGTCCTTTTGGTCTCCTCGTGGTTGGCCGAACTTGAGTGTGTTAAAGCCTCCAAACAGGATAACTTTGTGGCCTGGGTGCTCATAAAGGTGGCCCGAATCTGGTTGCAGATGTCAAAGACGACTTTTTTTTTACCTTCCTTTTCACAAATTGATATAAACCGTTATGAGTATAGTAGGCGTGGGCTGTCCATCTATCACTAGGCCTAACAGTTCAAGCACCTGCATTTCATAGTTGAGACTTTTTACCTCCTTAGTTTTTAACTGAACATCGAGATTTACTAAGATGAAGAGACCGCCGGTGGGTCTCCCCAAAAGATTCCTCATCTGTGTGGACATATGAATAGCGTGATAGCCTGGAATTGATGTGGGTGAAGTGGTTCAGGTTTCCTGCAGGAACAGAATGTCCCCTGTGCTCAGATAATCAGGCACAACTTTCTTCTCCAGCAGAGTGTTCAGTCCTGCGAAATTCCAGTTTATTACCCTTATAGTGTGTCTAGCCTTCTTTTTTAGTTTCTTCCATAGTATTAGAAAGTCTATTGGTCCTTAGTTATTAGAGCAGCCGTTAGCCATCCCCAGTTCGATTGGTCATCGTGGGGGGTGTAGACAACTGTAGGGTTGCTTTGTGTCTTATCTCCCCGGCTGATTGTCAATTGCACTATAATTTGTTCCTCCCATGCTTGGGCAACTGGTTGCTTTGTGCCTCTCAGTATGTGTATGACCCCTTGTGGCACAGAAGTGGCACTTTGTTTTTTTAATTAACATATAAGGATATTTTTGCATCACAGGCTCATTAATGAGAATGCCCTATTCCACAAATCGCTTACTTTCCTTTATGAAGTTTCTAACACCAGTGGTATCTGTCCACTCAGTTAATGTTGATTATTTGTGACTGATCCAGGAGAAAGGTTTACATTTTATTGTCTTGAGGTGCTCAGAGGTATGGTATGCTAAAGATGGTATGTTTTTAGGAAGCGTAGAATGCTCGACCTGTTTAGGGTGTCCCAAGGTCCTCTTGAGTTGAAATCTGGCATGAAGATCAATATTGCTGTTGTGTCAGCCGATAGCCATCCTCCTCCTTGAGGACGGTAGAGTGACTGCCTTTAGTGCCAGGTTGAGTCTCTACCTTCCATACTACATGACTGTCATGTTGCTCAGAGACAATGCAGTGCTCTCATACCACATAATTTGCTCTTATGGTTATGTGGGATTCATTGCCCTTGTTATCAACAAGCTTCAGCTTTTGGCCATCTGAGCTGGGAGAGTATCCTCCTGCGGTGTTGATAGTGGCATAATTTGCACATGGAATGTATATGGGCAGATCTTCGAAAATGATGTATTATGCTCTTTCACAGGTGCCTTTGGATGGAAGATGGGATAGATATCTGTTTTTCCCCGGTTACTATTCTGACCCTGCTCCTCCTCAGTTGTTGTCGGATATGGTCCCTGCAATATGCATTTCTTTACTTTCTAAATGTAATGTATGTGTTTTTTGTTTATTTTCATGGATTTCCGCAACTTTTTCTTTTCCCAGCGTGATAAAGGTCTTTGCACATTTTCTGGCTCTTGTAGTGGTTGCAAGTTCATTATATCTAATCTCATTTGCCTCAGCATTTGTTTTTAACATGTCTACTGGGATTGTGAAGGGGATTATTCAATTCGGTCTCCCAGTTCTCCTTTTGCAAGTCCTCATTTGCATTAACATTTGTTTTTAGAATGTCTAATGGGCTTGTGAAGGAGGCTACTCCATTCTGTTCAATCTTACAGATATCTTTGTTTTTTCTTCTCCTAATGGAACCTTCTCAACCTGAACATTTGGGCTGCTTTGCTTGCCTGCGTCTGTGTGAATAAGGCTCCTTGTGATGCCTGCAATAGGGTCATTACCTGGATGTTCCATGACCTGCTCTTTTGTTTGATTATTTCAGAAGGGGATGTCTGACCCAGGACTATAGCTGGGCTTACTAAGGTTGATAGCAGTTTGGGTAGTGTAGCTAGTTTATCTGTTATGGCGTTGCAGCCCACACCATCTTCTTCCTTGTGTGTGTGCGCTCAAGAATCAGACCCCTAAGGGGGTTACTCAGTCCTTAAGCCCCTGAATGTTTGAGATACATATCAGAATCAGCTAGGGAGGGCAACACTACAGGTGTATGGGGAGCCGTGGCTTTTACGACAAGAGGAGAGTCAGGGGTTCACACCTATAAGAGAGAGCCCCTCACAAACTATGACAGGATCACAGAAGGGAAATACAATTGTACTCGATACAATCTTCAACACGGTCAACTCCTTCTTATTAGTGGCCGTCAAAGCCCTATAATGCCAGGCTCATAAATTATAAGTCCAAGTAGGTCTCATACAAATGCTTCTCAGGTGTGTTAACGCTCAACAAGAAATTGGATATGCTCAGCCAGAAACTAGATTATTGATGTAATACAATGCCCACCGCATCTCCTTAGAGTTACCTATGGGAGTTGAACATTTCAATCTATTACTCTCCTTATCAGTGAGCCATTTTCGCCCATTATCAGGTTGATGATTAATAAATTGATGACCATGGGTCACTGTCTTCCATCTCTTCACAGGCCCATCGGGTTCTGCCCAGATTAATTAATCGGTTTAGTCATTCTGAAGAGGGCCATATTTGAATGCCTTTGAGCTGTTGCCCCCAATAGCTGTTGAAGAGAGTTCTATGATCTCGGCGGTCTTGTGAACTGTGCCTATTTTAGGGGAAAATGTAATGCATTTTTTATTATTTAGGTCTTCCAGGTTGCCTGTTTTCTCCATTGGTGTAGTTATCACTGAGGTTAACCTAGTTATGGAAGTAGGTGATATGTTTTGCATTGCCCGGTGAGTGTTACCCGTTGGGGAATTTTGTAGCACTGCATTTGCCCTTGTGAAATACTTATGAATGGTATTCCATGAGTTGGTGCTGTTCGTCCTAGTTTTCCATTAGCTAGGCCGGAATTAACACCCTTCCCTTCACCTGGCCAGCCTCTTGAGTTTTAGTTTTTAAATGACTGCTTCAGTGTGATCTAGTTGGATATAGTGCCTTGGCCAGAAAAAGCGGGCAACTGTCCCTGGTCCATTTTTCCTTGGACTTTGATCTCCTCTAGCTCCAATCTTCTCTGATTTTTGGCGTTGAGTTTGCACATCTCAAACACTCGGTGGGAGACTTTCCCATTTGGGCAAATACTGATGTCCGACCTCGCTGGCACAGCTCCCGAGGCCGAGCTATTGACCTTGCCATTGCTGTTGCCATCTGATCCATTAATGTTTCCGTTGATGATTCCACTTCCATTGACATAGTCAGTTCTAAATGCCAATATTGCTTTAATTTGCGATTGAGCCCCCCAGACAGTAGGCAGTGAGTGGGAGCTCATCGGGGTACACCCCCAAGTCGCACTCAGTCTTAGCTGGGCCGCCTCTGCTGGCTCCCGGGCTCACACTTGCAGGGTCTGAGTACAGCCCCATAGCTCACCCCCTCAAGGCTCCCTGTGACTTCTCGTTTGCAAGGTAGCTGGAGTTGCTGATCCTGTAGCTGTGGCTGATGCTGTGGCTGTAGCTGGACAGCAGGCAACAAATGGTTCAGGCTGGTGCGGGCTATCAGTTGTAAACTGCTGTCCACGGTAGTAGCAATTGCACAGCGTTTCAGTATAATTCCATAGGACTTCATATACTGCTTATTCTTGTACAGACTTACTGCTCGAGGACCCCTTTGATGGGCGTAACTGAGGTGGGGAGTGCCAGTGTGGATGCTTGTTATATCCTAGTAATAAGCTTATAGGCACACCAATTTTGTTAGGCTTGAGATTAGATCGTGAAGTCTGTCTCTGGTCTATGCTTTCTGGGTAAGGGGCAAGGCCAGAGTGGCAGGAGAAGCTCCTTACAAACCCCAACCTCAACACTGCATGCTTCATGTCTCACTCCCGGTTCCAGTCCTCCACGTAGGCCTTGACGTGGTACACACCACTAGACACTGCTTGCTGCTTCAGAGTGTGATGTGTCAGTCCCCACTTCATGTCTATGCATGAGCAGCACAACGAGCCGGTTGTGACTACAGGAGGCAATGGAAGGCAATGGAGCCATGAAACAGTAGCAGGAGTCGGGGAGGGGACAACCCCTCCCTGGCCCCAACCAGCCGCACCAAGCCAAGTCAAGTTGGTCCAAGAAAAGCGGGCCGCTGATTCATAAGTGCTGCTGCAAGATCCGTCCTTCATGCAGTGAGCTGGTGAACTGGCGACATGCGTCCGCAGCATAGCTCCTCCTCAGCTCAGTGGACTATGTCACCCACCACCTGTAACTCCCATATAATTAATTGTCGGAGCGTACCTCCAATCAAGTGAGCAAGTGTAATGGGTATTGGTTCATGTGATCTTAAGGGGAATACAATATTGGGGAGCTGAGTCTCCTATACAATTTTTCATGTGCTGCTTGCGTACATGCCGTTGTGTCAATTTCCATTCGGTTGCACCATGCTCTTGTCCAGGTTTCAAGCGATCACACTTGCTCTCCAGTAGTAATTTTCAACTATGTTACACTAAAACTCACATGCACACTGACTACCACTCCTTTCCAGCACAGCCAGCCAAATTTACACCACTAACTGTAGTCATCTGGCTGCACTCAACACAGATGGGTAAATAGGCTACACAGGTTTTTCATCTCCAGTTGGATGCAGGTGACGAGTTCTGCTCTTACCGCTTGGAACACAAACTTGGATCTGAGATTGAGCAATCACTGTTGATGTATTCAAACAGCAGTCTAACATGCATGTTTTATAAACTGACTTTCCCAACCATAAAACTGCCACTTCTACCAACCCTCCATGCCATATATGCCATTACAGTACTGATTTCTTGCATTTCGCCTGGCGAGAAGTATCATTGCACAGATCACTACATCACTTTTGGGCCTG
This sequence comes from Pleurodeles waltl, assembly GCF_031143425.1. Classification (NCBI taxonomy): domain Eukaryota; kingdom Metazoa; phylum Chordata; class Amphibia; order Caudata; family Salamandridae; genus Pleurodeles; species Pleurodeles waltl. The sequence continues at coordinate 371,618,510 of NC_090448.1, read as the reverse complement.
AGCCCTTTACCAGCATTACTGGGTTACAGATATGCCCAGGCAACATTGTAAATTAACATCCCTGCTCCTTCTCCTTCCTACGTGTTGCATCAAGGTGTCATGCCTGAAGGGTACAGCCCTCAAAAAGTCTGATTAGTTTAGAAATTCTGTCTTTGCAACTAATATGCTGAGCTGTAAGGATCGCATCAACATCCAACATCATGGCCACATGACATATGGGGTTCTCTTATGTTCACATCTTTCGCTATACAGATGCAGAGAGGTCACAGGGAAACCGCAAGCATCCTCCCAACGAGATCACAATGACTGTTGTAACTTCCTGTTTAACCCTGCTCATTGACTTTATTTCAAAGCATCCCAAACAGGACATATCAAGGATTGCTTGTTTAACACTGTTATGCTCCTACTCTCATCTGCTGATTCTGTATGGACTTTTTACTAAATGTCCTCATTGCTCTTGGTATGAATATATAAATGCTAAATGTTATTTGTAAGCGACGTGTCAGATAACTTCTTTGATTTTTACCCTAATGCCATTGTTTTTGTGTTTCCTATTTCATGGTGTTTCCCAGCATGGTATGTGCATCCATTTGGTGTTTTAATATGCCACAGTTCATAAAAACATAACATCTACTCCTCAGCCCCAAAGAAAATTCTAGTTGCAAGCAGGAATACACTTCAGCACCATTTGAAATGTAATTCAAAGGAATAGGACAGATTACAAAGGAGTCAACTGATAACTAATTATCTAATGAAGATTGCAAGAGGATTATTGGTTTCGTTAATTAAAATATTGCCTAGTTAATCAGACAGAGTCACTGCAAGAGAAAATTAGGAGATTGGCGTAACTGTAGAAAAGAATGTAAAAAATTAATTACATTAACCTAATTTGGTAGAAAACTGTAATGTTTTACAAGATAAAGAGGGGTCCTAGCTCCCACTGAAACTAACGTTATGAAAGGGAGATCAAGAAACATTTGGTGGAAAATGGCACAAATTATTTAAAGCACAGTGTCTTCATACAATTTTAATAACAATTGAAGGATTGTCTAAAATGTTGGAAAATCAATCTACAGAAATCAAATCACTGAAACATAAACTGGAAAATTTGCATTTAAAAATATATATATATACCAAACACTGGAACAGGTTGGTTCTAAAAAGGAGACTGAACATTGAATAATAAGAAAATGTACACAGGGACGCATGACTGCCTCAGAGATTAGGTGCATCTGTGCACAGAGCAGCAGAATGTGAAAAATAAGAAACACGTTGGAGAGAACATGGACTTTGTCTCCAAGAAAATCACAAGTTCTTGTCAACATAGAAATAAAGAGGTGAGAACTGGTCCCTGTGGAGCAAACGTACAGTGAATCAAAACTTCAAATAACAAGGCTGTTTTTAGATCCTGATCCCAAAAAAAGAAAATCAGGAAGGAAACTGGCATGGAGGAAGAAGCTTGAAGTAAGTCTAGTTTTTATCTAAACTGACAAAACTAGGAGAAATTGTTTAAATAATTGATAACATTCATTCCAAGCAGTACAGCAAACTGGTTGACAATGAATTATGATGCATACAAGTTCATTGGAAAGATCATAAAATAGTTTCTTTCTAAATGTACAAGAACCTACACACAAGAAATAAGGCAATTACCGGTCAGTTTATGCCACCAAACAAAATAACCCATTAATCATTTTAGGATATCTTTATTGAGCGACCTGAAACTAATTAAATTTGAAATACATGATGAAAAGGAGTAATAGTTCAAATAAAAAGAGACAAATAGCGGACAAACTGAAAAAAAACAATAAAAAAAGCAGACAAAAATGGATGTTTAGTTTTGTTGGATAGTGGTTACTATGAACAGAAAGTAGAATCATATCTACAAGAAACTTACATACTTCTAGAAAGAAAGCAAACATGAGCATACATATATAGCATTAAAACGTTGAGACATAAGCTAAATAAAATACTAGGATTACTGACAAAGTGAAGGATTTTCGCCACTATTTCTGAAAATACCAGTACATAATGCAGAATATACCGAGAGGTCAATATGATATGCAATTCTGCCCATTAAGGTTGGGAACGATTCTTTGTTTCAACCTAAGCAATATATCTTGATTTCTTTTCTGAAAAATTCTATTGAGATAGAGATTAAATCATCCATACAAGAAACTAACTTTTGGAGGAAACTGTAGTCAAATGAGATAAATATTTACTGGAAGGACATACCGTATGTACCAATATTATTCACACAGAGAACATGAAATGTGTGGAACAGGCATTGTTATTCTTAGTACACTGTGATGCAAATACGTTTTCTCGTGCAATTATGGGAGACCATACTGATCTACATTTATTTTAAGTGGAAAGAGAATTCTTTTATTGGTGACTGAAGTTTCAATGGGATTGAATGTAGCCCCACTAATAACCAACATCTAAATTAAATACTATAAACAGGTGTTTTAGAAAATAGTGAATGGAAAAATCTGCTATTTTATGGGAGATATATAGTTTTTGTTGGTGTACTCAGAAACAGAGAGGAACTGGAGCATTACATCCAAAAAGTAAATGATGTCGAATCAAGGAAACAGTTTATGCATACCATTACAAATTAGGTATAAAATGCTTATATAATTTAAAAGAAAGAACAAATGATGTTTAATCCATGTAAAACAATAATCACAATTAACACAGATAAAGAGCATTACATACACAAATTGGATAGGAAATAAATATGTTACAGAGTTGAAATAACTATTTAAAGAGAATAATATGAAAATGAGAGTTGAGCGATGGAACTTACACCAACGATGAAAGAACAAGCTGCACAAAGGATTCCAAAGTAAACAGGAAGTAGGAGCATATCCTTGCGTAAACTGTTGAATCCAGTTATATTATCAAAGATGAAATGGTGCATCATTCCCATAAAGGAAAAAGGTAAAATTACAATGATATGCCACATGTGAAAGCAAAGAGTGCACATGTGGTCAGGGCTGGCTTTAGGGCCCTGTGAGAAGTGCGGCTGCACTTTGTGCTGACCTGGATTTGGGGGCATTGACCTCAGGGTGGTGCTGTGTTTATCAATAACTTACAAAACTTGCAATTTAAAAGCACCTGCTGAAAAGTTGCTTGTGTGTCCAGCCTTCAGGAATCAATGAAAATGTCAAGATACCTCTTGTGATTAATGTTCCTGCTAGGTAGAGAGATGGGAGTTTCGTCCAGTGGCAGCTCTGACTCACCATAAAGATAGTTAACGTACAGGCTGCAAAGAACAGAACTATATTTTATGTGGATAGCTGAGTGGATTAGTAAAGCCAGCCTTTACAAGCACTTTAAAACAAATTAATGCATGTGAAAGGGGGGCTATGGAGAGATGAGGGACAAATTTGCTGAGTGGTAGCGAGTTAATCTGAGGAGGTGGTCATGGGGTGGGCGGGTGCCAAAAAAGACTGTCACACAGTGTGCCACCAGCGCTAAAGCCGGCTCTGCATGTGGTATTGAAATGTCATGAAATAGGAGAATGTGAATAAATGATGCTGTTATTATGGTGAAGGAACAGTACGAGTTAAAAGGATATAAAGCATCTGGAAAGGTCTTTATACGCTTTTTATGCAAAAGTTGTAGAATGACACCTGAGAGGATATTATATTTGCTGCACTCTAAATACGAAATAAATTAGCCACTACAGAAGGCAGCTTCTCCTTGAAATGCATTGGGAACAAATACATATATCTTTGAAGAATTAACTTGGATACATTTAGCAAATTATTTGATGAACTGAAGTTGACAAAAAGAATCTGTGAAATAATACATTGCGAAAATAAAGGTGTTTTTGATATGCACGCGTAACAGTGCATGAGTAAAAAGATCCTGATGTTCTTAAATGTTAAACCTGGCATGTTGGCGTGATTTATCCTAACTTTTTGCCCTCTGGCCTCCTGTTTTGCTGACCTCGTTTTTGCTGGTTTTAGAACTATGGGCGCTTTACCACTGCTAACCAGTGCTAAAGTGCAGCTGCTCTCTGCTTAAATCATGGTAACATTGGCTATTCACAACTGGTATATTTCATGTAATTATACTTCCCTAGTACAGTGCACTACCTGTGCCCAGGGCTTGTAAATTAAAAGCCACCCACTTCTGTGGCCTTTAAACATAACTCAGGACTGCCATTGCAGAGCCTGTGTGTGCACAAATTTAACCGCCATGTTGACCTGGCAAGTTAAACCTCTTGCCAAGCCCAAACCTTCCTTTTTAATACATATAAGTCACCCCTAAGGTAGGCCCTGAACAGCCCCAAGAGTAGTTGGACATGTACCTTTACATTTTACATGTCCAGGTAGTGAAAAACTCTTAAATTAGTTCTTCACTACTGCATGGCCTATCTCTCCCATAGGTTAACATTGGGATCACCTTATTACATTTTGTAAGTGTAATTCCCAGTTAGGAAGAGATGGGAACCCCGAGTTTGATGTCTCTGGGATCATAATTTAAAATCACAATTGATGGTGAAGTTGGATTTCAAACTGTAATTCTGGAAATGCCATTTTTAGAAAGTTGCCATTTTCTTACTTTAAACCATCTAGGTCCAGATGTATCTTTTATTTGAATAGCGGTTACTTAATTGTGATTTTCTGCGAATCGCAATTAGGTAATCGCTATTTGAAGGTATGAAACTCCAGTAATTTAATTTCGCGATTCTCAATAGCACGCAAATCGACCTCCCTTATTAATATTCATGAGGTAGGTCGCAATTTGCGACCCAATGTGATTGGCTACAATCAGAGGGATGGTGGCCTGCTGGGCTCAGCAGACCACCATGTCTGTGATATTATTGCTTTTTTTTTTTTAAATGCAGCCCACTTTCTTTAAAGGAAAACGGGGTGCGTTTAAAAAAGAAAAATGAAAAGGTTTTTTTTCATTTTTTTTAAGAGCAGGCAGTGGTCCTGCTCTTAAAAAATGTTTTCGCTACCATTCACAAAGGGGAAACGGATCCCTTGGGAACCCCTTCCCATTTGCGAATGGGTTACCACCTACTTGAAGTAGGTAGTAAAATACTAATGTTTTGCAACCGCATTTCGGTCACAAAACATTCCTGCATACCACTGCGATTCGGTATTAAGAAGGGACAACCTTAACACACCCTTCCTAATACCAGATTGGTATGTATTCGCAATTCCAAATTGCGATTCGGTAACAATGATACTTCTGCCCCCTGGTGCCTTCTGCCTGTCTCTGAATACATGTCTGGGTGGGTGACAGCTGGGCTTGTGTGCAGCCACAAACAAAGGGAGCTTATGTGTGACAGGTGGACCATCAAATTCTGATGGCCCATCCTTGGTAGGATGGGAAGAAAGAGCTGACACATCTGAATGGGCTGTCCTGTTCCAACACAAATGGAGGCATTACCACCAGTAGTGAGTCTGGAACCAGGGAAGGAAGGGCAGGGACTCTGTGCACTTCAAGCGCCTCTCTTTGAAGTCTCCCCAACTTTAAAGGCACCACTGGGTATAAGAACTGGACTTTTGACCCTACCAACTCAGTACACTTCTTGACCTGATGACATTCTGCCAGGGAGAAGGACTGCTGTACTGTTGAAGGGACTGTCACTCTCCTGTACCTTGCCGGAGTCCTGCTCTGCTGTGTCTGCACTGCTACCTGCTGCCCTTTTTGCCTGGGAGTCAGAAGGACTGGACCTGCACCTCTACATCTCCAAAACCAAAGTGCCTCCAAGGGCTTGCTGGCTTGCCCCCTGTTTGGAAGTCTCAGGGACATCAAATAGTTCAATTCAACCTGCAACAGCACCTGGCTCTGGACTTTGCTTGCTGCAAGTGTTGCCCTGGCAAGTGGTACCAATCCAGTCCTGGGCCCTGGGAAGTGGGTGTAAAGTGCTGCAACTACAAAATCCAGACTTCAACGTCAATGCAGTGGGCGGAACCAACGCACCTCCCCCTGACCTATCGCCACTGCCACTGAGGACAAAGACATTGCATCGCTGGTTGCACAGCTCAATGATGACACATTGCCTACATTGCTAAGAAACTGCAAATGACGCATCTCAAATATTGCAGCTCAGAATAAACACATTGCCTACATCCAGAGGGATCGACACTGACACATCGCCTCTTCTACTCCATGCATTGGGCCCTATCAATGGCGCAACAAGGTACTTTTCCTGCAAGTCATGTTTGGTCCCTGTACCCAACATGCGCTCGGCCAGACTTTTCAGATTTTACCCAGTCTACTGCGACCACATAGCCCCAGTTTGCACTTTTAAGCACTATATTTGAAGATATTGTTTAAAAATTCATAACTTGACTTCTATTCATTTTTTGTTTGTTTTGGTCTTGTTTTGTTCATTAAATTAAGATCCTTTTTTCTACCTAGGTGTGGTAACTTTTTGTGTAGTGTTTTCACTGTTTTACTGTTTCAAATGTTGCACAAATACTTTACACATTGCTTCTTAAGTTAAGCCTGACTACCCTGTGCCAAGCTACCAGAGGGTGAGCACAGGTTAATTTATGCTGTGTGTCTAGCTTACCCTGACTAGGATTGTGGTTCTTGCTTGGACAGGGTGCATAACTCTGCCAACTAAAAACTCAACTTCTAACATGAATCCATAAGCCTGCTTAATTAGACATGAACATACCATGTAAAATGCAGAGTAATTCCTTATGCAATCTGCTTAAGAACAGCAATCAACTCAGTGCCAGCTGTTAGCTGCCAATTCTTATGCATGTTGTATTGAAAATGTCAATTTCCTGTGTTTTATCTTTTTTTCATTCTAAATAGGTAACACATAAAACTTGGATCGAAATGTGGTGGGGGAGGGGGAATCAAAAAAAGCAAAAATATAATTATACCTTCTAAACTAATAAAATCAAGCATCCTGAAATTCCAGACTTTTTAAAATCGATACCCTTGAGGATGTGAAGCCTCAACAATTTCTTAACCCAATCTTCAAATACTGGAGGCCTAGATGATTTGTATTTTGCTGTAATAATGATTAACATGATAAAAAGGTGTTTAATTTGAACATTAATAAGTTTCCCTTTATCAAGAGAACAGCCAAATGTGGGTATGACTGGGTTAAAAGTAATGTGTAATTGAATTAATTGGGACACAGAAAGATTCTGTGCCAGAATTCCTTCAATTAGGAAACAAAACCAGATCATAAGTAACCAAACTCCCAAACCCTGATCTAGGACCCACTAATGCGGGTTGACACCTACTTTGTGTAATAATCCAGGTGCTAAATAAAGTATCCATTTGCTAAAATAAGGTGGCATGGGTTTGCACCTAAAAATGTGGAAAACCCAAATTATTGGTGTGTTCACACAATTCTTCTTTTATGGGAATGACATTCTCAGTATTCCACTTTTTAACAATTACATCAAAGAAATTAACATAGGAACAGTACTATATGTATATCAACAAGATATGCCTTTAGTCACATGCAAAAATAACATCTGGGGAATCTCAGCTGAATCGTCTAGTTTGCAGAGGATGGTCTTGTCAATATGATCATCATTTTATCAAAAGACATTCAAAACTAGCCCCATAACCCAATTGCTCCAGAAACCATGTATTTGGCTTTCAATTACTGATCAAAATAAAGCTGGATAACAGATAGGCCTGCCACGTACAATGCATCAAAGGTTATTCTAAAACATTTTAGTGTGCTTCCTTGCATCCCTATGTTAAAATGTGTTTGTCACATGTATTGTTGGAGGAGCTATACTTTCAGTGTGGCTTGAGCACAACTAGTGCTCGTTTGTTTAATCTTTCTGTAGTGTGAGCGAGGCCCAATTAAGTGGTGACAATGGTTGCCATGAAGAACTCCTCTGGCGCAAGTTTGAACAATGTATGTACATTATTTCTCGTACGCATCTCCTGAAACCATGATCAAAGTGTCTCCCAAGAAACACACATAGGCCCTCATTATGAGTCTGGCGATCCAAGGACCGCCAGACTCAAGGATGGTGGGCGGACTACCACGGTAGTGGCGTTCGCCTGCCATATTATGACCCTGGCAGATACGCCACAGTGAAAACGCAGCCACCAGGCAGCCTGGCGATCTCGGCGTTTCAAATTCGACAGGGCAGCGCTGCCTGGGGGATTATTAGTCTCATTCCGCCAGCCTTTTCTTGGCGGATTACACCACTAGGGAAAGGTTGGCGGAATGGGTGACTCACCCCCCATGGTGGCCCCTGCACTGCCTATGCACTTGCATGGGCAGTGCAGGGTCCCCCATGGACAGCCCTGTCATTCATTTCATTGCCCGACTTACGGGTAGTGAAATGCGCGACGGGTGCTGTTGCACCTGTGTAAAGGCCCTGTTTCCCATTGGGCCAGCGGGCAGAAACACTGTTTCCACCCACCGGGAAAATCATAATAGGGCCGGGGGTGGACCTCACCGCACTGGCAGTGAAGTGGTGGACTCATAATGACCCCCATAGTCTCTAAGCAGAAGGCGGCTCTTGAGAGCAAGCTTTGAGTTTGGTGCTGCTCCCAGCAGCAATGCTAAGCCAACTATGCTGTGCCTGAAGGCCCAGCAAGTTCCATGCGCTCTCTGATCTGCCCAAACCTTATGTGCAGGGTAGGACTGGCCTATTCAGCAATCTGCTACAAGGGCTGTTCAGACAGGTGAATGCATGTGCTGGGCTTTTTTGGCTATTTGTGGGCATGATTTGTTGACAGGCAGGATGGTTTTTACAGCAGGGTTCCCTAATATTACCACAAACAGAGCCTGCAGCGAGCACAAATACATTCAGCCTGCCCATTCCTTGCAAAGTACCTATACAGTGTGTCTGTTCAAATTGAAAATGCCATCATCCTCCCCACCCCCTGATTTGCAAATGTGGTCACTAGCTGTCTCATTCGTCAATTGGAGCCTCTTATTTGGGTGCCACCGGCCTATTTTCAGTGGCAGCCTGCAGGTTTAAAATATGGTGGGGCACCATGGCGCCAAACTCACCATATTTGCTGCCCCCTCCCAGTGCGGCACTTCTCGCCCGCTTCCACAAGCAGGAGTGGAAGGACTTCGTTCCTGCTCAGTGAAACAGGATTCCAACCAATCCTGGAGCTGCTGTCATGCTGTTTTCAGGGTGAGAGCAGCTCCATGATTGGTAGGAGCAGGCTAACCCAATGCTCATTTTGAGGCTGGCGAACTGTGCCAGCAATCCCCCAGCTGTCTGACAGCCCGGGGATTGCTGGGTTTACAGTAGGCATGTTGGGCTGGCCGCAGCTAGACAACTGGACAACCCAACATGCACACAGAAAGGGGCAGCAGTCATCCTGCAATTGCAGGATGCAGCCCCACCCCATGCCCTCATGCTTGCCCTGTACACAACGCAAAAGTGAGGGCAATATAAAATGGCATTATTATGCATTTAATTTATTTGTGTTTGCCTGCTGGACTCGCAGCAGGCGGGGCGACACCCCTTAGGAGGAACCGTTCCTGCCTATTTTCTGTCGCAGTGTAACTCTGCTCCAGTTTGAGGCTCCAAGTCTGGCATCCAGGCAGGTACATACAGGACTTATAGGCTGAAGTGCACCTGCCCAGATAGATTTTTCAATGCTTAAACCATTTAATCAATGTGAGGGATGTAGCCCCGTGGTTCTAAACTTTATTTCCCGTCAACAGGCGACTCTTAAAAGGCGAACTAAGATCTTTCCAAATATATGTGTGTAAATTCACACAGTGTTTGGGTGCGCATAGTGGAGCATGACTGAAAACTCTAGTTAGAATTAGATTAGCTGGAGAAACTGCAAAGGTTAGTGGTGTGATGGGAAGAACAGGAGTGATTGAAACGCTCTGAAGAATAGTAACCCTTCCACAGACCTAGCCAATCATAACTAATATTTAATTATAATGACTCAATATAATCAGTGTAACTACTCATTGATCTGGTACTGCTAACAAGCAATAGCAATAGGTCTAGGCTAACAAGCATTATCAACAGGTCTGGTTATTTTTAGGCATAAACTTGTTATTTAATATGTCTTGATACAGTCATAGAAAATTCACAGCCACTCAAATATTGGTATTACTTTAATTTACTTGTGAGAAAGCGTCACTCAAAGTGTCACACGTTTGTCAGCAGAATGTCACTCATATACACACTGAAACCATAACAATGAAACACATAAGGATTCAGAAAACTTGGCAGCTATGAACAGAACAAATCTACTTCCTTGCTAAGACTGATTTCTAATGAGGCCAAGGAGAATATGGAGTATAGCATCCATTTTAGGACATGCTCATTCCTCACTTCTCATCCATCAACCCTACTTCTCATCCATCTGCACTGCTTCTCCTTCATCATCCTTACTTCTTATCCATCATACATCAGCCCTACTTCTCATCCATCATCCGCACTTCTCATCCATCATACATCATCCCTAATTCTCATCCCTGCTTCTCATCCATCATCTCTACTTCTCCTCCATCATACCTGCTTTTCATCCATCGTACAGCATCCCTACTTCTCATCCATCATCCCTGCTTCTCTTCCATCGTCCCTACTTCTCATCCATCATCCATACTTCTCATCCATCATTCCTGCTTCTCTTCCATCATCCCTACTTCTCATCCATCATCCCTGCTTCTCATCTATCATACATCATCCCTACTGCTCATTCATCATCCCTGCTTCTCTTCCACCATCCCTACTTCTCATCCATCATACATCATCCCTACTTCTCATCCATTATCCCTGCTTCTCTTCCATCATCTCTACTTCTCATCCCTACTTCTCTTCCATCACCCCTACTTCTGTGCCATCATCCCTACTTATTTCCCATCATTCCTACTTCTCATCCCTCATCCCTGTTTCTCATACCTACTTCTCATCCATATTCCATCATTCCTACTTCTCATGCCTCAGCCATCATCCGTATTCCTCATCCATCATTCCTCAGTCATACCAACACATTTTCAGTTTTGTCAAACACACCTTCACACTGATTGGCTGGCAACAGCCAATCAGAGTTATGAGAGAGGCCTGCATTCTATTTCACTGAAAAACAGCCTTCTCATTGCATGTGCTGGGTGAAGACAGAGGAGAGGAAATGCAACTGTGTGTTTGTTTCCAATGAATTCAAGGCTGTACAATGTTTCATTTTATTTAACTAAGTGGTTTTATGTTTACACAGGCCTCTGCAGAAAGCTCTGCTGGTCTGGGAAATACAAAGCGGCCGAAGCTTTGGCCATAAATCAGCTCTTGGAGAAAGGGATAGAATGTTCAGCTACAGGTCACTGAAAACCTTTCTGGTTTCATCTCCCAGATATAAAAGTAGCCTTAGATGTAAATATTTTATTTGTCACAAATAAAAATGAATCCAGAAAATATTTGGATGAATTGGATTGCAGTGTTACCAGAGTTAATTTTAAACATTGTCTTTCTACTTATGAAACTGAAACCAGAAAGGTGTTTGGTTCAACTGTCGATGAACTGTAAAGCTCTTTCTCCAAGAGCTGATTTATGGCCCAAGCTGTGAGCTCCTTGTATTTCCCAAACTCAAATAGCTTTCAAATAGATTCAGAGGCTAGTGTAAACAGAAAAAAACAGTTAAATTAAATTAAATGTTGCACAGCCATGAATTCATTGGAAACAAACACATAGTTGCATTTCCTCTCCTTCTTCTTCACCCAGCACATGCAATGAGGAGGATGTTTTTCAGTTAAATAGAATGCAGGCCTCCCTCATAACTCTGATTGGCTGTTTCCAACCAATCAATGTGAAGGTGTGTTTCACAAAACTGAAAATGTGTTGGTATGACTCAGGAATGAGGAGTAGGGATGATGGATGAGGAGTAGGGATGATGGCTGAGGCATGAGAAGTAGGAGTGGTGGAAAATGGATGAGAAACAGGAACGAGAAGCAGGTATGAGGGATGAGAAGCAGGAATGATGGAAAAGAAGCAAAGATGATGGATGAGAAGTAGGAACGATGGATGAGAAGTGGGGATGAAGAGCAGGGATAAGGGATGAGAAATAGGGATGATGTATGATGGAAGAGAAGCAGGGATGATGGATGAGAAGCAGGGGTGATGGATGAGTAGTGGGGATGATGTATGAGAAGTAGGGATAATGGATGAGAGGTAAGGATGATGTATGATGGATGAGAAGAAGGGATGATGGATGAATAGTAGGGATGAGAAAATGGGATAAGGGATGAGAAATAGGGATGATGTATGATGGATGAGAAGTAGGGATGATGGATGAGAAGTAGGGTTGATGTATGATGGATGAGAAGGGATGATGAGAAGTAGGGATGATGGAAGAGAAGCACGGATGATGGATGAGAAGTAGGGATGAGGAGTGAGGAATGAGGATGTCCTAAAATGTATGCTGTAATGGATGCACAGACACTGTCAGCCAATCTCGTACATGAACTGATAAACAAAATCTTGAAAATAAAGTATCAAAAGTTGAGCCCTTGGTGGGGGGGAATAAACAGCGTTTTGTATGAGGTTTCCTTGTAATTTGCATGGGCTCCCCATCATTCCGGTTTAATTGTAATACAGCCAATCAGGTGCGGACGCTGGCATATGGTCAGTAAACATTTGTGCCTCGAACAATCCAGAAGAAGCGGTAATCGAAACGGGGGCGTCCGGTGCCCTGTGGAATCTGAACACTAGTGCTGTAAATGGGCAGGTACTTTCCGGTTTGGGAACCTGCACTTCTACAGCTGGAAATGTAGAGTACCTCTAGGCACTCCTACAATACATTTAATGGAACAGTAAATGCACTTAAGCAAACAGGTACTGATGCTCTAAATAATGAGTACCTGCAGTTCCATATTTCCATTTAAAGCACTGCTGAACACCAAACAAGGACGATCACAGAACCCTGCTCTTCACTGCAACCGTTCACACCGCAGGGATCGACTTTCATGCAGTATGGGCCGAATTTTCAAGCTATCACTCTCGCTGAATAAAGTATGGGGGGCCGCAGATGACCCCCCCGAGTTATTCCTCCCTTACTACCAAGGTAACTGTGGCGCAGAACGTACTTGCTGCGATCCACGCTTTCTGTCACATAACGGGCTCCCGACTCTGGATGACTATTACCAGTCCCTAATGAACAGCGTCCAGACCAGTGATTACTGTAAAACCGCGATTAGCCATGCAAACGTTATCGTTCTTGTGACTTCCACCCAGACGATAGCCATCCGGCCGCACTACACCACGCCCCGAACGCGAAACTTCCTGTGGTCAATTGGCATTCGCGCCGCAGCACTTGGGCTTTGATTAATGGACTATCGACGAAGGGAATCATTATTGGGTTTACCTCGGATCAATTTTGCGTCGCTTGCTGTAGTCCGCTCAGGTGTTCTGTACGTTTGTAGCTTCTGATGTATTTTACTCCCTCAGTGCCTGTAGATGTGCATATCCAAAATACGTTACCCATTCTATCATCTTACTTCTCTCCTTACTCTTTAGGAGCCAACCTGTAAGGCAGATTTGCGAATCTATGTCAGGACAGCCAAGGGGCAGAGTATCATGCCTTCTCTTCTGTAATTTGAATACTCATCAATAAAAGAGTATTCGAAATACAATAAACTACAAATCCCACGAATCTTCAGTACAATCTTAAAAACATCACAGCGTATTAGCCAATCATAATATGTTGCCCAAAAAGGCATTCTATGACCGGGCGAGGGGCTCTGATTAAGCTTTTTTTTTCTTTACTGTAAAACACAGTAGCCAATAAAAATAATTCAAAATATCAACTAGTTTTCCGATCATAAGACCACCTTCTCACAGTGCAATCTACCAATCAATGGATTTAACTCTACAATTACGGCAGACACCATTTTGCGACATAGCTGGCATGTTTCCAAGGTCCATGCAAGATGTGATGCCCCTGTTCAGGTTTTTTTCTTTAAATTCTGGGTTTGGTTTTCATGTTTTATGATGGAATATACCAGAGTACACTTCCCAGACTTCAGAGAAAAAAGCTTGATTGAAGAAGCACATCACGCAAGGGTTTGTCTCTATGCATTTAATGTTTATATCATACGTGTATTTGATTTTTCACTTAGTGTATAACAATAGATGATAGTATTGTTCACATTATATTGTTTGTAACACATGCCACCACCTTTATGCATGCATTTGTGTCCTTTAGACCTGCAATGTTTTGAACCTTGTAAGCACTTAAAAATGTTCTAGCTTTTGCATCAAGAATTTTCAGTTCTATTAAGGACAAGGAGGCGAAGATTATGCTTCTCTTTTGGTGTTTATTATTAAACACACACAGCAGGTAATTAAAATAAACTTTAATAAATTACATTTCTCACATTTCTTGATGACATCATGTCCTCTGCACCAGTGACGTTCCCTGCATCATATGTAGGTCCTCCGGCGCCATCATCTTCCTCTTTCTTTGCCTGATGGCATGAGATGATCTTTGAGTCTTCACACCCAACTGGATAGGCCTCTGAAATGAACAACCACTGTTTGACTCAGTGGGAGGAGCATAACCGCAAACTCATTCGAGGACCAACTGGTGCGAAACTGGAAATTGAGAAGAAAGGTCCATCTTCCGTCAACCATTCTTTTGCTCAGAATCTGCAATAAGATAAGATAAAACCTCGTATCATCCAGAACTCTATAACAGAGGTCATCATAACTGACCTCAACATAAATGGGAGGGAAAACATAAGCAATACAATTGCCTTTGTTATCATTGCATAGAAACAATTTCAATATATTATGGTATTGATGAATGACCCGGTGAGATAATCCTTGCCTCATTGTCCTTAATAGAATTAAAAATTCTTGACACGAAAGCTAGAACTTTTTTTATTTTATGGCAGGATCCGAGGCTACAGATTATGTGGGATCAAACTGTTGTAAGACTAAGAAGCCACATCAGGAATCGGTTTATAGATAAAAAGTTTAAATGTAGAATCAGCAGACTAATCTGCTCCTTTCATAATGTCTTGTAGCTGGGAACCCAGACTGAATTACTTAGAAGCCATGGCACCTTTTACTGAATGTGCACCGAACCTAGAAGTATTTATACTTGCTTCTGAAAGAATCCATTTCACCCAGCGAGACAATGTAGTGGAAGACACTGGATGAAAAGGTTTTTGGAAGGCAATTAGAAATTGACCACTCTTAGACTGACTAGTACGATCTTCATAGTCTTTTAAGCAATGTACAACACAAAGCTTTGGATTTCCAGGGAAACTAGGATCAGTGATTCGCTTGGAAAACGTCTTCATAGTCTGGAAATGGAAAAAGTGACCCCATCTGGGGAAAATACAGGGCCTGAGATGTGCAGGGCTCTGACATCTAACACTCTCCTGCACAGTAGAAGAGTTAGTTTGGCAGAAAGCTGTTTCCTAGACAGGTCAGCATTACACGGCCATCGTTGTAGAAAGTTGAGAACAATGTTAATATCCCACAGTGCTGAATATTTCAGGAGGGGAGGATTGGAGAAACAAATACCACTCATGACCCTGCCTACCAATGTGTGTTCACCAATAGACTTACCTTCGAGGAAAGTATGACCTGCAGAAATAGCAGAGGGATAATTGTTGACTGAACAATATCCAAGGCCACTGGAAGCCATTTCTGCAAAGAAGTTGATGACAAAGGTAATGGGCGCCCCTAGGGAATCTACACCCCATAAGTCCCACCAACCCAACCATTTTTGCCAACTTGAGACGTATCTCTGATGAGTTGATTCAGCCTAGGATGCAGGGATTAATGTATTAGCCTGTTCCAAAAGGTTTGGCATGAACCATTGTCACCGGAAATGCACCAAGCCATGAGCTGAAGGTTGTCCTGTAGAAGAAGGGGATGACTGCAATGCATCAGGTCCGTCAGCAGATCCGGTAAAGAGGGTACTAGTACTGGACAACCCTGAGACATCTCTAACAGGATAGGCAACCAAGGCTGAGCCCTCCACAACAGTGTGACCAAGATAAATTCCGCGCATTGACGGAGGGCTTGCGCTGTGACCTTCGGAATCATTAGAAATGGAGGGAAGGCGTACTGCAGATGACTGTTCCATTGTTGAAGGAAGGCATCTGTGGCACTGGCTAGCGGGTCTGGTCTCCAAGAGAAGAACCAGGTGAATTGGTGGGAAAAGAATGATGCAAACAGGTCTGTGTTGCATCGTCCCCATGAATCCTGAAGTGCTTGTAAAACTGAGTGGAAACTTTCACTTGCTGAAATCTCTGAGATATCTTAAGTTCCAGTCTGTCACCATATTGCATTGGCGTGGGAGATACTCCACAGTCACCAAAATGTGATGATGGAGGTAAAATTGTCAGAAATTTGTTGCGATCTCTTCCAGAATTTGGATTTGCATTCCTCCCAAATTCTTGACATAGCAAACCACCAAGAGGTTGCCCTTCTTCAGCAGGACGCAATGTTTGGAGAGGGGAGACAATTTCTGAATTGTGAAAGGACTGACTAGGAGTTCTAAGTAATTGATGTGCAACTGGGATTCTTCTTGAGACCACCGACCCCCGGTAGAAACGTCGCTGCACCTGGCACCCCAGCCTCACCAACTGGCATGCGATTCGAGAACGATATCCGGTTGAGAACCGAAGACAACTGCCGTTCCATGCCGACATGTGGTCTAGCCACCACTGAATTGCTTTTGCCTTGAGGTTGAGTGAGATAAGATCTGAGTAACCCACACTCTTTTGGAGGGCTCGTATCTTCAAGCGCTGCAGGGACCAGTAGTGTAGAGGGGCCAGGAAGATCGCTTGGATCGAGGAAGCCAGGAGATCCACTATCCTGGCCAAAGTCCTCAGAGAGAACTGGTACTTGTGAAGGACTGATTTGATTTGTTTTTGGACTGTTTTTAATTTTTGCGGGGGGAGAGATAGAAGGGAGGAAAAGGAGTTGATCTAGAAACCTAGAAACTCTATGCAGCGGGCGGAAAAAAGGGCCAATTTCTTTTTGTTAATGATGAAACCTAGATCCTGTAAGAGTTTGGTAGTCTAATATAGGTGTGTCAGGAGCAGATTAATCTTTTGGGCCATTATTAGAATGTCATCTAGGTAAATAATCAGACAAAGGCCCTTGGAGTGGAGGTTCTCCACCACCGGGTGCGTGAACTTGGTAAAACACAACGAGGCTGAAGAAAGTCCGAAAGAGATGACTTTGAAGTGGAACCATTGGCCCTTCCATTGGAATTGGAGAAATATCTGGTGTGGATGCTAAATCGGGATTGAGAGATAAGCAACTTTCAGGTCCTAACGGACCATCCAGTCGCCTTCTCAAAGGATGTCCCTCAAAAGATGGATTCCCTTCATTTTGAAGTGGCAGTAGAGGATCCAACTGTTGAAATCCAGACAGGAGCCTCCCCTTTTTTTCCTTACCACAAAAATATTGTTGCAGAAGCCTGAGGGGTCAGGAAGGCAAGGGCAGATTGCCTCTTTCGCCGAGTGTTGGTCTATCTTGTGATGAATCAAGGATTGATCTGCTTGGGAAAAATGGAGAGGAGGGGGTGAAAGGTTTTGAGCGGAACCCCAAAGAATTCTAGTTTGATCCCCAGTACGGTTTCCAAAACCCATGGGTCTGACATCAGAAGAGACCAGTTGGCTTGGAATAACCACATCCTGCCCCCAAAAATCACAGATGTTGGTGAAATCAATCCAACATGTCGAGGATCTTGCATAAGGGGCCCAGGATGTTGAGGAGCTTGTCCTGGCAGGCTTTACAGGATCTGTTGATCCTTTTCTTGGACCATTGTTTGAGAAACGTGTCCAGGTTTGCGCTCAGGTCTGGGTTTTCCGTGACCTTCTGTGGGATGTCTGGGCGTGGGCACTAAAATTGAAGTCTGTTACGGACTTCTTTATCGAAGGCCTTATCAGTTTATCTTGGGCGTAGTCAGAGACTGCTGGGAGGGGTGACCATTTGGAGGCACGGGGATGGACTATGTTGTCAGGATCAAAGTCCATTGTAGAGTCCTGGGACAATAAGGTGCCTGAAAGGGGAGAGGACAGGTTGTGTGGGATGTCTCAGTGACGTTTGGGGGCTCAGTAGGAGTTGTCGGCGGAATCAGAATTGTTGGAGCCAGAAGCCACAGTGTCTTTGTCTTGAGGAGGGCAGTCTGGGGGGTAGACGCTAGTAGACTCTGGGTGGAGAATAGGTATGGTCCAAATTCAAATACTGGGATATGCAGAACATGGGCACCACGTGAGGCCAGTTAGATGAGTGTGAGAATTCATCAGTCAGTCGGGGGGGGGGGTGTGACATTGGGTTCTAAGTCATAAGGGGATACAAATAGGACATACCTTTTTAATTGATGGGCTATAGGTTGTATTGCGACTGCTAATGCTCTATTAACTGATTGCATGACAAACACGTCCAAAGCATGAACAATATCACCAGCCAGAAGCAGATTTTCATCATCTTGAGTAAGATTTTCAGGCAAGTCACTTTGAGCCATGTTAATATGTGCAAAGAGTCAATATCTCTGTCAGCCCAAAAATGGTATGTATTTACCTAACTACAGGGGTTCTGTAGGCTGACTGGGAATAGGGCCCCTCAGGAAAATCCTGTTTTTGCCTGAACTTCTCCTGGTCTAGGGCATGGAGGAGATGTTTGGAAGCTGCAGAGGTTTTAAATTGAGGAACAAAGCCTCAGTAATCGTGCAGTTGGCCTTATCTTGCTAAGCCAAAGCGTGTAGCTCGCGTCCCCATAGAGCCATGGAAACACTTGCTGCGCAATGGGACAGTTAGAAAGAGGACTGGACGGTCCTTGTGCTAACGCGTTTCGTCTCCTGGCTCCACGCACCCCCAGTGGCGTAGCGTGGGTTGTCAGCACCCGGGGCAAGGCAAGTAATTTGCGCCCCCTAACCCGTGGATTTTAGCACTCGAGTCTCTTCCAAGATGTTGCGTCCGGTGCGGACGTCCCCCCTGCACCCCCACGCTACGCCACTGCGCACACCCATCGGGTGCCAATAGTGATGTAGCAAGTATTCCTCTCGCAAATAAGTCAAATATTAATAGCGAAAACTATTTTGATAGAAAGCAAAACTACTTATCATCTCACGCAACAGGAAAGAAAGAAGAAGAAGATGGTGCGGAGGACCTATAAATGCAGCAGGGATCGATATTTGTCACAGGGGACATGATGTCATCAAGAAATGTGGGAAATGTACTTTATTAAAGTTTATTTTGATTGGCTGTTGTGTGCGTTTAACAATAAACAGCAAAGAATGAGAAGCATAATCCAAAGCCTCTGGTCCTGCCATAGAATTTACAGCATTTGCAGGCATCTGAGTCTTTTAGACTAGATACATTTGATTCTATAAAAAAGAGTGTTTATGTCACACTCGCAGTCTTTTTGTAGAGCAGGGTTAGGGCAAGACTATGCTCATAGATGTTTCGGCCGACAAATGTAGTCATCTTTTTAAGCTTTGTAAGTTCACATTGTGCATGGGTGTGGATGGCGGGGCATGACTGAAAATCCACATTTGGCGCACATTCAGCGGGAGTTGCCATCGCCTTGAACACCTATGTCTTGGGTGTATTTTATCATGAGAGCCGCTGATTGGCCTTTGGAATCAACATTTAAAACATTTTGCAAGCGTTTTGTGGATTTTGTTTCTGTTGCCTTGGGAAAACCTTAAACACACATAATATGAGCCTCCAGTCCTGCCGTAAAATAAAACATTTTCTGGCTATTCTGTCAAGAACTATCAATTCCCAATGGCGAAGGTTAACCCACCTATTGACATTGGTCAAACCGTGTGCATGTTTACACTTTGACAAGATATTTACAGTGAAAGAATAAACTGAATCAGTTTCATGGGAGCAGCAGTTATGTTAACGTTTTCTATTTTAGGAAACAAACAGAAGCAAAAATAACTTTGGAGGTGGAATTGTGGGCATCCACAAAGGGTTTGGGGTTTCCAAGATTCACATAGGAAATTGTTGATCAGCGTATCCAGCACAGATGAATTTTTTTTAATGAAACACTATATTAACACTGAACTGATTTCTAGAGCTTTAGTTTTCTATGGAATGTGAAAGTTTATGTTCGTACATACTGAAAGTGAGAATTATTGCAAAGAAAGATGATGTTTGGCTTATTTGAAGGGTTAAATCAATGGTGATTTGTGGATTGCTCCATGACAAATTGGTGTTATGATGGCAAATGTAGTTGTATTTTGAACTGTTTTGATTGGCTGCTCTGTTTACAGTAAAGAAAAGAGAAGCTTAATCCTCACCTATGTGTCCTTAATAGAATTAAAAATTGTTGATTACGTACCTAAATTGTTTTATCCTTCATTAACTACTTGACTGCCAGGGCTTCCCAGTCTGGTGCTAAGCTCTTTTTAGCTCTGGCTTGACAGCACAGCTGTCACTAGACGTAATGTAATGAACCTAAAAAAGACCTTTCAGGAGTACTACAATTAGGGGCTTTGGGTCCGCCCAAATGACTGTAGCCAGGTGTACATGTTTTGATTGGGCAGATGTTGTGTGACTCTACTGAAAGAGTGCTTGTGTTACCTTCCTATTGGCTTGTGAGAGGTACTCCTTTACTCCTAGATGGCATCTGCATCATGAGAGTCTAGCTGACATTTTAAACTGCCTATTTTGCCCTTTTTGGTGGACGGTACGCTCATGATGAAAAAAAACTTTTTTGTAGTAGCTGAAAAAAACCTCAGACATTACCCTACATATTTGTCTTACTTTATCCAGTCATCAATGTGAAAATAAAAGAATAGTTTGACAAAGTTAAACGATGAGTAGTTCACTACAGTGCATGGTTCGCAACTGAACTGAAAAAGAACACTAAGCATACATAACAAATGAAAACAAGATCTTTTTTATTTTTCTTTTGAACATAGGTCTACATTTGAAAGGTACAGAAAATCAAAATCGCAACGTCAAAATGAGCACTAGATTGTGTGAGGTTGATAATGTTTCTGAGTGGTGATAAGTTGCAATTTGAGCTTGGGGCAGAGTCCACTGATGTTTTATTTTGCAAACCTGAAGAGGCGGGTTTATACGTTCCAAAGCCCATTTGTGATAGCTGGAAGTGGAGCGAATACCCATCACAGTCTGCATGTGCTCCAGGGCTGAGTGTAATTTCCACCCAAACCTCCCTGGATGCTAAAGTTACATCATGTGATGATCACCTTATGTGAGGACATCCATTTCTTCTTCTGAATAAGTAAAAAACATCACAAATAGACACATTCATGATGCTGGAAAATTAGATGGCTCAACTTTTAAGGTCATGTAAGAAAGCCTTTATCTCTCCCCCTGTATTGTATTGTAGTGCAGCATTCATATAGAGCGCTTACTACCCTAATGTGGGGCACTGAAGCACTTGCCTATATGGGCAGCAATCTGCGTCATGTAGGGTGTGCAGTTAAAGGGTTATTGTCTTTGTTTCGTGATCCTAAGTGGGAAGTGTTTCCATGCTGTGCATGATGGCTATGGAGGTTTGGTTATCATGTTCTGGGATGCAGTGGTTAGCAATGTGGTGGATTATGAGGTTTGAGACATGTACACTCATTTTATTGTTTTCAGTAAGCTGGGCCCTTTATGATCATAGGTTACTTAACTAGTTTCTGCACTGGATTGTCCAACCTGAAATTTTGTTTTTAGTTTTGGTCCTGAGTTGGCATAGTTGAAGAGAGAAAAAAAGAGGAGAGATCTGCTGGGATGGGCCTTGCTAATATCATCCCGTATTTGAGTGTCATTGTGGGATGTAAAGAAGCACTCATAGCTTATAGTTATTTGGGTCCTGCAGTGGAAAACTAGATTGAAGTCCTTAGACTGACCAGATGTATGTGACAGATCTCTTTGGTTATTTTTGCCAGTTAATTTGTTGATGGCTGGTTTATTGGCTGGTACAGCACAGGTGATGGACAAGCCCCGTATCAAATATGTTTTATGTCACTATAAAAGGGCTAAATTACAATCGGCCCCTAAATGCTGAAATGTTCTATATGAATTGATATAACTATATAACACTACCCTGGCGAATTATAGGCCAGCCCATTTTAGCTTTCCTTAATATCTAGAGTTGTTTGCTTGTTGGCTTGTTCTCAGTCTGTGGTTTGTAAGCTGAAGTCTAAGAACTGTAAGACTTGCTCTTGGCAGCAGCAAAGCTTGAAGCCACAAACCATAGAACTGCAATTAAAAGCCAGTAGGCTTTAAGCAAGGAACTGCAGCATACAGGCCAAGAAGGAAGAGTTTAGAATGTATTGTGATCACTAGAAATAATGACTAGAAAGTGAAGTAACAGTAGGTCTTATAGCCAGTGAATTGTGGCTGTGAAGCCTGGAGATGCTGGTTTTATGGCAAGGACCCACAGCCTTACGGACAAGCACTGCAAGGTTTATACCAACTCTCATCTAAGAACAGTGGCAAGCAAAAATAAAGCAAGCAGAAAAATATGTGTGCATTTAGGTTCTGTGCAGTCGTTAGCCTAGCTTTAAGGAACAACGTCTCGTTGTCACCAACCCACAGCATTGTCACTGTTCTTTGCTTTTTGATGTCTGAGAGTTCTGCTCAAACGTTTCATTCATGAGAGTGAGCGATACTGGAAGATCACACTGGTCAAATGGGAAAATATATGAGGGTCAGCAGTTTGCCTGGACTGAACATGGTCCAGGATTTAGCCATGCACATTCCACTTTATACATCCACTGATCGAGGATGAGATGTCACCAGGTGAGAGCTGGGGTGCAGCTGAGTGGTAGGGGCTAGTTGAGCACAGAAACAAACCCACCTCAGGCATCGAGAAGTCTGCTCGCTCACTTGGTTTGGTGAGTCAGATTTTATGAGTGCAAGCAGACGCGGCCCGTCCTTTAGGGCGGAGAGCCATGCCCCCCACCTTTTGCCCCTCATAAAGAGTGTCTGTCAGGCTGAACAAAGGTCAGCCTGATAGACAGTCTTCATTTTCAGCTCAGACAGCCCAGAGTGAGACATGCGCGATTTGCACAGACCCTTGGCTGCCTGAGCTGAACTTTGCTGGGCTGAGGAGGTCACAGCTCCCATGGGCGTGACCTCCTCGGCTCAGTAAAGGTGCCTCAATGCCCTCCCCTGGGTGACGAGGAAAGCATCACCCATTCAATCAATCAATCAAAGAGATTTATAGAGCGCGCTTTTCACCCGTAAGGGTCTCAAGGCGATGGGGGAGGGGGGTATGGGGAGGTGGGGTCACTGTTCGTACAACCATGTCTTGAGCTTTTTTCTGAAGAGCAGGAGGTCTTTGGTTTTGCGGAGGTTGGTGGGGAGGGAGTTCCAGGTTTTGGGGGCAAGGTATGAGAAGGCCCTGCCTCCTGTAGTGGTATGTTGGATGCGGGGGACAGTGGCTAGTGCGAGGTCGGCAGAACGGAGGTTGCGGGTGGGAGTGTGGAAGTTTACTCTTTCGTTGAGGTAGGTTGGGCCGGTGTTGTGGAGGGATTTGTGTGCGTGGATGAGGATCTTGAAAGTGATTCTCTTGTCTATGGGGAGCCAGTGAAGGGATTTGAGGTGTGGTGAGATTTGTTTGTGGCAGGGGAGGTCCAGGATGGGGCGTGCGGCGGAGTTCTGGATTCTCTGGAGTTTGCATTTGAGTTTGAGTGTGGTGCTGGCATAGAGGGCGTTACCGTAGTCTAGCCTGCTGCTGATGAGTGCATGGGTGACTGTCTTTCTGGTCTCTGAGGGAATCCATTTGAAGGATTTTTTCAGGGTGCGGAGTGTGTGGAAGCAGGAGGAGGTTACTGCATTGATTTGCTGTGTCATGGAGAGGGAGGGGTCTAGGATGATGCCGAGGTTGTGAGCGTGGTTTGTGGGGGTGGGTGCGAGGCCTAGGGCGGTGGGCCACCAGGAGTCATCCCATATGGTTTTGTTGGGGCCGAAGATGATGATTTCGGTTTTGTTGGAGTTAATCTTAAGGTGGTTAGTTGTCATCCAGGTGGCGGTGTCAAGGAGTGCAGCGTGTAGGTTGGTTTTGGCGGTGGTGGGGTTGCGGGTGAGGGAGAAGATGAGTTGGGTGTCACCTGCATAGGAGAGGATGGTGATTCTGTGTGGTCGGAGGATGTTGGCAAGGGGGGGTCATGTAAATGTTGAAGAGGGTGGGGCTGAGGGAGGACCCTTGGGGAACTCCACAGATGATTTTGGTAGCGGTGGAGTGGAAGGGTGGGAGGTGGACTCTTTGGGTCTGGTTGGTGAGGAAGGAGGTGAGCCAGTCTAAGGCTTTGTGACGAATTCCTGTGTTGTGGAGGCGTGTGCAGAGTGTGTGGTGACAGTGTCAAAGTCCGCGGAGAGGACTAGGAGGATGAGTGCGATGGTCTCGCCCTTGTCAACTCTGGTTCTGATGTCGTCAGTATATGCGATGAGGGCGGCTTCCGTGCTGTGGTTCTTGCGGAACCCAGATTGGGAGAGGTCTAGTGTGTTGTTTTCCTCGAGAAAGTGGAATAGCTGGGTGTTGACTAGTTTCTCAGCGACCTTGGGGGGAAAAGGGAGGAAGGAGATGGGGCGGTAGTCGGACAGGATTCTGGATCGGCTTTGGGCTTTTTTAGGATAGCAGTGATTTCTGCGTGCTTCCAGGGATCTGGGTAGGTGGCGGTGTCAAATGAGGAGTTGATTGTGTCACGGAGTATGTGGGCGATGGTTGGGCTGGCTTTGTTGTAGATGCGATGAGGGCAGGGGTTGTAGGGGGATCCGGAGTGGATGGAATTCATGGCTTTTTCGGTTTCTTCGTGTGTGGTTGGGGCCCAGGTGGTAAGTATGGAGGGGGGGTCATGAGTGGTGTTAGAGTTGGGCAGGTGAGGGATGTGTGTGGTGGGTGTGTGAGGTATGAAGCTGTTGTGAACGTCCAGGATTTTGTGGTGGAAGTGATTGAAGAGAGTGTCACATAGGGGGTGTATGTGTGGGGTCTATGTTGCAGGCTTTGGGTTTGGATAGCTCTTTAATGATAGTGAAGAGTTCTATACTGTTTTGGGAGTTGTTGTCAAGGCGTGGCTTATAGTGTGCTCTTTTAGTGGTGCGTATGAGTTGGTGGTGGGTGCGAATAGAAGTTTTGAGGGTGGAGAAGTTGGTTGTAGTGGGTTCCTGTCGCCAGGCTTTCTCCGCTTGGCGGCATTTGCACTTGGAGTCTTGGAGTTCGGGGGTGAACCAGGGTGTGTTCTTGATGTTGCGGGTGGTGATGTGTTTTCTGAGGGGGGCTAGTGTGTCAGCGCAGGTAGTGATCCATTTAGAGAGGTTGTGGGCTCCGGTGTTGGGGTCGTTGGTGTGGGGAGGAAGGTTAAGAGCCAGATGGGAGTTCAGGCCTTCTGTGGGGATCTTGTCCAACATGCGGTAGGGTGTGGTGTGTTGGTGGTGGTGTGTGGGGGGTTTGGCGAAGGAGAAGTGGACGCAGTGGTGGTCGGTCCAGTGAAGTTCGGTGGTGTGGGTGTAGGTTATGTGTTGGCTTGTGGCTGGGTGCTGTGACCAGTTGTTTGAGTCCGAGGTTGGTGAGGATGTCTATGAGGGAGGTGGAGTTGTGGTCTTGAAGGTTCTCCAACTGAAAGTTGAAATCACCGAGGAGGATGTAGTCTGTGGAGGTGAGGGCGTGCGTGCTGATGGTGTCGGCGATGGTGTCACAGAAGGCGGGGCGTAACTCTTAGGGTGGAGTTGTTGTTAATGTGGATTAGGAAGTGCATGTGTTCTGCACTGTCGATAGTGTCTTGGGAGTTGGTGGTGACTTTAATGGTGTCCTTGTGCAGGATGGCGATGCCACCTCCTGGTTTGTTAAGGCAGTCTTGGTGTTGGAGTTTGTATCCCATGGGGGTGGCAGTGGCTAAGTTGGGCTCTGAGGAGTGGTTAGTCCAGGTTTCCGTGAGGAAGACGATGTCAGGTGAGTGTGATGTGATGAGATCCCAGAGTTCTATGGCATGTTTGTGAAGGGAGCGGGTGTTGAGGAGTAGGCAGTTGAGGTGGGTTTGCTGGGTGTTGTTGTTGTGTTGTGCGATGGTGTTGTTGCGGGGTGTGTTCTGGTTGTGAGTTGGTATGTGGTGGGGCTGGTTGGTGTGCGTGGGGGTAGAGCAGGTGTATATTGCGTTGGGGATTATGTGTTTGTTGGGGGGTCGCTGTGGTTGGTGTCGGGTGTGGGGGATGAGGAGCAGGAGAAATAGCAGGTGTAGCAGGTGAAGGGGCCATGTGTGTGTGCGGGCTGGAAAGGGTGCAGGTGGGGCGGGGGCCTGGGTTGAGGGAGTGGAGAGGTAGAGAGGGGAGTAGGGTTGTCTGGGGGGGTTTTGGCTGTGGGGGCCAGAGGGACTGGCGCTGGGTGTGGTCCAGGTCCACAGCGGCCGCCATTAAGAGGGTGGGGTGGGAGGGTATTGCAGCTGGGAGGAGGGAGGGGGCCAATGGGTGTGTGCGTGAGGCGGGCCGCACGGGAGGCAGCAGCAGGGAGCCGAGGGAACAGGCGGGGGAGATGGGGAGAGAGGCATGAGATGGGCGCGGGGGGCAGCGGGGTCAAGGGAGCGCGGAAAGGCTAAGAGAACACCATAAACAAAACAGACTAAAATCACAAAAGACGCACAGTATGTAAAGGGCAAGCAAAAAGGGCAGAGAGAGGCGAGCAGCCTGAGAAAAAAGATTATAAACATGTGTACGATGGACAGAGGAAAAGGGTAGAGAGAGGCGAGCAGGCTGAGAAAAAGATTATAAACACAGTGTACGATTGGACAGAGGAAAAGGGTTGACTTTGAGCTTCGCGCATCAGGTTTAAGCAAGGTCACTGATTGACACTCACCCTGGGCGCTTCAGGTTTAAGCCCTGAAGCGCCCAGGGCGAGTGTCAATCTGTGACACTTCGTCACAGAGTGGGGTGGGGTCAGCAGTCTCACTGACCCCATCCCACTCTGTGACAAGGCTGGGACTGCTGCCTTCCCTCATTTAGCCAATGAGGGAAGGCAGCAGTCTCAACCCTCCTAGGACCTCAAGGCTGAAGGTAAGTGTGTGTGTGATGTTTTAAAATGAATGTTTGGTGCGTGCGTGCATGCTTGAATGTTATGAGTGTTGTTAATGGATGTGCGTGCGTGTGTGAAAGAAAGAGTGTGTGTGATCTTTTAAAATGAATGTTTGGTGCGTGCATGCATGTTTGAATGTTATGAGTGTTAATGGATGTGCATGCGTGCATGTGTGAAAGAATGAGCGTGTGTGTGTGTGATGTTTTAAAATGAATGTTTGGTGCGTGCGTGCATGTTTGAATGTTATGAGTGTTGTTAATGGATGTGCGTGCGTGCATGTGTAAAAGAATGAGTGTGTGTGAACTTTTAAAATGAATGTTTGGTGCGTGCCTGCATGTTTGAATGTTATGAGTGTTGTTAATGGATGTGCGTACGTGTCTGTGTGTGAAAGAATGAGTGTGTGTGTGTGTGCTTCCCGCCCGCCCCCCTCCCTCCTAAAGCTGCTGGTCGCCACTGAGTGCAAGCTAGCTTTAGGGCCTACTGGCTCGGACAAGCTGACAAAGAACGCTTGTTCTGTTCCTTCAGAAAGTGAATGAGCAATAAATATGTCTTTATATCTTGTTTTTATCTTGTTACATTCCCTGTACCTTCAAAGACAGAGGTCAAATGTCAGCTAATGTCATCTTACAAATTGCGGCTTGTATTATCTTGGAGATTGGTGCTTACTTTTCTTTCACTGACTGCAAAGTTTGAGAATTTTGTAAAGTGAACTGTCTGACAATCATGCTGGGCACACAACATTTAAACAGCTTCTAATTGTACTGTATAAGTATTTCAAAATATATTTCATTAGTTAGGAAAGCACTTTTTTATACTTCCGAGGTGAGATTGATTCAAAGATTTTAATAGGATGAAAACAAATCAATATTTTATTTGGTGATGTGCAAATGATAAATATTTGCTAAAACCTGATTTCTACATATTATCTTTTGTACACTGTGAAGTTTTAGCAAGTTTTAGCAGTAAAACTGCATGCCAGTGAGAACGTTTGTGGCCATTTTGTGGAAAATGCATGTCTGTAAATGAGTGTGCTACCACATCATGCTTGAGTAATATATTTGCTAAAGGCAAGAGTTTTAAAATATGAACTGAGAAACATTCCTGCCCCAACCCTGATGACAATGATTTTGGTAAACTAAGAGACAAGTGAGGGGTCATGTGTACCCTAAGTGTGGGCTAGGTGTTTACTATACATGGAACAAACGCTTAGGCTGTTAACTCAACAAAAGTGTATTTGTACAGCAGACATGATGAACTTACATATTTGAAGATCCCCTTTTATGTGATAATGCAGAAAAAGGCTAAGCGGTGAAATAACATACTTGCCTAGGATAATACTATTTGAGACAAGTTTATGGGTCAGTTTATGGCATTACAGTTAAATTTAGTATATTAGCATAGTATATTCACTAGACCTGCAGATCTGATAACATTTTTCAAATTTTTTCGAGGCCTGCACCCGTTCTGCAGGCGCATCTGGACAGCAGAATGTATAGTTCTTTTTAAAGATGTTGTTTTTAGAGGTTTTTCTCATTTGTTAGTCTTTGATTCAATTCCTCGCGTGTTAGTCGATTTTTTTTAGGTTGTACAGAGTGAAAATCCGTATTTATAAAAATAGTTTCTGTGCTAATCTTTAATGTATTTATATTACTTATTTTTGTTGGCATGCTAATAATTAACCTTCCACTATAGTCCCCATCAACCCACCGATAACGATGGGCAGTTGACTGCCTGACACTGATTTGTAGGACTTTCAGATAATTTGAGAAGTTTGCTCTTGTCTGCGGTTTTCTTTGCAGTATAAGCCCCTGGCACGATAACATGTTCAGAGGTGTAAACTGCAAAGCTGGACTGCCACCCAGGCAAGCAGGCAAACACCTGTGAGATTGGATCTCTAAAAGGCCCCTTTCAGTCCCTAGGGGGCAGGTTTTGGTCCCTGGAAGCGGTGGTGCAGTTATGCGGTTCTGCTGCAACGCTGCCCGTTTGATTTTTTGGACTTGGTTTTAGGATGAATGCTCACGTCTGCGCACCAATAACAGATACCTTGGAGAGGAGGACTCAATTGGTGTAAATGGGGGCTGAATTTATATTTTCTTTGCCAGCGCAGCCTAAACTACCCATTCCAGCCCTGGTAAACTGGGCACTTAACCCACACACTGTTGGCACTTATATAATTGTTATCACCAAAGGATGCTGATATAAGACAAAAATAGTTGGTTAACCCTGATTTAGATTTGAACATTTGATCTGCGTGCAGATCCCAGCAACAGTTGCTGAACATGCTAAGCAGTGTTATCACCGGAACACAGCCTTTTGTTTTGAACTTTTCAGTGTAATTCATTTTATTGCAGCACCTTTTTCGTTTTTTTTGTATCAACCTTCATCAGCCAGGCTAGCTTGCATCCAGTGGCACAGTGAGCCCAGGACCCACATCTGGGCACACCCAGAGCACTTATGGCAATAAAAGCAAACAAACACAAATGATGGACGGAATGCAGAATTAATCAAACATTCGCCCCAGTCACAGATCTGGGTTTAATCCATGAATTCTTTTGCTCACCATGCCACTCCAGTTTGGACCCAGCCATATGCAAATAAGTCTTGACCCTGTTCCCCATGGGAACAGTCCAGCCCGATCTGCCAGGGCAGGTCCTCTCTGGACTGCAAACAAGCACCCTGGGACCGGTTTCAGGGTATCACCGCTCATCAGCCAGGCTAGCTTGCATCCAGTGGCACAGTGAGCACGGGGCCTTGATACCCTGAAACCGGGGCAACTGGTTACAATGATACATCCTGGGGGGGCTTATAGGAGGCCTTCTCCAAGCCTTACCTAACCAGACTCAAAGGTCCCCTGACCGGGTGGCCATACAGTAACTCAAAAGAGCTAAATACAAGACCCTTTTGAGGCACCTCCCTGTAGGCGAACAGAAGGCATGGCAGGAAGACGTCCCACTTATGCCTCAAGGGCTCTGACAGGCCCATGATCATGCCTTTCAAGGTGCGGTTGAACCCCTCAACCAGACCGTTACTGTGGGGGTGGTGAGGAGTGGTGAACTTACAGGCCACCCCACACTCCTTCCACAGAGACTTCATATAAGTTGATATGACGTTGGTACCCCTATCAGATACCACCTCCTTGGGGAACCCCATGCAAGTAAAACCCCCATCAAAGCATGTCCTACCACAGGGTGGTCAGTGACCTCAAAGGAAAGGCTTCTGGGTACCAGGTGACATGGTCCACCAAGACCAGGATGAACCTTTTGCCCATGGCTGTGTTGGGATGCAGAGGCCCCACAGTGTCAATACCAACCCTTTCAAAGGGGGTGCTGACAGCAGGAAAAGGATGGAAGGGAGCCTTACATTTCCACCCACTCTTGACACTTGCTTGACAACTTTGGCAAGACCTACAGTGTGCATCTGAGTGCCTGCGCATTTGGGCCAGTAGAAATGGGTGACTTGCGCTCAACAGTCTTGTTCTGCCCCAAATGTCCAACTAAAGGCACATCATGAGCCAGACCCAGTAGGAAGCCTCTGAAGCACTGGGGTACCACCAGCACACGGGCTGACTCAGGCTCATCAACCTTAGACTAACTATATAGAAGGCTGTCTTCCCAGTAGATCAAGTGTGATCCAGGCTCTGTGCCAGACGCCTGGTCTGCAGCCTGCTGTCACAACCCTTCCAGAATAGGGCATGTCTTCTGTGCCTCACAGAATGCTTCCCTGGAGGGATCCCCTTTCCTGGTGCTCCTGAGTCAGGTCAGGGTTCTCCCCCAGGTCAGCCACCTGTTCCCCTGTAGGCTCCAGGGCATCCTCAGGTTCAGCCTTCTCCCGGACCGTGGGAACTTCTGGGGTCGTTTTCCCACACCCCTTGCCCTTCATCCTTCTGGCAGACACCAGGGCCACTCTTTCAGGCTCCAGGGTCTCCTGATCACCCTGACAGGCTGCCATTGACCGAGTGGACACACACACACACCCAGGCACCTCCTTCCAAGGGGAATCCTCCAGGTCATTGCTAAGCAGACAATCTACAGGCATGGTTGGACTCACAGCTACTCTCAAGGAACCTGAGACCCCCCTATTTAAAGGGAACCGTGCCACTCTGGACAGGTGCTCTGAGTTTTCTACCGCAACTACTTGGTGAAGTACAAAGGGATCTATCTGCTCTTCAGACACCAGGTGACTTCTCACAGTAGTCACACTGGCTCCTGTGTCTCTCAGAGCCTCCACCCTTTGTCCATTGATGGTCACCCACTGCCTGTACTTTTTAGTGTTCTGAGGCACAAGGGTTCTCTGGACCATCTCACTGTCCCCTAGTGAGGCAAGGGTCATCTCAGCTGGCTCCCACCCACCTGGAACAGCTCCTTCCCAAGCGCTACACTGGCCAAACCCTGTAACTGAGCACCAGTGGGTACCAGTGTCCACTTGGACATTTGGGGTCCCCCCCCCACGTGACCCACGTGGTCACATGCATGACATTTGCTGCGGGAAGCCTCTCTGCAGATTTCCCTTTAGAAGACCAAGGCTTCTTTTCAACTGGGGGCCTATAATCTTTACCTTGGGAACTAGTTTGAGGCCCTTAAGAGAACTCCATCTGTTTACTCCTACCCTCCTTATTCTTCTGAGAGGGACCCTGCCCACCCTTGGCGTAGTCTCCCCCATACCTCCTCTGGACCCTGGTGCTCTCCCAGTGGTCTGCTTCCTGTGCAAGCTTCCTGGGGTCAGTCAGCTTGTTGTCAATCAGGTTCTGGTGCAGCTCTGCAAAACAAAGACTATACAAATGCTCCCAAGCAATCACATTGTACAGCCCCTCAAAAGTTGTTACCTTACTGCCCTTCACCCAATCGTCCAGGGACCTGCAAAAAGAGTCAACACATTCCAACCATGTTTAGGATTCCTTGTTTTCATAGGACCTAAACTTGTCCTTGTACTGCTCAGACCATACCTTGTGAGTAGGGCGTCCTTCATGATAGAGTAAGTGAGCCCCTGAGGATCCCCTAAGGATGTCATAGTATCCCTCTCCTCTACCTCAAAATGCTTCCACGGACCCGCACCCGAGTGTGCTTCAGGGACCAGATTCAAGTGAAGAGCAGACTTATACCCCTTAAACCACTGATATATGTCATCCTTCCTCTTGTAATCCTTCTCTAAGTCCTTTACAATGTGTACCCTCCTGTCAGGCTGCACTGAGGTACTGCTGCCACCATCTCTACTAGACTTGCTCCTCTGATGCAGTTCCCTTAAACTAAGTTCATGAGCCAGCAGTATCTTCTACTCCTCAAAGGCCAGTCTCCTCTCTTCCATCTCCCTTTGCATCCTAAACTTCCGTAACTCTATCTGGTGAGCACTCTCTGCCTGTCTGTCCTGCAACTCTTCAGGAGTCAGACACTTGGACGACACACTGCTACCAGCCCTGAAGACCCTCCCCCAGGCATAACAGGTACATCCAATACCACATTATGAATAATCTGCACCTCCTAATCATCATCCTCCTCCTCCTTCTCTGCGTGCCACTCAGCCGCCTTGGCTGTCACCCAGGCCCTCAGTGCCTTTTGCAGCTCCTCCTTCCTGGTGGAACTCTTAATGGGACAGGCAAGATCCTTTTCAAAAGAACAAGAGTCTTACTCCATAGAAAACATGAAAACGTTGATTTTGCACAAAGTAGCTGGTTTGTGTAAAAAATAAAGCCGCACGGGCAAGCGTGCGTCGGAAAAGTCAGCAATGCAGCGATTCCTTACTCGCAAGTGAGGCATGCGTCAATTCTTTTTCGGTTGGGTAGGCGATGCGTCATTTTTCTCCCTTGCAAGAGAGAAATGCGTAGATTTCCAGATAGGGCACCTCGAATCCACGCAGGTTCTCAATGACTTTGATGCCCAGGGACGATGCATGTTAAATCTGGTTGCACGGTGTCAAAAAAAACGTGCTGTGTGGGGTTTTCGTTCTTATCAGCACCCACAAACAGGTGCTGCATAGTTTCTGCAGCTGCGATACGTCGATCTCCCAGCTGCGATGGTCGTCATTTATCAGCCACGTTGCAGATGGTGCGTCAAAACGTTCCCCGCACTGCGTTCTCTGCGTGGATTTCAGCTCTTGTTATGCCATCTTCACCTTTCAAGGGCCAAGGGACTGGATAGGGCACCACTTGGCAGGGCAGAAACAGAAGCAGAGAGTCCAGGTGCTGGCAGAGGAAGTCTTTGATGGCCCTGGACTTCAAAACAGGAGTTAAGCTCAGTTCAAGCCCTTGGAGATTCTCCTCAAGCAGGAATGCACAACAAAAGTCCAGTCTTTGCCCCCTTTCACAGGCAAAAGCAGCAACTACAGGATAGCTGAACCAAATACAGGCAGGGGCAGCACTTCTCCTCAGCTCTTCTCCTTGGCAGAGGTTCCTCTTGGTTCCAGAAGTGATCTAAAAATCTGGGGTTTTGGTTCCACTACTTATACCCCTTTCTCCCTTTGAAGTAGGCCAACTTCAAAGGAAAGTCTCTGTTGTTCACAAGATCCTGCTCTACCCAGGCCAGGCCCTGAACACACACCAGGGGGTTGGAGACTGCATTGTGTGAGGGCAGGCACAGCCCATTCACGTGTACGGACCACTGTTCCTTCCACTCTAGCTCAGACGGCTCATCAGGATATGTAGGCCACACCCCAGTTTCCTTTGTGTCAATGTCTAGAGGAGATTCACAAACAGCCCAACTGTCAGTCAGATCCAGACAGGGAATCCACAAACAGGCAGAGTCACAGAATGGTTAAGGCATGAAAATGCCTACTTTCTTAACGTGGCATTTTCAAACTAACAACCTAAAAACCAACTTCACTAACAGAGGTATTTTTAAATTGTGAGTTCAGATACCCCAAACTCCAATTTCTATCTGCTCTCATAGGGAAACTGCACTTTAATAATATTTAAAGGCAGTTCCCATGTTAAGCTATTAGAGAGATAGGCCTTGCAACAGTGAAAAACTAATTTGGCAGTATTTCACTGTTAGGACATGTAAAATACATCAGTACATTTCCCACCTTTAACATACATGGCACCCTGCCCATGGGGCTACTGAGGGCCTACCTTAGGGGTGCCTTACATGTATAAAAAGGGAAGGTTTGGTCCTGGCAAATGGGTACACTTGCCAGGTTGAATTGAAAGTTTAAAACTGCCCACACAGTGGCAGGTCTGAAACATGTTTACAGGGCTACTCGTGTGGGTGGCACAACAAGTGTTGCAGGCCCACTAGTAGCATTTGATTTACAGGCCCTGGGCACCTCTAGTGCACTTTACTAGGGACTTACTAGTAAATCAAATATGCCAATCAAGGAACAGCCAATTACACATACACTTTACACTGGAGCATTTGCAATTTATCACTGGTCAGCAGTGGTAAAGTGCCCATAGTACCAAAAACAACAAAACAGAGTCCAGCACACAGTGAAAACATGGGAAGCAAAAAAGACAGGGGAGACCAGACCAAGGATGCCAGATTTAACAACAACATTTTGCAGTTACATGTGAAATACAATAAATGAGATTCAAGGCTGCCTTTAAAAGTCAAGCGCGCAAGCGCTTTTCGACCTGTTGTAAGTATTCTGTGGGCTTTTAACCACGCCTATCACTTTCACTCATTCGTAAGCTTGCCTTTCAAAAATCTCTTGATGTCATTGGTAAATGTTTTATGTTTGTCCCACCTTGGGGCGGTTTTGTTACCGCCTTGCAGACTGACCCTGCTACATGATTATTGCACCATTGTCAATATACTTCAGTGTGAGGGAACTATTTTTTTATTTTTTCTCTCGCCTTCGTACTCCATAACGGCCATGGCACTTACAACGTGAACAGCGCAGAACAATGCAAACTCCATCGGTGGTAGAACTCCATCGGTGGTATTGAAGTACTGGTCACATTGCTCACATGTTATCCACTGAGAGACATTTCTTTTGGCTCTCCCTTTCATGCTCCTAAGTTTTCACAAAAGCACTTGTAATTGATAAATGCTTTACATAAAAAACACAAAAATCCTCAAAGTGTCTCTCCTGACACAGCGGGATAGCCAATACAATATTCACGGCAATCTGGAAACTCGCACCACAATGCTTTGCTGGCCATTTAAAAAAAAAAAAAACATTTTTGCTCATAACTCAGCCTCTGGTGGCCCTAGGATAATGGGACCATCACCAAAACTTTCACGACAACATGCTCTTTCTGTCTACATCATCTCTGGGTCCCAACACTAGGTTAGTGGGGATCCAAAATAACAACCCCTCTCTCCATTTAGTGTCTGTTTAAGCTCCTCATGTCTGGGTTTTGTTTTACAGCTGGGAGTAGTTTATGTTTTAAAGTCCTTGTTTTTAATATCATTGCAGTAGCCCTGTTAGCTCAGAAATTGTGTAAGGCACTACGCCCTCTAGGCACTAAATATATGACTACACTGCAATATTTTCTGACATTTTCTTTTCATGTGGTTATGCTCTCTAGAGGCTAACTATATGATTACTTTACCATGTTTCTTACAAATGCTATTTTATTGTGGTGTCCTCTAGGGGCTGTTCTAAGCATTACAGTCAACTTATCAACATAGGACCATATTCGCAGCATGGGAACTCGGCCCATAAGGCTTTGTAGGGCATTACTTTTCCAAAACATTTTTTATCATAATTCAGCCTGTGGTGGTCCTAAGACAATGGGACCATCTTCAAAGCATTCAACACAACACGTTCTTTCTGTCAACATCATCTCTGGCCATGTCATCATCAACTTGACCATGTTTTTTTACAAATGCTATTTCCATTGTGGTGTCCTCTAGGGGCTGTTCTGAGCATTACAGTCTAAAGCCAAAATATTATTTCTGATAAAGGTTTTTATTGGGTTTACATGATAATTGTATATGTGTTATTAATCTCTCCTTATTGCAGTGATGACCATGATTCAGGCCAACTTAACACCCTTACTCTATGACTATTTGAACACTCTTGATATGTTAGTCCTACGTGGTTGTCTTGTGTCTTTTTTTGGGTAATTGTGTTAGCCAGTAAGCAACTCTGATGGTGGGGTGGTGAAAGTGGTATTCTATTGGAATTAGCATGGCAGATTTCAATTAGGATGATAAATGGCAACATTTTCATTTTTGGCTGCAGATTGTGGATGAAGGTGAATGGAAGTGTTTCAGTAATATGCAGGGCCACTGGAATTATGTGGCAGTAAAAAACAAAATTATGAGGCAGGGTTGACCAATTTAAGTGGCAAGAAAAGTCCAGCTATCAATTTACAATGCCAATAGCTCCAACTCAAGCAAATGCAAGACCTATTGCATTGCAAATGCTTGTTATAGTTGTGTGTAGTAGTGCTACAGGCAAAAGTCAGTATTTACTTAGGAATCTTAAATACGATACACACATTGCCATGTCAAAGCACTTTCCAACACTTCAAATTAGCAGAAATACAGTTTTTTTGCTGCTGGCATGTCTTATTTAAATGTTTAGATTATGGTCACCTGGGCATAGAAGCTTGCTGTGCCCTGTCCATGCTGAACATGTTGGGAGACCAGAGGGCATATTTATACTCTGTTTGTGCTGAAATAACGTATTTTGTTTTACTCTGTTTCAGCGCAAACTTAACTCCATATTTATATTTTGATGCTAGACCCATCTAGCGTCAAAATATTGGAGTTAAAGTAATTTTTTGCCTGTGGAAAACTACCTTGCGCCAATGAAATGTAAGGTAGGCCGCGTTCCTGGGCAAAAACTCTAAGGCCCGGGTGCCTTATTTATCCTCCTGTGCAAAAATGGTGCACTGGAGGGAGGCGGGCCTAAATAATGGCGCTAAGCTTGCTTAGTGCTATTATTTAACACCTGGGTCAGGGCAGACGTTAGGGGACGCGTGGGCCTTTTTCCATGGTCAGAGACCATGGAAAGAGCCCACAGGTGCCCTTCCCTGGCCCCAGGGACACTACCACCCACACCAGGAAGACACCTTAGGATGGGGGGACCCCATTCCAGGTAAGTAGAGGTGAGTATATTAAAAAAAAATGTAAGTGCCATAGGGGGGCCTAACTTGGGCCCCCCTATATGACACTGGCCCCAAGGGCCATGCCCAGGGGACATAAGTCCCCTGGGCATGGCCATTGGGCTGGGGGGAATGACTCCTGTCTCTAATTAGACAAGAGTCATGTCCATGGGGGCTGTGCGCCAAAATATGGCTCTATTATTTTCTTGACTCTAACCTGACCAGCGCCATTCTTTGATGCACAACCTTCAGTTTTTCCAATGCCTCCCCCACCTGGTTACCGTCAACTATTTTGACGCTAACTGGGCCTTACGCCGGCTAACGTCATCCCATAAATATGACTCCCGGTGTTTTGGGATGGCGCTAGCCGGTGGTATACTTTTTGATGCTAAACTGCGTTTGCGCAGTTTAGCGTCAAAAAGAATAAATCAGGTCCCAGGTATTTTGACTCAGACTTTTAGCTTTCTACCTGTGGGTGAACGAACGACGGTGCTAATAAAGAGTGAGAAGGAGGGTTTGATAGGGCTGGGTCTGTCCTCCTTAGAACCTTGGTACTTATGCAAAAATGCCCAGTCCAATGGGACTTCCACAGGGTGAAAAAAAGTTTTTTTTTATATGAAAAACCCTTACCCACCAGGGTTACTCCTTGGTGGCATGCTTCATCATTGGGTTTCCTCCTGTTCCACTACAAAACGAGGTGTGCTTACGAAGCACTTATGGTTTCATCAATGTGAATGCTAAAAGGGATAGGAGTGTTGGGGTCTTTTGGTGAGTTAAAAATACCGCCCTCTGGATGGTATTACTAATTTAATATGTCTCACAGGGGTGGTATGGCTA
Organism: Pleurodeles waltl; assembly: GCF_031143425.1. Lineage (NCBI taxonomy): Eukaryota > Metazoa > Chordata > Amphibia > Caudata > Salamandridae > Pleurodeles > Pleurodeles waltl. The sequence goes on along the minus strand of NC_090448.1, from coordinate 371,580,746 downwards.
AAAAGGGGTGTTGGGGGGTATATTATTTACCTCACCACTCCTATCCTATTTAGCATTCACATTGATGAAACCATAAGTGCTCCCACGTATTCCGTCGGTCGTAGAACCTTCCTGGATATTGGGACTGTGCTTTCTAAAAATAATATATTGCCAAGCACTGGAACTCCTCGATGGCCTCACCTCTTGCGAACTGGCTAAATGCAAAGGGCTGGTGCTCTAAACTCAAAGAAACTGTTTACCAAGCCAGAGGCTGACCACAAAAACATGAAACGGTGTGGTGGAAGTGGTGGGGACACTATGGATTATAACAAATCAGTGTGGGTATACCTCTCATGATTACTAAACCATTTCTCTAGGTAATTTGTTGTTTATCAAACAAATGGCATTAATGAAAGGTTTGATGATCAAGTGTCACCAACTTCTCAACTTTCAGGGACAAGCACCCTTGCATCAAAAAACATTTATTTACTACTGTTTTTGCAATTTTCTATGCAGTAGTCATGTTTTCCTAATTTTTGTGGTTTCAACCTACTTGCAGTTTGTGGTGGAAACAGGTGTGAAACCCATGCGTGACCCCAGAAACATGATAATTTCTGACAAGTAAAGAACATTCTGAATTCAACAGGGAGTCAGTTGTGTAGGTCCTATCAGGGTTTTGCAAAGAAAATAATTGTTGAATTAAAACATTATGACAATTAGCAGGAAAAATAGCCATGCGTGACAACATTCTTGTAAGGAAATGCCTCTTTTTGTATGGTCATCCCCCAGGTTTTTGGACTGAAGCTGCTGGTTTTATAACTCGGAAAGTGCACTGAGGTCTGCTACCAGACCTCAGTGCCTGTGACCTTAACCTTAAACAAGTATGTTGAATTAGCTCATACCCAATTGACTAAGCTAACTTACCTGTAAGTCCCTAGTAAATGGTACCCGGGAGATGTAAGAAAGAGGGTCCCCCACAGGGATTGTAACACTGGTTGTGCCACCCTGGTATGACACGAGTAAAACAAGACTCCCAGTCTGCCATCTACAGGCTGGAAAAGCAGTTTAAACTCTTAGCCTGACTGCCGGACTTCCACTTGATTAATGTGTAAGGCACCCCATGGCAGGCCTATTGAGTCCTAAGGCAGGGTGCAGTATATTTCATGGGCTGAACGTGTATTTTACATAGTAACAAAGTGAAATTGCTGTTCTTACTGTGGAAAGACTTGGTCGCCTGAGAGGCGAGTACAAGGTTACATGCTGACTTCTCAGCTGTGCTAACTCTGAAACTGTGCAAGCAACATGGGTCATCCAAGGCATCAAATAAATTATTACACTAAGCCTGACTTGATTCTTAAACTAAAAGTAATGTAACAAGTATGCAACTTTAGCAAAGTTGGAACTTCTTTGCCGTTAGTACCTCTTTGCTCATACCAGATTCACACGGGGTCCTAGTAAGACAGCTTTCTGCCCTCCTGGGAGATGTGCTTATGAGTTCCAGGAAATTATACAATAGGGGCCTGCTCTGGAAGGAGGTGTCACCACCCTCTTGCAGGTAGCCACACTAATGTTGGTCCAAATGACAAGTTTCAAAGGAGAAGCTGCCTTCGAAGGGCAAATGGATAACACTTGGGAGAGGGGCTGGTCCATTGTTCGGACAGATAGACTGGCACTAGGCGCAGGAAAGGGGAAACTAATTGTTAAACTGATTTTCCAGGGGTGTGTAGCCCCTTTTGTAGCCATATCTCTGGGTTGAGTTAGGGAGTGCCACATGCTGGGAGAGGGGTCCTGCCATATTGGAAGTGGACAGAATGGTGCATCCGGGGATGCCCAGATGCCTCACTGAGCAGGAAGTAGTCATTAGGTGGGAAGAAATATGGTAACCCACTGGCTACCAAACACCATCACATGCTGCTCTGAGGGCATTTTCTGAGCATACTTAGGGCACCCCTAGTGCCCTAAACTCAGAATCTCGATTGGCCTGGAAGAAGGACTGAGGAAGGACTGCCCTGCTGCATTATGGAACCTGCAGAGCAAGGCTGCACCATCGTGGACTGAACCTGCTGCACCTGGTGGCTAGCAAAGGAGAGGGACTGTGCCTTCTGTGTCCTATTCATGGAGAAGTAGTCTCTAGAACCAAGCCAAAGCCAAGAGATTCCAAGGGGCAGCTGGCTGGTCTCCTGTTTGCAGCACAGTAACAGAACAGCTGAACAAGCCTGCTGAGGCAAGTTGGTACCCCTAAGTCTTCAACCTGCTGCCAACCACTTCTGTACAGCACCAGGGACCAGGACCCAATGCACAAAGTTGCACCCGAGTTCTCTGAGCCCAGTGTCACTGGAGTGCAGCTGGGACCCCCAGAGGACAAGTTATTGACGCAGGAGGAATTGATTGGTGACCACTATGTGTTGATTTTGCCTGTGCTTGTTTGCAGTTCAGTGTAATGCTTTGATTCACTATACCTTGTAAATTCTATATCCCTAGAACTCTCTGGTGGATCTTTCTCATTGTAGTGTCTAAAGATACATAAAAATACAGTCTATTTTAATAAATTGACGTTAGACTTCTTTGGTGTCTTGTTGATTTTGTTTCTTCAATTGTTTAGGTGGTGTTTAAATAGTTTACACTTGCTCATTTGTGTAAGCCTTGCTGCTTAGAGCCACAGTTGAGCTGAAGATTCAACAAACTAAACCTAAGCGTCCTAAAGGGGTTAGTAAATGTATTGCACTGTGAGGTCACAAAACAACACCATATAGTACACCTCATTTCCTCACAGTTTTCATCTGAAATGTTTTGATACAATCCCCAATATACAAAAGCAAAATACCACTATGTCAATCAGACCCCTCTGGTCTCAAGAATCTGTAGGGTTTATATGTTTTCAAAAATATGAGAAACCCAGAGGCAACAACTGACCAGCAGCTTATTATGACTTTTCAAGGTGTACGGGCCACATAACAATTCATATGATAAAATGTAATGAATGAAAAGTGAGGATGAAGGAAACTTAGGTATTTCTTGAATGCCCACAAAATACAGGGTTTATTTGTACAGCTCCGAATTTGGGGTTACCAATACTATGATGTGATTCAGAGGCTATTTTGCAAAATATGTTCTTTCTTGCACACTGGCCTACATTTGTAGGCCAAAACTGAAGAGAAATCCAATTGGTAATAAAAGTTCTACTATTCTGTGTTCCCAGATGTCCCCTGATAAAAATGGTACCCCAATTGTGTGTCTGGGCCTATTGGCCAAGAAATAATACAGCCTAAAATGCTACATCGACACATCCCATTTCAACCAGCAATATCAGCTTTTTTTATAACGTGGGTAGCAGTGGAATTTGGGTCCTAGCTCAGTCGCCACACAATAAATCTACCAAACTGCAACATTTCTGGAAACTAGACACCCCGGGAAGTAATGATTGGGCTGACTTGTGTGGCTTTCTTGAAAAATGTGTACCCAGAAGGTCTTGCAAACCTCAAACTCTGGCTAAAAACACCAATTTCCTTGCATTTCTGCAAGAGAAAGTTCCTGAAGCTGCAGGGATTCATAAAATTTCTACCAACCAGTGTTCACACTCTTCACTTGCTAAATATGGTACCCCAGTTGTATGGCAAGGCCTAACACCCCTAACACAAAATGCTCCAAGCATGCTGAAGCTGCAGGGATTCACAAAATTCCTACCAACCAGTGTCCCCACTCTTCACTTGCTAAATATGGTACCCCAATTGTATGGCAAGGCCTAACACCCCTAACACAAAATGCTCCAAAACACGCCGAAGAATCTGAAAGAAAAATGACCAGGTTTGGCAATGTGGGTAACTAGAATTTTGGGCCCTGGCTTGTCTGCCACCAACACATACTTACTAAACCTAGACATTTCTCAAAACTAGACATCCTCAGGAGTTCAGGATGTTGTGATCTGTGTAGATCCCACAATATTATTTTACCCAGAATGCCTTGCAAATTCCAAACTTTAGAAAAACACTGTCCTCACGTTTCTGAAAGGGAAAGTTCCAAAAACTTTGGGGATCCACAAAATTCTACCCATTGTTCCCACAGGTCTCACTATTAAAATATTACCTCACTTGTGTGGCAGTGTGCAGCATCTGTGACACACAAAGCACCGAAAACAAGACATGGAGACATTCCATTCCACGGGTTGAAATGGATGCTTTTTTTGCGCTGTAGGTACCTGCAGAACTTAAGCTCTGGCATGGCCACAACCCAAGGAAACCTACCAAACACAAACATTTCTGAAAAACAAACGCCCTGGGTAGACCACGGTGGTGTGACTTGTGTGGATCTCATGACGTTTTCTACCCTGAAGAACTTTTAAACCTCAATCTTTGGACTAAAACACACATTTCCTTATATCAATGCGAGAAGGTTCCAGAGCCTGGGTTGATCCACAGATATCCTGTCACCCAGATTTCACACATTTATCCCAATAAAAATGGTATACTACTTGTGTGGGTGGACCCAGTGACAGGAAAGTGCCCAAAACAAAACATGGAAAGATCAGATTTTCCATTCATACCATCATTGTTTTACGATGTGAATAGCTGTGGAGTTTGGGCTCAGCTGGGACTCAAAGAAACCTACCAAACTCAGACATTTCTGCAAACTAGATAGCCAGGGCAGTCCATGGTGGATTGGCTTGCATGATCCCTCCACCAGTTCTTACCTATAACACCCTTTAAACCTCAAACTTTGGCAAACAGCACAATTTCCTTGCATTCCTGTGAGGGTCCAAAAATTCCCAATCACCCAGTACCATAGCCCAATAGAATAGCACTTGTGTGGATAGGTGTAGCACCAATGACAGGAAACGCCACAAATTGCAACATGGGCAGGTCACATTTTTCCAATTCAAAACCAACCCTTTTTTTCCAATGTAGTATCTGTAGATTTTGTGGCCTGTGCTCTGCCTCCATCCAGGGAAACCTAACAAGCCCAGACTTTTCTCAAAACTAGATATCCTGACATGTCCATGGTAGCCTGGTTTGTGTGGACCCCTTTATCCACTCTGCCCTTCAAACCACAAAATCTAGCCAAAAACACTAATTTATCTCACATTTCTGTGAGAGAAAGTTTGTGAATCTGTTTGGATCCACTCATTTTCATCCGCCCAGCATTTCCATACTTGTCCCAATAAAAACATTATCCCACTTGTGTGTTTGGGCCCAGCACCCACAACAGGAAATTACCTGAAATGCAACTTGGACAGATCACTTTGCGCCAATGAAAACCATTTTTTTTTGTTTTGCAATGTGGGTAGCTGTGGGCTTTGGGCCTGGGCTCCACCACTCAAACACCGACATTTCTGAAAACTAGACACTTTGGGTCTCATTATGACCCTGGCGGTCTAATGACCTCCAAGGTGATGGTGGCGGTCAGACCTCCACCAATTCGGCAGTCTGAGCACCATATTACAACCACGGCGGTAGGGCCCTGGTCCGATCAGCAGCACTGCCAGATTACAACTTCATGTTGGTCTGGTGGTGCTGGCAGTGCTAATCCACCAGGGCAGCGCTGCCCTGGAGATACCGACCCCCTTCTCTGCCAGCGATTTCATGGCAGTAACACTGCCATGAAAATGCTGGCAGAGACAGGGTGCAGGGGGATGTAGGGGGGGCCTGCACTACCCATGTATTTGGCATGGGCAGTACAGGGGCCCCCCTTGCCAGCCCCATCTCAATGCTCATTGCCTGCTTTGCAGACAGTGAATATTGCAATGGGAGCTGGTGCACCCTACGCACTACAGCATTGCCGCTGGCTCTATTACGAGCCAGAGACAATGCTGTAGGCAGTTTCCTGCTGGGCCAGTGGGTGGAAACTGAATTTCTGCCCGCTGACCCAGCGGGAAGCTCATAGTGGGCCCTGCGGGGAGGCTGCCACACATCAGGACTTCGGCGAACAGTCTTTTCCACCCGCCAAAGTCATAATAAGGCCCATAGAGTTGTTCACTGTGGTCTGGCTTGTGTGAATTCCCCTACTTTGTCTTACCCACAACACCCTTCAAACCTCAAAATCTGGCTAAAAACTGCAATTTTCCACACATTTCTGTGAATGAAAGTTCTGTAATCTACTTGGACCCACACACTTCCTGCCACCCAGCATTCCTACACTTTTCTGGATAAAAATGGTACCACTCTTGTGTACCACTGTCTGCAATAAGAAAGGTCCTAAAACACAGCATGAGCAAATGAAAATGTTCATATTAAAATCAACCCTTTTTTGCAATTTGGGTAACTGTAGATTTTGGCCTTTGGCTCGGCCAGCACCAGGAAAACCTACCAACCTCAGGCAAACTAAACACCTGAGGGTTTCCAGGGTGGTGTACCTTGCATGGATCCCATAACATTTACTCAACTACAATGTCCAGCAAACCTCAAACTTTGTAACAAATCGCAAATTTTCTTCATTTGTCTATGAGGGAAAGTAGTGAAATCTGTGTTGCTTTATAAAATTCCTATCACTCAGTGTTCCCAAGCTTCTCCTGATAATAATGGTGCTTAACGTGTGTGAATCGACGTATCGCAAATGAAACTAAAGGCACCAAAATGTAGCCTGAATATCAAATCAAAAGTTTGGAGAAAAAAAAGACCCGTTGTGAAAAACTGCAGATTTTATCCCTATGCTCTGCTGCTAGGTATGGAAACCTGCCAAACCAAGACATTTTTTAAAACTACACACAAAGAGAAGTCAAGGGTGGTGTGACTTATGTGGGGTCCTACTACATCTTTTTAACAATAAGGCCTGCAAACCCGAGACTTTGGCTAGAAAAACTTCCTCTAATTTCTGCGAGCGAAAGTTTCAGAATCTGCAGAGATCAACAAAATTCCTACAAACCAGTGTTCCTACACTGTTAAAAACAATACCTCATATGTGTGGCTTTGCCTAGCACCAGTAGCAATAATTAATCAAACTAGGACCCATGCAAGGAGCATATTGATTTTTGCATTATCTCTGGTTTGATCCATTCGTGTTGCAGTTGCTAGGCCCAGCCATGTAAGTGTGGTGCTATTTATATCGGGAGAAGTGTGGAGTCATTGGGTGGTAAGAATTTTATGAATACCCACAAATTCTGTAGGTTTCCCTCACAGAAATGTGAGGACATTTGTAATTTTAGCCAAAGGTTGAGGTTTGCTGGAAAATATGGGTAGGAAAACATCTTGGGATCCCTGCAAGTCACACCACCCTGGGCTCTCCTGGGTGTCTAGATTACAGAAATATCTGACTCCCTGATTGTTGACTGATCCTGAGCCTGAATTGTGCTGCCATTCAGCATGATAGGTGAGAGGAAATTGGGATTTACCCCAACTCTGCCTGTCCACATCTCAAAATTATATCCAAAAAAATTCAAAGCTCTTCCAGTGTGCCACAGGGACCCCCAGGCAGGCAAAAATGTGTGGGGTTTTACAGGGTGGGAGCGCGACCTGATGCCTGGGCAGTCTGTCATCATCCCATATTTTGTCCTATGAAAAGGATATGGATAGATAGATAGATAGATAGATAGATAGATAGATAGATAGATAGATAGATAGATAGATAGATAGATAGATGGATATTCACTGAAAAAACGGAGGTTACAGGGGCATTATAGTTAGGTCATAGAATTTAGAAAACCTTAAAAATTCACTGAGAAAACCAAAGGTTACAGGGGCATTATAGTTGGGCTTAGATTTTACAAACACAAAACCATAGAAATTCAGCAGTTATAGTTTTGAGAGCCAACACTAACTTACTCCCCCTCAGTGCACTACTTAGGACCTCACAAATTACATCACTCAAAACATGGTCAGTACCATCACTGATGACATCTCAAATGACATCACTGATGACATCATCCAGTGAGTGTAAGTGTTTTGTAAACGTTTCTGAGACTTAAAGAGATATACTAAGCTATTGCAGAAGATACATTAGTATTCTCTCTGTACTACTAAAGAGTGATACAATTGGTAACAAATGGCATCTGATCTATAATCCTGTTTTTAAAGCAGGTGTATTATTTATCAGTGAACTAGCCTCTACACTGGCACGTTTTCACCTGCTGATGTATGTGTATGGTAGTGCTTTGCGACAGTCTAAGCTGTTCATTGAGCCTTCACTCCACAGTGATGGCTGAGCATTGTTCTGTTTTATTACATACTCACCAGTTTCCTTAGACCTATCTCCTTTGTGATGAATGACTGTAGTAGTAGATTGCAATAAAGTCATCTGTTCACTGTTCACAGATCTTTGTCAAAGGTGATGTTGCACTGTAGTAGACATTTACAACAGACTGACCTCGCTGCTTACACTTTTCTTCAGGATGAAGACACAGTGGCCTGTCCACTAAGACCTCACTACTGATCGTATGTAGTAGTGGTTTGTATAGATCTGACATTTGTACTAAAACCTCTTTCCAGGTTCACAAATGGTGGTGTTGTAGTGTGCAATAGACTAGCCTATACAGTTAGATGTTTTACTTTGGTCATTTGTGTTATTTGTGTTTAGAGTAGTGGTTCGGAAGAGATAGGACTGTCCTCTGAGAACTGTTCTTATGTGATAAGTGATAAGTGAGTGGAGTAGTTCATAATCTTACAGTCAGCTTAGTGCTGTACTTCTCTCACCCCTGTCTTCTTATTTATTAAAACGTAAAATGGTATTTTATGAATGATATTGAAGTCTGCTTTGCTGAAGGATGTCATGAGTGATGTCATCAATGATGTAAGTTGAAATGCCATCAATAATGTAATCAGTTATGTCACTGAACAGGTCATGACTGATGTAGTATGTGAGGTCATAAACAGTGCATTGCAGGGGCATAAGTTATAGTTAGCTCAGATAACTATAACTGCTGAGTTGCTATGGTTTTGTGTGAGTAAAATCTGAACCTAACTATAATGTCCCTGTAACCTTTGTTTTTTTCAGTGAATTTCTAAGTTTAAAAAAAAATTCTATTTCCTGACTATAACGTCCCTGTAATCTTTATTTTTTCAGTGACTTTTTAATAATTTTTTTTTTCTGTTTTCTAACTATAACGTCCCTGTAACCTTTGCACTTTTCAGTTAATCTCTACATTTTTTTAATTCTATTTCCTAACTGTAACATCCCTGTAACCTTTGTTTTTCTCAGTGAATATCACCAGCCTTTGTAATATAAATTGTACTACAACTTCACCCATACATTCAGTTCACTAATATACATTTCATAAATTTATAAATACATTTTATTAATACACTTATTCTTATTATACCTTTTAAAAGTAACAAATAACAAAACAGCATAAGGTAACTTATGTAAACTTTATATAAATACAATGCTGCAAGTCTTTCTCTTTTTTTATTCATTTTATGGATCCACAGATCCACTGCAATACCTTCACAAATCTGCTGCAATTGCAAGAACAGACCAAGACATTAATTTCTCATTCATTACACTAAGGCCCTCATTATGAACATGGTGGCAATCACCGCTCTGCCGGCGGTGGCGTTAACTACCACCAACAGGCTGGCGTTACTGACCGCCAAAGAATGAAGCAGATGAGAAACAAGTAGCGATCCATCCACACACTGCCATCATTGTAGTGCCGACGACGACGGAAGAGGCCGCCCCCAGGCCGACGGAAAGACCCCACCCGCCTAACAAATAATGAAGCACAAGACCGCTGTCAGTTCCGGGGGGAAACCACGTGGCGGAAACAAACAAAATAAAAGGAAACACTCACTGTAGGCACACACAACACGCTGAAACAGACATGGATAGAGAGTTGCAAATAATGCCAGTCCTGCTCCTTGCAATATACCTCCACGACCGTGATCGCCGACAATGACGGTAAGTACCGCAACCTAGTAAACATGGGAAGAAAGGGCACAGTTACACACCCACCCACCCCACCCATCCTGCAATGCACTCCCAACCCTTCCCACCATCTCAAGCTATACACACCAGAATAAGAGGTACTTACCCGACACAAGGCAACAAAGACCTGCACCAAAGTACACACATGGGCACACCACACTCCCACAATGAAACGATGAACCACGTCTCCATATTGTGCCAACAGCACCACTGGGCACACAAACTTTAATAGAACATGAAAATAGTAAATGTCCAAATAAGGCCATTGGCCAGTCCACGCAGAATACCCAGAAGGGCCCAAATGGGCCAGACTTGACTCCTACATGTGCACAGGGTACTCCACTGTAAAGGGATATCAGTGGGGCAGCCAGGCACCTCAGGGAACAGGGGCAGGGTGTGGAGGGGGGCTTGGGATTATGTTTGGGAGGTGGAGGGGGTTTGGGCTTGCCCTTGGTAGGTGGGGGAGTGGGCTTGGACTGGGGGGTGGCAGAGTGACCTGGGGCAACACAGGGCTTCTTCCTCTCTGGTGAAGGGGCAGGGGAATGGGAAGGGTGGACTGGGGCGGACTTGGAAGAGGAAGGAGTGGACAGGGCAAGGAGATGGGCATGTTTAGGGACAAGATGGGGTGGACCAGTGGGTTCAAACAGGTCAACACAGGAGAGGAAACGTTTCTCAGTGGTAGTTGGGGTGGATATGGAGTAAGGTGTGGAAGTGGAGGTAGAGGGAGTGCTTGTACCAGGTGTAGCTGTGCTGGATGTGGATGCAGGTGCCTGTACAGTATGCTGATGTGTGATCGATGTGTGTTGAGTGGGTGTCTGGGAACGTTTGAGTGTCTTGGGAGGAGAGGGTGTGGACACAGTGGGACAAGGCAGGCTGCCATTGTAAATGTATGTTGTCTGGGTGTCTGCAGGTCTGGTGAGTGTGCTGCATCTGTCAGTCAATGTAGTTGTGGTGAGTGCAGGTGTGGTGTCTGGGGTGGATCAATGGATATCAGATGTTGTGGTGACTGCAAGAATGGGGCCAGCAGCAGTGACTGAGGGTGCAGTGCTTGTGGGTGTGTGTAGGAGGCTGGACTGGCTTGTAGTGAGTACCAAGGGGTACTTGCACCTTGCACCAGGCCCAGTTATCCCTTATTAGTGTATAGGGTGTCTAGCAGCTTAGGCTGATAGATAATGGTAGCTTAGCAGAGCAGCTTAGGCTGAACTAGGAGACGTGTGAAGCTACTACAGTACCACAAGTGTCACTTGCACAATATCTTAAGAAAACACAATACACAGTTATACTAAAAATAAAGGTACTTTATTTTTATGACAATATGCCAAAGTATCTTAGAGTGTACCCTCAGTGAGAGGATAGGAAATATACACAAGATATATATACACAATAGCAAAAATATGCAGTATAGTCTTAGAAAACAGTGCAAACAATGTATAGTTACAATAGGATGCAATGGGGAAACATAGGGATAGGGGCAACACAAACCATATACTCCAAAAGTGGAATGCGAACCACGAATGGACCCCAAACCTATGTGACCTTGTAGAGGGTCGCTGGGACTATTAGAAAATAGTGAGAGTTAGAAAATAACCCTCCCCAAGACCCTGAAAAGTGAGTGCAAAGTGCTAAGGACAAAGAAGTCGTGTTAGAGGAATAATGCAGGAAAGACACAAACCAACAATGCAACAGCTGTGGATTTCCAATCTAGGGTACCTGTGGAACAAGGGGACCAAGTCCAAAAGTCACAAGCAAGTCGGAGATGGGCAGATGCCCAGGAAATGCCAGCTGCGGGTGCAAAGAAGCTTCTACTGGACAGAAGAAGCTGAGGTTTCTGCAGGAACGAAAAGGGCTAGAGACTTCCCCTTTGGTGGACGGATCCCTCTCGCCGTGGAGAGTCGTGCAGAAGTGTTTTCCCGCCGAAAGAACGCCAACAAGCCTTGCTAGCTGCAAATCGTGCGGTTAGCGTTTTTGGACGCTGCTGTGGCCCTGGAGGGACCAGGAGGTCGCAAATTGGACCAGGAGAGAGAGGGGACGTCGAGCAAGACAAGGAGCCCTCTCAACAGCAGGTAGCACCCGGAGAAGTGCCAGAAACAGGCACTACGAGGATGTGTGAAACGGTGCTCACCCGAAGTTACACAAAGGAGTCCCACGTCGCCGGAGACCAACTTAGAAAGTCGTGCAATGCAGGTTAGAGTGCCGTGGACCCAGGCTTGGCTGTGCACAAAGGATTTCCGCCGGAAGTGCACAGGGGCCGGAGTAGCTGCAAAAGTCGCGGTTCCCAGCAATGCAGCCCAGCGAGGTGAGGCAAGGACTTACCTCCACCAAACTTGGACTGAAGAGTCACTGGACTGTGGGGGTCACTTGGACAGAGTCGCTGGATTCGAGGGACCTCGCTCGTCGTGCTGAGAGGAGACCCAAGGGACCGGTAATGCAGCTTTTTGGTGCCTGCGGTTGCAGGGGGAAGATTCCGTCGACCCACGGGAGATTTCTTTGGAGCTTCTGGTGCAGAGAGGAGGCAGACTACCCCCACAGCATGCACAAACAGGAAAACAGTCGAGAAGGCGGCAGGATCAGCGTTACAGAGTTGCAGTAGTCGTCTTAGCTACTTTGTTGCAGTTTTGCAGGCTTCCAGCGCGGTCAGCAGTCGATTCCTTATCAGAAGGTGAAGAGAGAGATGCAGAGGAACTCGGCTGAGCTCTTGCATTCGTTATCTAAAGTTTCCCCAGAGACAGAGACCCTAAATAGCCAGAAAAGAGGGTTTGGCTACTTAGGAGAGAGGATAGGCTAGCAACACCTGAAGGAGCCTATCACAAGAAGTCTCTGACGTCACCTGGTGGCACTGGCCACTCAGAGCAGTCCAGTGTGCCAGCAGCACCTCTGTTTCCAAGATGGCAGAGGTCTGGAGCACACTGGAGGAGCTCTGGACACCTCCCAGGGGAGGTGCAGGTCAGGGGAGTGGTCACTCCCCTTTCCTTTGTCCAGTTTCGCGCCAGAGCAGGGCTAAGGGGTCCCCTGAACCGGTGTAGACTGGCTTATGCAGAATTGGGCACATCTGTGCCCAACAAAGCATTTCCAGAGGCTGGGGGAGGCTACTCCTCCCCTGCCTTCACACCATTTTCCAAAGGGAGAGGGTGTCACACCCTCTCTCAGAGGAAGTTCTTTGTTCTGCCATTCTGGGCCAGGCCTGGCTGGACCCCAGGAGGGCAGATGCCTGTCTGAGGGGTTGGCAGCAGCAGCAGCTGCAGTGAAACCCCAGGAAGGGCAGTTTGGCAGTACCAGGGTCTGTGCTACAGACCACTGGGATCATGGGATTGTGCCAACTATGCCAGGATGGCATAGAGGGGGCAATTCCATGATCATAGACATGTTACATGGCCATATTCGGAGTTACCATTGTGAAGCTACATATAGGTAGTGACCTATATGTAGTGCACGCGTGTAATGGTGTCCCCGCACTCACAAAGTTCAGGGAATTGGCTCTGAACAATGTGGTGGCACCTTGGCTAGTGCCAGGGTGCCCTCACACTAAGTAACTTTGCACCTAACCTTTACCAGGTAAAGGTTAGACATATAGGTGACTTATAAGTTACTTAAGTGCAGTGTAAAATGGCTGTGAAATAACGTGGACGTTATTTCACTCAGGCTGCAGTGGCAGGCCTGTGTAAGAATTGTCAGATCTCCCTATGGGTGGCAAAAGAAATGCTGCAGCCCATAGGGATCTCCTGGAACCCCAATACCCTGGGTACCTCAGTACCATATACTAGGGAATTATAAGGGTGTTCCAGTAAGCCAATGTAAATTGGTAAAATTGGTCACTAGCCTGTTAGTGACAATTTGTAAAGAGAGAGCATAACCACTGAGGTTCTGGTTAGCAGAGCCTCAGTGAGACAGTTAGGCACCACACAGGGAACACATACATATAGGCCACAAACTTATGAGCACTGGGGTCCTGACTAGCAGGGTCCCAGTGACACATAACAAACATACTGAAAACATAGGGTTTTCACTATGAGCACTGGGCCCTGGCTGGCAGGATCCCAGTGAGACAGTGAAAACACCCTGACATACACTCACAAACAGGCCAAAAGTGGGGGTAACAAGGCTAGAAAGAGGCTACTTTCTCACAGTGTGCATGTTGAGGTGAAAGACAGGGAGGCGGGAGAGGTGGACACACTGGGGTAAGTGTATGTTGTTGTGTGTGCCTTTGTATGTTGGGTGTGTATATGCCTGTGGTGGGAAGTGTGGTGCTTGTGTTTATCTGTGTGCTTCTTATGTGTTGAGGTGTGTGCATGGCTGTCTGAACTTGTGCTTGGGATGGGTGAAGGGAGTGGGGTGGTGGAAGGGGTAGAGGTGCTGGGATGGGGGGTGGAAAGACCAGGGACACTGGCTGCCGTCAGGGGGGGGGGGGGGGGGGGGCAGAGCCTGAAAAGATCTCTGTAGGCCGGACATGGCACTGTGAATTCCTTCCAGGTGTGCATTGCATTGCTGCATTTGGGATGCTAGCCCCTGGATGGCATTCACAATGGTTGTCTGCCCTACAGAGATAGTCCTCAGAAGGTCAATAACCTCCTCAGTGAGGGCAGCAGGGCTGACTGGGGCAGAGTATGAGGTGTCTAGGGTGAAGGAGACGCCCACCCTTCTGGGTGACCAGGCACGGGCAACTGGGTGGGAGCAACTGGGAGGGTGGAGATGACATGGGGTGTGGCGGAAGATGACAAAGAATCTGCAGGCCCACTAGGGTCCGCCACCACCAGGGAGCTGCCATTGGAGAAGGTATCAGAGTCACTACCGCCAGAGGTAGTAGCCTCCCCGTGTTACTCCCCTCGCCCTCCAACCCACTGGTACCCTTGGGCTCTGCCGACTCTGCCTCCTTGGAACCGTGGGCTGCTGCATCCCCACTCGCCGGTGCCAATATTCCCTCGCCAGATGATGCTGATGTACACAAAGAACACAAGAGCACAGGGGTGGTGAGAAAAAACATGAGAGAAATCTGTAAATACCTGTATGAATTTACATAGTTGGTGCACACACAACCACATTCAACTTACACACCTACACAAAGCACCTACAACAACAGTCATGACTATGCCCCTGACTAGTGGCCACTACCCCAGAATACAACTCATTTCCCACATGAAACACGGACCTGATGAACTGTGTCGACTACACACATGGGCGACCGTGGCCAACCAATGCACCCATTAGTCCATGGGCCCACAAAGAATCCTCCAGTACAGGAAGGTCAAGCCCCATGGGCCTGTTTGGACCGCCAACACCTGCCCAACACCATTTCCATGGCTATGGGGGGCATTACTGCAGGAACACACCTGTCAGAGTACCTGGCACTAGACAGCATACATACCACAGCACCCAAACACATCCATCAAAGTTGCATTAAACAGTGTTGCTACTCACCCCCTTGTGGCTGCTGTGCTGCCTTCAAGCGCCCATCCAAATCTGGATATGCCACCGCCAGAATGCGGGCCATTAGGGGGGTCAGGGTCCAATGACCACCCCTTCCTCATTGGGAGGCCTTCCCCAGCTGGGCCTCGCAGGTCTTCCTGGCCCAGCGCCGCAGGTCCTCCCACCGCTTCCTGCAGTGGGTGCTCCGCCAGTTGTAGACCCCCAGGGTCCGCAACTCCTTGGCGATGGCTTTGCCAGAGTCCTCTCTTCTGATGGGCGCTGACCTGTATGGGACACACAGAGAAGAAAAACAGACGTCCGGATATGCCCATCTGATACAGCTGACATGTCGTCCCCTATGGGACAGAAACTTCACAGGATCATTTTACCAACTCACTAACAGTACATACCACACAATCTGCATATGTGCAGTTACAAATCGAGCACACATGCATACAGGCATCCGCCACCATCAAACACATCCATGCAAGACAACCGCCAACTCACCTGCTCCTCTGGTCGCCCATATAACTTGGCATACAGGGGTAGGACTCCGTCCACCAGCTTCTCGAGCTCCTCCATGGTGAGGGCCGGGGCCCATTCCCCTGTGCCTCGTGCCATTGGAGTAACCAGAGTCAGGACACAGCAGCACACTCAGTGGAGTACTTTCATGCACGGAAATCGGGAGTCAAGTGAATTTGGGGTGATGACATGGCGTACGCTCTGCTGTGGTGTGCACCGTCACCGCCGGCAGCGATCATGATAGGCCCAGTTTCCCCATTTACAACCATATAAACCAGTGGTTCCCAAACATTTTCGACCCACGGCTCCCTTGATCTATTGGCCACTGGCTGCGGCTCCCCATTATGTTACTTTTTGTTGGCGGGTGGGGGATGTAAGCCTGGCCTAGGGAGTACATCCATTTTTCTCCCTGAAAAGAATTGGGATGACGCCAATGAAGGTATTGTAATTCTATATATAACTGTAAAAAATAAAAATGTAACAGTTGTTTAATTACAGCATGCATAGGGTTTTTTAGTAAGGGGAAAATATTGGTTGACGTAACCCTAGTAAAATGGGCAGGTCTCATTTTTATGTAGTTATAACATAACTGTTTAAATATTGTGAAATGTAGAATCCCTTTAGTTGTGTTTAACCACCAGAGGGCGCTCAAGGACAAAATTAAAAAAGAGCTGCTACAACTGAGTAGTTTTATTTTGTACGAACTGGCCCAAGGGCTATAAATAGCTCAGTGGTTCCCAAACTGTGTGCGGCGCCCCTGGCTAGTTTTGATGGTGCACCAGCGAGCCGCGGCGCACAGATTGGGAACCACTGATATAAACCAATGACTGGGTGCACGACGGTGATCAGTGCCTTCCTCCTTCACAACTACCGCCAGCGGAATTATGTCACTTCCACTCCTTTATACCTGGATGGCAGGAGGCTGCCATTTTGCTAGCACTCCATACACATTTCCTGGGCAGGGGCCACATTCACTGCCTACAAATCCCAGCCAATAGTCGCCTGCCCACATGAGCGTCTGTTCCCTACATTCACCCATCTCATATAATGTATCCACAATGGCATGCCATTAGACCAGAGGTATCTCTGCATACATGTGCCTAACGTTGTACATCATACATCGCTTGTGTGTGTTACCTACGTATTGCACACCAGTTATTCATTCACAACATGTTTTGCATGTGTATGTGTGTCCCTCATATGTGTTTTTTCCTCCCCATAGGTACAGACCCATGTGGCGAGGGAGGGCCCCATCTGTGTACAGACCTCTTGTTGATTTGGATACCATGGAGGAACGTAACATCATTGTCACCTACAGACTCAATCGTTCAACAATACAGGACCTATGTACTTCACGGGATCCTGTACTGAGACCGGCTAATCGGAATCAGCATGCCACCGCTACTGAAGTGCAAGTGCTGTCTATACTCTATATTTTGGCTATGGGCTCATTTCAGGTGACAGTGGGCATGGGTGCAGGGTTCTCACAGCCAATGTTTAGCCTCATCCTGTCCGAATTCCTGGATGCATCTGTAAAACACATGCAGACAAATGTCCAGTTTCCCCAAAGGGCTGAACTCCCTGTCATCAAGTCTGGATGTTATGCCTTTGCTAACATACCCCATGTGATATGTGCCATTGATGGAACTCACATAGCTCTCATACCCCCCCCCCCCCCCCAAGAGTGTATGAACAGGTGTACAGGAACAGAAAGAACTTCCACTTAATGAACATACAGTTTGTGGGTACTGCTGATCAGTACATATCATGTCAATGCCAGGTTCCTAGGATCAGTCCATTATTCATTTGTCCTGAGAAACAGCAGTGTGCCACACATGATGGAACAACTACAAGGAGACAGAGGTTGGCTCATAGGTGAGTGTGTATGACACTGGATCAGTACATAGCTGACAGCCAGGCTGTATGCAAGTAATGGCAGTTTGTTAAAGTCCTCTTTCGCCCACTTTTGCAGGTGATTCTGGCTACCTCAACTTGCAATGGCTCCTGACACCTGTGAGGAATCCCAGGACAGATGCAGAGAAGAATTAGAATGAGGCTCATGGACATACTAGGAGGGTGATTGAGTGCACTATAGGTCTCCTGAAGGCTAGATTTTGTTG